>NC_062287.1:70566353-71177187 GCF_902655055.1 Lutra lutra
GATAAACAAATGAATAAATGCAATCAAAGGGACAGCTCAAACCAAATGCTGCTTTGATGTCAGCCTTTTCTCTTGATTTCTCTTGCAGCTTGTCAAAAACCAGGGTTTGACCAACAATTCACTTTCATACACATACATCGTAAACCCCCCTGACTCATATAAGCTTGAGTAAATCTTTCTATTCATTCAATACTTTTGTTTATTTAACAAGGTTTACTTCCTTCCCATCATAGACAAGCCCTCTACTCTGATGACTGATCTTATCCTGCCTTGGTTTCTTTTTGTTCCACTGCTGCTTTTGATCAGAGCTCTGACTTCTGCGGCTGTGACTTGGAAGGAACAAATGCAGCTTCTTTGCGGACAAGCAGGATGACAGCTTTTGTGCTCAAGAGCCAAGGAAGCCCAGCCCACTGCCTGCAGACCACTAACTCCATTAGCCCCCTCCACGGCCCCGGAGCGGGGAGAAATCTCTCACAAAGATACCAACTTGTGAAGTTGAAGTCGGAGGGTCTCACGGGACAAATCTCACACAAACCAAAGAATCTTGGAGCACAAATCTGTTCCTTCCCTTCCCCGACCTTCAGGTGTTCCATCTGTGCAGGGGAGATGAGAAGTATCTACCCCAGACATTTGTTATGAGGATTAAAGATCATCTGTGGTTTGCACTCAGCCCAGCATCCAGTTCATTATACGGTCTGTTGTTGTTGGTTTTGATCAGAAGGAGCCAGAATGGCTTCTGCAGGTATCTGGGTCTACCAACTGAGGGCTTTGTCCACCTGGATCCTGGCAGTTCTGGAGGAACATTTGTAACACACGGCCTGGGCCTGGAAGACGTGGCTTTTGATAACCAGCAGTATTGAGTCTCTGGGCCTGAGTGTGGGGCTTCCATGCACGAGACTCTGAGCAGTGTAAGATGCTGAACCCATGCACACTTGCCCCTTCTGCCTGTTTTCCGCTCTCTGCTCATATGCACTTACTGACAGTTCTATCTGCCCGCCTTGTGTGTTGTGCAATCACTGCGTTAACCTTAAGAATGACAGAAGGGACCAGCTTATCGTACTTGGAATGAGTCATGCCATCAGAGACCTGGCATCCTATCTACCTGAGAGGAACCCTGAGATCTACTTTCTCACTACACTATACATTTATTTAAACCTTGATGGGCATATGTCTTATTGCGTTCCTAAGGAAGTCAACCCTGATCTGACTCTAGCGCATGGGATGTTTATTAAGGGGTGCCTTGGGTTCAACACTTGGGGAAGAAAAGAGGAGCAAGGAACAGAGGACAGAGGGAGAAGTCTAGTTGCCATGCAGGTCCAACCACAAACTTGGCCAACCCCTTGGGAGCTGTGGATAGAGAATGGCCCTCTGGAGTCCTGGGTGGGCCGAGATGACCAGGTTTTTTCCGTCTTGCACTGATCATTCACTGAATGCGGCATTGGTGAAGAGCATTACTTTGAGCAGGAGGGCTTCAGAGCTGAGGCAACAAGTTCTTCTCGAAGAGGGAAGGGGACACATGTCACAGCGTCTACACGGTATACTCTCCACCCAACTGGCCTTTGGCCTCAGTTTCCCACTCAAGGTACTCGTTACCCAAGCCCACCTTCAACCCTACCCTACTCGACTATGGCACAACAACCGTCCAGTGCCTCCTGACCCCTCTCCTTGGGAAACAGGGCAGAATCAATGTGTCCCAGCTCCTTGGCTGGTGTCATGCTCTCGATGGGATGATCAATGCCAACCTGAATGCTCATACCTGTTGGTCTTCAGCCATCACTCACTGTTTAGAAAGTACGGCTCTGTTCACCAGCTGGAATCTCCTTGGACACTGACCCCAGCTAGGATAAAGCTTAATTTCTGTACCTATGAGGACTATGCACTGGATCACATTTAGGTCCCCAAGCCCTTCACAGCCACTGCCTCTTCTGACTTAGGCATTGTGACTCTCTGCAGCTCAGTTCCCTCATTTGTTCAATGAGGTTAATCTTACTTACATCAGAATGTTTTGTGTATACTCAGATAATGAATGAAGAGCACTGAGCCCAGTGCCTGGCTGCTGTGTTCAGTGGTTGCTCAGTAAAGTCTCCCTTTTTCTTTCTAGAATTCCCCTCTTCTGGCCCTGGCTCGAGAAGCTATGGGAGTGAGCTCAAATGGGAAAGGTGGAAGAGCAAAGCATGCTAAGACCTCTGGGGGAAAGAGCGTGGCGTCAGCATGTGGGAGGTCAGCGTGTGTGTTGTGAGCAGGAAGGAGGTGGCAACAACAAACTGAAGGGAATTGTTGGGCAGGTGCTAGACCTCACTAAGACCTTTTCAGGTCAGTGCTTGGTTTTGCTCTAAGTACAAAGAGAAGCCATCAGTTGGTTGAGAACAGGGGAATGATGTGATCCTGTTCTCACTATAGGATCACTCTTGGCTATTAGTGGTAATTCACAAATAAACCTTTCTCCCTGTAGTATCAGCTCACTGAGTGAGGGAGATTAAGTTTGTGTTATTTAGATAGTTAGCTGATGAGTTAGTTTGCTAAGGCTGCTGTCTTACTCAATTTGGACTCCTGTACCAAAATACCATAGACTGGGTGATTCATAAACAATGGAAATTTATTTCTTATAGTTCTGGGGGTCAGAAGGCAAGATTAAGGGTCCAGTGGATTCACTGCCTGGTGAGAGGCTATTTTCTGGTTCCATAGATCAGGCTGTCTTCTCGCTGTGCTCTCACATGGTGGAAGAGGTGAGAGAACTCTCTGGGGCCTCTTTCATAAGGGCACTGACTGCACTCATGATGGCTCCATCCTTATGACCTCCCCATCTCCCAAGGCCCCAATTCCTAATACCCTCATAGGCTTCAACATATGAACTTGGGTGAACCATAAACATTCAGTTTACAGCAGCTGCCGTAACAAAATGCCACAGTCAGGGTGGCTTAAACAATAGAAATTTATTCCCTCACAACTCTGGAGGCTAGAAGCCCAAGATCAAGGAGGCTTGGTTTCTTCTCAGGTTTCTCTCTTTTGTCTTGCAGATGGTCACCTTTTCACTGTGGCCTCATCTCTCCTTTTTATAAGGATACCAGTCATTCTGGATTAGGGCCTATCCTAACAACCTCTTTTTAACTTAATTGCCACTTTATAGGCTTTATCTTCCAATACAACCACATTCTAAGGTGCGGGTAGAGATTTAATAGTCCATATTTTATGTTTAGTGCCAGGGATGGAATCCGTCACACCTCAATTTTTTCAGGGTGGGAGAGGACACTAATTCAGCCTATATCAGTCCTTCTGTCATTTAGTAGACTGACTAAAAAAGCTAAAATAAACTGAGTTTGTAATTCCTCCATATCACACAGTGTTGTGTTGGGTCCAAGCTGGGAATTCACTATAGGTGTGTTAAATACATTTATATGTTTGGCTTGGTCATGTCAAAAAGCACAGAAAGGAAAGCTCTTAGTTTGGTCCTTCACTCTGGTGCCACGCAGATAATGTCATGAAACCAAGGACAGACTTTCATTCAGAGGAGTTCAGGCACCTAAGAAACCTAAAGCTTGGTCCCAGCTTACCCATAATGCAAGGCTCCAGCATGGCATCTCTGACCCAGAGCCTGCAGTGGTAGCTTGAACAGCAGCAAGAATGGAGTCCATCACCTCAGTGGGCAGCCCATTCCATGCAGTTCTGGGTGTGTAAAGAGCTGGGGTAGGAAACTCAAGTGCCCAGGATCCTGGGTGGGAAAGTACTTGAGTGAGAGGATTGGGATGGGGAACAGTCATCATTCACCACTAGACAATTTCCTCCTTGTTGGAACGTGGGGGGCATTATTACCAAATTTCCCCATTTTACCACAGGTCCCAGGAAATCTAGAAGCTAGTGTGAAATCTCCCAAACTTTAAAACCTAACTCCACTAGACACAAAAACAAAAAATAAAAATAATTTGCAGGTCAGTGAAGAATATCTGTAGCCCATATAGCACCATGGTCCACCCTCTGGTGAACTCAATTTAGGGCCACTCCCAGACTCCATGATGGCTCTGTGCAAATCCGAAAAAGCACTATCCCGAGGCAGAGGCAGCCCAGTAGGTGCAGCCTGAGGAACAAAGTAAACAAAGGCACAGGTGTCAGTCCTCCTCATCACCTCATCACCTCAGTAAGACTCTTGTGCAGTAGACAGGCTGGCCCACTGTTGCAGTTACATGCCTCTCTTTTGACTGCTGTGTTGAACCTCATCACGCTAGAGTTCACATGCATTGGTCCTAATTTTCTGGTCATAAAACCCCACCATGGCCCTGTCTCTCCCTTTTGATTGCCAATCACACCTAAAATTACTCATTCGATGTTTGTCCTTCCAAGGAGGTCAGGAGATCTCTTGTTCTCCAGTCTACCCTCAGTGATCAGCATGGAGTCTGGCACAGGGAAGACATCCAACAAATATTTCTTTGGTAACAGAAGAGAAAAGGATAGACCAAGTGAATTCTGGCTTTTAGATTTGAGTGAATCACGGATGTGAAGGCGGTCAGTACAGCTCCCTTGTCTTTTCCACACTGAACACTCAATTCAGGGCCTTGCTTTCAGACACCTCATTGTCTTAGTTCCTTCAGGACTCAGTTTCGTTCATCAGGAGCCTTTAAAAAATGTGGTTTCAAGACTATAGTTTGAGACACTAGCGACCAAAGGGGGTAAGAACTCAGTTTTACTCCACTAGTCACTTTGCATCAGATACTTTATTCGGGCCACAAAACAGCCATCATAGTAGGAATCAGAGGAGAAATGAGAGCTTCTGGAAGTTAAGTAACTGGTCTCACCAAAGTCACATTGTTTGTAGGCAGAGACACTGGGATTCAAACTTAAATTGTCCTGACTCCCCAAAGCCGTGCTCTTTCTACTATGCCAGGCCTCTCTGTTCCATTGAATTATATTTAACTGCTAAGTCAGGGATTGTCTTGGGTCCAAATATCTCAAGCATGAATGAGCTGAGATTTTCTGGGCTTGAAGGGTCAGATTCGGTGGTAGCTGGGTCCATAGAGAGTGATACAGCAGGCCGCTCTGTCGAAAGCCATGCATCAGCCTCACAAAGGAGAAGATGTCTGGGGCCAGGACAGCTGAAAGGATGTTTATGGGACGAAAACCTGGCGGAGATTAAATCCTGTGCACCCACAACGCCCTTGATCCCAGACTGCTGTTTATGGCCAGAACAGCAAAAAGCCAAACAGAAACTTTGTTTTTTCTTTTTCCTGGTAATTGCTTTGGGGATTTATCTTGGGACAAAGAAAAAAGGTTACTGACCTGGGACAACTGCCCACTCCCCTTCCAAAAAAAACAACATAACTCACAAGTCACAAATGGCAGTGAGGGGAGGTGAGTCCAAACCTCTCCGCTTTACACCCAGCCTAGTTTCCAGCCACATGTCTTTGGCGGTTGTCAATGACTCGGGGAAGTATTGGGTAGGGGGTGATGGCTGTCATTCTGTCTTGTTCTGGAGGGCATTTCAAGACAGCTAGGAAAAGAGAGTGAGGCCAGACTGACCCTTACGGTCCAGTCATCTTTGAACAAGGCCCCAAAACCTCAGCTGGAAAAAAAAAAATCAGAATCAGGTTTGTAGAGCCAACAAACATATTTTCCGTTGTTTCCAATCTTACTTTTATCTTCAAAAAAACTTACAAAGAAGACAAGCACATTAACAAGAATTGAAGAACAATTTTGCAGAAGCAAATTATAAAACACATAAACTTCACATCTAGCCCCCTCTTTCTTACCAAAATACTTCACATTTCTATGATTCTTTTCTGTTTTCTTTTTTTTTCCCCTCTTCTGCAGGCAACCAGGTTGTAATCACAGTGTTCATATAATGCTTGTTTAAGTCTACATATTTTCAATTAACGTTATATCATAAACTTAAGAAAATTAGTCTCTATTATCACTGAGAGTTGCAGAATATAGCTTAATTGTTCCCTGACTCCAGCATTTAAACTGAATTTTTATTAATGCATTAGATTGCTATTATTAATATAATAGATGGCTGGTAAACTAATTATTGTTTAAATTTAGTCATAGTTCTCAAAAACCAAAGATATATGACAAAAAAAGACCTTAATTTGGAGGGATATGTAAATTACACAGAAGACTGATTAAAGAAGAATTCAGTCCTAGATTCTAGGCATTCGAAGGGAATGTCAGAGTCATTGCATTCAAAATTCCAACTGGCGATGGTCTCCTTTATGCTCACGTGTACGTGTTCAGTCCTAGGAAGCTCTCTCTTAAGAGAGAGAGCCAGTTCCATCTAGAATAACTCTGGTGTCTTTCTAACTGTAACTTCCCTGGTGTATCAAGAAAGTGAGACTCTTCCTCCTTCCATAGGTGATAATACTTTTGCCTTATCTCAAAAGAACAATCCCAGAAATCAATTAATTGGTATTTAATTGTTCCATAAATATTTATCAGGGCCTCCACTATGTCAAGCCCTGTAACAGGCACTGGGGATGGGACAGAGAACACAACGTGCAAGGCTCTGGCCTTCATGAAACTTTTATTCCCATGTAGATGTGATCTGGAAAGTAAAAGGCATATACATTGGGTAGCTAAGCCAGAGTGGAGGCACGGGGAAGGCAGCCCAGTGGAAGTATAGTAAAGCTGAGATGAGAAGGCTGAGTATGGACAGTGTTGCAGGCAGTAGAGAGAGGCCGGCAGAAGCTGTAACAGACACTAATCAGAGATGCTAACCCAGAGAGGCAGGAGGCGTGCGTCTTGCTCATGCGCATCACGAACTAGTTTTTCGTTGATGAGCTTCCTGCTGATTAGAGAAGCACAGACCACCCCAGGACTAAGGAACTGTAGAGATGATCTAGGTCACTATTTCTCTGAGTCTGTGCTGAGCGGTACTCGCTCTTTGGGCAACAAAGGCATGTTCCGAGAAAACAGCCTTTTATGTTCAAAGGCGTTCTGGAAATGCAGGTTAAACAGAGAGAAACAGGTGTGTTTTTTGCAGGATGATTGGAGCCACTCAGGGACACAGCAGCATTGTCATTGCCAAAGCGGGGTTACACATGGGATTTCCAAGCGTATTTTACCATGAAATCATTTTATGCGAATTAGTTAGTGGGACTAAGATTCCCTGGAACCTTCTTTGGGAAAAGGAGATAGACAGCAATCCCGGATTTTTACAAATGAAGAAATGAAGACCTCGAAAGGGACAATAGTTTCCCCAAAAGCACACAGAGAAAGAGAACAGGAAGCAAGCTCTCCTGGCTCTCGGATTGTGCAATGCTCCAGTGTAATTTCGTGTCTTGCAGCCCTAAGTTAATGTCACCATAAGCGACTTTTCTTCCTGTGCTGGACCCTACGATGTACCCATTGAATTGTGCATGTCATACGATGGGATGTCCACCACTGCCCTGAGACATTCTGGTCTGGCTGCAGAGCCCTGTACAGATATTCTGACCTGGAGTTTCCTTTTTCTGCCATGGGCGCCTCTTCTGGGGGATCCATTCCTGGATCCTACACTCCAGCAGATCCTTCCTTGTTGGACCTGCTTTTGTGATGCCATTGTAACACTGCTGGCCCGTGGGCCCTGGATTCAGGAGACTTCCAAGTAAAAAGGGACTTTAGCAGCCATCCCGTGCCATTCCTCAGCCAACAGAGAATCGTTTGTCCTCTATGTGAACTTTTCCAGGAATGGGGAGCTCCCTACCTCAACCCATTTTGGGTCTGGATGGCTTCCAGAAAGAGCAATATAGGGGACCAATACAAAAGCCTAGTCGGAAACCAAGCACAGAGCTTCCCTCCACCCTAGAAGAGAGTGGTAGCTGTGTAGAAACGTGCAGCTTCAAATGCCACGAACTTCCTTCTCACCCAGCTGCTCTGTTTAAAGGGGGTGAGAGGGTGACCCTGGGAGCTCCATATTGGGGAGCCAACAATCATCATTTTTTACTTGAGTAGCAAAGAGTTTCAAGATGATTTGTGTAGAGAGAAGCAGCTATGGATTTGGCTTTGATGGCTCTTAATTCTCTTAATGAGAAAATCTATAAAGAGAAGCAGGAGGAAGAGAGATTTTTATTGTCTTCTTCTTTTTTTAATGACAAGAAGAGATGCATTATAGAGGACAGGGGGCTTTCGTGTTGGTGCTTTGCCACAAGAAGAGCCTAGCTGGGTCCCAGCTCCCCAGAAAGGAACTTGTGAGAAAACGAGGCAGCGGAGGACCATAAAACATGTAGACAAGGGCATGTGTCTTCAGAGGGAAGACGAGAACACCTGAAGGAGTAGTCAACTGATGCAAACAAGATTTGTGCGTGACTGAGGCCCGGGGCCTCGGGACGAAGGAAAGCGAGGCTTGGGGAAAGAATCTTCCCTGGGAAGACACAGGAGGTCTCGAGACCCCATAAATGCACGCCGAGCCTGATCCTCAACCTACTCATCACTCTGTGACAGGCGGCAGTAGCCCTGGCAAAGGAAGGAGTGGGAGGCGCAATGAGGCGTGTCCGTCCATTTGTCTGTCTGTCAGCAGCTGGTGTGGCCAAGCCCACCCTGGGCCTTGACTGTGCAGGCACAGTTGTTTGCTTGTCTAGTGCCTGTGGGTTGTCACCTCGCTGGCTGTCCTCAGATCCCGTCCCAGAACAAGGTCATGTCCATAAATTAGGCCCAGGAGAAAGCTTTCAGCCTTGAGGCCTGCCTTTGTCTTGTCGCAGGCCCAGCTTCATGAGACATTCTGAGCCAAGGAAACCAAACTGCTGTCTAATGGACTTGTGGGCCTGGAGAATGGTGGGACTGAAAGGGACCTCTGGGTCACTGATTTGTTTGACCAATTAACAGATAAGGAAGCTGGAAACAAGCTCAGGCAGAAGTGGTGATAGGCTCGAGTGTGCATGGCTGACAAAGAACACAGAGAACTGGACCGTGTTCTCCTCACGCACCCCACCCCCATGCCACACAAATGCATGTGCTGACATGTCCTCGATCAGATCAAGGGGAGAATGGTATGACCACAGAGTTGGCCTCTGCTCTAGGTAGTCAGATCTTCCCCAACTGGCATCTTCAAAGCAGGATCACATAAAAAATGAGGTACTTATCAACAGCACTGTTGGATCGGTTTCTGGCTTCCCAATATGCAATTTGCCTTAAGTATTCCTTTCATGGTGTGGTTTTCTGCCCTAGAACGGTCGGATGTTCTCTGTGGTCCAGGATATTAAGCCCCTGTATCATCTTAGGTTCAGTCAAAAAAATTTTGAGCTTCTATGTCATTATGAGAATAAAAGGATTAATATAGGACCCATGCCAATGGGTCCAAGAAAATGGTTATTGGTTGAGAGTGGGGATGAAGCTGGGGATGAAGCTGGGGATGAAGCTGGGACAGGTAGAGGCTGACTTGGAAGGCTTGTGGAGTGAGGAAGATTGAGATACTTTTAAAAAAGATGCTAGATGAAATCAACCAAAGGTGAGGTTAAGACCATGAATCTGTAGAGTACCAAAACTTATGGTTATTTGCTTCTTCTCCCATATCACTCAGCTGTACAGATATAAAAGATGAACAAGAATATGACGGAAATCTAGAGTCAATGCAGATATGGAAGAAAGCTGGAAAGGCAAGGAAACTGAAGATGCCTTTGAGAAAATAATTGCAATGATCAGCCGTGGGATTTCTGATGGGTGGGGAAGTGGAGGAGAGAATGGCAGGACCAAAGGCCAGTCTGTGCAGGTGTAGTGAGAAGCAGGGGATGAGACTGCCGGAAGGAATTGGGAGTTATTCCTCTTCAAAGGAAGAAGGAGGAGAGGGACTTCTGTGAGGGAAGAGTCCATGTGTAAAGATGTGGCTGAAGTGTTGTAGAGAGGATGGTAAAAGGAATCAGGGGGCCCAGAAACGATAAAGCTTCTCTGTTTGATAGGTGACAGATGCAGACAGAAAATTTCCTGAGATTGTGGAATGGAAAGATTGTGATCAACACTCCCAATCCTCAATAACAGAATAGAAGGGCCTGAAAGATGGTAGGTGACAACTATAAGTGGGGGACATGAGCCTCAGAGTGATGCTTTGAGATTATTTCGCCTCATTCAACAAATAGCCACCAGGGACATAAGCCAACTGACCTTGTCCATAACTCAGAAGCCAATGCCTGAGATTGTATTTGGTACAAAATCAGCTCCATCTATAACCCCCTGTGCTGGAGGTTAGGAAGGTGTAAAGATGAATGAATCAGTCATGAGTAAAGAACATCCTCTATTCTTGAAACATATTTTCTTTCATGACCCTTCCTGTGCTGTTTAACACTTACTTTACTCATTCATATCCGGCAGTTTTGCCACAAGGCCTCACCTTGTTTCTTGTTCTATCTTGAGGCATAACTTTGGCAGCAGGAGAGGGAGGAAATGCTATCCTGTGATTCTTCAGCCTGGGATCTGTAGCAGAAAGCAGCTGGCATGTCATACTTCCTTACTGTCTTGTAGAGGGATAACAAAAAGTCAGGAACCCAAGCCTTCAAGAGAACACAATTTTGTATGTTCCATCTGAGTCATCTAGCCTCCAGGACGTGCAATTTGTATAATGTAAAAATAGGTTCTTCTTTCTTTCTTTCTTTTTCTTTCTTTCTGTCTTTTTTCTTTCTTTCTTTCTTTCTTTCTTTCTTTCTTCTTTCTTTCTTTCTTTCTTTCTTTCTTTCTTTCTTTCTTTCTCTTTCTTCTTTCTTTCTTTCTTCTTTCTTTTCTTTCTTTCTTCCTTCCTTCCTTTTTTTTCTTAATTTTTTTATTTTTTTCAGCATAACAGTATTCATTATTTTTGCACCACACCCAGTGCTCCATGCAATCCGTGCCCTCTACAATACCCACCACCTGGTGCCCCCAACCTCCCACCCCCCACCCCTTCAAAATTCTCAGATCGTTTTTCAGAGTCCATAGTCTCTCATGGTTCACCTCCCCTTCCAATTTCCCTCAACTCCCTTCTCCTCTCCATCTCCCCTTGTCCTCCATGCTATTTGTTATGCTCCACAAATAAGTGAAACCATATGATAATTGACTCTCTCTGCTTGACTTATTTCACTCAGCATAATCTCTTCCAGTCCCGTCCATGTTGCTACAAAACTTGGGGATTCATCCTTTCTTTCTTTTTCTTTTTTTTTTTTTTTTTTACAGCTTTATAAACATATATTTTTATCCCCAGGGGTACAGGTCTGCGAATCGCCAGGTTTACACACTTCACAACACTCACCATAGCACATACCCTCCCCGATATCCATAACGCCACCCCCTCTCCCAAACCCCTCCCCCCATCAACCCTCAGTTTGTTTTGTGAGATTAAGAGTCACTTATGGTTTGTCTCCCTCCCAATCCCATCTTGTTTCATTTACTCTTCTCCTACCCCCTCGACCCCCCATGTTGCATCTCCTCTCCCTCATATCAGGGAGATCATATGATAGTTGTCTTTCTCTGATTGACTTATTTCGCTAAGCATGATACCCTCTAGTTCCATCCACGTCGTCGCAAATGGCAAGATTTCATTTCTTTTGATGGCTGCATAGTATTCCATTGTGTATATATACCACATCTTCTTTATCCATTCGTCCGTAGATGGACATCTAAGTTCTTTCCATAGTTTGGCTATTGTAGACATTGCTGCTATAAACATTCGGGTGCACGTGCCCCTTCGGATCACTATGTTTGTATCTTTAGGGTAAATACCCAGCAGTGCAATTGCAGGGCCATAGGGTAGTTCTATTTTCAACATTTTGAGGAACCTCCATGCTGTTTTCCAGAGTGGTTGCACCAGCTTGCATTCCCACCAACAGTGTAGGAGGGTTCCCCTTTCTCCGCATCCTCGCCAGCATCTGTCATTTCCTGACTTGTTCATTTTAGCCATTCTGACTGGTGTGAGGTGATATCTCATGGTGGTTTTGATTTGTATTTCCCTGATGCCGAGTGATATGGAGCACTTTTTCATGTGTCTGTTGGCCATCTGGATGTCTTCTTTGCAGAAATGTCTGTTCATGTCCTCTGCCCATTTCTTGATTGGATTATTTGTTCTTTGGGTATTGAGTTTGCTAAGTTCTTTATAGATTTTGGACACTAGCCCTTTATCTGATATGTCATTTGCAAATATCTTCTCCCATTCTGTCAGTTGTCTTTTGGTTTTTTTAACTGTTTCCTTTGCTGTGCAAAAGCTTTTGATCTTGATAAAATCCCAAAAGTTCATTTTTGCCCTTGCTTCCCTTGCCTTTGGTGATGTTCCTAGGAAGATGTTGCTGCGGCTGACGTCGAAGAGGTTGCTGCCTGTGTTCTCCTCAAGGATTTTGATGGATTCCTTTCTCACATTGAGATCCTTCATCCATTTTGAGTCTATTTTCGTGTGTGGTGTAAGGAAATGATCCAATTTCATTTTTCTGCATGTGGCTGTCCAATTTTCCCAACACCATTTATTGAAGAGGCTGTCTTTGTTCCATTGGACATTCTTTCCTGCTTTGTCGAAGATGAGTTGACCATAGAGTTGAGGGTCCATTTCTGGGCTCTCTATTCTGTTCCATTGATCTATGTGTCTGTTTTTGTGCCAGTACCATGCTGTCTTGATGATGACAGCTTTGTAATAGAGCTTGAAGTCCGGAATTGTGATGCCACCAACTTTGGCTTTCTTTTTCAATATTCCTTTGGCTATTCGAGGTCTTTTCTGGTTCCATATAAATTTTAGGATTATTTGTTCCATTTCTTTGAAAAAAATGGATGGTACTTTGATAGGAATTGCATTAAATGTGTAGATTGCTTTAGGTAGCATAGACATTTTCACAATATTTATTCTTCCAATCCAGGAGCATGGAACATTTTTCCATTTCTTTGTGTCTTCCTCAATTTCTTTCATGAGTACTTTATAGTTTTCTGAGTATAGATTCTTAGTCTCTTTGGTTAGGTTTATTCCTAGGTATCTTATAGTTTTGGGTGCAATTGTAAATGGGATGGACTCCTTAATTTCTCTTTCTTCTGTCTTGTTGTTGGTGTAGAGAAATGCAACTGATTTCTGTGCATTGATTTTATATCCTGACACTTTACTGAATTCCTGTACAAGTTCTAGCAGTTTTGGAGTGGAGTCTTTTGGGTTTTCCACATAGAGTATCATATCATCTGCGAAGAGTGATAGTTTGACTTCTTCTTTGCCGATTTGGATGCCTTTAATTTCCTTTTGTTGTCTGATTGCTGAGGCTAGGACTTCTAGTACTATGTTGAATAGCAGTGGTGATAACGGACATCCCTGCCGTGTTCCTGACCTTAGTGGAAAAGCTTTCAGTTTTTCTCCATTGAGAATGATATTTGCGGTGGGTTTTTCATAGATGGCTTTGATAATATTGAGGTATGTGCCGTCTATCCCTACACTTTGAAGAGTTTTGATCAGGAAGGGATGCTGTACTTTGTCAAATGCTTTTTCAGCATCTATGGAGAGTATCATATGGCTCTTGTTCTTTCTTTTATTAATGTGTTGTATCACATTGATTGATTTGCGGATGTTGAACCAGCCTTGCAGCCCTGGAATAAATCCCACTTGGTCGTGGTGAATAATCCTTTTAATGTACTGTTGAATCCTATTGGCTAGTATTTTGGCGAGAATTTTCGCATCTGTGTTCATCAAGGATATTGGTCTGTAGTTCTCTTTTTTGTTGGGATCCTTGTCTGGTTTTGGGATCAAGGTGATGCTGGCCTCATAAAATGAGTTTGGAAGTTTTCCTTCCATTTCTATTTTTTGGAACAGTTTCAGGAGAATAGGAATTAGTTCTTCTTTAAATGTTTGGTAGAATTCCCCCGGGAAGCCGTCTGGCCCTGGGCTTTTGTTTGTTTGGAGATTTTTGATACTGTTTCAATCTCCTTACTGGTTATGGGTCTGTTCAGGCTTTCTATTTCTTCCTGGTTCAGTTGTGGTAGTTTATATGTCTCTAGGAATGCATCCATTTCTTCCAGATTGTCAAATTTGTTGGCGTAGAGTTGCTCATAGTATGTTCTTATAATTGTCTGCATTTCTTTGGTGTTCGTTGTGATCTCTCCTCTTTCATTCATGATTTTATTTATTTGGGTCCTCTCTCTTTTCTTTTTGATAAGTCTGGCCAGGGGTTTATCAATCTTATTAATTCTTTCAAAGAACCAGCTCCTCGTTTCGTTGATTTGTTCTATTGTTTTTTTGGTTTCTATTTCATTGATTTCTGCTCTGATCTTTATGATTTCTCTTCTCCTGCTGGGTTTAGGGTTTCTTTCTTGTTCTTTCCCCAGCTCCTTTAGGTGTAGGGTTAGGTTGTGTACCTGAGACCTTTCTTGTTTCTTGAGAAAGGCTTGTACCGCTATATATTTTCCTCTCAGGACTGCCTTTGTTGTGTCCCACAGATTCTGAACTGTTGTGTTTTCTTTATCATTTGTTTCCATAAATTTTTTCAATTCTTCTTTGATTTCCTGGTTGACCCATTCATTCTTTAGAAGGATGCTATTTAGTCTCCATGTATTTGGGTTCTTTCCAAATTTCCTCTTGTGATTGAGTTCTAGCTTTAGAGCATTGTGGTCTGAAAATATGCAGGGAATGATCCCAATCTTTTGATACCGGTTGAGACTTGATTTAGGACCAAGAATGTGATCTATTCTGGAGAATGTTCCATGTGCACTAGAGAAGAATGTGTATTCTGTTGCTTTGGGATGAAATGTTCTGAATATATCTGTGATGTCCATCTGGTCCAGTGTGTCATTTAAGGCCTTGATTTCCTTGTTGATCTTTTGCTTGGATGATCTGTCCATTTCAGTGAGGGGAGTGTTAAAATCCCCTACTATTATTGTATTCTTGTCGATGTGTTTCTTTGATTTTGTTATTAATTGGTTTATATAGTTGGCTGCTCCCACGTTAGGGGCATAGATATTTAAAATTGTTAGATCTTCTTGTTGGACAGTTCTTTTGAGTATGATATAGTGTCCTTCCTCATCTCTTATTATAGTCTTTGGCTTAAAATCTAATTGATCTGATCTAAGGATTGCCACTCCTGCTTTCTTCTGATGTCCATTAGCATGGTAAATTCTTTTCCACCCCCTCACTTTAAACCTGGAGGTGTCTTCGGGTGTAAGATGAGTTTCTTGTAGGCAACATATAGATGGTTTTTGTTTTTTTATCCATTCTGATACCCTGTGTCTTTTGATTGGGGCATTTAGCCCATTAACATTCAGGGTAAGTATTGAGAGATATGAATTTAGTGCCATTGTATTGCCTGTAAGGTGACTGGTATTGTATATTGTCTCTGTTTCTTTCTGATCTACTACTTTGAGGGTCTCTCTTTGCTTAGAGGACCCCTTTCAATATTTCCTGTAGAGCTGGTTTGATATTTGCAAATTCTTTCAGTTTTTGTTTGTCCTGGAAGCTTTTAATCTCTCCATCTATTTTCAATGATAGCCTAGCTGGATATAGTATTCTTGGCTGCATGTTTTTCTCATTTAGTACTCTG
The DNA here is from genome assembly GCF_902655055.1 of Lutra lutra. Taxonomy (NCBI): domain Eukaryota; kingdom Metazoa; phylum Chordata; class Mammalia; order Carnivora; family Mustelidae; genus Lutra; species Lutra lutra. The sequence continues at coordinate 70,581,767 of NC_062287.1, forward strand.
AATATATCATGCCAGCTCTTTCTGGCCTGCCAGGTCTCTGTGGATAAGTCTGCTGCCAATCTAATATTTTTACCATTGTACATTACAGACTTCTTTTCCCGGGCTGCTTTCAGGATCTTTTCTTTGTCACTAAGACTTGTCAATTTTACTATTAGGTGACGGGGTGTAGACCTATTCTTATTGATTTTGAGGGGGGTTCTCTGAACCTCCTGGATTTTGATGTTTGTTCCCTTTGCCATATTGGGGAAATTCTCTCCAATAATTCTCTCCAATATACCTTCTGCTCCCCTCTCTGTTTCCTCTTCTTCTGGAATCCCAATTATTCTAATGTTGTTTCGTCTTATGGTGTCACTTATCTCTCGAATTCTCCCCTCGTGGTCCAGTAGCTGTTTGTCCCTCTTTTGCTCAGCTTCTTTATTCTCTGTCATTTGGTCTTCTATATCGCTAATTCTTTCTTCTGCCTCATTTATCCTAGCAGTGAGAGCCTCCATTTTTGATTGCACCTCATTAATAGCTTTTTTGATTTCAACTTGGTTAGATTTTAGTTCTTTTATTTCTCCCGAAAGGGCTTTTATATCTCCCGAGAGGGTTGCTTTAATATCTTCCATGCCTTTTTCAAGCCCGGCTAGAACCTTGAGAATCATCATTCTGAACTCTATATCTGACATATTACCAATGTCTGTATTGATTAGGTCCCTAGCCTTTGGTATTGCCTCTTGTTCTTTTTTTTGTTGTGAATTTTTCCGCCTTGTCATTTTGTCCAGATAAGAGTTTATGAAGGAGCAAGTAAAATACTAAAAGGGTGGCAACAACCCCAGGAAAATATGCTTTAGCCAAATCAGAAGAGATCCTGAATTGTGAGGGGGGAGAAAGGGGATAAAAAGGGGTTCAGAAAGAAAGAAAAAAAAAACTATTAAAAAAAAGAAAGCCGATAAAGAAAAAATATAAAAAGAGGAAAAAATATATATATATTAAACTATTTAAAAAACGTTAAAAAAAAGAAAACGGTAAAAGTTAAAAAAAATTTAGCAGAAGAAGAGAAAAAGAAAAAAAATTGAAAAAGAAAAAAAAATTAAATTAACTGCAAGGCTAAAAAATCATGGGGAGAAAGCCATGAGTTCCGTGCTTTGCTTTCTTCTCCTCTGGAATTCCGCCGCTCTCCTTGGTAGGTGAACTTGGTCCTGGCTGGGTTTCCCGTAGATCTTCTGGGGGAGGGGCCCGTTGTAGTGATTCTCAAGCGTCTTTGCCCCAGGCGGAGTTGCACCGTCCTTACCCGGGGCCGCGCTGAGTCATCCGCTCGGGTTCGCTTTCGGGAGCTTTTGTTCCCTGAGCGCTTTCCGTAGAGTCCGGAGGACGGGAATAAAGATGGCGGCCTCCCGGTCTCCGGCCCGGAGGAGCCGAGAGCCCGGGGCCCCACTCCTCAGTGCGCCCTCAGAGAACAGCGCCAAATGACTCCCGTCACCCTGGCCTCCGGCCGCGCTCCGAGCTGACCGAGCCTGCGACCGATTCAAGGCAACCCCGAGCTGAGAGTCCCTCCTCGGCTCTGTCTCTGCTGCCGGCTTCCCCGTTCTAATACCGGTAAGCTCTGCGACACTCAGACACCCCCGATCCTTCTGCGACCCTGCGGGACCTGAGGCCGCGCTTACCCCGCCTGGGCTTCACCCCAGTTAAGCCTCTGGAGCGATGTCCCTCAGCGGAACAGACTTTTAAAAGTCCTGATTTTGCTCCGTTGCTCTGCCGCTCGCCGGGAGCCGGCCCCTCCCCCCGCGGTCTATCTTCCCGTCGCTTTGGATTCACTTCTCCGCCAGTCCTACCTTGCAGAAAGTGGTTGATTTTCTGTTTCTGGAATTGCTGTTCTTCTCTTCAATCTCCCGTTGGATTTGTAGGTGTTTGCAATCTTTAGATAAGCTTTTAGCTGATCTCCCGCTACCCGAAGTAGTCTCAGCCTGCTACTTCTCCGCCATCTTGACTCCTCCCCCCCAGGTGTCCCTTCCTTCCTTTTTAAAGTAAACTCTTCCCCTAAGTTAGGGCTCGAACTGACGACCCCAAGATCAAGAGTCCCATGGTCTACTGACTGAGTCAGTCAGGCATCCCAGGTTCTTCTTTCTGAATTCAGCTGAAGCCAATATATGCAACATTCTCAAGTGAGGTGAGAAGCCATGCAGCAGGATTTGCAAAAAGTATGCAAAAGCCAAGCTCTCTCTCACTCTTAACTCTTACACACTGCAAACAAAAATGAGTTGAGTTAGAGTTTAGAAGTGGATTTTGTAGAAGAGGCTGTCTTTGAGCTTGAGCTCCCTAAGGGAGAGAACTGGAAGGTACTTCTACCTTCACCTCAAGTCAAAGGAGAAGAACATCAAATACCTGACTAACAGACCTTCTTATGTGTCCTCGGGGCAGGGGGTGGGGGACTTTAGTGGTGTGGCCATGTCTAATAAATCTATGGGGACAGATATTATGGCCAGGCAGCTGCGCGCATGGAGGAACAAATGAAAGAGTGAGCTACATTTAGGATAATCTCTTCAGATTTGAAGAGGCAAGGCAAGTTGGTCCACACTTGGGCTCATGTGAGTGAGTGCTTCCATGGTGTCATCTGAGGTTTTACCCAAGAGGACGTGAATAGATGAAGAGCACTTAGCAGAAACAAAATTGGGGCAACACCAAGTGTCAGGAAGTGGCAAAAGGAGTGAACAACTAGCTGGAAGGGGGCATCCCTATCACCAGGACTGAAGATGAAGAACCCCAGCAGTGGGGATTCTGGAAAGCCCACCTGTGTACCCTCACTCAACAAGACCACTCATGGAAGAACTCTCCTGCTCCTTTTCCTTCTTCAGATCATCGATCCTTCTGGATCATCGTGCTCCAGCCCTGGAAGTTAACAAAGCAGGAGGGGGAGAGAAGAGTAAAAGCAATGAGTGGGCAAGGGAAGGGCGGCCCCGCAGAGCCGGTTCTCTCCTGCAGCCTTCTGCTCTGTGGCAGACCGAGGTGGGGAGAAAAGTTATGACTGTAAATCAAGGGAGAAAATTCCACTATTACATGAGATTGGGCCATTTAATTTATAAATTGAGAATATTTTGTGAGACTTTAAGTGACTAGTAAGTTTTTTTTGTTATTTATTTATTTATTTATTTATTACTGAAGAGTGTCCAGGAAATTCAACGGATAGCCCAAATTTTCAGCCAGGTGCAGCAGAGGAACTCATCCCACCAAATAAGCAAGATCATCCCATTCCAGTGTTTTTATCCATGCAACCAGCTAGGCTCATCTTTCTCATGTAGGCATTTTCACAGGGCACATTGACTATAGAAGGGTGGCGAGGACTAAGGGAAACATTATACTGAGAATGAGTTCTCCCTGTGATTGTGGGGTGGTACTTGCTCTCCATGAGTCCTCAGATAATTCTCCATCTTCTGAAGTATTGCTTGTCAAGACAAACAATTTGGAAACAAAGCACCCACCACAGTTATTGTCCCTGACACTCCTATGGCTGGCCCAAGAAGGGGAAACCACCTGGAAGTGGGGGGCTCTGCTCACATGCCTTGCTCCGTGAGTCAAAAGCACTCACCACCAGAATGGTTCCTCACTCAGCCCCAAGGTCCAGAAAAAGCCTCCCCCTCTTTGATATCTAAGGCTTATTCTATTTCCCACACCAGGATCAACTGACAATTGAAATTCTCACCATATTCTCCATTGCTTCTAATAGACAATTAGAAAAACAAAATAATCTGAGATTATCTTCCCCATCGTCCAAGAGGTACAGTCTATACCATGGCCACTTTATTACATAATTATACATAAATGTGTCTGCCCCTCTCTCTGGAAAGACAGACTTTGGAGGCAGGGGACATACTGTATCTCATTCATGCCTAAATTCCTAGCTCCTGATTGTGCACTTGGTATACAGCAGAAACTTGATCAACATTTATTAAATAGAACACTAGATAGGTGGATGGACAGATGGGTAGGTAGGTGGCTGGATGGCTGGATGCTTGGATGGGTGACAGATGAATAAATCAATAAATCTGTAACCACCCCAAGAACATACCAACGCATCATGGGCCAAGCTCTTTGGCTAGAAGAGAGGAACAAACGTTAGCATTATTTATTAGAGTTTAAGAAACTTTCTCATAAACTTCGTCTATTGACCCTCCCAACACAATTACAATGTGGATTTTATAACTGGTTTTATAGAGGAGGAAGCCAACATTCAGAGAAGTTCAACAGCCAGGCCAAAATCAGGTCCTGCGCTCCAGGGTCCAGGCTGTATCCATCACTGAGTTGCCTCTCAGAAGAGAAAGCGGGAAATCTCTGAATTCTTGAAATTACTTTAGACTTTTTATAGAAATAAATGTTTAGTGTGCAGATTAAGAATTGGTTGGTAACATGAAGAAGCATGGGGGTAAAATGAACACAAGGATAGAGTGTGTTATTACAGAAGAAAGGCACATTTGTATTTAATGGGATTTTACTTTCTTTTCTTATAAACCACCATCTTGCAACAATTAGACTATAGTTAGAGGCAGCTTGGAGAAGGATGTTTTGAATTAACAACTGAATTGTCAGGTTTCTTCGCGAAGCATTTTATTGTCGGGCACAGTTAGAGGGAATCCGTCCCCTCCTGGTGGAGGCCCATTCGTCATTCACTTCATTCTGCTGAACAGATGACTTGCCCACAAAGTATCCCCCTGCCTTCTTCTCCTGAGCCCTCAGCGCTCCAGCCACACTGCCTTGGGCCACCAGGACTGTGCACAGAACCTCAGAGCTGGAAGGGAACTTGGAGAGCAGCTAGTGTGGGCCTTGGCCCCTGTGAGAGTCCCTCTTTGAGCCCCGACCGCGAGGCCACACAGCCTCTGCTGGATCGCTTACTGTAATACGGTCAGAATGAAGTGGAAGTTCAAATCCAAGCTCTTCACTAGCTTTAGGGTTTCAGGCACAGTCTGTAATGTCTTTGACTTTCAGTTCTCAAATCATAGGCCCCTGATTCCCCTCCACACTGATGGCTCCAAGTAGGAAAGGCCACACTGTTGAAGTCAATCAAAATGTAAGAGAAGATATGGAGTGGGGGGTGGGCCTCCAGATGTCCCTGATAAGACCCCAGGTGTGCAATTTGCCCTCATCCTCATGGCTCCCATACTCCTCACACTGTTTCATAGGGGAGGACCTTATTGTCTCCCTTGTCTTCTGAGGATGATGCTACGGATCATTTTGTTTCTCCAGCGGTGTCTGACTGAGTTCCCAGGGGATGTGAGAAAAATCTGGATTTTTCCACAATGCTTTTCATTCCTCAAAAGCATCAGCAGTTGTTGCCAAGAGAGGCCAGTGGTTGGGGCGTCTGTTAAAGTGGGTCCCTCCCTATTTCTATGCCAATTATTGATGTATTCGTAAAATGTTAATGCAATGTTCGAAATCATAAATGCAGGCCAAAGACTTTGATGTATATCGCAAGCATGTGAATACATAAGGAGATTTGCGATAAACTGGGCTGATTTCTGAGATGTAGCTGTTCTTACCCTAATCTCTGGCTTATTTATTATTGGAAAGTCAAACAGCCCAAACTCTTTATGCCAATGAAGGGTCCAAGCTAGGCCTTTCAATGTGTAGGCTTAAAAGAGAGTTAAAGGCACATAATTTGGCATCAACTCAGGCTTCTAGGTTCAAAGTCTGGCCTGGGAAGGGCAGCGCCAGGCATGAGGAGGGCAGAGAGTTTCCCGCAGTCCCCTGCTCAGTTCAGAGCTGAGTCATTCAGCGGAGCAGGGAGAGGAGAGAGAGGGTGGCAGAGGGGCAATGAGGGCTGTCGACATCGGAAGCGTGCCTGAGTGGGGTCAGAGGGAAAGTGCCGAGCTGTGTCCAATGGCCACTGTTACAGGGACCTCATTTCGTCCTGGCAGCAGGCTTGGGACGCTGGGGTGGGTCTTCACACAGCTCCTAGAAGGGAGTGGATGGGAGATTCCTGGTCACAAATGATGTCTTGCAGTCTCAGGGTGCCGAAACTCCAACCTTTCTTCCAAACCGCTAGTCAGCATCCAAAAGTCTTCCTCACTTGGATCACTTGGGGGCAAATTCTGCTCTGCATTTCAGACTGACTTTCCGATGTGCTGTCACAGCACAGGGTGCCCTTCAAAACAGACTAAGCTGTCCTGTTTTCAGGAGGGGAGAGAAGGAAGTGCCTCCACTGATTTCTGCCTTTGGGCCAGGGCCAAAGCTCGGGACTGAGGGAGAGAGTGTGCTGGTAGGTCACATAGAGTGAAAGGTCTAACATCGAGTAAGAAACTGGCCGCATCAGGTGACAACCTGGTGGGATTTATTAGGTGACTCGAGGACATCGGCCCAAAGTAACCCCCACTTTCTGTGCCAAGATATCATCTGGGACTTGCCTTCCTTAAGTACTATTTTAAAAGTCTTGTTTCCCCCCACAATCTTCATGAGAGTTAAAGGATTATGTCACGTTAGAATAAGTTAACAAATGACTCATTAAGGAATGAATTTGTTTTGAGGTCTTACTTCTCAAAATACACTCTCACAATTACTCCTTACAAAAATCCAACCCGCTAAGGTCAAAGTGATTTCTTTCCTTATTACCACTTTGAATACCAAGATGCAAAAATCTCAGAGTGACTTTCCCAAGGTCACAGGGCTCAGTCACTAAATGCTGCATGATTTCCACTAGACATTGCCAGTCACTGGGGTCCTACAAGGGGCTGGATCCCAAGGGGGAAGAGGAAGGTTGGAATAGGGAAAAGAACTTTGGGGATCTGTACTTACCAGCTGGGAGGCCTGGAGCAAGTACTTTGGGCTCTCTTGAGTCAGTCTTCTCATCTGGAAAACAGGAATTCCATTCCTTACTGCACAGAGTTGCTGTGATGATCAGAGAGGGTGACTGATAAGAATGTTCTGTGCATGCTTAGTGTATGTGGTCCCTTCCCCATATAAATGAGCTACATCTGGCTGGGGCTCGGACACTAGTTTCAAGGAGGAAGCTGGTAGAGAGGTGCACAAAAGAGGCGCTGGGCTCAGGGAAGGAGAAGGGGACCCGCCAGCCTGCAGAGCCCTCAGAGGCCAGCTGCCAGGGTACCATGCTCTGGAGGGAACTGGTGTCACTGAGAAAACAGACTAGAAGCCTGTCTTGCGACTTTCCCAGCTCAGTAGTCACCAAATGTGCCACTGTGCGTGATGTCCAAGAAGAACAAATATAGATGCCCTCATCTCCCCTTAATCATTGATTGTGTTTGTCTTGTGAAAAATTCTATTGCTGTCTTTATGGCAAACTGTAAAAGAGTATTTTTGCTCCTCATTTATCCAAGAATAACACAATCCCCCCCTTAACTAGCTATTTTATTATGACTATACTCAAAGCTGAAAACAATTTCATTTTTCCTCTTTGAGGTCCTTAGAAACAATTTTAATTTCATCATAAAGTGTGGGTTTGCTGCTGAGAGACAGCAGGCAGGGGTGTGAAGCCCGGGACCCAGGAGTCCGAGCTGGGCACGTGGTGGGGAGTTTCTCCGCACCCTGTGCTCCAGATGGCTTGGAAAGCATGGCAAAAGCCATTTGTTGAGTTCTTTCTCAGCAGGGTCTGACTGTGGAGGAAATCAGAGCGTGGATTCACTTCACTTGGAAGCAAGAAAAGGATAAATATCTCGGGCAGGGGGGCGTGGGTTGAAATCCAGAGCCTCAGCCCATCTCTGGCCAGAGCAGGGCTGCAGAGCTTCCCAGAGACAGAAAGGGATCTGTGTCAAGGGTATTGGGGCTTTCCTGTGCCACTGGCTCAGCGGCAAGTGTAAAGTAGCCTCCCCGGCCCCACCGACTCCTCCTGCCCCAAGCAAAACGTGAGGCATGCCAGATAGCCCCACGGGCTCACATGTCTTCAGGCGTCAAGTCTTCCTTATTTTTCTCTTGAGTTTTTTCCATGAATTCACGTCTATCCCTGTGGCCACCTTTGCTCAGATACCGTCATTCACTCCCATCTGTACTATGATAGCATCCCCTGACAGGTCTGTCTCTACCCTGCTCCCTGCACACCCCCAACCCATCTGCATGCCCCCAGGTCTGTCTTACATTTTAGCCCTCTGCTTCAAACCCCCAGCATCTCTAGACTACCTTGAGGATTAAGTCCCAGGTTCTCAGCCTGGTATTTAAGACTCTCCATTATTTGACCTTTGCTTAGCTGTTGTGACTTAGAAAGAATTATCCTTATCATTCTTTATAAAAATGGATCTAAAATCTTATGGACGCATTTCCCAACATTTTACAATGAAAATTTTCAACACGGAAGGGTTGAAAGAATTATACAGTGAAATCCTTATGTCTATAACTTCGACTCTGCAGTTAACATCTTATATTTTCTTCATCACATACTTTACTATTCACTTATCTGTCTCTCCCTCCTGCATCAATAGGGGCCCCCGGGTGGCTCAGCTGGGTGAGTGTCTCCTTAGGCTTGGGTCATGATCCCAGGGTCCTGGGATTGAGCCCCGAAATGGGCCAGCAAGAAGTCTGCTTCTTTCTTTCCCTCTGCCACTCCCCCTGCTTGTGTGTGCACTCTCTCTCAAATAAATAAATAAAATCTTAGAAGAAAAAAAAAAAAAAAGAAACCAAGTCAGTGGAGTATAATGGTTAGAATATCAGACTCTGAAGCCCGAAGTTCAAATTTAGCTTCAACTCCTTACTTTTGTGTGAGCTTAGGGAAAAAGCATTGAACCCTGTTAAGATTCAGGTTCCTTATCTGCAAAATCAAGATTTCACAGTATCAACCTCAACTTGCTTATTTGGTGACTATAATCAGATTATGCGCATAAATCCCTTACTGTAGCACTTAGCACATAATAAGCACTCAATAATTGTAGTTGTTACTTTAGCAAATAAAAAGAAATGTTCTGTGGAAGGTGAGATTTTGACTTTAAAGCATGGTTTCATGAAAACTTTTTAGTGTGTGGACACAGTGATAAAGGCATGCTGTTTTCTTTTTATCTGGGTTAGTACAACAAAAATGCTGGAAACTCCTTAAGGAATGTGGAAGATACCATTGATCATACCTACTAATGATCCCTACTTCTTTCTTGCAGCATCCAAAATTCTTTTCCAGGTAACAGACAAAATTTGGGTATATATATTCATTTCCAGAACATGAACCATTCTAATTCTGAATCAATCATGCTACTTGCATTCTCATAAGGTAGTGACTGATAAAGAAATAATTGGCCTACAAATAATAAGACTTAAGGAACAGTGTGCTGGAGTGTGCAGAGAACCTTTCTGATAAAAAGAAATAGAATACTCCAAGGGAAAGACTTATTCTTTACTTCCCGTTTCAGTTGTTGTGTGAATATGTGATGCACCGCCCTGCAGCAGCCACTTTGTGCATGTGAGGAGAAAATCAAGAAATTGCAGAGAAGCTGACCCAAAGCCTTGTGTCATAACTTCTTATGTGAACTGAATGAATACTTGAAGGCCACATTTTAGATGGGGAGTGGTCTATAATATTCAGTTGAAAGTATTCCTGAGTAAACATAAAGCAAAGAGCTAATATTTCCCTTCAGCTCATCCCTGTTATTAACCTTCTCCAGCAGGTTTGACAATAATTGAGAGGCATACAATGGGCCTTAAAATGGGTTAGTCTTACATTGTGAGTAACTGTGTGTATGTCCCAGGAGCACCAAGTTTGAGTAGATTGTATGAGTCTTTTCCTGCAGCCATTACAGAAGCCCTGCTCATTGAGATTGGCAAATGTTTGGCCAAGCAGTCATATCATCAAATGGTCCACTGCCCAGAAACTCACATTTAAAGAGAGTAAGCTTGTCACTTGTCAAAAGCATCACCTGGAAGCATCTGAAATAACACCTTTAAGAGGTTCTTGCCCCTACAACAGAGGCCAAGCAGCAGGGGCAGATAGGTAAGCCATGCCCCATCAAGTTAGCAAAATGGTCATTTGCTGTGTACTATGTTCCAACACATTATTTTGTTGCAATCTTTTTGCAAGACCAGAGGAAACCCATTGTATATTTGGCTACCATTGGGTAGGGTTTAGGTGAAAGGAATCAACTAGTGGCAAAATTGGGGTATCTGATGGGTATCTGATGGGTATAAATATAAGAATTCATAAATGGGACTTGTATTCTGTGTTTGGTGAACTAGCTCCAAAATTATTATAGAAATAAGTGGGAAATACCTAGTTGAATGTAAATAATACTTGGAAACATGGAACTCTTCAGGAATGCTTCAAATATGAGGGATACCCATGGGAGGGTCTGTGTGCAAACCAACTGTAGTTATGAACTGCATTCTCCACGCAGACTATGAAGAGGGAGAAACAGGAGGGAACTCACTGAGATAGATGTGAGGCAGACTGCATGTTCTTCACTAAAGTCCCTTTCCTGTCTTTCCTGGGCACATGGTAAATGGCGGTTCCCAGCAGCACTTGTGGTTGGGCATGACTATGCGACATAGTTCTAGCCAGTGGAATATAAGTGGAAGTAATATGGTGGCCATTTTGAGGTTTGAGAAATAGAACCTCCTACATGGCTCTCTCCATTCTTCCCATTTCCACCATTCTGGTGCAGATGGAGGTGGTGCCCTACAAGATAATGGAGTCTCAATATGAAAGAAGGCTGGATCCCTGAATCGCTGCATGGAAGACAGCTGACTGCCCCCCAGACGCCCATAGGGGATTACCATGTGAGTGAGAAGTGACATTACATTGCCTGGTTGTATCTGTTGTAGCAGTTTAGCCTGTGAAGGGATTCAATCATGTATCTTTCTTATTTATTTATTTATTTAAAGTAGGCTCCATACCCAGCATGCAGTCCAATGCGGGGCTTGAACTCACAACCCTGAGATCAAGACCTGAGCTGAGATCAAGAGTCGGATGCTTAACCATCCAGGCGCCCTTTGATCATATATCTATTAACTGCAATGAATGTTTTGCCTCTCTGGAATCCCAGGTCTGCTATAAGGCACATATGAATATATACAAGAAGATCAACACATGCATATTACTTTAGTCTCCAGTAAGGTAATATTAGAGAATCTCACCCTAAAAAAAGAAAAAAAAAATGTTTGAGAAGCCTAGTAGGATAAGGTGCCCTCCTGGGTCTTTCGTTCTGTAGCTCGTCCCTGTGAGACAGGAAGAGGAGGATGTTCCCTCCCTTGGGCCCAGAAGGGGGAAAGAAGCATGCTAACTGGTGAAAGCCAGGTCCTGGCTGATGTGGTTCCTGTCCCCTAGCCCCCTGCCCACCCCTCCGGCCCTCACAGTATTCTCCAAGCCTGCTTTGCCCACCAGGGAGCGTATCTGGAGGTTGTCCGTACAAAGTTCTTAGTTCTGTTCTTTGGGGCCTAGAGAAAAGGGAAGGCACTCCATATACCCGTATCGTTAGAGCTATTCCAGAATACGTGCAAGGGGCTCTCAGAGCTCCAGAGCGGAGATGCTTTCCCTGGCGAAGTCGTAGAAAGCTTAGAGGAGGAGCTATCTTGAAAGACGAGTGGGAACCCACCAGACTAGGGAAGGAACGGGGGCCTTCTAAGCAGAGGATTACAAATGGATTTCAGCCTTGTCAGGCCATGGCCTTCACAGATTTCCCTGATTATTGGGCCTGGGTGCCTGACTCTGTCACCCTAGCATGGTAAATGCGGAAAGAGTCACTCTCACGACACCGGCTCGTGTCTCTGCTGGGTAGCTCAGGACAGGGATATAAAACCCGCTCCGAGAAGGGGCCTGTGCTCATCCTGGCAATCTTGTCAATTATCCCCGGGGCTGATTTGTGTGTCTGCTCTTTCTGGCTGGCAAAGGGGTCCCTTCCTTTTATCGGGCCTATTGTGCTGTCAACCTTGGTTTACAACCCAATAAGCTTACAGACACAGTTAATGAGCTTCTCATGAGTGTTCACAAACACATTAAAAATGAGCAGGTAGCAAATTATCTATGGATCCCGATAATCTGCAGTTATGTAAATATCCAGGTTTTAGGAGACTGGAGTGGTCTAAAAGCCCCTGTCATTTGTCAGCTTCATGGGCCCGGAGCTCGTTTATGGGTCACCGTCTTCCGCTAAAGCTGCCTGAATTGTCTGCCTGTGCTCCCAGAAACCCACCCAGGCCTGAAGAAGCGACTCCAGAACGTGGGACTTAGCCAGCCTTGACATCTGTGTGTCTGTGGCCTGCTTCTTGGGAAATCCACTGTGGAATTCGGCAAAGTTACCTTTGTTTTTTGTTTGTTTGTTTTTGTTTTTTGTTCAAAAATATGTGTCCACAAGAAAGATGCAGGCGTGGAGAGTTTGGGGGAAAAGAGTGTGGGGGAAAAGCACGTGTGGATTTGGTTTGGGTCTGTCTGCCACTTAGGAGCTGTGCAATGGCAGGAAAGTGACTTCATGTCTCTGGGCGTCTGTTTCCTCATCTGTAAATGGGGATAACAACAGCTGATGTGACGTGAGGGTGAAGCAGAGCAAAGAAGGCAAGTGACAGTAAATTTCCCCAGCTGTAAAACGCTTTTCCTGGGCTTGCACTCTGAATCGATTTATCCTCACTAAAATCTTCCCTTACAGAGGAAAGCACTGTGTTGCATCCCCACTTTTTGACGAGAATACTGAGGCTCCAGGAGGTTAAAAATAACTTGTTTAAAGTCACAGAGCTAGTGAGTGGCGGGCCTGGGATTCAAATCAGGCCGGGGCACCAGAAACGGTGCTCCCGTAAGTGCTCTGCGACACTGGCTGGTGTGGTAGCTGCAGGGTAGGGAGTCCCTGCTCGGCATGTAGGAAGGCAGAGACATGAGTATGGTGTGCACCCCAACTTTAAGAAAATACCAATGTGTCCAGGAAAGAAGAATGTTTGAGCCCTTGGTCCGCGGTACAATAGGGCAGCTGTACAGATCAATGGTGATGGTCACAAACAGGACCACAAACCGAGTGGCTTCAGCCAACCCCCATCTGTTACCTCTCAGGGTCCAGGGGTCGAGAGTCCAGGCACAGCTCCCCAAGGTCTCCTGCTCAGCATCTCAGAGGCCAGAATCGAGGAGTCAGCGGCTTTCCTTTCTGGAGCTCAGGGTCCTCCTCGGGCCCACAGGACCAGGGCAGAATTCAGTTGCTTCCATCAAGAAGATCAAGGCATTCAGCAAGGCTGCCCACGGGTCCTGCCTGCAGGTCCCCAGGCCCTTCCCGGAGGCAGCACACCCCACAGCCTCTTGTTTCTTCAAGGCTCATGGGGGAGTGGCTCTCCTTAGTCACTGAAGACAGAGCCTGGTGAAAAGTGACATAATTGAGGGAGTGGCTATCCTGTCACCTTTGCCAGATTCTATTGGCCAGAAGCAAGGCACTGGTTCTGCCTGCCTTCAAGGGAGAGGACTGGAAAGGGTAGGATCCCCTAGGGGGTCACCAGAGAATGTGTCTACCAGGCCACTCAGTCTGTTGTTCAGTTGGGACATTTTTGAAGGTGAATTATTAATTATTAATATCAACAAATGCTGGCATGACAGGCATAAACCAGAACTGTCCCAAGCAAATGGGGATGTCCGATCAACCCGCCCATGAGCAGCACAAGCACCTGATGGCGGGGCAGAGTGCGGTTCTGACCGCGTAGACTGAGAGCACTACTTGGAGCAGGTGCCTTTCCTCTCAGGCTGTGAAGGAAGAGTTAAGTTTCTACAAGCAGAAATGGAGTGGGAACAGGAGAGCATTCCAGGCAGAGTGGGCAAAGACACAGCAGTGAGAAGGAAACAGGCTCTCTAAACGAGAGATGGTGGGAGAGTCTTGTGTTTCAAGGCCTTCCTTCCACGAAAGTGCGCATAGCCGTCTGCCTTGCTCTGTGCTCTTTGGCTGGGGTTTCTGAATAGAGGGCACCTTTCCAATCCTAAATGTATCTTGGATATTTTAGGAGACCACAAATTAGGGGAGAGAGGGCCTTGGTTTTCTTCCTTCCAGGGGGTGGGGCCTCCCTTGTACTCTTATGTGAGTCAGGAGCCCTTTACCTTTCACTCTTAACGGAGAAGGTACTAGAAGAAGGAGCAAAAAGGGGTCCGCGAATTCCATCAATTTGATCAAATGCATTTTGTTATGATTGCAATTAAGTAGATACATGAGTCCACAGATCAGCTCCACTATTGTCTTACTCACGGACATAGTGGGTGCATAGTTGACTCTGTCATTGTTTCCTGTGGGTCTTTTCCGTGGAGCAGTGTGTGCCTGCCCAACCTCTCTCCCTGCTTCGGGGAGTGGTATTGTTGACTTCCCATCTATCTGAACCCTTCTGTGACTCAGTGACTGCCATGAAAGCGGTCTCTGACCTTGCACCACCTCATCCCTCACTTAGATAAGTAAGAGTGACCCTTGACATGGCCCGTGATCGGCCCTGTGCTGCCACTAGTCACTGGTTAGGTGACACATGTGGGCACTATATGAGAGCTACCTCCAGGGAAAGCCAGGGAAGGTGCCATTGAAGACAAGGCATTTGATTCAGACAGGATCTGAGTCATTGGACCAGGGATGGAGACAGGAAGCCATAGCTCTGCCAACCTGGGATGGCTCCTTGGTTTCCTGCTCAGGAGCAAAGGACATGGCCATACCCTGTAGCTTCAAGGAAAATGGAAGATATCCACATGGTTGGATCAAGGAAGGAAGAAGGAGAGCCCGACAAGTCCAAAGAGTCAAACCATATTGATTCTTCTCCATTATAATATAAATATCCTGGGGTCCTTTACTCTGTAGCTACTGATCGATCCTCCCCTATGTGCCAAGCATCGGGCTGGGCACTGAAAGTTCAACAGCAACCAAAACAAAATCTCTGTGCTCACGGATCTTACGCTCTTGGTCAAGAGTGGGGGAGGGATAACAGGGAAGAACACCAATAAATACAAGGTAGAATAAAAGAAATAGGGTGTTTTGGGGGGTACCTGGTTAAAAAGAAGGAAAGAAAGTTCTTTCTAAGGAAGTGACATTTTATCTGAGATGTGAAGAATAAGTATAAGCCATAAATGCCAAGAGCATTTGCAAACCGAGGAAAGAATGTGTACTGATGCCATAGAGTGGAAAAGAGAAATTGGGAAAGAAACAAAACAAAACAGTATTGCTGGAGTTCATGAGTGAGCAAGAGCATAGCTCTGAATGAGAGGGAAGTGAGGTCAGAGCCAGGTCACCTAGGTAGCAACTCCTCGAGGAGGGGATGCCGATGATAGCAGAAGCTATGCATGGGTTGGGGTGGGATTGTACCTTCTTCTCCACTTTTCTGTGAACCTAAAACTGCTCTAAAAAAAATAAGGTATTAAAAAAAAAGCTAGGAGGAAGTTGGGGTTCCTTTTCAAAGGTGGGATACTGGATGATTTATGGTTTGGATATAGATAGTATTCTCTGGTGATAATAGTCTGACAAGGAACAACAATCGGGGGGTCAGAAAGCCACGATCATCACTGGGAGGATGGACAGAGTAACAAGACAAATATCATGATAGCCAGATGCCACAACACCCTTTGAGGGGACAGTGTGGGATAATGAGGGAGGACCCTCTGCTGGACCAACTTTCTGAGGCTACAAGACCCTCCTAGTCTGCAAAAGGCAATGTCTTCAGGACAAAGGAGGCACTGGGCCCCACGTAGCAAACAGAGCATGGGAAAGTATGTCTGAAGGAGAGAAGGGGACACAGAGGAGGTGAAATGGTCCAAGGCTGGGGATGGTTCTGCCACCAGGGGACATCCACCAGCAGAGGGGTTTTCTGGTGTGTGGGACAAGGGGTGCTCCCCACAGGGAGGGTGGGGGAGCACACAGAGAGGTGGAAGAGGCGTGCTTCCCTCCTTCCCCGGGCTTTAACCAAGAGAAGGGCCACATCCACTGATCTCATCCGTGAACAGCAGACTTTTTAATAGAAAGGGACTGTTACTTTTACCTCTTTCCCAGGAGGGATTTCCCAGTGGAAAAACAAAAAGACCAACGGTGTGGCAGACACTTATGCATGTAAATTCACTCCAAAGGAAGAGTTAAAGAGCTTTCTAATATAAATTGGTTTTCGGTATTTCAGTGCCAATATAATTAGATTGTAACAAGCAAAGCCCTGTAACATAACACAGCGAAAATTTGAAAATTTGATTCTGCCTGGCAAACCACCAAGTCCCCGCGTGTGCGCAAACCTGACATTAATAAGCTACAAGAGATTACATGATTTAGAAAAGAAGCACTTGGTGTTACCAAATCAAATAATAGATCTCTAGGCTATAATTAGGAGAATTGGGACTCAACAATGAAGTCATAATACTGTAATTTAGCTGTGAGTAACAGAGCCATGGAGGCGCGATGGGAGGTGGAGGGTGTCTCAGTGGCGCACAGCTCCCAGGGGGGCGGCTGCTTGGGGACCCCGCATGCAGCCACCTGTTGGCACCATCCTGCCACAGGACAGACCCTGGCCCACGTGGCTATATGGCAGAAGGGCTCTGGGGCCCTCGTGCTTCCGAGGCATATGACTTTAAAGATGGAGCTCCCTGGGGACGGCTGAGGAGGGCAATGTGGGTGAATTGCAGCCCCAGAGCGCTTTCAGGGCTAACGGAGGCCACGTTAAAAACGTAAAAACACAAACAATGCAAAACAAACACTGTAAAATATAAAAAGGGAGTAAGAGAGGCCAGCAGCATCATTCATAGTCCCTGAGCTACGGGGGATTGTCAGGTTGGGTGAGCGCATTTCTCTTCTGAAATGGTTTCTACATAGACTGTGCAGAGCTTTACCCAACCACCTCCTGGCAGAGAAACACAATCCCTGCTCTTAGGTCATAAAACCATACAATTTCACGTTGAAAAGAAACCTTAGCAGGGCTTCTTAACCTGGGGTCCCCTGAGGGGTCTGTGGATAGAAGTGAATTTCAAAATAATTGGTTTTCTTTGTAATCCTATGAATTTTATTTTATGCATTTCAAAATATTATTCTGAGAAGGGGGTCTGTAGCAGATGTTGGAAAGTGCCCCTCTGGATATCCCCTGGCCCTTTCTGTGTGCTGGAGCTGCCTTCCCACTGCCACTATGTGCATCTCTGCAACTGAGATCTCACCGTTCCACCAACTCTGCAAAGAAGCATTGCCTGGTGCCCACGGTTGGCAGGTCGGAAGTGCCAGGGCATTAACAACCTAGGAGCAGGTGTATAATTACCCCAGCTCCCTCCCCCTTCAGGTGGGAAAATGCTGAAAAGTGGTCTTGCATTCTTTGTCCCAAAATAGCCTGTAGGACCAAGTTCTAGTTGTCCACTTAATGGTTGCCTTTCCTTTCCTACTTCTGGATGGGTATTTCCTTCACCTCCCAAATAAATGACTTGCTTTCGAGATCAGCTTCTGGAAGAACACAAAGACAGAGTCCACAGATGGGTCAAAAGATTACCAAAATGGTCCATGGCAACAAAACAACAACAACAACAACAAAGCGTAAAAGCCCTGTAAGATGTAATTCAGATCTTCCCTTACCACAATCACCATGTCACAGAGGAAACATGGGCACAAAGAGCTGAGTGTCTTGCCTACACAAGGGAGTCATGAACATGGTGCTCACTTCTTATGCCTATTGTTATTATGATAATTTCCCACACATCCCTCTTTCAACTTCACTTCTCTTTTCTTTTTTGTTTCTTCCTAAATTCTCTCTAGCAACAGCCACTGACCCAGCACTGCTTGAAAGCAGGGCTGTTGGCTGGATACTCTTTTCCTCTCTGCCCTGAATGATGGTATTAGGCAGGGAACTTGCACCTCATGATGGGATTTCTGCTCCCAGGCCTGAGCTGAGTTCTTGCCCTGAGATGAGCTGCAGCCAAGTGTAGGAGAAGAGTCTCTCTGACCACATCAACACAAATACCATTGCACTTTATTCAGATGGTCCCTTATATAAGATTTATCTGGTCCAGGATTCCACGGTTTAACACAGGGCTGGCAAATCGTCTTCTTATTTTATTTATAATTTATGACATTTGCTTATAAAGAACATTGCTCCACTTATGATTTTAAACAACTTTTAGAAATATAATATACCAAAACAAGGATGTATGCCTAGGAGCTAGAAGGAAAATAGAGATACAATTATAATAGGAAGTCGGGGTTAAGGTACACAGAAATA
The DNA here is from genome assembly GCF_902655055.1 of Lutra lutra. Classification (NCBI taxonomy): domain Eukaryota; kingdom Metazoa; phylum Chordata; class Mammalia; order Carnivora; family Mustelidae; genus Lutra; species Lutra lutra. The sequence continues at coordinate 70,599,821 of NC_062287.1, forward strand.
CACAGTAATAATAATGACACTAATAAAGCTCTTTACTTTGATTATCTCATTTAATCTTTACAAAAACCTCAGGAAGTTGGTATTACTGTTTTTAGCTGAAGGAACTTCTTCAAACGAGGAAATTTACAGAAAAAAAGTTTCATATTTTGCCATGCTTAAAAGTTGCCTCTTTTTCCCCCTTTACTCTTCCTTCTCATAACAACAACAAAAAGTCCCTTTCCCCTCTTCTCCTCCAAGTTGAAGAACTAATCTGGGCTTGCTGAGAAGACAATAGTCTTATTAAATTCTTATTTTTTACCTTATTTTGAATGGCTTGTATGATTATCTCTCTCTTTTTTTTAAAAGATTTTATTTATTTATTTGACAGAAAGAGAGATCACAAGCAGGCAGAGAGGCAGGCAGAGAGAGAGGAGGAAGCAGGCTCCCTGCTGAGCAGAGAGCCTGATGCGGAGCTGGATCCCAGGACCTGAGATCATGACCTGAGCCAAAGGCAGGGGCTTAACCGACTGAGCCACCCAGGCGCCCCTGTATGATCTCTCTTAACTGATGATATGAATCTCTCTTTTATACATTTTGACACAGAAAATAAAGCCAAGCAAACATCATTTCAGGTATTATGGGCAGATTGTTATCAGGCAAGGTGACTTTTCCAGAATTCCACACCACCAGGAATTCTAGCCAGGAAACAAGTATCAGGGAAAGAAAGGAAAAAAACAAAACAAAACAAAAAAACAAAACCAAGAACCTGGGCCAGGGTAGGCTTTATTTGCAGGCCTTGAAATGTGCTTCCTTGGCCACAACAGCCTTGCCCTCCATTACGTATTCAGGGTCTCAACATGATGATTGAAAAGAAGAAATCCTGCTACATGATTTCCCCATTCTGGAACTTTCACTGCATCACCATTAGAGAGGATTTAGTCTCAGTCTTCCTAAAATAGCATTCAAGGCCATCTCTTGTCCATACAGCTTCACTTAACCAAAATCATCCTTAAACGCCGTATTTTCTTAAACTTTTTCTCACGATGTTCCCTCTTTCTGAGGAACCACTTACACCTGTTTTTACTCTCACCCCTCTAAAGGTTTGGCTCCCCATTCTCTCAGCTCACATGGTTTGTTCCATCATGTATTCATATTGGTATGGAATCAAATATACATATTTTATACTTTGGGTTATACACTTGTTGCTCAAGCTACTTCCGTTTTGACCACTGGGAGATCTTTCAGTGGGCTCCTGGGTCGCTTTGACATAATCCCTTATTAGTGTGTATGTGTGTGTCTGTGTGTGTGTGTACGTGTGGTTTAATTATTTTTTTTTTGGGGGGGGGGACAACTCCTTAATTTCTGGCAATACAAGATGTTCCATGCTTATCCTTTGTATTTTGTGTCCCACTTCTAGAATCAGACATTTCTCCACTTATTAGAGAGCAGTTTATTAGAAACCAAGATCTGGATACTAGGAGTGCTCATCACTGCTGATTTGTCATTGCTTCTAGATCCTCTCCGCTGACATGGTGAGGAATTACATGTGTATATAATAACCTATTTCCATAAGTAACCATCTATATCCATATGAGCCTTAAACATGAATTCATACTGAGGTCTCCCACTTGAATCAGTCACCACATGGATTATTCTTGTCTCTTGCCTTTGTTTGTCTCTAACGTCCCACTCCAACTGTGAGAAATCTGGTTTTCACCATCCACTTTCCAGGTGGTTAATTCCAGATACACATACAGTGGTATCAAAACTGTTAATACATACCAGCTTGAGAAAAAAAACTTTATCAACAAGAATGCTGTGCCTATGTTAGTTCTCTTTTAACTTTGGTCTTCTAGAGACTCCACTCATTTCCGAAGTTATAGGTATCAACACCTTTCTGCCCCAAACACTTCAATAAGGTTTTTTCATACATATATTAAAAAAATAGATGGTTTTGTCACATTCTACATTCCATCCTGGGATCCCCTGACCTCCTAAATGATTTTTTTTAAAATTTATACAATGAAAATTTACTCTTTTGCTATAAAGGTCTATGGGTTTTGACAAATGCTAATTCACCATTATAGCATCACACAGAATCAATTCATTGCCCTAAAAAATCCTCTGTCCTTCATCTGTTCAGTTCTCCCTTGCTCCCCACAAACCTCTGGAGACCATGATGTTTTAAATTTCCCTGTAGTTTTAACTCTTCCAGAATGTCATATAATTAGAAGAGCATGGCTTTATTTTGTCTCTTCTCTTAGCATATCGATTATACTTCTTTTAAAAAATAATTTTAGTAGTTTCCCTGGGGTTTTCCAATATATATTTTTAACTAATCTAATTGTACCTTCACATAACATTATATGACTTCATTTGTATATAAGAACAACAGAATATTCCCAATTCTTCCATCCTTTCCCTTTATGAATTATCATTTATCTCACTTATCCATATGCTATAATCACCCAATACATTGCTACTATTATTACTTTAAACATTTATCAATTAAAAGCAAGAAATATTAAAAATTTTATTTATCTTCATTTATTCCTTCTCTGATACTTTTCCCTTTGTAATGTAGATTCCAATTCTCACTTATAAAAATTTTCTTCTGGCTGAAAAATTTCTTTTAACATTTCTTGTGATGAAGAAATGTTAGTAATGAATTCTCTCAGTTTTTATCAGAAAATGTCTTTATTTCTTCTTCATTTTTGAAGGATAATTTTACTGAATATAGACTTCTAGGTAGAAATTTTTTTTTCTTCTGAGATTTAAATACTTCACTCCATTCCGATTTCTGATAAGTCTCCTGTATTCTTATTTTGTTCCTTGGTAGGTAAAGTTCTCCCCATGATCACCCCCTACTCTGGCTTCATTCAAGGTTTTCTATTTGTCTTTGTTCTTTTGTTTGTTTTGAGAGTATATGTGTGTGTGTGTGTGTGTGTGTGTGTGTGTGTGTATCTTGGCTAAGATAGTCTGGGTGTAGATTTTTGATATTTACCGATATTCTCTGAGCTTTCTGAATCTGTGATTTAGTGTCTGTCATCGATTTGGGAAAATTCCCAGCCATTATTACTTGAAGTATTTCTTCTGCTCCATTCTTTCTTCTCCTTCTGATATTCCCACACACATATGTTATACCTTTGAAACTATCCCAAGTTTCCCAGATGTTCTTTTGTTCTTCATTATCATTATTATTCATTCATTCATTTTCCTCTTTGTATTTCCTTTTCAGAAGTTTCTACTGATCTATGTGCACACTCACTGATCATTTTGTTGGTGCGTCCAGTCTACTAACAAACTCATCAAGGGCAATCTTTATTTTTGTTGCAGTCATTTTGATTTCTAGCATGTCCTTTCAATTCTTTTTTAGCATTTTCATATCTCTGTTTGTATTACCATCCATCCTTGCATGGTGTCTGCTTTTTCCACTAGGCTTTTAAAATATTAATCTTAGTTATTTAAATGCCTTGTCTGATAATTCCAAAAGCTGGGTCATATCTGAGTTTGGTTCTCATGCTTACTTTATCTCTTTGGATGGTACTTTTCCCTTGACTTTTAGCATGGCTTGTAGTTTTTGTTGTTGTTGTTGTTGTTGATAGCCAGACATACTGCATTGAGTAGCAGGAACTAAAATTTAAAATATGAAGATTTGGGTTAATCTGGGTAGAATTTAGGCTATGTTTATTGTTTGCCATAGGTGCTAGTGGCTTCAAATTTTCCCCATGTCCTTGTTATAGTCTCTTCTGTCATCTTTGGGCTTCCCCAAATATTCTTCTTCAAGAGAGTTTAACAGGTCTTTCAGCTAAAATCCACTATTATGCTGGAGGCCTGTTGGTGTGGTGCTAAGATGGGTAGGAGGGATGGCATTGTCCAATCTTATGATTAAATCTTAGTCTTTTAGTTAGGCTTGTGACTCTGAGCTGTGGTCTTCCCAGCTGTTTCTATGTTGGCATAGCTCCCCCTACCCTTAGGTGGGACAAAAAAAAAAAAAAAAAAAAAAAAACTAGAGGGAGGGGGAATTGGCAACTTGCCCTTCTCGCAGATAGGATAAGGCTCTGGTAATTTTTTCTCTCCCGGAAAGTATACCTTCATTGTGGAGAATGGTCTGGGCATATTTTGCAATGATTATTCTTCCCTTTTCCCCGCCAGAGCCATCGGGGAATTCTTGTCAGGTCTTTAGCTTTTCCTAGAGGGAAAGCTCATGGACGAATGTGTGGTGGTTCCCCCAAGACTGCAGCCGCCCAGGATCCTTCCATGTTCATGCTGACCCATGCTCAGATTCAGAGTACTCAGCGACCTTGCTTACCATCTTGGTGTTCCCAGGAATTTATGACTCCAGCAACTTCAGCTCCAAGTAAGCAGATCTCACCCAAATCTCTCTGCATTCACTGGTCTCGCCAGATCTTGGAAGGTTTGTTTACCCTGTTACCTCAATTCTCTGATGAGCCTAAGAAAAGTCATTCATGTTTCATTTTCTCAGGTTTTTTCCTTTTTTTTTCTTTTGCTGTAAAGATGGAAGAATGATCTGTAAGCTCTTTACATGACCTTTTTAACCTTAGAGCAAAAGTTTATGACATAGAAAATGGAAAATTGGAAGCCTTGTTTACCTGAGGGATTTTGAAAAAGGAATAGAGACAGAGGGGGAGGAAGGAAAGGGCTGACCCCAAGGCTTTCATTTCTCCTCCCCTTCACCTCAGAACTAAAACTTAAGGGGAGTGGCTTAGAAACATCCAGAATGGCACAAGAGGAGCATGGACAGGGGGGATTCTGTCCTGTTTCAGATATAGGGAAGGAGCACACATCCTGGCAGTTGACCCCTTACCCCCACCATTCTGACAGTACAGAAAAGTTAGTAGAAGGAGATACTGGCTTATAGCTCTTGTAAGCTTCCTTTGGTTCCCATGGGGTGTGTAAAAGACTCAGAAGTTTCTGAAAGGGGACTCAAAAGGCAGTTGATCTGGCAGCAAATGGACCTGCCATGGAGTCCATTATAAAAATGGTAGTGGTGAGTCCCAGCAGAAGGGTGCCGAATGGAGGCCAGGGCTGCTTGTGTTTTGGCAGAAGCACAGCCTCACATGGGTCTCCAGTGCCAAGAAGAGCTGAGATGATCACTTGGCAGGGAAAGCTACCAGGTCCAGATTAAGCCAAGAGACAGCAAACAAGGCTAAACACTTGCACAGACTCAGGTACAAATGAGATGAATGCCATCAGATAGAAGAAATCACTGCTCCACAGACTGGGAGACAGCGCAAGAATGCCTCAAAGATCTGAGGCCCCTGTCCAAGAACGGCTTAGGGCACGAGGTAAGACGCCCTCTTCTCCACACGCCTAGATGTCCTCTTGATGTGCAGTCAAGGAAGAAGCCAAATCTTAGAGGCTCTTCAGCTTCTTGCAGCAGGTCAAAATTACAGGTTGGACGAAGAAAGCCAATTATTTTCCATTCTAACCATCAGGTAACACAGGAAGAATGCCAGAGAAGTTTAGAAATTTAAATAAAATATATTTTCTCTGTATCTATGAGTACAGTGGGCATCTGTTCATTACTCTTGATTTATGTTCTTTATAATATTTGTCATTCTCTGGAGGTATCTTATTGATATATTTGATTTTTCTGACTACCCTAGTACAGAGAGAGCTCTGTCACCACTGGGTCCCCAGCCCCTAGGCACATCGGAGATGTTCAAGAAATACCTGTTGATTAAATAGTGTTGTATAACACCTCTCTATCAGATTAGACAGTGGGTGTAAGGACTCTGAACCTCAAAGAAGGCTTGTATGAACTAATATTTATTAAATGCTCAGCATTCATTGACTCATTTAAATATTTAGAACAACACGGTAGCAATGAAGGCGGTACTATTATTATCCACAGTTCCCAAATGAGGAAATAAAGGCACAGAGAAGTCAGGTCACCTGGCCAGGGTCACAGAGTTTGCAGGAGCAAACAAGGCAGTCTGAACGCATAGCCCGCATGCCAGTCCAGCGCACCACCCTGCCTCTCCTGTCTCATGTGTGGCCTCAGCTCACCGCCTGCCCCCCTCCTCCCGCGCACCAGATGAGCCACAGACGGCTAAGTAGGCAGCGAACACTTCTCAAGATGTTTTCATCGATTTTGCCAACACTCAGCTGCTTTATCGGCTCTGATGAAACATTTGTGACAACCACAGCAATTGCAATGATCATTTCCATGCTGAAAACATTTGCCTACAAAGCAGACATTTTCTCTTCAAAGTAAACATTGGTGCCGCTGAGAAGCTGCCACCCCTACCCGTTCACGCTGCTTCTTAGAATTTAGAATACCTCCAAGGCAGAATCCCCCCACGCACTGCAGACAACAGACAACCAGCGTGACGGGCGCCCCACCTGATGCTCTCAGGTCAGGCACGACGTGCCTCCCTTCACCCCTACCTTTATCCCCCTCATCCAGCACTTATTTCAAATGTACTCCTAACAGACCACCTGGGGACTAACCCTTCCCAATTATGTGTCCTTTCGGTCTTGATTCTGCAGTATATGATACTGATGATGCTTTATTGATCTTCAGCCCAGCACTTAGTGCATTGGCTTAATTAATTCATCAATAGTAAAGAGAAAAGGATCTTTAAACCTCCCCCCCCACCCCGCCCACAAAACCTGGTCCAAAGTAAAACTAGACGGAAAGCCATAGAGCTGGATGGGAGAAAGAAGAACCACCTTAGGGCAGTTTCCCTCAGTGTATTTCAGGAAATCCTATTCCAAAAGTATTCTAATAGGGCACTTGGCATGGATGGTGGGGTGGAAAGGCTCTCACTTCCAAATGAGACTAATAAATGCAGGGTTAAATTTAAAGTAAAAAGGCTTCTTGTCAGCAGGACTTCGCGGAGCCAGAGTGCCCAGTGACTCTCTAAAAGGGGCAATGGTGCATAGCATTTTGCAAACGCATTTGACCACAGAGCTGTTTCTCTGCCAGGCTCTTCAGGGTCTTAGTGGACCACAACCCCCTACCTAAAGAAATGTTCTCTGCAGAAGCACAAGGAGAACCCTGATCTAACAATTTTGTGGGGGTGTGGATGAGCAGAAGACAGAGCCTATCGCTAGCAGAGATGAAGACTTCCCGAGAAGGCAAAGGCTCTCTCTAGGCCCAGAAGGCATCTTGGCAGGAACAGCCTTCCAGAATGTGCTGTAGACATGAGGCAATGGACCTTTACATGCCAGGTGCCATGCTGGGGCCTCTCTGGAAGCTAATTTTGCTCTGGACAGCCCTGTGAGCTTGGCATTATCTCGCCCAGAAGAGGAATCGGGGACCAGGGAGGTTGGGCAGCGGGCTCACACAGATGAGGTAAGAGTCCCTTGGACACCAATCCAGTGCCCCCTCCACTTTTCCTCACTGCTTTGATGAAAACGAAAACCCAAAAAGGTAGGGCAAAGGTGGCAAGCAGTTCACCTATCTTTCAAATGTGTGGCAGCCGTGAGACCCAGATCTCCTTTCTGGTCCTCTCCTTGCGGGGCCTGATCAGAAAGCCCCTTCCCCCTAGGGCAGCCGACAGGCAGATGCCTGTCCCCACACCTCATCTCAACACCGAATCACGAACTTCACCGGTGCTCTTAAGTGATTGTGACTGTTTCGTTTTCGAAATATCAGTCGGCCTGTTCGAGTAATTTTATACTTAAATTATTTAAATGCAATCTATCCATTGAAGCAATTTCCCCTGCACAGGAGAAGTGTTTTCTTTTTTAGGGAACTGAAGCATGATAAATAAATGAATAAAGACTTGTAGCAGTGTCTCTCTCTCTCTCCTGAAGAAAGCACTTCGCTGCGAGTCCCTCCTGTCAGAAATCTGGGAACTCATAATATTCCCCGTGGTTCTGCCGCTCAGCATTAAAAATAACCAAAGACTCGAGTCACGGGTTTTTTTCTTCTAGACACGAAGCGCATTTTACGCCACGATGCCCGGGATGACACAGGGACGGCTCAGAGCTTGCTAATATTCTCCGCTGCTTCTCTCCCCAGGCCTGCAAGCAGTTAGAATGGCTTAGTGGTGATCACAAATGCTGTCCCATTTGGAAAGCACTTCTTTAAGGCAGCACAGATTAAAATTCATGAAAGGCGGCTTGCTTGCATAAATAAATTAAAAGCAGCAAAACTAAAGTTTAAACACCCATACACAACTGGCATTTTGCAAACACCATATGCACCGTGGTTCTCAATTCTGGGCTGTCATGCAAGAAGTAGGCAAAGAGGCCTCCTTGGGTTTGCATGCATAAAACTGGAAGCACCTTGATCACCTTTGGCACAATGGAGCCTCAGCAGCAAAGTGTGAACTAATTGATTTGAACCTTGTCTAAATGCATATGGATTTTTGGGGAGCATGCCAGTATCTGGAGAGTACTGTAAAAAGAAACTGAGAGCGAGACAGAGCCCAGGCTTTGCGATCAGACAATGTCAGGTTCAGACCCTCACTCTTGAAATTGCTGTTACTTGGGTAAATCATGGGAAGTCTCTGATACCCAGTTTTCTCATCTGTAAAATAGGCGTAAGAAAACTAACCTATAACCGTAGACTGTTGTATGGAGAGTGAATGATACACCGCACATAGAGCAGCTGGCAGAGGGGACGTGTTCACCAACTGTGAGTCCCCCTTCTCCCCACTTTTCCCTTACATTTATTTATACAGCGGTGGCATTGTGGAAAGCAAGTGAGTTCTGGGGTCAGAAGCCTCAGATCTGAGCCCCAGATCTGCTACTCGCTGACTCTCTGATGTCTCAGAACTCACTTCAGGTCTCTGGGCCTCAGCTTCTTCAATGTGTAACGTGGCGATGGTGACATGACCTCTCTCCCACACATGTGTAACATCTGCGAGGGCACTGGTCCTTGCAACAGGACAAGGTCGGCATGGCTGGCAAGCTGATCTTCATTTCCTTAGCAAAAAACCAAAATCAAAAAAACTAAAAAACTAAAAATAACACAACAAAAAAACAAAAACAAAGCAATCTGATGCTAAGAGAGGGGGCAGGGTGAGAAAGAAGTGACTTTGCAGGTGACCATCTCGGTTCATGAATCCTGGGCACCCCTCCCACCCTCAGTGTCTCTTGCCACACCATGGCTGCTCAGGGCCTACCAGGGAAGGACCTGGTCCAGTTCTGTCCCTGCTGCAGGTGGGGCAGGCCCCACCCTGATGGAATGAGTAAGTTTTCATCCCTATACTCCAAAGCCTTGCTGCCAAATTCTGGTTACATAGTGCAATTGGTATTAATGGGCCCGATTTCAGTCCTTCCTAAGGAGCAAATGTGCTTCTTGCTCAGGATTTCTGAATTCCTAAGCTGCTGTCTCAGACAGGAGAGTTGATTTCTGGGGGCTGGAGGGCCACAAAGCTTGTACATGGGAGTGCTGAGTTCATGGGGTCTGCCTAAGTTGGCTTGGAATAGGATACCCCTTAAGAACCGCTCTAGTGGGGAATCATGTCAGGAGCCCGGGAGTGCCCGTCTGTCGTTCTCTAGCTGGAATCTGTCAGCAAAACATTAAATCTCAGGGGTCAACAAGAATCAGGCCCAGGCTCAAGGGAGCAGATTCTAAAACACAAATGACATCTGTCAGTAGTCTTGGTGGCAAACAGTGGAAATACATTCTGGCTGTTATAATTAGATTAAAAGTGTGAAAGAGTAGACTGATAGATTTCAGATTTGAAATTCTTCTCCTGAAAAATACCTAGAAATGCTTGAAAGAAATTATAAAATGTATATGAGCGTAGAAGAGTTTTTAAGAAAGTAAGAGAAATCCCAGGGTCTTATAATAAAGGGGAAACTACATCTCTGTGAGCTGGGCCTGCAACTTTCCTGGTAAGGAGGTGGGGAGGGGTACAGGGGTATCAGTCTCATCGACCTAAAGGCTTGGATTTTTATGCCTACACTGGAACAAGGGACCCAGCCTTGGCCTGCACGATTTGATGCTTGAATAAAGACCTAAAGCCAGGACATTCTGGGTAAAAGAACAGACTTAAAAATTCCTCAATTCATTCTTTTTGTACCAGTTTGCTCATCTATCTTGATTGAGTTCTGGGAGAAAAAGTAAAATCTTCTCAAAGAATATGTAACCATAAGGACATGCCTCACACAGGTTTAGAGTTCAAATTTATGTTATCCATGTTGTTTGGTGAGCCTGCGCATGCAACACAAGAAATTATCCAAAAAACTATACCCAAATAAGGGATACTTTGGGAAACTTGGCAGAAACAAGACTGAAAAACTTGGAGGGGGGTTGCTGACCCTTCAACCTAAGTGTATAGAAGTCATACAGATATACCACTAAAGATGGGTACCTAATTCAATATTATGAAGTATTTGAGTGTAGCAGAGATGTCTTGTTACCTATTTCTAGAATTTCCATATTCCCTTGCTTAGATCTTAAAAGTTACCAAATTCCCTGGCAGCTAGAGGTAGTCATATGATTAAGTTCTAGATAGTAGATTATGAACAGAAGTGTTGTATGGGGGCTTCCAGTAAATGTCCCCAAAAGACAGCTGGCAGGTGTTCTTTGCTCCTTCTTTTTGCCCACCCTGCTCTTCAGAGCACGGATGTGATAAGCTGTTGCTCCATTGTGACCATGAAGACAACTGTGGAATCACCCTATCAACAATGCACTGCTTACATCACATCAAGACATTGGTATAAGAAGAAAAGAAACTTCTGTTTTATTTATTGCTGTAACTCACAGTAAAAACAAATCCCAACTAGTGCAATGAAGGAAAATATACCATTAGTTAGTTAAGTCAGTGGGTAAAATAAACAGTAGGGCTGTTGCCAAAAAAAATTAGATAATATAAATGTTAAAAAATGATTACAAATTAATGGTCTAAGTGATTAGAAGCACAAAAGAAAAAACAGAATATATGAGAAAGGAGCAAGATTTTAAGGAAAACAGGCAGATTTTAAAAAGAACCAATAGCAGTAATAGAAATTTAAAAATGAAGTCACTGAAACAAACCAACAAAAACCTCTCCACGGGTTAAAGAACTCCATTACCTGGAAAGGTACATCTGAGGAAACTACCCAGAATGCAGCATGAAGAAAGAAAGAAATGGAAACAAATAAGGAAAGTTGAAAGAAGTGAAGATCAGAATGAAACTATCTAACACATGTCTACTTGGGAGTTCCAAAAAGAGACAATGTAGAGAATGGGAGAGATGCAATATTTGAATAGCTAATGGTGGAGAACATTCTATAGTTAGTAAAAGGCATAAATTATAAGATTTGAGATTCACAGTTAGCCATATGAAAGAGATTAGATGCGCAGATGATAGGTAGGTGGGTGGATAGATACATAGATGATAGATAGATATCCACAAAGAGATACATTACAATGAAACTTGGGAAGCCCAAAGGAAAGATCTCAGAAGAAATGAAAGGACCAAGGTGACCACGTTGCAGAAAAGAACAATGAGCAGTCAACTTGGGAACCAGGAACCAAATCTAAATACACATTAAATTATTACAAATTATAATACGACTGACTTGAAGGTAGGAGAAGAAAGTGGAACTAAAAGGCAGGACAAAAAGAGCACGTGAAGCGGGAGGAGGGTGATTGGTGCTGAGGCAGTCTAATACCTCTTTGTTTGCTGCTGTTATATTTGCACTCTGGTGGCATCGGGCAAGCATGTTTACAACACGTAAGGGTAATGACTCCAAGGAAAGATACCAAAATGAAAAACGTCCAAACCTGCGATGGAGTAAGAGGATAAAGAAAACACAGCCAATTCATTAAAAGACAGGGATTGAAAAAATAAGGAGCAATGTAGAAAAATCAGAGGAAATAAAAAGAGCAAAATGAGAAAATAGAAATAGAATTATACATATCTATTCTACCAATATGGTTATAAATATATATTCATAATCTATACATATATACTCCCCCTAAATAAAAGTATAATAAAGTTGGATCTATTAATTCCAGCTTTGATAAGAGCCTTCTTCTCTAAACATATTGGCAATATTAGGGCTTTTTGAGGGCAGATACATAATTTTCTCTCCCCTCTCCCATGCAAGTTCAGTGCCAACTGAGATACAAGGGTAGCAACCAGATATATGGAAATCAAAGTATTACTTGTACTGTGATAACTGCTCTGCTGTATGCTCAGGTGTGTGACAACATGGTCTGGCTTGTGTGGAGCCCCAGAAGTTAGACTGACTTGCCCACCCAGTGACAGATAGTAAGTATTAGACAGCCTTAAGCTTCCCCACTAAGGGACAGAGTCTCCCTGCTATATGAGGAAGGAGAGAAGAAGAATCCATATTGTCTGCAAGAGATCGATACAATAGATAGATACAAAAGGGAGGAAGGGGAAAAAAACGAGAGAGAGGGAGGAGGGGACTGAGCTTGTCAGGCTCAGCTTCAGGCTCCAAATCACCAATGTTAGGAACAGAGGGTGGGACCAAGGAGCAGGCATCCTCCCCCAGTGGGGCTTCAGCCACAGGGCAGCATGAAGCCTGGAGACACTAGATTCTCAAATGAGAGTCTTACTAGACAGAAGAGAAAAATTAAGATTCCGAAACAACATAGCCAGGCTATAAAATGTGTACCAGAAATAGAACAGAAAGGTGAACCCCTAGTGGACAGGCCACATGAGCCTGTTGGGCCCCGGGCCAGAATTCGGGCTGTGATCAATTCGGTTCCAGCAGAGCAAAAGGACCTGAAATGTTTCTCACCTGACACTGAAGCCAGAGATGTTAGAGGACAGGTATAGCCTCCCAAATAAGGAGGTGGCTGGCTTAGGGATTCATTCATTAATCAAGCCAATATCCTCATGAGATAAGTATTGCCATGTGAGAGGAGACCTGATTCTCAACTGGGGATTTGGTGCCCCGTAAAAGTGACCATGAGAACCAGCGTGTAGGGAGAAGGAAGCACCAAGAAAGAGATGGGAAAACAGCCTAAAAGGAAGCCTCCACCTAAAATGATCCTATTGACCAAAAAGTATAAAACACATTTAAAAAAAACTAAAGCTAATAAAGAAGCCAACAAAATTAAAAATCAGAACATGTATTCTTTCCATATAAAATGGATTTTATTAAATCAGTCTGCCAAAGATATTAATGTATGAGTATTTAAAATTCTCAAAGAGAACAACTAAGAAATAAATTCCATTAAATAAGAGCAAAAGAATGGTGAAACAAAAAAAAAAAATCAAGAAATGACTGTGAAGTATATAGAAAAGGAACCACCTTAGAAGTGCACAGTGTAGTCCTTGAAATAAAATACTAAATAAAATAAACTCTGAATCAGACATAGTTGAAATGAGAATTAGAAGTTAACAACAAAAAAATTCACCAACTAGAAGTTAACAACAAAGAATGCACCCATACCTCAGCAGGAAGAGAAAAAGATTGTGTGTGTGATTTTTAATTGATAGAAAGGACTATTAACAGACCCAGAGGATAGATTGAGGGGCTCTAACATACATTGAATTGGAATTTTTGATAACAGAATAAATGAAAGAAAAGTAACCCTGGATAGAAGAGGATAGAAGATATGAGGACTTCTGGCTAACCATAGAGGACGAGGTGCTTTCATTGAGCTTTTATCCTTCCCAGAGTCTCAGTAAAATGACAGTAAAGGCATTTTAAAAGCCATGCATTTAACAAAGAAAAAAACAACAGGAGAGAAGGCAACAGCAACACAGTTTTGGAAGCTGCAAATCCAAACCCAAATCTGACTTAGTAAACTTGAGAAAGCCGAATCCTAAACAGTGGTGGCAAAAGCCAAGAGGCAACCCAAATTATATCCCAGAATTCTCCAAAGGCTAAGAGACTCAGAGCCACTAAGAACTTCCAAACACCAGAGGAAGACAGACTAAAAACTGGTGGACTGGGTTGAAAGTCTATTAAACAATCATCTTCACAGCCAGGCCAGGCAGCCCCTCCTGCTCACCCAGCAGACCATTAGCGTTTCATTCTCTAAAGCAGAGGCCCTCACAGTAGCATCCCAAGACCGGCATCTTCAGCATCGCCTAAGAATTTGTTACACATGCAAAGTATTAATTCCCACCTCAGACTTCCTACAACAGAAAATTCACCTCTTTTTTTTTTTTTTTTTAAGATTTATTTATTTATTTGAAAGAGAGAGTATGTGCACATGAGCAGGGGGAGAGGCAAAGGGAAAGAGGGTGAGAATCCTCAAGCAGACTCCGTGCAGAGCATGGGGCAAACATGGGGCTTGATCCCAGGACCCTGAGATCATGACCTGAACTGAAACCAAAAGTCAGTCGTGTAACCAACTGAACCACCCAGGTGCCCCTTTAAATCTGTTTTGTTTTGTTTTGTTTTTAACAAACCCTACAGGTGAAGTGTGAGAACCACGCTCCAAAACAGGGTTTTTGAACTGCAGGACATTAAGTATACATGAGATGAATGAGCATGCTAAAAATAAGAGGGGTTAGTAAAAGTTCACTTAATGATTGTTGACCCTCAGCATTGTTTCCTCCTTGACTCTAGAATGCTGGCAGATAACATACACAGACGCCAGGAAAGAGACCAGCGTCATCTCTGGGGCATCTAACAAACACAACGGGACAGACCATATGATGCTGATATGGAGGGTCCTACAAGTTAAAGCCCAGCCACATCCCCCTACCTTGAGTCTCAGAGTTGGCAAGGCCTATACAGACTTAGAGCCTCTAGTTAGCTCTGAAGTCTCTCATCCTGGTATAGGAGCAGACAACTGAGGACCATCAGAAATCCAGGCATTTAATGAAATGTTCCGACATCATAGATGATAAAAGAAAAGCATGGGGCAACATGGAGGAAATAGAGGCTGGGGAAAGGCAAACTTTTAAGAATATCATTTATAGCTTATGAAAATCAATATTGTGACCATGCATAGGAAGATGGAGACAAAATACCCAAGGAACAAAAAGGTGATCTTGAAAGTTAAAAATATGGTAATAAAAATGAAAAACACAACAGAAAGTTCAAAAGGAAGATTGCTAAGAAAATAAACAGATAAAGAACGGGAAAATCACAAAGTAAGATATAAAGTAAAAATATAAGCCCAAGAAAGCTCATAATTAAATAATAGAATTTCTAGGAAATCTGAGGAAATGAGATAAATGCAATCATCAAAAATATATTTCAAGCAA
Organism: Lutra lutra; assembly: GCF_902655055.1. Classification (NCBI taxonomy): domain Eukaryota; kingdom Metazoa; phylum Chordata; class Mammalia; order Carnivora; family Mustelidae; genus Lutra; species Lutra lutra. The sequence continues at coordinate 70,614,913 of NC_062287.1, forward strand.
ATTTCCCAGGACAAAAAGCATGAGTTTCTGATTAAAAGTATTCATCAGAATAATGGACTAAAAAAAAAATAAAAATAAAAACAAGAAGACCTACATCATGGCATATCATTGTGAAATTTCCAAATAATAGGGTTCATGACAAAATTCTCTAAGCTTCCAGAGGGGGGTGATAAAAAACAGGTCATGTGTGTTTGGAATCAAAGTGGCTACAGATCAATATCAGACTGGAAAATGTAGACAATGGGGCCATGCCTTTAAAACTCTGAAGGAAAATAATTTCCAATCTTGAATTCTATTCACAAACTATAATAAAGTGTGGGGGTAAAATAAAAACATTTTTAGATCAGCACATTCACCAAAAAAAAAAAAAAAAAAAAAAAAAAAGGAAAAGAAAAATTGCCTTCCATTCTACTCTCTCAGGAAAGCAGTAGAGGATGCACTCCAACAAAATGAGGGAGAAATAGGAATAAGATAATGTTATGGGGCACAATTAATGAGAAGGCCGCTCTGGGAGAGAAGTGGAGGCAGAGCTCCTAAGATGCTAGGAAGGCAGATGCCTGGATGGTTGCTGTGCACAAGGCAGGGGTGACTGAAAGAGGTCAGGAGGCTCCAGATGAGAAAATGATGAAACACCTGATGTGAATGGATGTCCTGAGGGGAGATGTTGACATTTGGCAAAGAATTTGGGATTTAATTACCGATTTGTACATGCAATCCCAGGCAAATGAAAAATAGGACAAATATTAATTCTAGGAAAAACCAAATGTTGTGAGGGAAAGGAAAAACAATCAGTTTGCTAAATGAATCACCTGTAAAGATCATTACATGAACAATAACATAAACACTGGATTTTTCTCTCTCAATATTATCTCTCTCAATAATATTGCTGTATTATGATGAGCAGAATGTGGGGTATGGGAAGAGTGTGAAGTGTTTGGGAGAGCAAAGGCAGATAAATTCTATCTTCCATCGCCGAAAATCCTTAGATAATGCCTACAAGGAACACTCAGAAAGTAGTAATTAGAGTAAGGGAATAATTAACAAAATTGTAAGCTTTTTAGGGAAAAGCAGTTGCCTTGGAGAAGGAGATAATGGAGAGATGAGGACAGAGTGCTTCATTTTGGTGTAATTGACTTTATAAAGTTCATTCTCCACATGTTGTCCATAAGTAACTTCAATTAAGCAAAAATAAGAACGAAGGGAAGAACTTAAAAGGGAAATATAGTACTGATAAAGGCCCACAGTGTGGATTAGTACTTTACCTTGTGTCATAATCTTTGGGGGGGGCAATGTGTACCAAGATGTGTTCACTTTTTTTCTCACTTCAATTATTTTTATTTCAGTCGGTATATTTTAGGGAGGAGAAAAAGAGTGTTCTTAAGGTGACGTGAAATGTTCCAAGAACATGCTGGTCTTTTTACTGCTCTGGGAAGACAAAGCAGAGGAGAGAAAATAAGAGCCGTTTCCTTTGGTTGCTCCAAGGCCTTGCTGGAGTAACGTGAGAACACTGAGGGCATCTGAGACATGCCTGACAATGTCAAAACAGCAAGCAGCCTCCTCTTCCATTCTATATTTTGAAATAGGAAAGAAAACAGATGAAATAGCTTTTTCATTATTTTCCACATCCCGAAAGGAAATTCACTTCAACTTTAATAACATTTCTATTCCTTATTTATCATCATGCAAACCTTATAAAAATTGCAAACCCCAAATTTGGGGGATAAGGTGGCAGGATGAAAATGTTTCCACTATCAGTCTTTTTTTTTTTTTAATCGAACTAAATATAAAATCTGTGTTTCTCTTTTGAAGGAGAAAACAGATGGATAATAGCTAATTTGATGAATGGCCATGAAGTCTCGGGAACCTGGCTCAGGGCTACGCGGCCAGGAGCAGCACCCAAGGTCACGGCACAGAACCAGTCGAGCGCAGACACAAGTCCTGCCTCACCTAGTGCTGACCTTGCAGCTCACAGTGATGACATGACCAGCCCTGGACAGTGTCCACCACTGCTCCCACTCAGCCACAAATCATGCTCCCTATTCTTGACTGCCAGGCCATGAGAGACTCTTCCTCTTTGTCTCCCCTTCTTGCATCACTAGCTCCTGATCTGAAACCCAGGTGGTGTTTCTGCACGTGGAGCTTAGAACCATCCCAAGTTACAGGGAGAGCTAGGAGGGAGTATCTGGAATTTTCAGCAACCCAACAAGATGCTTCACATGGAAGAGGAGTTTGACATCAGGCCAATGGCAAAGACATTATAATAGCAATAATGACCACCATAATTTGAGCCTCATAAGGTGGTAGTGAAGCATATAGACTTCGCATTCAGACCCTGGCCCTTCCTTTTCTTTGCAATTCAGCCAAGTAGATTCTCACTTAAGGGCCTTCGTGCCTGCCGATCTCTCTCCCTGGGATTCGTTTCCCTCCAACATGGGGTTCTTTGTTATTGGTGGGAGAGTATGTGTTGTGTGAATGGAGGTCTTGGTTCTTGGATTCCCCATGAAAGATCTGAGATGTGCACTTGAATGCACAGCCAGAAGGAAAGTAGCAAGCACAAAGTAGTTTATTAAGGATGGTACACTACCAAGTAGGAGAGTGGGCAGGCCCAGAGGTGGCAACTGCTCTGAGGCTCCAGGGGTCTTTTCTTTTTGTGAGCAGGGTCTTGGGTCATAGATGGGGTTGTTTCTAATGGAGACTGCTCCCAATCATTTGGGGGATTCCTCCCATAGGTTGGGAAATAGAGTTTTTGATCCTACAGGGTTTGTACTGGAACCATCATGGCAGCCTTACCCCAGGGCGGTGGTGCTAAAACCACCATGCAAAGGCATAGTAATGACTCTAGGGGTTACCCTGGGGCAGAGGTGAATGAGAAGAGCACATGTTTTGCACCTGTGGCTCTTGGTCTGTTAACCTCAGGGGTTTTGGAAGCCGTAAGGCCAGGAGGCTGAGAGGTCTTGGATGCCACAAAGTCAGGATGTTGTGCTCCCCAGCTCTAATATGCCACCAATTTATCACGGTCCTTGCCTCGAGTTTGTGACAAATTAACTGCCTACTCCATCACCTTCACCCATCTTATCATCTCAGTAAGGCTATTCAAAGCCAGATCCCTCTTGGCATTTCCTAGCCCCCTTCCATGATTTATGTCTCTCCCTAATGCTTATCAGTATGGGATAAACTATTTGGTTTACCATATAGATCTTTTTCCTTGCTGCTTTTTCCCTACCCCTGACCATCCCACTTTGATGTAAGCTCCAAGAGAGCTGGGTTTTTTTCTGCATTGATAACTCCCATATTCCCCCAAACCCAGAAGACTGCCTGGCACATAGTGGACATCCTATAAATCTCTCATGGCTGAACTGAGTTAGGTTCAACACCCAAGTCATTTCTTTAAGCCTTAGTGCATTGTCCCCATTGTCTGTAAAATGGGGTTAATAGAAACCACATCGTAAGATTGTGTTTGTGCCGTGTAAGAGTGAGTGATCCCTTACCCAGCCACCTTTCCTTCTTTGTTTTCATCCCAACCCTCACCTACTGAGTCAGTTAGACTGAAGCTCCTACCACTTTAGGAAAGGTGCCTTGGTAGAGCCTAAGAACAAAGACATCCCATTCTTGGCCATGAAGGTCAATGCTCTCTGTCCAGAGGTAAGACGGAAACTACTTGGGAGAATATGGGATCAACTGGACCTGGTTTTTCTTGTCTTGCCGCCACCCACACCATAAAACCTTCCAAGATGGGAAGAGGCAGAGAGCATCTGAGAGCAAGCAATAGCTCCGGCTCTGCACCAGGCTCTCTGGCCCTGGGAGGCAGTTGCCAGAAGGAAAGTGGTCAGAACAGTCTTCCTGAGGCAGAGGCCCTGGGCTTCCATGAGTGTTCCGTGGCCCCAGCGTGGCACTGGAAAACAGCCAGGTTTTCCTCTACCCCAGAGAATGGTTTCAGATCAGGAGAGAAAGAGGACACAGTAGAGCATGGCAGAGACCATGCGGCCAGGGACCAGCTGGGACAGAGCAGTGACTGCATACCTGAGGCAAGGATACCAGTGACCAAACCCTGGGAAATACATCTGGGCAACCACCATCCTTGGAAAAGAATGACCTGGGGCAAGAAGACTCAGCCTCTTCTCCAGCCACACTCATGCTGGGATACTACTCAACTCCAGAATGTAAATGCCACACTAAGGGAAAGGAGCAAATGAGAAACGTTCTGAATTTCTTGAAATCCATGTAACTTGGAGAAAACCAAAGCCACTGTGATGTCCCAGCAATGACTAGGATTGGCTGTCAGCCATCATGTAGAATGGGGGCTCAACATAAAGTTTTATAAATGAGTAATTAATAAATAAAAATAATAAAAATAAAGTTGTTGAAAAGAGAATGATGTTTATTTGACTTAGAGTGCGTGGCCTATGAAAGCTGTCTCTACTAAAATATGCAAAGAGCACATTATAGTGTCTGGCACTTGGTAAGCAACTAAATAAAAAAAAAGCTACTATTATCACCGCTGAGATCGGCTAAACACAAGAGCACTCATTCTGCGTGGGTCATCTCTACTTGCCACTCATTTCTATTTTGTATTTAATAAAAATGGGCCTTGTAAAGATTCAACTCCTTGGCCCAAGTCACTTGCTTAGGACAGGTCAAAGGTGGGGGTTGCCTGACATATCCAAGGCTCTGACACTGCCTCCTAGGGGTTGGAGGTGGGCTCAATGACCTAGGTGTATGTCTGGTGATGTGGCAGGAGGGGGCTGCCCTGGACTGTGGGCTGCCACCAGTCACCCGAGTGATCCCAGGCAGCCAGCGGACATCCAAATCCATGTTGGCCTCTCCAGAGTTACCCAGACAGGTATTACTTTGGGATACAGAGAGATTCAAGGGCCAGCAGGTTTTGGAAGAACATACAGGTTGATACCCTTCAAGGGGCTTCTAATCACTCAGCCCCAATGTCCTCAAGTCAAAAAAGTATGTGTGAGAAGGGCAAAGTCCTCCCTCAGGAAACCTACAAAATGGATTGAGACGCCAGAGGAAGGCAATCGTTTCCCATCACAGCGGGGGTGGCATCTGAGTGACAGTCTAACTCCAACTGAGATGGTGGCTTGGCCCCACTTTGTGAGAGCAAGAGGAGCCAAACAGGGGGTCAGCATCCAAGACAGGGGCTGTAGAACCCAAATGCCCACCAAGTAGAGCCAACAAGTCCTGTGGGTCTTTGCTCGGAGCTGTCAAGGGACCTGTGGGGGAGTCAGGGTTGTTTCTGTGCTCCCACCCGTGCATCCTTGGCTTTTCCTCACTGAGTGCAGGTGAGCGAGAGGAACGAGGGATGTGCAATTATGCACTGACTGCAGGGTTACCTTGCTCTCTCCTCCCACAGGTCACAAGGCCCCGGACCCAGTCTTGTTCTTACAAAGGCTGCCTTTTGAGGAATAAAAAACAGTCTTTCACTTCCTTCCACTTGTTGAAGTGGCTATTTAAAAGAGTTATTTGTATAATCCTCCATTTTATCATCTGGGTTCTATACTTTACCCCCAATATTACCGCACCTTCTCTCCTGGCCTTTATGGTTTCCCGCTGTTTCTGGTGCTTCTCTCAGTGACTAGCAGAATACAGAATCATGTCAGAGGCAAAGGTGCCCTATTTTGGTCAAATGGTAGGTCTCTGAGGACTGTGACACCTGGGAAAGGCCTCAGCTGTCATCTCAGACCAGGAAGGACCCAAAGCAACCCCAGATTATGGGCTCCCAGGGCTGTGAATCCAGCCCTCCTCAACGAAGCACAACTGTCCCTTGGGCTTGAAGAGATGAGGATTTGGGCTCACAGATGAAGCTGTGGGCTCCAGAGGACTTGCTATTTTTCACAAGCTCTGACGGTCAAAGCCACAAAAGTGGGTACCAGAGCTGAGGCCAGTTAAAGCCTCCTGAGAAAGCCCCACTCCTTTCCCCATTTATAAGATCTCTATGTCCATGCATAATGAAGGGTGGGGGCAGGGTTCCTTGAATGGAAACTTTCTGGACAGAAGCCGGGGAGGGCAGAAGCAGACTCCTTGGTACTCAGAAACGTTAAGAGATTAAGCAAAAGACTCTGGCCAAAGACAAGTGCTAACCACACCCAGCAAAAAGGAAGGGGGTCTCTGTCCAAGACACTGGCTGCAGTGTGTGTTCCAAAACAGAGGGAATCTTTGGGGAGGAGGAGGGAGATGCCAAACCTGCTTCAAAGTATAAGACTAAAGTCTTCAGCCCCCTCTGATGGTGGCTTCTACAAACAGTGATGTCTCTATCCTCATAAAAGCTCACCACTCTGGCAGAGAAGGAAATCGCCCAAAGCCATAGCATCAGTTAGGTCACAAAGAGCTGCAAGATAATAACTAGCCATTACAGAGCTCTTAAAAGGTGCTAGGCCCTGTTCTAGGTGTGATTTGGTTCTCAAGCCATGGAATCCTTAAAACACCCTCTGAGGGAGATATCATTTACTCTCCCCATTTTTCAGGCAAGGAAACCAAAGCACAGAACACTTGACCCAGATTATGCAGCCCAAGGTCAACCAGCTGGGAAGTGACCAAGCTGGGATTTGAGACCAGAGCTAAGTCTCCTCACCATACTGCCTTCCCTATGCCCACTTCTATCAGAGCCCTTAACCAAATGTGCCGCCAAACTCTGGTTACTGGTTCTTCACCTCTGCCCTTGACCATGAGCTCCTTGAGGGCGGATAATATATCTAAGTATTCTCTATCTATCCTCAAATCCTAACAACAAAATGCGACTCTAGTAGGCGTTCAGTAAATGCTGAGTTAAATGATGGGTTTAAACAATTCTTATAAAGCTTGAACTATTGCAGTAGAGAAAGTGCCTAAGGAAAAAAAAATATTGAACTTTGCCATGGAAGCAGCACCACACTAAGCACGTTGCATTTATGCCCCACTTCATTCCCTAGAATTCTCTGAGAGGTAAACGCTATCATTAGGGTGGCTTCACAGAAGAGAAACTGAGGCACAGGGCATGTAAGTGGCATGCACAAGGTCCCACAATTAGGATCCTCATTTAGACGTTTGACTTGATTGCCCTAGCACTTCATTATGACCAGATAGAGTACATCTGGGCTAGACTGGGCCATGATGGAAGAAGAAAGGATAACTGAGTGATGTAAGGAGGGGTAGTATGATTTCCAACTTCTAGAACTAGAACTAGAACTTCTAGGAAGTCTTCCTAGAAGAGGCAGCACCTCAGCTAGATCTTCAGGGATGAGTAGGATCTGAACACACAGAGAAAGACAGGCAGGGCAGGATATTCTATGCAGAGAAACTGTGAGCAAAAATAAAAGCAGAGAACTGGATGTGTGCAAGAGAATGGGGATGACTTTCACTTGGCTTCAGCTAGGATGAGCGACCGGGAGTGCCCAAGATTGAGTTAGAAAGGAAGCTTGGATCCAAACTGAATTCTGAAGGCTAGGCCTAGAGGCTTGGATTGAGTTATTAGACAATAGGGAGCCATGGAATGCTTTTGAGCAGGGAGTGACATATTAGGACACTGCCTAGGATGACTTCACAACCCGGGTGGGGTATGTTTTAAAGTACGGGGGTACCGACAGGGTAAAGAGCAATTACGATGACTAGAGAAATGGGATCAGAGTCTTATCTAGGTATGGAGAGGGGAGAGGGGAAGCAATTGATAATCTGAAGCCAGAACCAATTACTTAGCTACTGGGAAGGTGTGAGGGCCGAGAGGCAGAGAGTTAAGAGAGATGTTAAGGTTTTCCTCTGGGCTCAGAGGATGACAGTTCCCTCAGCAGAGAGTATGCCCGAGGGAGTGCAGACCGTTTCAGGGCTGGTGGGTGAGTGAAGCTAGCTAATGAGCCGATCTCCTCACACTGGGAGCATTTTCTAAAGGGTCAAATCTAAATTCCAGGCCATCTGCACCCTCTGCCAGAAGAGCTCCAGTTGGTTATGTCAGGGCTCCACTTCCATTTCCTAGACAAATTCTCTGTTTAGATTTGATTTATGTAGGGCAATGCCTAGCAGATATCAGCACCAGGCATCCACAGCGGCCACACGCACACACACACACACGCACGCACACACACACACACACACGCACGCACACACGCCCACCACGACTAATGACCAGCCGCTCCACGAAGCCCCCTCCCCCGTGTGAGCCGCATTAGTGAGCTGATCCACTAATAGAAGACAAGCTGTACAAATCGAAAACTAAAAACTTCCAGATTTCATCCTGCTTTTCCTTATGTCCCTTATTTGATGCCACGTGAATTGGATATGAGTTTCCCCGTTTCACTGAAATGTCGGATCACTAGGGTAGCTTGAGCAGACTCAATTTCGCTTTGAGTAATAGAGTGAGATTATTCAAAATTATTTCCAGTGGGCTGAGCCTGCCTGTTCCTTCTGTTATGAGAATAGAAGTAAACAACTCCACACCGTCCTCGCAAGCTGACATCCTTGACACAGCGCCCCTATGCCTAGCTCCTTAATCGCGAGAGCATTTTGGTTTTAGCCACGCTCAATTAATTCATCCAGGAAAGGGTCCAGTCAGAAAGAGTTGATTTAAAGTGAGATAAACTGGGCATCTGCTTGGAAAACCAGATGATCCCAAATATGTCTTTCATCGTGAGAAAATGAAGAGCTCTCTCCACATTTACAGCAGTAACTTCTCAGTGGCAATTTTTTTTTCCTTGAGAGTTTCAGCAGTAGCAGCGACAGAAGCGACGAAAGGGACTCCTCTCCTGGAATCAAGCAGGGCTGCACAACGGGGGACAGACAGACCTCCGACCCACCCCCGGCCCCTGCTGCGGGGGTCCTGCGGGGCCGCCGAGAAGGGCTGGGGAGTCCAGGAGGGTCTTTATCCCCAGCTAGACACACAGCTGGTCTCTCTCGCAGTTGAACACAGAAGAGCTGAGCTAGCACTTGGAAAAGTGGGATGTCGACATTTTTTGCTCAAATTTGATAAGCAGCGGAAGATTAGCACCTTCCTCAAGTCTCCATTTCAAACAATGTTCCTTTCAAGGCATCCAAATTTGGCAGAAAATCCAGAGCCTGCAGACAGGCTTGAAGCTCTTGGGGAGAGGAGAGGGGTGGGAAGATCAGAGAAGGGGAAGGCAGAGGCGCGGTGACAAGCCCTAAATCCACAGTTTTTAAGGCTGCAACATGCACTCCAGGGGAGAAGGAATCCCTATCATGTGAATTGTCTGCCGGAGGAACCCTCCTTGGGGCTGATTTTGGGGTGTCCCAGCTAAGTAAATAGGCCAGAGAGCTAAGTATCTCTCTGCAAGGAAAGAAAGGAGACCCAGGACCTGGTGGCCTCGATTCACCCCAGGCACCCTACCTTAATGTGCCAGAAGCATTACATGGCACAAACGAGCTGGGGAAATCGGGGACCAAAGAAGCATTAAAAACAGGCTTTTCTGGCCTCCCAGGGAAGGCTAGGGTTTCAGCTCTGCTCCCATCTCCTCACACTTTCCACTGATGTCACCCCAGGCAAATAACTGGTAGAGAGGAGACTTCAAGTGGAAGCAGGGCGGTGGAGGTGGGGCTGGGGGAGGCTGTGTGAGCAGAGCCATGGGCTAGAGAGAGAAGCAGGGCGCGCACTGGCCCCAGCTGTGACCAAGGGGGTCGGCACCCTCACCGAGAAGCAGGACTACAGGCCAGGCATTTGCTGCAGAATGAAACCTTCCTCTGGTTTCTTGATCAAAATCGTGCTAGCTAAGGTCCGCTGCTCCTCAGGAGCCCAGGGAATTCTGCTTCGTGGCCACCCTGACCGTGGCTCCCACTGTGCCAGCCGGGGAGGCAGCGAGCATGGCAGCGTCGGCAAACATGAGGCTGCTGGTCCGGAAGGGGGTTCTGGCCCTGCCTCTACTGCCCTGTGTGCCAAGGGGAATCTTCGACCTTTCTCCAGGCCTCAGCTGTTACAGGTGCCTGGCCAGGGACTTTGGTTGTACCATGGGCTGTTCAGTGAATGGGTTCTCTAAACCCAACGTGAGGGTCTCTGCAGAGAAACTTCTTCAAACTAGCAGAGATTCAGGAAATAGTAATTCAGCATCTTTTCACATGCCAAGCACTGTACTAGGCACTTTCACACAAATCACTGACCCATTTATTATAAAATATTACCCGCTATCTGCGCTGTGTGATCACTTTGTTAGGCACCGGGGACAAAGCAATAAGCAAGACAGAGTCTCTGTCTCCTCAGAGCTCATGCGCCGTTTCCCTCGCTGTACCTTGCAATGTGAGGGTATGGTATTACTAGCTGCATTTTACAACTAAGGTGATAGTAGCTCAGAGAGGTAGAGTGACTTGCCTGAGGTCACACAGCAGTCGAGAGCCGAGTTAGAAGCGCAAATCCACTCTTCGGGCTTTAAAACTACATTTCTTTCCCTTATGCCCCCTCTGAATCCCCATGTGCAGAAGAGCAGCGGATTTTGAAACCGTCTCCCCAACCCACCAGAAAGAAAGGGGAGAGGGGAAAGGAGAGAGAGACAGAGACAGAGAAGAGAGATGAGAATTAGCTTCTGCTCTGAAATTCCGATAACAAAATATTTTTGTACATGCTGTCTCCAGCCATCACTCTCCAGGTAGCCAAAGCCCTGACCCGCCGAAATTCTATTCCTCTCCTCCAAAAATTTCTTGTACCAACCGGGCAAGAAATGCTGAAGGGCCAACCAAAAAAATAAGGCTCTAATAATAATAATAGGCTTGCATGAAACCAAATAAAGTCATTCTGAAATGACTAAAGAGAAATAGCAGAGGAGAAATGCCCCTGGGCTCACGCTGTTTATGCACTGCACATTATACCTTTTCATCACAATTACCTAAAGTGGTACATTTGTACTTCCATAATGTATGGAATTCATTACATAGTTTTGCAATGAAATTATCACACTGTGCCTGGGACATCTGCACCCTGTCATACATCATTCTATTCATTTCTAGTTAATTTAATCCCAATATCTGCCCACATGATAAGACAGATGTTCAGCTACGATGCAGCTTCAATGGTTTTCTGCCTTGAAGAAACTTGAAGCTGTTGAAAGAAATGACATCTTTCAGACAGAAAGCTTATGGTATTAAAAAGTTTGGGGGTTTTGCCACTTGACTATTATCAGCTTTATTATTCGGGGGTCTATCATAGTAACCTCTGCCGTGAGGATCAACTTGTGAGATTAACAGAGGCATAAGTCTAATGGGAGTGTTTCTATGAGTATTTCTATAGCCACTAGAAATGAATCCCCATCAAAACTGGGTTAGAAATATCTGCATGTCCCTCAAAAAGAAAGAAAATCGAGACATTTCGCACTAACATTAGTCACAGATGCTGCTTCGCAGGAGAGGGAGGGAGGCCCCTCTTGCTCAGGTGTGTACTGCCTGCATGGGTCTGGACCCCTGCTCAGTGGACCTCTTCCTCTCCATGCCGCCACCCTGGGCGGCGACGCCTCTGGTGCTGGCGCCACCAGAGTCTGTGACTGGTGTCCCTCCATGTTTTCTACCACTTCCCCGACTGCATGTCCCACACCAGAAAGTGCTCAGGCCTCGGAGGACGCTTCTCCTGAGTGTACCTTCTGGCTCTGCCACTCACTGTCTGGGTGACTCTGGGGGAGGCTACTCGGCCCACATGGAACATCGATCCCACCACCTGCATGAGGTAAATAATGACGGTTATTTCATAGAGATGCGAAGATTAGATGGGGTGACATGTATAATGTACGGGACACTGTGCTTTGTGCAATAATATGAACGATACTTTTAACAATAAGAGGAGCACTTTTCATATATGAGAAATGCCTCGCGTGGTTCCTATCTCCTCACAGTAGTCTCTAAGGATATAGCAGACGCTGCTATTATTACTAATAACATCACTGTTATTGTTTCACAATAAATCCTGTTACAAAGAAAACAATTTTGGTACCCCTGAAGCCACAGGTGGAAACGATTTCTGATTTTTGCAATGGCCAACTATTGTTTTTATTAGGTCACACAAAAATTGCAGCGGACCCTGAAATTCTGTGTGCATTAGAGGGTGAGGGAATCAGAGATGAAATAAAAATATTTGGAGCCAGAACAGAAAATTATAAATGCATCACGTGTACAAACGTCAGGTAGGCTGTACCCTGAGGACAGGAGAAGTCACTGCCCGAGAGAAAGAGAACTTAGTTGCTTTCAGATCCATTTACACAAGAAACTTTTAGTGAGGGGGTGGCCCCAACTAAGTGCCACAAACCATGCTGGGCTATGACATGGGAGAGGACTGACAAAGACACACTTCTGTGTTAACGTGACTTACTCCATACACACATACGCATATACATACATCCGCATCCACAAATATTTTTAGGCAGTTATCATTTTAACATAGAGGTATGTTTTAACACAAAATAATGGACTAGCCCATGGGTCTAGACAGAGCTTTTCTTATCTCGGGATCTCCAGCTACCTTAGCAGGCACTCTGCTCACCAAGCCTTAGGCACACTGCTTGGGAGGTATCACCTAGTTCCAAGAGAACCCTGCAAATCCAGCTTACTGAATTTGGTCAGTAGAAGATCTTCAACGTCTTTTTTTCACCAGCTAAGGATAGTTCAGTATAGAGGCTCTCCATTCTCTGTTCTTACTTCTTCTCTATTCTGTTCCAAACGCCTTATTTATATCCTCATGCATTTGTGATACCTATCCACAGCAGTGTACTTTAAATGCACTTTCTCTCTCCTTTTTAAGATTTATTTATTTATTTTAGAGAGAGAGAGCGCAAATGCGAGCAGGGGGAGGGGCAGAGGGAGGGGCAGAGAGAGAATCTCAAGCAGACTCTCCGCCTGAGCATGGAGCCCTTCTAACTTGATCATGGGCGTGGCCAGTGGCTTTTTCACTAGTTCATTGAAGGACTGCGTCAAGTAGGGCTGTATATACATATTTGCCACCCTAGCCCACCACTGAAAATTATTTCCCAAGTCACTCTTTCTGGAATGACTTTGGAAAGAACAGTATACTCTGCAGCTAACCTAGAGATGACCAGCAGTCAGGGGAAGGACAGGGAGGGTAGAGAGTCTCTGCCTTTTCTCATCTAATAATAAGCTACAAGGCGTGGACTTCTGGGTGATTCAAGACCTGAGCCAAAATTGAGCACAGGTTACAGTGCTTACAACACCAAGCCATGTTGTAACGGAACATGGGGACATGGGGATGGGACTCGCCCTTAGGCAAGCAGTCCCTGACCCCCCAGGCCTTCTCATCAGCAGCATCAATGAGAGGCCACAATACAGAATGACCCGGCTTCCTTGGCCAGAGTGAGGAATCTTGCTGCTCCACGTGCTACAAAATATCAGAGGAATGTGACTTTAGGGACTAGCTGGTCCAATGGTCTTTTACAGAAGAAAAACATGAGACTGGCAAGAGTGTGTTTCGGCCTTTTTTGCTGTGTGTGCCCTTTTGTCTTTGTGTCCCAAATGCCCTATCTGGCACTTAGCCCATGGTGGCAATGCAGTGGCCATTCAATGAACTCACATGAAGTGAGGCCTGGAGAGCTTCTGGGGTGCACCATAATGGTGGCAGAGCACTTCATGGAACCCACGCTCCCCAGCTCAGCTGTCCTTGCCTCTGGTTCTGGTCTCCAGAGTCACCTTTCCAGAGCCATAAATCCAGGCAGTCTCCTGGTTAGGAATGAGATGCTGGAAGGCCAAACCCATTACTTCTATCACTCATAAAACGTTGCCCACTTACTCACAAAGATGTTGCCCTGCAACATTTGCCCCATCAGCAATCAAAGGTCAAGTCCCTTTGTTCTCTGGGTGCCTTCTTCACCATCTTTAACTTGAGGTGATTGGTCCATCACTAGAAGATACATAGGTCCCTCACAAATCTTTAATGGATGAACAAGGGAATGGATGAGTAACCAGGTAGACAATGAGGTTTCAGCTTATGAGCTAACAACAATTACAAGTAAATTCCTCGAGTTCGGCTTTAAGGAGAAAGTGAAGGCAATCCCTGGGCTTTTGGAAGAGAATGTTATAATTCATGAGCTAGGCTTGGCAGGGGCTCAGGAGCATAGTGTGGCCCAGGTGCTGGTTATGGCCTGACAAGGTAATTAGGTGGTAGGAGAAAGAGAGAGGAAGGAAAGGGTGCATTTTAGTTTTGTGGAAGGGGACAGGGTGGCAAAGCAGAACCAAAGGTGGGATAAAAAAAGATAAAGCCACTATTGCCATTCCAAATTACTCTGATGTTGCTGACTCCATAAAAGAAGATGCGTTCTTGCTGTCCGAACTCGTGTTTCCCTCCTATCCACGCCTGGCTCCCACCTGAGGCTTAGCTAAGGGCTCCTCCCATTCCCCCATGATCCCTGCTTCGGGAGGCTCCTCCCTCCTCTCCTGGTGCAGGTCCATCCTAGACTCACTTCCTAAGAGGTAGAATCGGATCAACCTGGGAGCCTATTTCCAAACTGCAAGAGAGCCCAGCCAGGAGACTGGTTCTTTTAGTAGGAGATACTCAGCTGAGGTGCTCGGGTCAGAGAGATCTGGCTTCAGCAATCAGTTTTGCAAACTGTGCTTTGTTTGATGTAGGGCAAACTGTTCATCTCTGTGTCAAACGGAAATACTAATGATGCCACCACATCACAGGACTGGAGGAAATGGAATAATGTCTGTAAAGGGATGAGCCCATTTTGTACTTCTGTATGAAGATACCATCCCCTCTTGGGCTTCAGTTTGCTTTGGGCCAGCCGCTCATGGGCAGCACAGATACTCTTCCCAAAGAGCCGCTTTTGCTTAAATGGATGAAATAAAAGGGGCCTTTCCTCTGTGGTTTGCTGCAAGAGTAGCTGTTTTCCCCGGATCCTGGAAGCCAGCTTAATACCAAGTTCCCCTGCTGGGGGCCTCCAGATAAGCCCTGAGCATACTGAACTCCAGCTGTTGAGCTGAGGAACAGCTAGAAATGCCAGCTTAATACCAAGTTCCCCTGCTGGGGGCCTCCAGATAAGCCCTGAGCATACTGAACTCCAGCTGTTGAGCTGAGGAACAGCTAGAAATGACACAATTGACACCTAAATGGGGGCGATGATCCTTGCACAATCGCCTCTCGATTACCTGCATGTAGCTTGCTGCCTTGGCCTTGCCGATTTGTAAGTGGCTGCCCAGGCCCGCACTGGCTTCTGAAGCGGGCCCAGGTGGGAATGGCGCCCACATGGTGGTGGTCATGGTGGCGTGCGTGCGCCTGGGTATCCACGTGATTATCACGGCTAGACTCCCATACAGCCTGCGGAGTGCGTACTGATTCCTCTCGTCTGCGCCTCTGCTTCTCACTGTGTCTAGCAACCTGAAGCAGTCCTTCAAACAGTCATATGCTGGGCAGAGCAAAACCATTCTGGGCTGCTTTTCAGCCCCAGGGCCTGCAGTAGCATTGGTTTCTGAGACACTCTGTAAGGAAGGCAGAATGGTGTGCTAGGAAAAGAATAAACGTCTGCTATCACAAAGGCCAGCTCCCAGCTCTGCCATGTCCAGCTGTATGACCTTGAGCAAGTTATTTATTTTCTCTGTCTTACAAATGCCTTGCCCAAGGTCACATTCAGGATTACTGACCCTGAAGCCCTTCTGTTTAGCCACGGGGCAATACTGCTTTCTTCATTTCTTCATTGATCCAATCTGATCCCATATAGGTACGTGCACCTGCAGGCCTTGACTAGATCTATCCACCCCATCTGTCCCCATTTTCTTCAAAGCAAGCTGGGATGTCTTTGTCATCCCCATAGAGGTGGGAGCCTCCCTATATTCCTTCTAGTCTCTCTTTTATTAAAGACAAGGAAAATAAAATTAGCATTTTTGTATAACTACTATGTGTCAGGGTCTACAGTTGCTAATAAATCCATCAAGTCATTCCTGATTTATGGATGAGGTTTCTGAGCATCACAGAGGTAAAGTGACTTATCTCTGTTCACGCAGGCGGTGAACAAAATAGCAGCTTGCTTTGGAGACCAGCAAGGGTGGAGAAGCAGCAGCTCAGCCAAATGCCAAGATCATGAGACATTGATCTGTAGCTCACCCCCAAATTTTGTGGCAGTGACCTAGGAGGAGGCCCGTGGGGATGAAAAGAGACCCAAGGTAACTTAAAGAACCACATGGCAGAGACCAGGACAAGTGGGGAAGAATGGCTCCAAGTCCCCATGCAACCCTGCTAAAGAGAAGGGGGAGGGAAGCAGAGGGCTGGGGAGTAAGGGAAGCTGGAATGAGGGCAGAGACTTGTCTAGTCATTTTTCATTATTACTGAGACCAGTCATGTGAGTCTTCCTTCTTAAGCAAGAGCAACCTAAAGGGAAACAACTGTCACACCTTTCCAAAAAGAGCATCCCTATCTTCTTATGTGCATTCAGAGAATGTATTTTGAGTGCCCGCTCAGGGCCAGCCACTGTTGGAGACTCAGGGAACACAGCAGTGAGCAAGACCAATAGGGTCTCTGGCCCCATGGAGCTTTTGTTCCTGAAAGAGAACATAAATGATAAACCCAGAGCCTGGTGGTTCTGACACTGGACTGGTACACACACAGAGGAGACAGTCATGTGAAGGTTGCAGTTATTGTCTAAAAGCAGAGGAAAACAAGGATTACCATAGCCACCAGAAGGTAGGACAGAAGTGTGGCATGGACTCTGCCCCAGAAACTCAGCAGGGAGTGTGGCCCCCAGAATCGTGAGAGGGCACATTTCTTACAGCAAATGAACCTAAGGAGCTCACATTTACGCCGAGACCAGATTGCAAAGAGGGAAGAGCCTCACAGGAGATGCTAATGCACCCCCAAAATCTGACTTCTTTAGACAGGAAGAGAGGTGAAGTCCAGGCCAAAAAGATTCATCAAGTCGCAGAACGGAGTAGCCAAACCAGAGTAGAGCAGCCTAGACCTGACTCTCGGGGTTCAAGTCCTGTTTCTACTAATTAGTGACTGGGTGGGGGGCTGTGGGCAAGTTGTGATCTGAGCCTTTCTTCCTCACCTGGAAACAAGCTTAATAACAGTGCTCCTCGTGAGTTGAAAGGAATGAGTTAATAATCATTAACTCAGTGCTTGGCATAGAGTGTGAGCTCTCAATAAATGGTAGCTATAATCACTATTATTATTATTATTATTATTATTATTATTATTTCAATTTGAAGTCACCAATGGCCAGGATCCTCTCTGCTAATCACAAAGTCTCCCGTGGAAAGGCTGAAGCTGTGTGTAAAGCTACAGGACAGCCACCTTTGTCAGGTGAATCTTTGGGGCTGGGAGGGCAGGGGCGGGAGGAAAGCCACCAGCTCGAAGTTCCCTGGAAGACAGAGCTGAAGGACAGCTTGGCTGGAGCTGTGCCCAACAAGCAGGTTCCCGCCTTTCTGAGATCCACCTTACGTGCCACCCAGCATCCCCTATAAAGGCACAAACCCGCCTAATAAACAGATGACTGTCAGGTCCTCTGATCCTGCACCTGAGGGCCGGAGGGAAGGGAGAGGCCCTCTGTGCTCATTTCACAGGACCCGAGGAGCTGGCTTGTCAAGCACAGTCCTGCACCACACCTGCCCTTCTTCGAGCATTTGAGGGCCTCAGGAAAAAAAAGTCTCCTGGTGCAGATGAAGAGGTTTCAAGAGGAGGGGCCAGTAAGTCACCTCCCAACAGGACACATTCCCTGTCTGCAGTTGGCAAATCAATGAGCAGTGCCCCTCTCCACTCCCAACACCAGGATGGGCAAGGTCAAGTTAGGTCTCTATGGGTTTCAAACCCTGTGGATCTGTGGGGAGAGGATCCTGGGATCTGGCTGAGGATGGGAGGCCACGGGGACATGTTGAGGGTTGAGCGAAGGTTGAGGTAAGGACTTGATTAACAGGCAGTTTCATTTAGTACATGAGTAGTCATGGTAGGCCTATGACACCCCAGGCATGTGCTAGGTCCTCAGATCTGAAGATAAGCCAGATTAGACAGTCGCACCCTCCAAGTGCTGATAGTCCAGCGGAGAATCTGAGTCCAACCCAATAACTACACAGACAAGTGCACCATGACCAAGTTAGAACAACATGCTTGAGCTATGCAGGTCCCCACAGCTCTTCCCTGGAGCATCTGATTTCACCCAACAAGACACAGGACTCCCTCCACTGCATGTCTGTTCATCTGTCCTGGGCCCAAAGAGGGGCCTCCCCTTGTAACTCTACCATGGGGAGGTCCCAGCCTTAGTCTCCGAATGAGCCCCTTCCTCCAAGATGTGCAAAAGAACTTTTCCCCTTTATAGGTTTTCCACAAGAGGAAAGGTAATAATTACTTAAACAAGAGGAGGCCGATCACTTTTAACCAAAAATTCTGAGCTTCTCAAATGTACACCTAAGTTTCCAGGTGTAGGCTGGGTGTCCCATCAAGATTCACACAATCATTTTACCTGTTTTTCATTCCTTCTATCACAGTTATAAGATTGTCCGAGGCTGGCTTCTGTTGCCTAGGATGCAGCCAAAAAAGATAATTCAAGGGCTGGTGTCTATTGAAGGAGTGAAATACCACTCCCCATTTCTAGAGTCCCAACAATTTCAGAATTTTCTTTACTTACAATAATTTCACTATTTCTACAGAGTGGAAAGGGTTGCCATTAAAAAAATGGATTTGGCCATTTATACACTGGCAAGTCTAACCAGGGAGGTAGGCACCCTTAACAGTGGCTGGCAAGCAAGAATGGGTGTGTGAAAC
This sequence comes from Lutra lutra, assembly GCF_902655055.1. Taxonomy (NCBI): domain Eukaryota; kingdom Metazoa; phylum Chordata; class Mammalia; order Carnivora; family Mustelidae; genus Lutra; species Lutra lutra. The sequence goes on from NC_062287.1 coordinate 70,633,571, forward strand.
CAGCAGTTATCAGGATTTTAGGCAATAGTATCATTTTGGACCTGGCAGCTACCTTTCATACTGGCTGGCATTAGCTGTGGACCTGGAAATGAATATGGATCTAGTATTAAAGTATCATATACAGCGTTATGCGTAAAATAGCATCCTGGCTCATTTTTGTTTGCCAGCAGAACTCCCAGTGTCTCTCAGGACTGAGAACAAAGACTAATTTGTGGATTACAGAGGTCCACTTGTGAACATGCCATCCCAGGTATTTTCATGCCAGACTTGTATGTATGAGTTTCCAGTTGATTTTGGTGTGTGTGCGTGTGCACACGTGCACTAAGCCTTAGAAGCCAGCTCTGTATACCTCCACTCCATCTATCTGACAAAGATTAGAAGGGCCAGTTTCATCACTCAGATGCACAGAGTTCATACCTAGTGGGGGAGATTCAGTATGTATACAAATAACAATAAGCAATGTCCAAACAGAACAACATAGAATTCTGGAGGGAGAGAGAAACCTCTGGTTGAATTCCTGGGGCTTCAGGAGTTTTACCTATCCTTGTGGGTTTCACTGAGCAGGAGAGATCCTTTTAGACAGATTGCATGGCATGAACAAACGTATGGAGGGGTAAAAGAGGAGAAAGTGAAGCAACAGTGAGCCAAGCAATCATGAAATCCTTTGCAGGTAACAGGTGTTCAATTCAGAGAGATCTCCTGGAGACTTTATCCTAAAGCATCCTTTGTATCTTTCAACCTGTGACTTCTCACGTCCTAAAAGTTCACCTGCAATTAAAGCCTCTTTGTTCTCCTTCTCAACCACAACTATGGTGTTTTAACTTTAACTTTAACAGTGGTCAGGCTACCCTTCAAGACTGGCCCCTGAGAAGGTAACAAGATCCTAATCCCCGTAAGTATTCAACCCAAGGCAGAATGTGTTCTTGTTTGAAATAGAGTAAATAACATACATATATGTCTGGGAATTATAAATTAAACTGGTACACAAACACTAGTTTGTTGATGTTGTATTCATGGCAGGTATGTTGATGATGACCGTGTCCAGCAGATGAGGGGTAGGCTAGAGACCTAGCAGACCTGAAACAAGAAAGTAAGTTTCCAAGAGAATGCGTGATTTACTCAAGGTCATCCAGCTAAGGAATGGGGGGACCCACGTCTTCTGAGTCTTTTTTATGGTACTGTGCTGCCTACATAGTGTTTAACATTCAAATTTAGGCACAATATCCATTTCCATCTTCTTCAACAAATTATACGTTTCTAAAAATGGCACTATTGGGTATTAGCATTTATGTTAGAAATCCCAAAATTAAAAATAGTTTTCAAACATTAGGAATCTTTCCTCCAAAAGTTATATTCAGGTGATCGTATAATTTGGGCAATTATATTATGTGTCTATTGGCACTGACTTTCATGTCCATCTGAAGTCTAGTGTAGAAGCTAGGCACTCTGGGACCAGACTGCTTGGTTTTGATTAACTACACTAAAATGCAGGGCCTTAAACAGGATTCTTAATCTTTCTGTATCTCAGTTTCCTCAACTATAAAACAGTGATAAAAATAATACCTATCTTATAGGATGTGAGGATAAAATAAGTTAATACATATTAAATGGTTAGAACGGTGTCTGGCACATGCTTAAGAGTATAATAAAAGCTTGCTAATATTATTATCATCAGTTAATATGGTTATTTTACAGAGCAGAAGCTCTTGATGCCCATATGAAGAGCTCAGAATTTGAGCTCAGAACTTGATTAGAATCAAGCATGCCAGGGCACTTGGATGGCTCGGTCCTTGGGCATCTGCCTTGGGCTCAGGTCATAATCCCAGGGTCCTGGGATCGAGCCCGGTATCAGGCTCCCTGCTCGGCAGGAAGCCTGCTTCTCCCTCTCCCCCTCCCCCTGCTTGTGTTCCCTCTCTCCCTGTGTCTCTCTCTGTCAAATAAATAATACCTTAAAAAAAAATCAAGCATGCCATATCCTAATCCACACTCTCTTCTTCTTGTGGCTTTGAGTCACTCAAAGCCCTAAATCAATTCAGGGTCCCGGCAGGAAAGAGATGGCATAGTCAAACAAGAAATGAAGGAGAATTTGATGAAGCAACTATGTATAGAGGTGTGGGAAGGATCAAAGGAAACCAACAAGGAGCGGTGCAGCCCCCCAGGGCTAGCAACTGTGGGAGCCGAGGCCACTCCTTGGTCTGAAAGAACAAGTCAGGGAGTATTTAGGGGAGCCAAAAGGGAGAGCTAGAGCTATCAAGGAGCATCCCTTGATAGGAGCTGTAGCCTTCACAAAGGAATATAACCATCCACAGCACTCTGGTAAATATGGAGCCGGGTCCATGTTCCATTCTCCTGCTGGTGCTTTCCCTTGACCAAACCCAACCATAGCCAGGGGGCAAGAGAGTCTGAGTAAAGCAATCCAGAGAGGTTATAATCCCATACACATAGCTGGACAGAGACTGGCAGAAGGTCCAGAGGAGCCAGTAGAAAGATCCAGCACAATCTCTTCTCACTTTGCTATGAGATCCTATAAAATTTACCAAGGGCAGCAATATGGCCTTAACTGTAAGTAGGGGGATAGCTGTTCCTTAAGCCTCACCAACTAGAACGTGGATCATGAAAAACTTCTCAGCTCAGTATTTTCCATTTTAAATCCTGCTAGGGTTTGCTGCAACTAAACTAGCAAATGAAATAAAACACACCCCAGATTGCAAAAGGTATGAACTCAATTCCGAGTTCAAGTACCAGCTCTACTTGTCGCTTGAATGATGGTAGACTGAATGAGGTAAAGCAATGGCAGTGTGGACAGGTGAAGTAAGATAAGAGAAACATTTAAAAAGCACAAGCAACAGGTCTTGATGGGTGCTTTGATGTTGGGGGCATGGAAGGGTAAGGTGGAAGAAACGAGGAAAATGGCAAAGCCATGGACTGAGATGGGGGGATCCAGAGGAGGAGATGGTCTGTCTTTCCCTACAGGAGCACCTATTATTCCCACTCTTTCCTGAAAGCCCTTCACTTTCCTGGTAGATGGACTCAGGAGGAAATATTCATGCCAGTGGCAGATGAGGTCTATCCTGGTCCAGGTTCCCAGCACAGAGCAACCAACTTGGACACTCAGTAAGGAGTTTGCATCAATTCCCTATTAACTAGGAATCTGCAATCTCAGGAGAGGGGTAACTAGCACAAGTGGTGCAATTGGGCTTGTCCTCAACTGAAAGCTGCAAGGAGACAATCAACATCAAAAAGCCTCTTGGTCCAGAAGTCTGCGAGGAAGTGGCTAAGGATGGAGGGATTTTGATTTTGTGCTTTTAATTTACAGCTGAACCAGACCCTAATTGGAACAGTATCATTAATTACACATTTGTCCTCATGTGATCTCTGGGCCCATAATCTGCTACAGATAAGGATCTCTACCATGGGATAGTTTATTATTGTGTCCTCTATCTTCTGTTTCAGTTAAAGGCAGTGAGGGATCGCTCGTTTTGCTGCTAAGATAGCAAATGCAGCTGGCAAATTTATTGGGTTTACCCCTCCCTATCCAAACAGATTGCTCTTCTCTCCCTCCCTTGCTGATGACATCTTCTGCAAAGAATTGCAATAATTAAGATGTCTGGTCACCAATGTCCACAAAGGAGGAAGATGTGCTTATATAACTAACTTCCAGTGAAAAAGCTTCCCAAGAATTTGCTTGGGTTGAAGACTTTTCAGACTTTTCTGAACCAAGTGATAAATTTCTATTGAGCATCTGCAGTATACTGGAATTGTGGAGACACAATGACAATAAAACATGGCCTCTGCCGTCAAGTAGCTTAGATTTAAGTTAGACCAAATGCATACACATAAGCTGGTGACCAACAATGTAAGTCAACCAGAGGACCTGGGTTCCTCCTGACTCTGATAAGCTTAGGATCATGGAATATCTCTGAGCCACATAGTCCCAGAATTTTCCCCTATAAAAGGGCATCAAAATGCCTAGCTTGTAGGATTGTTTTGAGAATTAAAATAGAGACTGCTTGTGAAAGCATCTCAAAAACAAATGTAATCATTATTACTTATTGTGGATTACAAAAGTAAATTGAAAATAACTTAATTTTCCAATGATGCCAAGTGCAGAAGTAATTTTTGGCATTATTCACTTACAAAAAATTATTTAATCATCTAAAAAGTCGCTTGGAATAACCAGAAAATTCTCATGTTATACTGTTCAAATGAAAAATCAGGAATAAAAATGTCAGCATGGTTCAATTTCAAGTTTGTAAAAACAACATATAGGAAAAAATGCAAAGAGAAACACCAAAATGTTAAATTAAATATTAAACATTGAAATGACATCTTCCTTGGCAGCAATAAGAACACCTAGCATCCATATCTTGGTTTCTAAATACCATTCTTCACTGGAAGGAATCAGAGCTCCTTAGAGAAAAGGCTGATTCCAGGGCTGAAACTGGGAAGATCTAAGATGTACCTGAGACATCATCTTGCTCCCAACAGTATGGAAGTGCTCAAAAAAAAAAAAAAAAAAAAAAAAAAAAAAAAAAGACAGGGGGTGTCAATAGGGCACAGAAACCAGCTTCCAGTGACTCCCACTGGCCAAATCTATGTCAGTTTGAGAATCTGAAAAAATAATAGTAATGGGTTACAACCCATAGAATAAAAAAAAAAAATTCATGAACTCATACTGAAAAAAAAAATTCATGAACTCATGCTGAAATGAATTAATTTCAGCATAGTACAATTTCAAGTTTGTAAAAATAATGTATGGGGGAAATATATTAATTAATTCATTTAATAAAAAAACTGAAGAGAATAGAAAGTTCCTCCTTATAGTAGAATTTCAACAAATGAAGATAAATAAAATTAGAAAATCACTAGTTGACAACCATAATAATAAGTGATTTAAGCAAGAATCATCAATATCTGCTTAAACTAATAGAGGTGAAATTTTAATGAGGAACAAGCTATCTACCTTGTTTCAAAATATCTTTTCCCAAAGTCCTTGTTAATTTCCAAGTGAAAAACAGTAACTTTATACCTGTAGATACTACCTGTACCTACCCTGTAGATACTAACTTAGCCAATGAATGTAAGTTAACATTTTAGTAATAGGCTGATATAATGTAATAAGAAGCTCGTTGTTTTTCCATTCTGAGGTTCATGCCAAAAATGCATAATTTCAACCCAGTCACAGGGGAGGGAGGGTTGGGAAATATAACACCCAAACTGAAAAATGGTGTACAAAACTGACCAATACTTTTCAAGATGGACAAGATAATAAAAGAAAATAAAAACACGAAGGAACTAACTGTCCCAATTTCAAAGAGACTAAAGAGGCATGAAGACTAAAGGCAATGCATGAGCATAGATTAGTTCCTGGAGCAGATTTTTCTTTTTTTGCCATAAAAGATATTATTAAGACAATTAGAGATATTTGATTAAGGACTATCCATTAGAGAATAGCATTGTGCCAAGGTTAATTTCCTAATTTTGCTAATTTAATTTTGTTATGGAAAAGATTATTCTTTTTTAAAGGAAATATGTTCTTAAATATTTTGGATTAAAAAGGTATCATGTCTCCAACTCATTCTAAATTGGCTCAGAACCAAAAATAATGATAGGCACATATATATGGCAAGAATGATGACATATATGTGATAAAATGTAAACATTCAGGGCATCTGAGAGAAGGGTATGTAGAATTAATTATAATGCCGTTCCTATTTTTTGTAAGTATACTTATTTAAAAATTAGAAGTTTAAAATATAGTAGTTTTGCACAGTGGGATATTTTTTTCTTCTTTCCTATACTTCTAATTAGTATGTAGGTAGATAGATGGATAGATGCACATATACATATACACATGTGAAACAAAGTTTTTATGTTATTCCATTAACATTATTTCCCTTGTACTTTAAATACTTTAAGTACTCTCATACCATAATATGTTGGATATAGTCATATTATGACTGTATCCTTCAGAAAAAGGGCATTCCTCACTTCTTTGAGTTTCTCAAGGGCAAAAGGTAAATTATGATTAATAAAGCAATCAGGGGCGCCTGGTTAAGCCTTTGCCTTCGGCCCAGGTCATGATCTCAGGGTTCTGGGATCAAGCCCCCACTGGGATCTCTGCTCAGGGGGGAGCCTGCTTCCCCCTCTCTCGCTGCCTGCTGCTCTGCCTGCTTGTGATCTCGCTCTTTCTCTGTTAAATAAATAAATAAAATCTTTAATTAAAAAAATAAAGCAATCAGATAAGAACTAGTGAAATTCTAAGGTTGTAACCCAGACACCTAGGACAGGACCACCCTGGGACCCAAAGGTCTACTAGTCCAATGTCCAGATGCATCAGTCAGCTATGTGATGATAGCAAGCCTATAATAACAAAAATCCCCAAATTTCAGAGGCTTCATTCAAAAGAGATTTATTTCTTACATTACATGTAGACTGGCTGCATTACATGCAGATTGGCTGCATTCTTGCTTACATTACATGCAGATTGGCTGCATTCTGGGTGGGTGCGAAGGAAGGCTTCCCTATCCTATAAGTCTGACTGGGAAAGCATCTTCTATATTGGTATCCTGGTAAAGAAAAAAGCGCGCAAGAGAGCTTTTTTCTTTATGGAGGTGTTATGTTGAGTGAAATAAATCAATCAGAGAAAGACAATTATCATGTGGTTTCACTCATATCTGGAATATAGGAAACAGCACAGAGGATCATAGCAAGAAGGGAGGGAAAACTGAATGAGATGTGCCATCAAAGAGGGAGAAAAACCATGAGAAATTCTTAATTATAGGACACAAACTGAGGGTTGCTTAAGAGAAGTGGGCTAGGAACATCACCAAAGGCAAGGGAAGCAAGGGCAAAAATGAACTTTTGGGATTTTATCAAGATCAAAAGCTTTTGCACAGCAAAGGAAACAGTTAACAAAACCAAAAGACAACTGACAGAATGGGAGAAGATATTTGCAAATGACATATCAAATAAAGGGCTAGTGTCCAAAATCTATAAAGAACTTAGCAAACTCAACACCCAAAGAACAAATAATCCAATCAAGAAATGGGCAGAGGACATGAACAGACATTTCTGCAAAGAAGACATCCAGATGGCCAACAGACACATGAAAAAGTGCTCCATATCACTCGGCATCAGGGAAATACAAATCAAAACCACCATGAGATATCACCTCACACCAGTCAGAATGGCTAAAATTAACAAGTCAGGAAATGACAGATGCTGGCGAGGATGCGGAGAAAGGGGAACCCTCCTACACTGTTGGTGGCAATGCAAGCTGGTGCAACCACTCTGGAAAACAGCATGGAGGTTCCTCAAAATGTTGAAAATAGAACTACCCTATGGCCCTGCAATTGCACTGCTGGGTATTTACCCTAAAGATACAAGCGTAGTGATCCGAAGGGGCACGTGCACCCGAATGTTTATAGCAGCAATGTCTACAATAGCCAAACTATGGAAAGAACCTAGATGTCCATCTACAGATGAATGGATAAAGAAGATGTGGTATATATACACAATGGAATACTATGCAGCCATCAAAAGAAATGAAATCTTGCCATTTGCGACGACGTGGATGGAACTAGAGGGTATCATGCTTAGCGAAATAAGTCAATCGGAGAAAGACAACTATCATATGATCTCCCTGATATGAGGGAGAGGAGATGCAACATGGGGGGTTGAGGGGGTAGGAGAAGAGTAAATGAAACAAGATGGGATTGGGAGGGAGACAAACCATAAGTGACTCTTAATCTCACAAAACAAACTGAGGGTTGATGGGGGGAGGGGGGTTGGGAGAGGGGGTGGGGTTATGGATATTGGGGAGGGTATGTGCTATGGTGAGTGTTGTGAAGTGTGTAAACCTGGCGATTCGCAGACCTGTACCCCTGGGGATAAAAATATATGTTTATAAAGCTGTAAAAAAAAAAAAAAAAAAGAGAAGTGGGGAGGGGAATGGGATATTGGGTGATGGGCATTAAGGGGGGTATATGATGTGATGAGCACTGGGTATTATACGCAATGGATAAATTGTTGAGTGCTACATCTGAGACTAATGATGTTGGATAATTGAACTTAAATTAAAAAAAGAGAGCTAGTAGAAACATATTTTCATCCTTAAAGCTTCTGTTCATACATGGCACATAACAATTTCACTCCTATTTCAGTAACCAGAAATTACATGACTAAGTGGCAAATGGGGCAAGGAACTATACTCGTCCCATATGGAAGCTCTGCAAATCACACAGCAAGAGGTAGAGATATGTTGTATGGTTGGAAAGGAGGAAGAAAAAGTTGGGAACAATGAAACAGTATCCCACAATGAGTATGCTGCTTACAAATTTGCTTTCCTCTTTTTGCACACAAAATACACCCACTTCTCAAAGGAGAAGGCCAAAAGACTCATGACAGTAAGTCAACAGGCTAGGTTCTCATAATAGTCTCTACACCAAAGATGAGCAAAATGTGACTCGGCTCTTCTTGATCCATAGATCTATGAACCAAAACCAAACCAAAACAAACACAAACTCAATAAAACAAAACAAACTCAACATGCGTCAGTGGAACAACACCAGGATAACTGCAATGAGCTCTCCCACTTCTAAAGAAGAAGAGGAAAATATAGAACTGAGTGGTCACTGGTCCATAGCAATTTTGAAATATGATTGGGCAAATACTGTAAAGCCATACCTGGGAGTAGGAAATTTTCTTTGATTAGATACCAAGGCTCCCTGGGTGTCAGTATTGCTCTCCATGGCTCTTGGCTCCATACTTGGATAATTCCTGTCTTTTCCATTATCCTCTTGGGACACATCGGTAGAGAACATTAGAGAATATTCTGTCTTTGGGAGCTGAGTGGCAGAAATTTGGAGGCTCTAAGGTTATTGTGTATCTTTAATAGTTACAGTCTCTTAATTCATGCCTATGCCCCTTTTGGAAATAAAAATCTCTTAAAAACATTATTGGCTTTTTCACCAACCAAATTTTTATGTCAATAGCCACACTCAGAATTCTTTTCAAGACATGCTTCTCTTTCCAGAATTACTTACAAGTGCTTCAAACTTAACCATGCTTTCATGAGGGAGGAAACCCTTAGTTTCCTTTCTATTAACTATTTTGTCCAGTTTAAATAATTTGCAGAGCATCACCTTCATTCATTTAAAAGTTTTCACAAAAGGTGCACAGTTTACACCCTGGATTTGAACTTGGCCTTGAAGCCAAAACACAATTAGCCTTTTTGCTCAGCACATTTTTCAGTTTAACTTTTATAGGTTGTAGATGAGACACTGTTATGGCCTACAAGTCCTGAAAGTTCTTTAGTCTCTCTTTTCCCTTTGATTCCTGCTTGAAACCAGACAAGTAGTTCTGAACTCCTTTCTGTCCTACAGTATCTTGTCACACGCAGCTAAGACCAAGCAAGCCACAGGAGTCTCCTTCTGTCTGCCAAGTTCTTCCTCTAAAGCCATGGCATCATTAGGTGAATTATCTGTCTTCCAAGTTATCCCAGGAATTAGTCTGACCAAATGTTGAGGCACTGGCTGACATGAGTCACTTTGTTGCCAGCTTCCATAACAGTGTCCTCCCTGCCTACTGCTCGGCTATGAGCTAGTGCCACCTAATTCGGTTGTTTTTGTTTCGTTTTGTTTTGTTATGGTAACACATCACTTCTGGTACTAGTTTCTGCATTACTCAGCTTTCACTGGATGAGACCATGGTAACAACCTAAAATCTCAGTGACTTCCCAAAACAGAGGTTTCTTTTGTTTGTATATAATGGGAGCCTTATCCAGTGAAGGCTGATATAGCCACTTCTAGACTAGAATGAGATTTCAAAGGAAAAGAGCTACTGTTCTGAAATGGTATTATAATAGCCAGGAAATCCACGAGAGGAGAGAAACGGTCTCCTCCTGCTGTAGTCCTTAGTACAGTGAATGACCTCACCATCTTTCTGGCTTCCTGAAGCCACAAATAGGTAGATGAGTAATCCTCTACTTCTCCCTCTCCTTTACCCCCTATATCCTCTAGCCAGCAAGTAAAAATATTCCTGGCAACCAGAACATTACCTGACTCATTGTGTAGTCTCTCTAATTGTTTGTTGTTGTTTATGTTAATGCACAAAAGTACCTGATCAAAAGAAAATCTAATGTTTATTAAATTGCCACTCTGAAGCAGGGACTATAGCACCCATATCTTTTAGTGAGGACAAAAGGAACGAAACCCAGGCCTGCCCTTTCTATATACCATATACCTCTAATAGTCATTGCTTTGGGGATAACTGGAGGACTATAAGGAACGGCCTACACTGATCCTAATTCACCATTATCTCATCTCTGGCTGTGCATTTAAATATGCCAACGACAAGGGATAACATGGCTTACTTATTCATTAAGGCTATCCTGGATACATGCCCAGGGTCATCTTCATCTTCATCTAAAGGGCTATAGAACATCACTCTGATTTAAGAGGATCCTCTTGAGAAGTGTTAGTTCCTCCTTCTAAACTCTAGGATTACTCAGGAGGGAGAGCCTTATGCTGCTGATTTAAAATTACCTAGCCATTATGGGACGCCTGGGTGGCTCAGTTGGTTAAGCAGCTGCCTTCGGCTCAGGTCATGATCCCAGCGTCCTGGGATCGAGTCCCGCATCAGGCTCCTTGCTTGGCGGGGAGCCTGCTTCTCCCTCTGCCTCTGCTGCCACTCGGCCTGCCTGTGCTCACTCTCTCTCTCTCTCTCTCTCTCTCTAGCAAATAAATAAATAAAATCTAAAAAAAAAAAATTACCTAGCCATTCTTCTTACTAGCCAAGAAATTATGATACTAACAGCACTAAGATCCTTGAATCCAAGAAACAGATGACAGTTCATAGTAGCTAGTCTTCAAAGATAAGATGATCTCCCCAATGAACTACACCTCTCAGTATTCATCCCCTGGTGTAGTCTCCTCTCACAATGAAGCTGGCTTGGGTTGTGCCCTCCTTTAATGGATGGAATGCAGTACTTCTGAGCCTAAGCCTTAAGAGTATGTGAGGACCACATCTATACTTTTAGGAGCCCTAAGCTGCCAAGTAAGGTATCTTGCTACCTGCTAGAAAGCACACTCGGGGAAACCAAATGGAGAGGACACTTGAAGAGGGAGAGGCCTTAGAATATATGAAGACAGAGAGAAAGACTCAGACTCAACTTCCCAGCTAAAGTCAGCCTTTCCTGAGTTCCATGGTTATCATGGAAGGTCAAAGTGACATAATGATGCTGTTTAAAGGCACAAGCACACAGGTCTGTGCTCTCACACACTCAGTCAACCATAAGTGTGTGTTCAGGATTGAGCTCAGCCAGACTGTGGTGGTTAGAATAGGGAAGGGGATGTCAACCCTATTCTGAAGAATCTGCCATCGGAGAACAAAACACACTTGTGTGTAGAGATGACACTCTATGCTCAGATGTTGTCCCCACTCAGTTCTTATTGGAACCACAGAGATGGAAGAGAAGCAAAGAAGGTCAGGGTGGGGGGTGGGGCTGGGAGTGGTGTGCACCTCTGAAGGTCAGAACACATAATGAGGCTGTCACACCACCTCTCCTTAGGGAGAGAGATTTGTTATGGCACATTCTGGGAAAATCAGCTAACTTGTCATGGGCTCTGCTGGTGAAGCTTAATTTCAGGGAACAGAATCTTGGAAGAAAGAGAACAAGATAACGTGGCATTATCCCCAAGGTGCTAGAATTCTGGCCTATTCTTCTCTAGAGGACACAGGGAACTTTTTGAGGCCAATTATTCTCTGAATAAAGCTTCAGCTCCTGGAAATGGCTTCTAGTCCTCAGAGAAAGATCAAAGTTTCCTAGAAAAGAGCCACAACAGAGATAAAGAGTAGAAATAGAGTAATAGGGAGAGACAGAGAGCACCAATGACTCACAATGCATGGGTCCAAGAACTAAAAAGGACATAAATTAGGGAAAGTTTAATTCACTCCAGGCTCTAGTAGCCACAGTCGCCCTCAGGGGTCAGGAAAGCTGCACCGGCTTTTGGAACCACAAAAACAGGTGTCCTGGACAACCTGCCAAGGCTGAAACCAAGCTGTATTCTCAGTAACACTTCCACATGCCTACTACTCCTGTCCCTTGAAAGAGACCTTCTCTAGACTTACAGAATTCTAGAATAAGCAGGGCTTTAAGATTTCAGCCAAAATCTTGCTGCTTTCTGAGCATCTCAGCATGAGATGTTAATGGTTATAAGTCGGACAGACTTATGTCAAGACATACTGGAACCTCAGCAGGACAGACTGAAGGGATAGAGAAGAAAAAAGAACTGACCTTTCTTTATAGGAAATCCCAAAGGACCTTTATAGATGTTCAAATGAGTGTGGTGAGCACAATCTTGAATTAGGCTGCAGTTTCTATCAAACAAAATCCACTCAGTGGTTCAGTATAACAACAAGAACTCCAGTTTGGGTGGATCTGTAAATAAGCAATTCAGAGGCCATATGGGACCATGAACAACTTCTTTGGCCCACTGAATAATGGGCTAAGTGCAACCAGGTTAATTCTGGACTCTATCATATAGATGAGCTGGTCCTACAAATACTCTGCCTGTTTGGGTGAGAAATTCTTCAGGGGGATGGACCTGATGGAAAACACTAGTGCCTATAACTTGAGAAGTCAAGGACTGATCATCTCAGTGATGGAGTGCTCTCAGTTTCCTCCAGTTTTCTGGAACTTTTCAGATTAGACCCATTCAATCTCTGCATCTATATAAACACATCAGAGTTTGGCTCGTGTTCTGGAGGACCAGCTCTCAACACATCTCTATATGTGGTGCACTTTCAAGTCTATTTCCATGCTGTGACCAATAACTCAGCTTCTCTGCCACCAATGCTTGGAACCAGAGACTGCTCCCTAGGTTGAAATTTTACCTAGACCACACTGATCCTTCCTTCAAAGGTCTATAACTCACTTCATAATTACCTCATTACTCTACCCCAGCCTGACAATATTCTTAACCACAGCCTCCTTTTCCCCAGCAGGTTATACTAAAAAATTTCTTATCCTATTCAACATTTACACACAAGCCTAAGCCTCTTCTCCAGACAGTAGACCCCTATATACCTCACAGAGATATTTTAATGAAGTGAGGTAGAAATATAGATTCAGACACCAAAAGACTTTACATTTTTAGTTACAGATTTTTGTCTGTTTGTTTCCTTTTTTGTTGTTGTTGTTGTGTTATGTTAGTCACCATACATCATTAGTTTTTGATTTCCAAACAGTATTTTCTAAAGTGGACCAGTATGTGTAAATAACCCGTATGTACCGGGCTGCTCTGACAGAGTAAGGGCAGGGGAAACAGAGCCTCAGACCTCCAAGGACTTGGGCTCACAGTGCAGAGGAAGAAAACCACCGACCCAGACCAAGTTAGTTAACTTACAAGGGAGAACACTGAACCCCAAGATTAGACAAAGTTTGCCCAGTCACAGAAAAAGTTGGTATTAGAGCCTAAGCCAGAAACAAAGCCTGCTCTGACTTCACACACACAGATTGCTCTGCTCAATCTCAAAAACTCACCTGGGTATCCATGGAATCAGATAATCAAGTTTATCAAAATCTATCCATTTGACTTGGTCCAGGTTATTGGGGGAAATGCATAAAATAACAAATCTTACATCATGTCAAAGCGTATCTTATTTCATGGATCCCTATTAGAATCATTACCACCTTTAATTTTTAGGAAAACCAGAAAATGTTCAAATTGAATAAAAAGCATATGTTGATTACATTAGAGAACTCATTCAAATGTGCTTTAAAAAGTGCATTTTTCTAATGAAGGACTAAAATCATCTTTCTACGGAAAACTAAGTTATTAATATAAATAGACTTAATATATCTGTTCATGATCAATGCAAGAGCTAGAATCAGCACTTCCTTGAAACACACGCCGAAAATTTGCAGGATGTGAGCTTCGGCAATACTTGCACAGAGGGTGAAGTTAGTCTAGGGACTCAAGTTTTATAACATGCATATGGTGACCATATTTCCTAAACGAAAAATCAGGACACAGGGTTGACAAGTAAGAATATCCTTATGGGGACAATGGAATAGATATAGCAACCAGGAATGTTCCAGAGAACCTGGAACATATGGCCCAGAAAGAGGCTGCGGAAGCAATTTTGTGAGGCTTGTCTCCTTCACAATGAATTGCCTCATTTCAGGGTTAGGAAATCAATGTGTATTCTTAGTGTCTTGGTCCTTAACTTTCACTTTGTGCTAAGGCAAACTTTATGAAGAAAAGGAAAGGTCTTTAAAAAGTTAAAGCACTAGAGAAATATGCATGGCCATAATTATTAAAGCACTACAAAAATATATAATTTATTGTTTGGTGCACTAGACAAAATATTTGTCCACTCATGAATTCAATAAATATTCATCTGCCTACTTTGTATTAGGTACTGTGCTGGACCTTTGCCCTCATGATGCTTACAGTCTAAAATGTATTATACTAACATAATAACAACCAAGGCTTAATAGTGATAGTGAACAATACACTTGCTACATTTCCAACCTTTTTTTTTTTTGCGTGATAGAGTAGAACACGCATGCCTTTTAACATCAGACCTAAGTTTAGGTACTTAATAGCTATGTAAATTGGAACAAGTCATTTCATTGCTTTGAGCCTCAATTCCCTAATCTTTTATATGGGAATAATTAACAGCTTTCCTTCACAGGGAAACAGAGTAAATGGGATTAGTATATAAAGTGCTTCTATGGAGACAGCCCTGCAGTTTTATGCTTTATAGTGAAGGTATACAAGTGAAATGCCAAAATGTCAGTATATTAAGGCAGCCAGATAGATAATCTTTGTAGAATATGTTCTGAACTCCCTAGAATACAAGTGCTCACACAGCCGTTCGTCCAATTCACTCAGACTCATAAAGAAGTGAATTGGCTTAAGCAAAGATCTGTTCTGTCTTTACTGCTCTTTGGGTGCATCTTTGATATGAATGTGATCAGAACTATTATAGTGAAGCTTGGAAAACTCAGGCAATGAGTATGGCCTATCAGTCATCAGTTATCTACAAAGAGCTAGGTCTTCATACAGTGAACAGGAACCCTTTTGCAAGTGGGAGAGGGCTCCCTGCTTTCTTTAGGGACTCTAGATCTGATGAATGGTGGATCATCATGCTAGGTGCTACATGGTGAAATGTCACAAAAAGGTATGTCTGGAGATAGGATGTTGTAGGGTCTCCAAGCAAAACCTGGCATGCCAGCCAGTTTTTGCTCTGGATACCTTTCACTTTTCTCATCTTCAGCTTTAGTAAAGCTGTGTGGAATGGTCAAGCCTTTTCACAGCCCTGCAGAGAAGAATTAAGGCACTCTATATCATAGTCCAGTAGGACTGTTTCAAGCTCTTACCACACACAAATACACTCTCATATATGACACACAACTTTCTGAATGCCCAGGCTGGCATATCCCCCACAATATACCACGATAGGTTGGCTCTCACCCGGAGAAATGGCTGCGGTTGGTCTTCAAAGAGGTAATGGTGAGGTCTTGAGGAAACACGTTGCATCAACTACTCCAGCAACCCCCACCCCAATCTCCCTGATGCTTATCATATCATCAGGTTGGAGCCCAAGACAGTATCTAGTGCCTCAGTTCCAGCCCATAGTAGTCTTCCTCCCCTTTTCTGCCATGCAGAAAGTCAAAGGAATGAGTGTAGCCTTCGCCAGAACCTGCCAGTGGGTAGCAGAGGAAGAGGAGTCAGTCTGCAGGCAACACTCAATTCTGACGAAGCCATCACTGAGTGAGGAAGAAAGCAGTAAGGTCGCCAGAAGCAGGAAGCATGAGCCTGCCTCTCCACGGTGGGTCATCAGCCTGTACTGTTCTTCTAGCTGCACTCCAGAGGTCCAGTCTCCAGACATGTAGGCAGTCTGGGGGCCAGAAAAGCCAACTGAGCACCTGGGAACTTAGCCACACTGACACATAAGGCATTCTTGCCATAACAACTGGTTAAAGGTAATAAACCTCCTCGTATGGAAATACCAAGTGACTAGAACTGTTCGCTTTTGCCTTCAACAGAAGTATGAAAGAAAAAGATTCAAAAGGAAGAAAAATAACCCTGACTCATTCCCTGAGCAGTGAGGCAAGAATTAGAAGAAATAGCCTATGTTTAAATAGAGCTCATCTGTGGGTCCCTTTTCATCATCCTCACACATTCCTTCTGTCAAAACTATTAGGCAGGAGATTTCCTTTGGTGGGTGTGCTATAAATTATGATTGTTATGATATCCTGATTTTTAGATGTATAGACTCAAACTCCACATGCCTGTCCCCTCAGAAATCACATGTACTTGTTCTGACATCACAGATGTTCACGTGACAGACATGCTCACTCAGGTGTCAAACAAGTTACCTGTGCGATGTGCCCTGAGGCACCCACAGGTGGGTGACCAACCGCTGATGAGGACAAGTTCTCCTTCTGAAAAGTTTCTCTTCTCCTAAAGTTCTTTCTTCTTCCTCCTGCCTCACAAAACCTTTACCTCTCTTATCATTGTACGTTATTTTATCTTGTGTTGTAACAGAACCAGAACTCTGTCTTCACGGACTGCAGCCTCATCTACAACTCCCAGACCAGCTTATGATCAAGTCTCGGCTCTCAGGTAGATTGATTTTCCTCAGCCAAGTTCTATATGTGTTGTTGGTAGTTTTGGAGTCACTTTGAGCCAATTTCAGAAATTTGTGCCTGCTCTCTCTGTCTCACACCACACACACACATACACGCACATGCATGCATGTGCATGCATGCTTAAATTCTAACACCATTGATGCCACAGGTTGGTTGACTCATGCTTGTAATGGTCTCCAAACAGAGGCCCATGTGTCAGCCTCAGCTCTCTTCCTGGAATGCCAATCCCTCCTGCCTTTCAGCCTGGGTGAGCCCACCTGCATTTCTACAGGTTACCACATCATTTGCCCTGGAAAACTCCATGGACCTCGAACAGATATTCAAAGTGTTTAGGGGTAAAATAAAATACCTTGACGGCATTGCCAAGTAACTTGTGGGGAGGGCGCCTCAGAAGTCACTGTAGGCCTGAATGCAAGCCTACGAATCTTTGCAAAGCAAGATCCTTTTAGCACAGGATTCCTCCAGGCAACAGAAAGTGCCCTTGAGTGTATAAAGATGGATGAGAGACTGCTGTCCACACCTCGGGCTGCAGGAGAACTTGTGCATTTTTTAAAACGGTGTCTAGGTTGTTTTTCCAGCTCAAAACTGAGACATGAAAATGGAATTTTTAGCCAGTAACTCATACATTTAGATTCCTGGTTTTTAGGTTTTGGAAAAAATGCACCTAGTTGTTTTCTTATTACAATACTGCTGGTTTTGTTCACCGGTCCATGTTTTTCTTGGACTGTGGTGGAGTGGAATGTTTTAAATTACGGGCTTTTGCTTTTTGCCCTCCGATGTCTACTAAATAAGTCCATCGTCTAATTCTAAAATTGTGAGGCAGCAAACATGCACTTGTAGCCAACAAAGCTACATTTTTATTCCAGAAAGGGTATTTCTGTTCTAAATTTACAGCAAAATAGCTCTGGAGACAAAGGCAGGATTTCGGCCAAACCAGACGTGCTTCTTTATAATGGCATGTGGCTTCCAGTGCCTTGTTAAGTAGTCTACCTTACTAAATGCTTCTCTTCATTATTACAGCCTATTGGAAGTATTCTGAAGCCTCAGCTGATATGCATTAAAAAAAAAGAAAAAAGAAAAAAGATTGGCTATGTTTTGATTTAGCCCTTAAAACAAAGCTCAACAACAACAAAATGTAAACCCACCACTCGGCAAGATGAAGAAATCTGATATTATTTGGAATCAAAGACTAAGTCATATTTTAGGCTTTCATTACCAACAATGTTACCAATCCAAAGTAGTCATAAATTAAATTTAAGTGAAATGGATTTAATCTTTCTTGGTAGAGCTACTGCTCTTTGGCTAGACTCGTCGTCCCTCTCTTTTCTACCATAATCCTTTTCATGCAAGGAGCTCTGGGAGGATACTGCCTGACCTTCAATGCCCCTTCCCAATCTGAGGTGCCAGGACTTCACAAGTCTAAAACAACAAGCTCCTCTGAATCAGTGACTCTAAGCTTTTCTGACTCTCTGCCCGTCTGTGTCTCTGACACCATCACAGGCTACTGGGCACACTCATAGCTTTCCAAAGGAGCCACAGATCACGATGTGTGAGAACCAGGGTAAACACCACCTTCCCTTCTAAGTAGGCATCCAATTTTGATCCTGGTCCTGCCAGTGACCGAGAAAATGAAAGGTAAAATGAGAAGCACGTATTAGGTCTTCTGACTCTAAGATGCTTATACGTAAGCAGCAACAATAACACCAACAAAGCCATGAATGAGCCATGGAAACTCTAAGAAGCTTCAGAGTTGGCATTTCTACGTAAGCCTTGGGGGGGAAAAATTCAAATGTAGACTAAATCTTTCCCTGCTCCTAATTTATTTCCTTTTATTTTTCTTTTTGAGCTTGGTCAGCTGAACTACTGATTGACAAGTGTGCATTGGGAAGAGCAAGATTGTGTTGCTGTTTTGACATTGATGCTGGTGTGCCTTGAGGTGGCAGTGAGGGGGGACTGCTCCATGCCCACCCCCTCCCAGCACCCAGGTTCAGTTAATCAAAGGCCAGACTCTTGTTTGGTACACAAGCCAACGGGGTGCACACATACTTTCCTGTGTCATTAGAATGCCATATGAAACCAATTCCACTTACAAGGACTCCTTTCTTCAATCCTTGCTCTAAATCACATTTCCCCATTTTATATCTGCTTTTTACAGATTAGTACTAGAACTTGGAATCCTGATAGAAAGCTCTATTATTGGGAGGGAGAGTGGGAAACCAGTCTCATGTTAGCAATAGACATTCTGTGGGATCTCACTGGCCTGCCCCAGTATCTTTCTTGAGTAATTGTTTTTGGCTACTGCTTCAGCTCCTGCTAGCTTTCTACCCTTGCTCATACTCAAATACTAACGCTGGTATTCACTGTCCAGGCCACTAAGTTGCCCATCAGTTATAGCTTCTCCCGTTGCCTCCCAGACCCTCCTAGGTGGTCACTATACTTGCCTGCTCTGACTTCAGGACCCACACACAGTTGTAATTCCAATCAGGCTAGGACATCATGGAATTCCCAGTCTTTCAAAGTTGAGGAGGGGAGCAATTTTTGTTGAAGCTGAGATGCTATAGGATTCTAAACTTGGGTGTTGTATAATATGATCAGGTTGACAGATGCTAGGTATCACTATGTGTGATCTGAAAGACACAAAATTGCTCTCTCTTCCCCTCTTCCCCCAATACTGGTCACAACCTAGGGTCTGGAATGTTTAACACTTGTCTTGACCCTGGGTCAACCAATGGAAAGTCTTACGAAAATGATGGAAATAAGCTTTCTGGGAGATATGCCTTAGCCTGAACTTGTTTTATATAGAATCATAAAGAATGGGATCTCAACACTTAGAATAGGCAGTCAGATGTCTCCCATTCTATCCATTCAAACTATCATAATACCACAGAAAAAGTCCTCAGCTTTACATGGTTCTTCTTACCAAGTCAATCCTGGTGTTAATGGCAATTGTCTCTAGATGCTGGGTCATGGCTGATTTTTAAATTCTTTTTATGGTTTTGTTTTCGTAGGTTATAAAAATTCTATAATGAGCAAATATTACTTAATTTCAGTAAAACTACACTTCAGTATTGTAAAAATCAGAAAAGACAATTATTTCCAAAAGAGCTAATTTCTACATCTATAACATTTTCTCTCATGGGCTTTTAGTCTACCATTTGATCAATGAATGTCATTCCTCTTTGTTAGAATCAGTCATACACCCTAAAGTAACACGTGCACTTTTGCTTCTGCTCTTTCTAAATGTAACCATCTGAACTGCTCCTTACTTCATATAATTTCTGATTCTAGGCTGATGATCTCTAGCCTACCAGCAGTACATATTAGTTTAGATCTGAATAAAGTACAGCTAGTATGAGTTTGCTCAATACAGATAACAGCACAGTTTCACCTCCTTTAATTTTAGCAATCTATTTCTATAAATATAGCCTTTTAACTTTTTTAGCAAACATAATACATCTTCAGTTTCTATTGACTTTGTCCATCTAAATTCTTAGGCTTTCCCCCAACTCACACATACGCAAATAAGTTTTTTCAGTCTTATGACTGAACAACTGACTTTTCAAAGCTAAATAAAAAACGTGGCATTCATCTTGTCACATTACCTCTTGTACTTTGGACCTAATATTTGGCCCTCTAATATTATTGTGACTCTTGGTCCTACCATCTGGCCCTCACTGATTACTCTGAGCTTTGCATCATTTGTCAATGTGATATCCATGAACTGACAAGCCTAAGGTGGGTCAGAAGACTCACCACGTGGAGGGATTGGCCTCTAAGTTAACCCAGGTGATTCTGAACTTGCTGGAAAGAGCTCTGGAAAGAAGATGTTAATTAGAATATCCAAATCTTAATTTCCTCATGTCATGACTTTTCATTTCTTCTGTTCAGGATTGTCGGGAGAATTAAATAATTCTGAGATGATCCCTTGAAAAATGTTATATAGACAGTGCACTTTTTTTTTTTTATTTTCAGCATAACAGTATTCCTTGTTTTTGCACCACACCCAGTGCTCCATGCAATCCGTGCCCTCTCCAATACCCACCACCTGGTTCTCTCAACCTCCCACCCCCCGCCCCTTCAAACCCCTCAGATTGTTTTTCAGAGTCCATAGTCTCTCATGGTTCACCTCCCCTTCCAATTTCCCCCAACTCCCTTCTCCTCTCTATCTCCCCTTGTCTTCCATGTTATTTGTTATGCTCCACAAATAAGTGACAGTGCACTTTAAAATTAGCGCCACTTCCTACTTGGGGAAATCTTTCAAATAGCTGGGAACCATTGCAACTATACAACAATTGATCCCATAGTTAGCTATAATCCTTGCAGAGAGTCATCCTTGCAGAAAAGTGCTGCCTATGGTAGTCCTGCTCAGTCTCCCAAAATATAGGACACTCTTCAGAGTTGCACATGAAACATCATTTTTTTCTTTTTAGAGAGGAAGAGAGAGGGTGGGGGAAGGAGCAGAGACAGAATCTTAAGCAGGCTCAGCCCAGTGCTGAGCCTGACGTGGGGCTTGATCTCACAACCCTGAGATCATGACCAGAGTTAAAATCAGGAGTGGAACACTTACTGATTGAGCCACCCAGGCGCCCCTTGAAACATCATTTTTAATTGTCTTTCACTTTTTTTGGCTTTGTATTGACCACCACAATGTATGAAATTGAAGATATAATTATTTATTATAATAACACTATCTTATATTTGTGCAGGTTTTCTGGGTTTATATGATACTTTGGCATGCATAAGCAAGCCATCTGTTGCTAATAGCAACTCCATCCATTTAGGACTCCTAAACCCATATTACAGATTTGCAACCTGATACTTGAAGAGTTTCGATGACTAACTCAAATAATCAATGACTGAGCTGGAACAAGTCCCAGGTCTTGTGATGGCTGGTTTTGCTCTCTCACTTTCACTCCACCCCAAGTTTATTTTGGTTGTCAGAATGACTAAATGTCCCAAAGAGTTACATCTAAGTGGATCCCTGTAAGAGGACTTGGCTTACTATGAACCGGACCCATTTCTTTATGACTTGCACAGATATGTTCATCAGATTAGCCCAAACAAAGAGCAAAATTCTAAGGGACAGATGAATTTTCATGAGGGGGCAGAAGAGGGACACAGCAAAGGTACAAGGAATCAATTCAGGTTGAGGCGTGATAGCAACAACCCAGAAGATGAAGGTGGGCAAAGGGGTAGGGGCTGAGAGGGCATGGGTACAATCTTTGTGAACACCACACCTGTTTCTCAAAGCCAGTTCTGTGTATAAGTTTTAGACCCACACTCTTCTTCCTCAAATATTAAATAGCACTTTTCAGCTTTCTAATATTCTCCATGAGCCTTGGCCCACCGCTCCAAGGAATTCCATCACTCGCCTGCATGCATTTGCAAAGTAGCTGTTCATGGACCGTGCCAAGGAAAATACATCCACAATGTGGTCATGGTCAGGGGCTGAAAGATGTGTTTTAATATAGTTGTGCTCAGGCTTTTTATTGCTAAAACTACTTTTCTTGATTTCCACTAAAGACCTCAGGAAGTCCTACAATGGCAGCAAGAGACCATCAGAACATTGGATTCACAAGAGATATCCAAAATTATGAGACACAGTCAAAGAAATTCCATCTCAAAATGTAGAAACTGAATATATTTGTAGGTTGCCTGGCCTTATTTGGGGCAAGTGTTTAGTTTCTACTAGGTTTATTTATCTATCGGGATATTTGTTTGTACACATCCATGCCCCACTTCTTAACCACTAAGTGTCTGAACTGACTCTATAGCATAAATGCAAACACTGAAATAAAAATAAAGTGAAATGAAAAAATAGGGAAACATAAGTATACATGAAAAATCATGACCAAGAGAAAGAAAACTGTAACCATCCAATCATTAGGATCAACATGAATACCGTGAAAAGGCATCTTATTTTACCAAGTCTATCTTGCAACACAGGGCAAAAACAGAAACAAGATCAGTTCTTTGGTTTTCACTAATGAAAGGGGGCCTCACGTTGGACTTTTTTCAACCTGGAAATACACCTAAGACTTCTGCTTTAACCTAATATTTTCAGACCTCAGAGCTTCTACACAATAAAGTCAAAGATTCATTCTTGTCTGGGCACCTGTTCTCAAGCCCTAACTGGTCCTTAATGAGTCCACGAGTGGTAATAGCAAAGGAAGCAGACCCCTGGACCACACAGCTCTCCTGTTTTCTCTCCTGAATTGGAATTCACAGAGAGAGAGCTTGACACCAGCCCTCCCCCACAGCCACAGGCAAACCTTATGAAAAGGGTGTGAAACCCAAGAAATCATTCCATTACTATGGTATATATACATAGGGGCTCATGTGTGCTAGTAACTGTGCCAGAATATTTACGTGTACAAATAACCAACTTGCCAAAAGTTAAAAAAAAAAAAAAAACAGCGATAGAATTAATATTCATTCCTGGGCTTCAGGAAATTTCAATTAAAAAGTGCTGAAGTGAGCTGAAAAATACAGTAAACTAAGGGTCAGCAAGCTTTTTCTATAGTCTTACAGATAGTAAATATTACAGATAGTAAATACTTTAGGCTTTACAGACCATACATTTCTGTCACAATTATTAAACTCCATCATTGTAGCACAAAAGCAGACATAATATGCAAATGGATGGCTGTGGCTTCCTTCCAATTAATTTATTTACAAAAACAGGCCAAGGGCTGGATTTAACCCACAGGCCCACAGTTTGTGGACCCCCTGCCTTAAATGGAAACAGAAATGACATGCTCTACCATTGAACAATGACCTTAAAAAGCAACTTTAAGAGCCACCATGCAGTAAGGACTCTGCTATCTCTAAGACTCTCTGGTTTTCTAGCATATGCAACAAAGAGTGTATGCATCCCCTACTTTGCTTCTTTTTAAGCTTCTTCCAAAAGATATTTTCTGTTTTACAAATGAATGGAGAATTATGAGACATGCATTCCAGTTAACATTCTGATGACACCCTGCCTGGCACATAGTAGGGACTTTATCTACCTCTCACAATCCCTTACAAAAATGCTGATTGACTGGGGGGGCAGGTAGGAAGAATATGATTATTTATGAAGTCAGTGACTTCAACTGAAATGTCGACTGGAACAGTAACCTTGGACAGGGCCGGCTGCCCACACTCATTCTGCTCTCAGCTACCTTGGATAGAAGCATTCACCTATGTATGAAACCCGCGTACACACACATGTTCCCACACAAGACATGTTCCTTAAAGATCTATGAGCTATTGCATATCCAGAGGCAGAATCTCCCCCTCCCCTCACCCGCCCCAATAATTTGAAAAGATTAAGAAAAAAGGGATATTCAATCAGAAGGTCTTGGCCAACCAGCCCAAGACATTAGGCTGGATTTTGAGGAAATCAGGCTGTGGACATATGATAACAATAAGTCTCAGTCTGAAAGGGCCTTGGGCTGGATCACTGGTGGGTTGGTTTATATTCAAAGGGCAAACTGTTGAGAAGGAATAGTGTGACCTAGCAGATTGGTTTTCAGACTTGGCTAGAAGCCCGATATATAAAGTAGGCTAAGGCCCAGCTTCTCTGGTTGAATCCCAGCTACTCGGAGCCCTCCCTACCCATGTGGCCCCTTAAGGCAACTCCACAGACACTCTAGGAGAAACACATCAGAGAGCCACTTGCAAATCACGGCTTCAAAATAAGCCTCAGGGCTGTCACTGACTTGCTGTCTGACTGCTCAAGTCACGTCACTTCTGAGCATGATTGTCCTTAACTATAAAATGAAGTTAATGTAATATGGTTTGCTTCACCTCAGTAATATTTCAACTCCTTGTATCACTAAATCTAGTAGTCCATGTTGTGATTACATTTGGACCACCAGAAAGTGGCCTCTCCACAGTGATACCAGTGGAAATATTCAGAGGGGCGGGGAGAAAAGAGGACTCTAAATCATATAATAGTCTTTCCAGCACTAAGCACAATTCTTTGTACAACTCATAACTTGAAGCAATTGTTTCTACTTTAAAATCTTTGTATAACAGGAACTCTGTTAGGAACAAATTAAACATTTTTCCTGTTAAGATAGTTCTAAGTAAATGAAATGTTTTGTTCAGAAAATGATTTTAACAGAATCATTGCTTTGCAATGAGGCATCTGAAGTTTTTTCTTTTTAAATGCCCACTAACTCTGTTTTAAATTTGATGGAGTTTTTTTTTTGTTCTTTTTTGTTTACAAAGATAGCAAGTGTACCTTCATTGTGGAAAATCTAAAATTACATAAAGGCAAACAAGAGACAAATTATTCTTTACCCTGGTATAGAATGTAAGATCCATGGGAGGAATTTTGTCTGAATATTCACTGTTCCAGTCCTAGACCATGAACATGATAGCTCAATAAGTCTTTAATCAATTAATATAATTGAACTGGTAATGTTTAACCTGTTTGGGGTTTTTATATCTATATTTAAAAATAAGATCAAACTATATTTTTCATAACCAAATACATTAACAGTCATCAATTCTACCCCCTCCACACCCATGATAAAATAAGAAACAAAATATAATTACTCTGGGATATTCTACCCAATCTATTTAATGTTATTTTTAATATGCTGTTATTATCATTTTGTTTTTAATTTCAACATTATTTTTCTTTAAGAATTATAACATTTGCAAACCATTTCCAACTATAATTACCACAATTCTTCAGGCATAATTATATGTTTATCATACTTAATGCTCAATTCAACCTTTTTATACTCAGATTTCCCCATTCTTGAGCTCTTTTACTATTCTTAAAAATCTCCTAGATATCTAAGTTATATCTTTAAGTAGACTTTTCAGGAAGAGTACATGGCTAAAATATTTTCTCTAACTTCTTATTCTTGAGAATACTTTTCTGTTGGTTTTATACAGTGGTGGCAACCTAACTAGTTACAGGATTTTTATTTCTTGCACAATTATGTTCTGCCATCCTGAACTCAATCTAATTTATTTTTTCCCTTTTGGTAACTTATCTTAGTGTTTAGAAAAGATATTTCTAGTTTTCTTTGAAACCTAATAGCTTCACTAGACTCTATTTGAGGGATCTCTGTTCTCCGTTAAATTGCCTCCAACAGGGTGAAAATCAGAAAGGGAAAAAAAAAATTAGAAAGTTAGTTACTCCTTCAAATCTCAAGTTTTCTTCTCTTAGGTCTTGGAATCACATTTCTATTCCATTTACAGTGCTTCTTTTCTTCAAATACCATGTTTTGCTCTACAAGTTCTGCAGTCTGCATCATGTTATTGTATTGGTGAATACGCACATTTTTTTTTTTAAAGATTTATTTGACAAAGAGAGAGAGGGTGCACAAGCAGGGTGGGTGGGAGAGGGAGAAGCAGGCTCCCTATTGAGCAGGGAGCCTGATGTGGGGCTTGATCCCAGGACCCTAGAATCATGACCTGAGCCGAAGGCAGATGCTTAACTACCCAGGTGCCCCTACGCTCATCTTTTATAACTTGTACTTCACCCTAGTATTTTCTCAGTGGTATCTCCGCACCATTGACTTAATATTTTTAGATACTTGTTTTGTTCCTTGGAAGTGAATGCTTTCTCTTAAAGTTTATGGTATATTGTCTTTCACTTCAATTCCTTTCTTTATCTGTATCAGCTTCCTTTCTGTTTTGATGAGCTATGTAATTATCAATACATCTCTCATTCCATAAAGTCTATGTTTTACTTGAGAGTGTGAAGTGGTTGCAATTAAAATGTTCTTCTAGTTCCTTGAGTACGTCTTCAAAATGTACTCCATTTGTGTTTTTCGTGTTCTGTTCCATTTATTCATGGATTTATTTTTGCTAATTCTTATTGTGGTTTCCATTTGCAGGGGTTTCTTTTGACTCCTCTTTGAACAGAGTCATTGTATCTGAAGTTGCTCCTTTCCCAAGTTAGTGTGGACTTCCTGTCGCCCTGAGCACTGTATGAATCTTTTCTTTGGAATATGAGCTGGAACACTGGATGTTTTATGTTTTTTGTTTTCCTCTAGCCACACAAGTGCCCAAAGGGTGTGGACAAGGAGCTGGGGCTTTGTGTAACCACAATTAGAGAATTTTGTCTCTGCTTCTTTTTTCTGTAATTTTTGGAAATAACTGAGGATAGCACCACCATATTGGTGACTCAATCCCTCTGTCTTGTGGAGGAATAGGGGGAGGTGAGCTTTGGACTTGGGCTGGTTCTTCTCTCAGGGTGACTTGCTATAAGAAAGTGTTGTCCTTGTTTCTGTCCTTGTTTCTCACATGCTTTTGATTTGGGTTTGCCCTGCATTGATTTCTACACTCTAATGAGCGTATGTTTGCTGTCGTTGGAACAGCCCAAACAAGGAATCCTAAGAAATGATTCTTCCATGACTCTCATACCATTTGCCCTGCCAGAGGTCAAAGGAGAAGCTGGCAGCAATTCCAGCACAGGCTTTGTAGTGCTTTTTAAAAAAAAAATCAACAATGGGAAAAAGCTTCTTCCCAGGGGGGAGTCCCCAGGTTTTCCCCTGGAACAACCTGCATTTCAATCCTAATCTCTCCAAATCTGAAACAGCCATTCCTCCTTCCTGCCAGGCACTGTCTTTCAATTCTGTCCAGATTGTTCTACATTTGAAAACCACTTTTCCTAACACTCAGAATACAATATTGAAGTACTTCTCTGGTTTGGGTTAATAGTTTAATCTTTGCTAGATTTGCTTCAATTTGTTTTCCTTCTTGTTCATTCAGGAAGAAGGAAGTTTCAGGGAGGACTTTCACCGATGTCTTTTACACTCTAATGCCAAAACCTTTCTCTTTTTCTTCTTCAGTTCAACCTGTACTGTTTTACGTCACACTTAAATAAGATCAGATTGTACTCAAAAACGTACCATCGCTTTCTCTATGTGACTCAAGACTCACTATATAAGCTTCTTCATATCACTTCCCCTCTCTGGGCATTAATTTCCCAGGGGCTAAGTCAGTAGTTTGCATTGGGTGCTCTCACAGTGCCCGGAGTCCGTGAAATAGTAAACACTAAACCTAGGTTTCTGAGAATTATCATCATCCTTGATTTCTGGACGGCCTAGGGAGGGGCTGGAAGCGCAGGAAGGTGTTGGGTTCTAATCTATGACTAAATCATTCTGTATCTGAGAACACACAAACTGTGAACAGCACAGGGGATACATCTTGAGACTTCAGCAGTCTGACAAAAAAAATCCCAAACGAAAACAATGTTTCAGATTTCAGCCACTGGCCTGGAAAGTTAACACATCCACCTGGCAAGACTCCTGAAATCGTAGCAAAAGGAGAAAACTCTGAATCTGAAATTCACATAAAAAAATATGTATTATTTGAGAGTTGTGGAGAAACTTGATCCAATGAAAATCATTCCACTGTCCACTGGCACAGATTCATTGGGAGTTAATCACAGCCAATCCAACCTTATCTAAATATAGTTTAAGAAAATAGGCAAATATCTATCCCAAGAATTTTATAGAACCCAATCCTGTTTTATAAGCGGCTCCATCCCCAAGGATGAGAAATAGGCTGTTTCGCTCCACAAAGATCTCATCTTATTTCACTTATCTAAAATGTGGAGCCAGACTCTAACCCTGTCACAGGAGGATGCAGGGCCTTTGGATTTCTTGACAGACAAGATTCCTTAGAGCCTGGCATTCTTGTGGTGTGAGCAGTCATAAAAAAGCAGAGAAAGGCAGAAGAAGAGAAGGTAGCAAAATGAGAGCCAGGCTGGAAGTCCACAGGGCCGGAGGGAAAACTGTGCCTGGGTGCTGGCTGGATGGCTGGTTTGTTTTGAAGCTGACGTCCTGGTAACCCTGAGGTCAACTAAAGTCCCCTCCCTGCCTCCTTAAAGTCTAGACAAAAATGAGTCAAAATCTCATTTCATATCTTGTGTGAGTCTCTGCAAATCCCCAGGAGACTTACGTACTTTGGTCATATTTGCCTTGGGGCTTCTACTTTTGTGGATTTGGTCTCCTTTCTCTATCAGCTCAGACATGGCATTCATCTTCTTTATGAAATTTCACTAAAAGCGGAATCTACCCAAGCACTTGTGATTTAGAGGTGGGGCTGAGATGAAGGAGGGTTTCTATCATGACTGGGTTAATGACTTCAAATTAGATATTAGGAATGCCTTTTCCAAAGATCACCTTTACCATTCCACCTTACGGGTACCCCCCAACAACTCCCATGTGCTTTCCCACAGTCTGTATTAGGGCAGGCTAAGCGCTCTAACAAACAACCTCAGTACCTCAGTGGCTTTAAAAAAAAAAAAAATGTTTCTTACCCACATCATAGTCCAGCTGGGAATGTGGATGGAAGTCTAATGCAGTGACCCAAGAATGGCATCCCCTTTTCTCTAATGGTTCCATCTCAGAGTTCTCCTCTGGATCTTCTGAATCCAACTAAGACAAGGAAACAAGTGTAGAGAATCGAGTATGCAGAACCACACAGAACGTTTCAGAGGCCAAGCAGAGAAATGGTGCACATGATTTCCACTCACATTTCATTGGCCAGAACTTGTCACATGCCCCCACACAACCGTAGTGGAAGCTGGGAAATGTAGATGTAAGTGGACACAGAAGGGACACGCTGCATGGTTTCTGCCATATCATCATTTTAGTTCCTCTGCCATACTTCTCTCTTTCCTTCGTCCTTCCCTCTGTACCTCCCATTATCTCATAAAGAACAGTTTAAGCATTCTTTTGTTCCTTTGTAATGTTCTTTCCCGCCAAACATGGACATGACCTCAGAAGCTACTCAATACAGCAGTCACTACCACCAGAGTTGGCCTAAGAATGCAAATCTGTTTGCCATATAATCCAATTATCTCATTTCACAGAAAGTGGCGTTGAAACCCTTAGATTTTGTTAGTGAAAGAGCTTAAATCTGAATTAGTATCTTGATCTCAGCACTCTTTTATACCAGGAGCATGATCTCTTCAGTTAGATTGTGAGTTCAACATCAAATGAAAGTGGCTGCGATAGCCACCTCCCAACCAGCCCCAGCACCTGGCACAAAGATATATGTCAAGGTGACAGGATATTCAATAACTGTTGAGTGGAGAAATATACTCAGTAGGTCAACAGAAGGGATATTCTACTTTGGTGGCCATGAAGTGCCTCCCAAGGGAATACAATTTCACTTTCCTTGGTTTATTTGAGCCCACTTGGAAACAATAGAGCATCTTTTGATCCAATTAAAAATGTTACCCATAAGCTGTGAAAGGTTTCATGGCATTCTTCAGACAAGAGCAAGATCTTATAGCTAAGTTTCTGAACACGTTTTTTTCAAAGGAGATTTTATTGTGGAAAATGTGACAACAAAACTCCGGGGGCATGAACATGCTCTTGTAATTACTCCACCAGATACAATGAAACCAAACCAAGTTAATTATTTATCAAAACCAACCCACTCTCTGGAAACATCTTTGTTTTGGCAGAATTTTCTCTATTCTCCAGGAAATAGGTCAACAGTTTTTCCTCCTACACTGTTTTATCATAATATCTGATTTTGAGAATTAGCTATGTCAAGTGTTAAGACATTTGCCAAGTACCCAGGTGGGCTGGCAAGACTGCAACAAGAGTCCTGGGGTTTCTGTTTCCTAGATTCTTCCTGTGTCAGCATTCCTCAAGAATGGGAGTGAGTCTGAAAAAGAAGGAAATCAAAGCTTGCTTAAGTGTCTACCATATGTCAGGCCCTCTACGAGGCACAATATTATATTGTCTTACTTCATCCCATGGGTTAATTATGAGTACGTTCATTTTACAGACAGTGGAATTAGGCTCAGAGAGGTTAAATGATTTTCACACATCGTTCTCATATATATAATAACTTCATGTACATGATTTTTCCATGTCTGATAAGGAGGAATACGAACTGTGTAAACAAAGTTGCTATTAAACTAAGACTTGACCTTGGTGATTTAAGGAAGCCTATGGGGCCAGATTTGAGCAATGGCATCAGATATACCAAATGACTTCATCTGTCATAATTTGGCATCTTGGATGTCATCGCTCCAGTTTTGTCCTACAGATGTCCCTAAATCCCCAAGGTATATTCTTCACCCTTGTCTTGCCCATGGCTATCCCTGCCCAGGTCCAGAGTAGCTTGTTTGAATCAGATGGAAGTAAAGAAAGATGAGAAAGGTAGGAAAACAAACAAGAAGTAGGTACTAGAGAAGAAATGAAGAGGCTATAATTGAACCTTGAGACTTTCTGGACCTTTAAAATTTTGCTGTGAACACCTTGGTTCTATAGCAAAAGCAATGAACTAGGAGTAAGGAGATTTGGATATGAAGTTTGCTCTGCCACTCTTTATTGTTTTTGCTCAGGTAAGTCTGTCTGGATCTCAACTTTCCCATCTGGTTATAATCGGTATGAATTTCTCCATGACTCCCTGGGCCAGGTTCCTTCATATATCTTTCATTTCTCCAAACTCAATTTCAAACAGGCTACAGCTTCTAGCCACCAGATAAGGAGATATTCAGCATCATACTCTTGAGCACTCCACCTTTCAATTTTCTAAGAACATTGAGGGCTCACATAGTCTAAAAGGGGTCTATAAGATACCCACTTTCGAGCAAGTGCTCTCATGTCTGTTCTTCAGCTGTCAGACTTGCTGGCAAAGCTTCTCCCTGACAAACGGCACCACCATAAAGCACTGGCCTCCTTCCTGGTCCCTGGCATTGCTGGTACATGCAAAAAAAAATGTCTGGCTTGACTCATCTCTGGCACAGGCCAATGTGATTCTTCAAGGAAAGGAGGACTTTCCACTCCTGCAAGGCCACCTTGACCCAAGGAGCTGCTATTCGGTGAATCCTACAGATGGTAGCTCTTCAAGGCCAATCTTTGCAGTGACATATAGCCATCCCACCTTCATCCTGCCCAGCCCCAGAGATGCTGTGCTCATGAAAAGACCATAATACACAAAAGAATAAAGTTTTCTTGGGCTTAATGACAAAGACTAAACATTGTTAAAGATCCCGAGCCTTTTTTCACAGATTCAGTACATTTAGGGTAGGACTTGGATACCACAGATGATTCTGGTACAGCATGTTTTAGGTTCCCAAATTGGAGAGACAGTGATTTAGAAACACACACAAAAAAGCCAATTTACTTTCATAGTTTATGTGGAGAGGGGGAAATACCTTGAACGGGGAGATGGTCTATGCTTTAGCCCGCTCCGTGCCAAGCACTGATAGAAGCTTTCTTGTCACTGTCTTGTTAAAGCAGCAAGAATCAAAAGAAAAAACAAATATATTTTTAATGGGTCACTCATCAATTCAGAGCACTGATTTCCATGTAAAGGTTGACCCGGAAGTTCTTTCTGAGATTCTTTCAGCTCCGTTATTTGAAGACTCAGAGTGTGGGAGACCTTTCTGTGAAGAGTTACTCTGAAGCCAATGACTGCCATGAGAACTGACACAAAGGAAGAATGACTTCATTCATCAAGGAGAAGTTGGACTTCAATTGGAAGAAAATGCAACTTTTTTTTTTCTTAATAGATTTTGTAGGGCTATCACTAATGTAACAGAGCAATTAGAGTTCACTGAAAATTCATATCCTCTTTCCATGTTCCAGCTTCTCCTGCAGTTAAGCTTGCAGCTAGTTCAGAACAAAGGACCAGGAGTGGAAGTGACATGTGTCACTTCCGATTCAAGGCAGTTAAAAATATGTGCACGGGGCGCCTGGGTGGCTCAGTGGTTTAAGCCGCTGCCTTCGGCTCAGGTCATGATCTCAGGGTCCTGGGATCGAGTCCCACATCGGGCTCTCTGCTCAGCAGGGAGCCTGCTTCCCTCCGTCTCTCTGCCTGCCTCTCTGTCTACTTGTGATCTCTCTGTCAAATAAATAAATAAAATCTTAAAAAAAAAAATGTGTGCATGTCCTCCACCTCTCTCTTCCATCTCTGCAGGATCCTTGGAGACTTTGCAGTCCAGATTGCACAGTTAAAAGACTGTGGGGCCTTTGTTAGCGTGGGCCCCTAAGTTAACTCCATGGAATAAAGCCCCCTAGGGATTGGTGCTGATCATCTAAAGTGAACTTGTGTTATTAAGCTACTGAGATTCCAGGCATAATTTGTTACTGTGGCATACCCTAGTCTATCCTAACTAGAGTAGTAGACAAAGTACTAAAATTAATCAATTTAATCAATGTAGGGGGAAAAAAAAGATCAGAAGATGAAGCTAATATCTTGGAAATTATCAGCATGTGGTGGTCTTATAACTAATCTGGGTACCCATGCTGTCATTTTCTAGTATGACAGCATAGAGGTTAGAGCTACAATTTGTTGAATTTCTTTACACTAGGCAGTTCGCATAAATTAGTGCACCCTATCCTCTCAATATCTTATGAGTTAGGTCTTATTACCAGGAAATACATGAGAAAAGGAAATACATGAGAAAACATAAAGTTTGAGGGTCACACACTACTACTAGGTAAGAGATAGAGTCCGGATTTGAAGGCAGGAATGTCTGACACCAAACTCTATTTCTTACATGATACTGCCTTTCCATTTGTAGCTGTAACTCTAGAAAAACAGAACTCCATATGAGGACTAGCTTCTAATGATTGTGAAGTGGGGCCTGGGTTGGCTTAGGTTTTCTTTTGCAAGTTTTCAAAGGCCTCTCCAGCAAGTTGCTGTACATCTGGTCTCCTCTTATTTAATCCCCCTCCCAGCTCACGGGATACCTACAAGAATCTTCTAAAACACATATCTGATCATGTTACCCCCAGGCTGGAGTTAAACCTCTGTTGGCTCCCCTTACCTGCAAAGTCAAGTTCAAACTTCACAGCTTGGCAAATAAAGCCTTTTTCATCATCCTTTTTCCTGCTGCTGCCCCACTGAACTAGTTTCTCTAGTCACACTGAACCTGGAGAGTTCCCAGGCACCCTTGAACCATGATCATTCATTTCCACAATTTCTCAGCTTGGCTCTCTGTTGGAATATACTACCTCTCCAGTACTTACCATTTTTCTCCATATTTGGCAAGATCCAGCTCAAAAAATTTTTTCTTCTAGCCTTCCCTAACAGAATTAAGAGCTACCCACCATATACATATGCTCCCGTGTGAATTTAACTCGTTTTTAGGGGCTTTCTGTCTTCCCTTTGGCATTAAGGTTAAGTGTGTTTAAGCGCTTGGTTTGAATACTGGTTCCATCCTTTGGACACTGTATGGTCTTGGGGAAGGTTACCTATTGAATTTTAGTTTCCTTACCTGTGAAACCAAAATAAATAACAGTGCTGGCTACAGGCTTATTTCAGTGGATGAAATACAACAAATAATACAAGCAAGTGCTTGCTATGATGTTGGCACATAATAGGGGCTGAATAAATACATTCTATTTATTTTATTTGCTCTTATTTTCCACAGCCCTAGCACCATGTATGGCTTACGGTAGGTCCCCAACAAACCTTTGGTAAATGAATGGTTCCATTCATTTGGGTGGCTGAGTAGAATGAGAAGATCTACCAGATACAGAGATCTCCTGCAAACCCTAGTATCGAATAGGAAAATCACTAGTTTTCTTTTTTTGTGCACGTGCACGCGTGTGTTCAGCGCCTCAGCAAAATCCGGGCAGCAACTTGTATTTCATTTCAAAGTGAGAATTGCTTAGATGAGCTGAGGATTTCCTTCCTCAAATCCAGAGCTGAGAATTTTCTGTTTGAAATCCAAAGTCATGGACTACACAGATCTTGCAAAGCTTGCCCTGCCTTCATCCCTAACTGGGCACTCTATGGCAGATCAGTCACCAGCAGAACGTGGACACCAGCACATGAGGGAAGGTACTGTGTGTTTCGTGGTATCAGGTTTCACCCAGATAAAGAGCCGAGCACACCCCGACTTCCAGACACCATCTAGGATCTGGCTAGTGTGTCAAGACAGAACAAAAACTTCTCTCTCAGGAGACATCATTCTTTCCTCCTACAATCTGGGTGATTTGGCAGGACTATCAAGACAATAAGGTGGAGTGAGATGAGAAGTGATAAGGCTGTGTTTGGGTCGTGCAGACCCTCTTTTTAAAGGGCTTCCCCTGAAGGCACTTCTAATTCTTCCTTACATCACAATTCTCCAGGACTTAGCTTGGTTTCCAGCTCCCTTTCTCAGGCTCCTTTCTCCCAATAGTGAAGTCAGACACATGCCTCCACCTTTTCCTGTATTCCTTTCTATTTCCAGTATAATCTGTCTGCGCTTCCTCAGAGAGAGAGGATCCCACAAACCTCAGTTCAAGTTGCTTCACTTCATTCTCCTGGGACCCCAGAACAATGACCATAGTGTCTTTGGCTTAAGCCTGGGTTACCAAAACCAAATTATAGCAAGGTGGGGAGGAGGGGTTATACCGATTGATACATACCAATCAAAGCCCACCCACAGAGCTGGGAGCAGGATCATTCCCTCCTCAACTGCAAGGCTGCCACATCATGGGGCACTCAACACACTGCCCTGCGTGTTTCTTTCCTTACTCTCTGAATTACTTTTATTTGCTGCATTCAAGTTCAAATGAATTCCCACACCCAGTATCTTCTGATTTATTTCATTTATGTTATAAGAATAATTCATGCTTATTTTGATTGCAGAGCAAAGTAAAAAAAAATAAAAATAAAATAAAAATAGACTGATCCAGAATGTCCATAAAGCAGAGGAAACAAACATCCAGGCATGCGTGCCTTTCCGCTCTGCCTTGTTTTGTACAGGACTGTACTCACACTGCACGCACACAGGCTTGATGTAACACCACCATGCTAGCATTGCCACAGGTTGCTGGAGATATTCTCACAGCTGTGTATTCTTGCATACAGAGGAACCATGTGTTACTTAAATGTTCCTCTGTGGTTGTACAACAGACTTTCCTAATTATTCATTATGAGAAATAGTACTTTAATGAACATTTTTGAATTCTAGATTATTTCCATAGGACAAATTCCCAGATACCTATTCCCAAATTAATGTCCAAAATGCGTATATTATTGTCAATTCCTCTCCACAGTGGAGGAGGATGGCTATGTCGTTGTCTTTATACCAGCACCAAATACTGTTTATAGGAGCTACTAACCTGGGTAGGAAAAAGGGGAGGGGCCTCTTGTTGCTGTTTTAATTTTCATTGCTCTCAATAGTACAGCAGATACTTTGTTCAAATGTTTATCGATCACGTTTCCTCTTTCTTATGCATGTTCATCTCCTCTCCCATTATCCATTAAGAATATAATGTTTTTCTTTCTTACAAACTATGAAATTTCCATACTAAAGATATTAATCCTTGGACATTTGTGCCAATTTTCTGAGTTTTTCCACTTTGATTTATGTTAATTTTCACATACAGCAGTATTATATTTTTATGTAGTTGAATCTATAAATCTTTCTTTGTGGTATGCACAATGGTTTTAAGATTATAAAGCCATTTCTAATTCAGAAATTTAATCAAAATTTTAATTTTTCTTTCATTTCTTTGGTTTGATCTTTTTACACTTAGCACCTAATCCTATGTACTTCAAGTGTCCCTCCTTGACAAGGTCTTTACTTAAACATTTCTCAGTGAATCCCAATAACAACATAGACCTGTCCTTCATATAAAAAGAGGTTGGCTGACTCATTAAATCATCTGCTTCAAGAAATCGCTTCTCCTAGATGGGTGGCTCGAAGGAGAGAAGACAACCAGAAATAAAGGAAGAACTGATTGATGATCTCGATGTCAGTTTCCTGCTCTGACACTCAGTATCCCTGTTTGTAACACAGGGATGTTTGACCAGGTTTTCTTTAAGCCATGATCAGCTCTGACTTTTGTGGTTCCAGAAAATACTTTTTTGTTTCCGCGCATGTCCTTCTGTTTTCTTTCTTCTATTCCTTCTCCTACTCCTAAGATGACCTTCGTAGAGACCCAAATCAGATGGATCCCTGTCCTCAGCATGTTTTTGTGGTGTTCGATCCCCAGCTTCTAAAACCGACCTGCCGGCACCACTGCTATGAGAAGCAACCATAAGCTGCTCTCAGTATTATGTGACCAGCAACTGGCTCAGAGGTGGACATTTCATCCAAGGTGGCTTGTCCATTGGCTGGACAGTATACCCCTCAGGCTGTCATAAAGGACATTCTCCAGTGGAACCAACAGTAATTAGCTAAGTCAATCACATGGTCTCCCTCCACAACCTGGGCTACAGCATACAGACACAATTATCTGTCACTTGACCTTGGGATCTGATTAGAGAAGACAGAAGCAGGGCCTATGAAGCAATGAACACAGGACCTCATAGCCCATGTGAGATCAGGAAGAGAAGTGGGTTTATAGGCTGTCTTGGTCTGAAGCATAAGCGGGTTCCAGCTCTGGTCTACACACATCCTAACAATGAACCTCTCTTGTCTGAAGATGGTCTGTTTCTTGCCAACAATAACCTGAGTAGCGCTCCTGGAATGGTCTCCTTCCCACTCTTATTCACATCCTTTCATTAGCCTGTCTTGGTTGGGAGGGCTCAGCTGCTGCTGCGTTTTTGCCAGCAGTCGGAAGCCAAGGCGTGTTTGGGGGAAGTGAGAGGTCCTACTGGACACAAGGAAGATGTGACATTGAGAATGTGTGCACATCCACACCTGCCCAGCTCTTACTCCCACTCGTGGTCTGATACTTTGTGTGTACTCGAAATACAATCGCAACCTCAGTGCATCCCAGAGAGGTCTTTAACTTGGCAGGATGTACTTAACTGTGGAAAGGTACGCTCCACCTTCTCAAGCCAGCCTTCCTGAGAATTGTTTTAGAGCAATGCTATCATTTGGCCCAGGGCTGGCCCCAGGCTAAACGGGGAAGTGGGAGAAGTTAGCATTTGGCTCTCCACACACCTCTCTGGGCTGCTCCCTCCTGCTGACTGCCAGCTGCGCCCATGCCCTGCTTCTTCCCATTAAAAACTTCCCTGTCTGTCTCTGGCCTCCTCAGGGGCCCCCTCTCAGCTTGAAAGATGTCAGCAGGTTTTCCTTAACAGGAATCTCCTAAGGGTCAGAGCCTGAACCCCAAATTATTGTCAAGTCAGAAAGGTGACTTTGAACAATGAGAACCATGTCTGTTTAAGGAAACCAACAAACACACAAAGCCAGTCCGACACCCACATGCCAGTCACAACCTTGCTCCGGCCTTGCTCCTGTTTCTTTCTGGCTTTCTCTGCTTCTGTCTTCCAGGTCTCCTGTTTCCATGGCCCCTGAAAGCTCAAACTCTTTCTTTTCGGTCCCAGTTCTCAGCACTAGGAGCCTGGACACCATTACTCTGTCCCCTCTCTCAATTCCTCATGCCCTCTCCAGCCAGATCAGGCCCCTAAAATGGCCACACCCTCATTTCATCCCATAGGCAGCTCCCTTCACTGGGGCTCTCTGACCAGGTCTCCCCCACAGGATCTAGACAGAAGTAACTCGGATGTGGGGATTTCAGACTTCGAGGCAGTATCCTGTGAAAATTCTAAGATAGGACAGATCTACACCTCAGTCTCCTACCCTGAGAAACAAAAGTAATAATAGTAGCCACTTTGTAGAATTCCTGTGGGGGGGGGGGTAAGCACTTAGTACCTGTAAAGGACATGAATAGTGCCTAGCACACCGCACATGTTCTGAGTCTTGGCTAGCAGAGCCACGGTTGTATTATTCATGGTGATATTGGCCCGGGAGTTGGATCCTCAGGCCAGGCCCACAAGTGAACTGTGTCAGGGGCTGCCTGGACCAGGTGGGGGCAGCAGAGAGCTATCTGAGGGCAGGCTGGGACCAGAGGGCAACCTGGGAGTTCAAGGTGCAGCACTGGGACCCAACCAGGAAAAGCATGGCAAGATCAGAAATAGAGCTGGGAACAGTCAACAGCCATTCTTCTGGCCCCCTTACCTCCTGTCTTAATCTCCTCCAATTTCCTAATCACCCTTTGCTGCCATGATCTTTCAAAACTGCGGCTGCAAGATAGTCACTCCCTTGATGGACACCCTTGGATGACTCCTCTGACCATGGGGAAAAGACCGTAACCATCAGGATGATATTCAAGGCCCTCCAAGAACTGACCACTGCATCCTCAAATCTTTTACCCTTAACTCCACTCAGTATTTTACCAATTGGTCAAAGCAGTTATTCCCAAACACACCTCCACATTTTTGTCATTAATAAGGACATTTTGTGGCCTTTTCTCTGCACGTCAAAAGCCCACCCTGCTTCCCATGTTTGGCTCAAATGCCCTCTTTGTCATGAAGACTCTCTGGTTTATCTCAGCCCCTACTAAAAGATGACCTTCTTCAGATCTCACTCAGTCCTTCCCATCTGACATTCTAGTGGTTATTTGTCACTGCCTTATTCTAGAATGCTAATGGATTACATGCCACCTTCCCTGCTGCAGCGATTTCTCAGACTCTGTCTCTGTAAGATAGGGTAAAAAGAGCTTCTCTGCAGTGTGCTGAGCATATAGGAGATAATATATGAAGAGGGCCTAGCATAGCTCCTGGCACACGGGAAGTGCCCAGTTAATGTGTCTCCTTATACCCTTACCATGATTTCACCACCATCTACATAGTCATCACAACAGTTAGAGACACACTACCCCAGTGGTCAAGGATCGGCAGACTTAAGTCCTTGGCCAGCTCCTAGGACAAAAACTCATTTACAAAAGAAAAAAAAAAAAAAAAGACTAAAAACATTTTGTCCAGGGCAGGAATAGTTGGTTTGGATCACCAGGCTTCCGGGAGGCTTCCAGGAGGCTTCTGGGAGGCACCCGAGAGGCTTCCGGGAGGCACGGAGCCTTGGAGAGGTAGGGAAACCTCCTGTGGAGGAGAAGTGAGAGCAGGTAAAAGAACAAACTAGTCCAGTGGCAAGAGAAGAAACTTTTTTTTTTTTGTTTAGAAAGATAGTGATGTTTTCAATAAAAATTTCAACCCGGAAATTAAAATTTAAACAACGTAAGTGCCTCCGAGAATCAAGCGGCAGCAAGCAGTCCCTTAATGGTACTACGCACGGCCTTTATTTTTTAATGTGGAGAAGGAAAGGATTTGTCATTAAAGTTTAAAAATAATCAGAATCAAAATCCCTTTTGTTCCTGCGGGCTGGCAGAGCTGAGGGGCCGATTGTGTGTGCTGAGTGGGTGTCCAGGAAACAGTAGTCATTTGTGTGCGTGTGACAGGAGTTGAGTCCAAATCTAAATTTAAGCAAGTGTTGGCCTTCTTGGAACCCGTAATTTTTGGATCAATTATCCTGGACTAAGTGTCTGAGCGTCTTGAGTGCGCTCTCTCTCTCTCTCTCTCTCTGCTGCATTTAATAATTACAACACTTGAGCCAATAATTTGCCGACCAGCTGCGGTGGCCTGTCTGGTTCACTCATAATTTCTGGAACTTGATACAATCATGGCCTTTGAGCCAATTAGGGTAATATTTGGTGTGTTGGACGTCTGTTCCCCACCCTCCCACCATCTCACCAGTGTAAGAAACAAACAGCCCGTGTCTATCCTGCAAGAGAAATTGTGTGTTCTCACATCTTACCAGGTCATTGTACCCACTGATGCTGTCTATGCTGTTCCTTCCCACAGCTTGGAAAAAAAGGCAGACGGGTGGCCTGAGAAGAACCAGACCTGAGAGTCAGATAGCCCGACTGTTGCCCCAAACCAGCTGTGTAGCCTTGACTTAGTGGCCTACCCTCTCTGACTCTCAGTTTTCTGTCTGTAAATAGCCAGACTGCTTGAGTTCAAATCCTACCTTCATCACTTTCTATCTGCAACACTGGGCAAATTACTTAACCTCTCTGGGCCTTTATTTCCTTATCTGCAACATGGGGATGACAATAATATTAACTATCACATATAGTTTGTAGTTAATGAGTTAATACAAGTAGACACACACACACATTCCTAGAATTTAAACCTCAAAAATGCATAGCTTTTTGTCTGTTTTGTGTACTACTATATCCCTAGGACACAGAATAATTTCAATAATTTTCCATGGAGAAATGAATGAATAGAAGAGACCAATTTATTTTTATTTGTTCACTGTTTGCTCCCAGCTTGTTTCCAAAAGTGATTTGTTGTGGCTCACAACAAACTCATGTTTACCACAGAGTGATCACAATCAACCTAGACCATCAAAGCCCAGAATAAAGAAGTAGCCAGCAGCAGTGTGAAGTGCTTCACTCAGCTTCCTGGCTGTCAAAGCTAAAGCAAACACCCCAGAGAATCCTTCCAGCTCTAACATTCCAGGAGTCTGAATTTCAGCATCAGATCTAGTATTGCTAACTTTCATTGTGACCTTTGGAAACTGTCCTAACTGCTCCAAAGTCTCAGTCTTCCCATCTGTAAAATGTGCATACGAGACCAAAGTAGCTAAGATCCATTCTCAGATTCCAGCCTTTCTTTGAGCAACTGACCATGGGGTTATAAAGATAAAAGAGATCTGATTTCTACCATCAAAGAGTTTACGAGAGAAATAAGGTACATACATATATAGCTCTTTAATTCAAGCCGAAATGGTACTTAAATAAGAGTATTACCAAAGGCTGATGGGATGATGAAGAAAGAAGAATAAGCCTGCTCAGGAGGACCTATAATAACTTTATACAAAAAGCTAAAGTTTGCAATAATCTGTGAAGAATGTCAATAGATATCCACAAGGAAACAATTCCTAACAAATGGGAAGATGGGGAAAGGCAGGAGGTATATAACTAGCTTATCTAATGAAGTGAATGTGCTGGACAGAGATAGGGGGTGGCACTGTGTGTGCTGCTAATTCACCACCCTCACCTACAGCAGACCACCTCACTAATCAATCACAGAGCTTCATCTTGCTGAGTCAGGATGGCCTCAGAATTCTTCTTAACACTGTCTCAGGCAGACACTCCCAAGAAATCGCAGGTGGTACAGAGAATGAAACCTCTCTGCCCTCTGGATTTAAGGGATATATAAGGTAGTAGTGGAAAAGAAGACTGGACCAAAATATAGAGGGCCCTGAGTGTCAAGATCAAGACTATGAATAATCAAAACATTTTCTTAGTCTTCCACATTCAGCTGCTCCTTGCATTGGTATGATAACCACCATTTGTGGGCAACACACATTATCATAATATAGCTACACTGAGCCTGGAGGAACTGGATCCATCCCTGCCAAGGCTTTCCGCCATCATCTGGGACCTAATCCACCTCCAGGCCTCACAGTGCCCGGCTTGTGCTTAAACAAGGCACGTACTGTAACAGTGTTCTCACATCACACTGCGGGAAGGAAAACAGCGCTGGGGACCTCTGCCAAAGTTTTCAAAGGGGCTGCCCCAAACGTAAATGTGGCCTCTGCACATTCTTAAAGCAATGCTAGTTATCATCTCTGTGGTAGCAGGGCTGGCACAATTATCCTATTACTGTCCAATGGCTGTTCTTGATGAATGCGTCCCTATGATGGTTCCACTTAACCTTACTTCAGGAAAAGGAAAATCTATCGAAAGGAACGTGAAACAGAATTCCATGAGCTCATGTCTAGTGGGGAAAGTAAAAGGCATCTGAGGGTGATGGGAAGTGAATCATATTGTTTCTCGGCTCCAAGTGTAACCCTACCCTCCTACGCTCCTCCAGGGGACCTCCAACTCTTAGCCTCCGTGTGTGGGGACAGTCTGGCAGCAGGGAGTCAACTCTGGCCCGTGGGTCCTTGGGCACATTTTTCTTTACATCAGCATTTGCTTATACACTACCTCCTTATAAAACTGTTTCCAAGTGGCTCACCTAAACACTTTTTACATACTAGAAGGAAATAAAAATAAATTAAGGATGCACACATATTAAGAAGATCAGAGGAATGAGGCAAATATAAAAGGTAGGATTATAAAATGAAACCTGGAGGAAGGCAAGTCATTTACTCTT
This sequence comes from Lutra lutra, assembly GCF_902655055.1. Lineage (NCBI taxonomy): Eukaryota > Metazoa > Chordata > Mammalia > Carnivora > Mustelidae > Lutra > Lutra lutra. The sequence continues at coordinate 70,676,058 of NC_062287.1, forward strand.
TCTGAGTCTCACTAGGCACATCATGAACAGAACAAAGAATACCTTATTTACAAAATTGTTGTGAGGACGAATGTACACTCCAAAAAAGAGAAAAGAAAAAAGAAAAAAATAAGTCAGAATGGGAAGATCAGCAAACCAGTTGTCAGAAGACTCAGATCTGAATTGAGTGTTCCCTGAGGCTTCTCTCCTCATGAAGAGTCTCTAATTCTATGAAGTAGGGACATGAGAGAGGAGATAGGGAGCAGGTAAGGCAAGAGGAAGGAGTGAGGAATAATGAAATATATTACTTTGATTCATTCCTAAAGTATTATTATTAATTGTATCTTTGGAATATTTTTTATCATGACTGTATCAGAGGCAATCACTGATTTTGCAGGTGTCATGTGAGTATCTCTTCTGTGCCTGGTCTAGGGGCAAAACTTTCATGCAGATGTTCTAGTCCCTGTTCAGGCCATTCTCAGGCCATGCCCAGTCAGGAGGGGTATGGGAAGAGATCAGATAACTGTAATGCAAAGCTCCTTTAGCCTTAAGAAAAATGTCCATAGAGAGGTCTAGGTGAAGAGTAAGAGAAGGAGCCTGTCCCTGGGATGAAGGAAAATCTCTTGGGAGAAGAAGAAACTGAGTCTCACCCTAAGAAGAAAATTTCTACTGGTAGAGTGTCAAGAGAGGATGTTTCAGGTGAAAGGGTTGATAGGTTGATGTTGAAATACTGAAAAGCATTTGGGGTTTGTAAAAACAGTGGATATTTATTGAGTTTTCATGGGCCCATCACCAATTTCCCTTCTTTGGCTAACAACACATAAATTTACCTTTGGGGAGTACCTACTCCCCAACTCTCAGTCCATCTGGTTTGTATAAGACTGATCCTACCCTGTCTAGCTCCAGAGGAAAAATAGGGTCCTAACTCAGCCAATGAGGGTATGTTATTCTCCTTGCCACAGTGATTGCTTTAATGGGCATGTGCCTCAAGTACATCCAATGAGATTCATACTGAAACTTCCACTGGATCTACTACAAAAGAAAACTTAGACTGGGATGGAATATTAGCTAGGAGCTGTTCAAGTCAGTGGATGTATTGCCATGAAATTAATTCTCCTCAGAAGGAAGTTAATACAATTGTAGTGCTGAGAAATAAAATAAGATTAATTCTCATTATCATGTCAGCACCTAGATTGAACCATACTTGAAAGCAACATCTTCTGATATTTTTAGTTTTATGAGTTTAAAAAAAATTCCCTTTTATTCTTAAGCCAGTTTGATTTGAATTTCTATCACTAGCATCTCAAAGAATGTGGTATAATATAAGGGCTCTGGTCCAAATAAGTTGTTGAAGATGTTAGCTATGGCTAACAGGACTGCTACTGAAACCAATGAAGGGTAGGCTTTCAGAACAAGGCCCAAGCTGTCAAAGACCAAAAGAACCTAACTGGGAAGGATAAGGCAAACAGTGAGCCTGGGAGTAGAGTGGAAGATTTGTTAGATGGAGATGCCAGTTTATTATAGTTGAAAAAACATTTCTCTGCCAATGTGAGAGGAGCTGAGCTGGAAGAGACAAGGAAAGCAAAGGCTTCCCCCATATAGGGGTCTCCCGTCAGGTCCTCAAGCAGCTGTTCTTGGTGGGTCTAGAGGAAGCAAGTCTTTCAGATGGCCATGGCTATGGTGTTCATGTCCTGGAGTAAAGAGCACAGACTTCATAATGAGACACTTGATTGTCTCAAATCCTACCACCAGTTATTAACCGCCACTTTTTGTTAACTAACTCAGTGACCTTAAAAAGTAAAGGCTCAAACTAGCGTAAGGGCATGATAATGAGTAACTTCATCTTTCTGAGTCTCAGTCTCTCCTTAGTAAATGTGGATGGTGATAACCACCATCGTCTCTCAATTGAGAGACCTAATTGGTCTCAACTCATTTTCAACCATGCAGCCAAAATGATCTTTTTAAGGACAAATCAAATTGTGTCACCCACTTCCCTCAAAACATTTCCATGACTCCTATCATCATTAGGATGGTGATCCAAATTCATACAATGGGCTTCAAATAAGTCTCTGTATCATCCACAATCAAATCCTTCTTACATTTCTGACCTCTTATATACTCTCCTCCTCGATTTTCTCAGTTTGTTGAAAAAAATGTTAGTGATAAAATTACACTAGTTAATAATAAATGTAGTATAGCACATTAACAACATGAAGGATAAAGAGCATATGACCATCTCAATAGACTTAGAAAAAGCATTTGACAAAACTAAACATCTTTCCATGATTAAAAAAGCTCAACAAACTGGGTACAGACCTCAAAATAATAAAGGCCATATATGGCAAGCCCTACAGCTAACATCATACTCAACGGTGAAAAGCTGAAAGCTTTTTCTCTAAGATCAGGAACAAGACAAGGATTCCCATTCTTGCCACTTTATTCAATGTACTACTAGAAGTCCTAGCCAGAGCAGTTGGGCAAGAAAGAGAAACAGAAAAGCATTCAAATCCAAAGGAGGAAGTAAAATTGTCTCTATTTGCAGGTGGCATGATATTGTGCATAGAAAATCCTAAAGACTCCAAGAAAATACTGTTAGAACTAATAAACAAATTCAGTGAAGTTGCAGCATATAAAATCAATATACAAAAATCAGTTCCATTATTGTACGCCAAAAACAAACTACCCAAAAGAGAAGTTAAGAAAATAATCTTATTTACAATAACATTAAAAAGAATAAAATAATTGTGAAAAATTAAGCTAAGCAGGTTAAAGATCTGTACACTGAAAAATATAAGACATTGATAAAAGAAATTGAAGAAGACTAGAGAAGTGGAAAGAGATTCTGTATTCATGGATTAGAAGAATGAATATTCTTAAAATGTACATACTACCCAAAGCAATCTACAGATTCAATGCAATCCCTATCAAAATTCCAATGGTATTTTCCATAGAAATAGAAAAGAAATCCTAAAACTGGTATGGGACCACAAAGGACCCTGTATAGCCAAAGTAATTTTGAGAAAGAACAAAGCTGGAGGCATTTACACTTTCTGATTTCAAACTATATTACAAAGCTACAATAATCAAAACTGTGTGATATTGGCATAAAAACAGATACACGGGTCAATGGAACAAAACAGAGAATCCAGAAATAAATCCACACATACATGGTCTATTAATTTACAAAACATGGATAGAACTTGAGAGCATTATGTTAAGCAAATAAGCCAGACAGTGTAGATTATCACTTTATGTGGAATGTAAAAAATTCAAACTCATAGAAACAGAGACAAGAATGGTGATCACCAAGGCCTGGAGCATGGGGGAAATGGGGTGATGTTGGTCAGAGTATGAACTTCCAGTTACAAGATGAGTAAGTTCTGGGGATCTAATATACAGCATGATGATTATGGTTACTCATACTGTATTATGTACTTGAAATTTTCTAAGAGTGTAGATCTTAAATGTTCTCACCACAAAAAAGAAATGGTAATTATGTGATATGATAAAGGTGTTAGCTAACCTATGATGATAATTATTCTGCCACATATGAGTATATACATATGTCAATTATATACAACACAATGTAATATAATTATACATAATTTATCTAACACAATGTTATATGTCAATTATTTATCAATAAAAATAGTAAATATAAATAATAATACTTAATAATAAAACTAACATTTATTAAGCACATACAACAGGCCAGGCACTACTCACACTACTCTAAATGTTTTACTTGAAATAACACACTATTCCTTATTCCAATCCTATAGAGTAGGTATTACTGTTAGCCCCACTTTACAGATGGAAAAAATTGAGAAGCAGAGAGGTTAAATAAGTTGTCCACTATCAGACAGCAAAGAATCACTATGGCCAGATTACAAACCTGTCAGCATCCAGAGACCACCTGTTAGTCACTATACTATGTTACTTCTCTAAATGCATTCCCAGGCTTTTCTCTATGTGGAGACTGATAGACTGAATAATGGTCCCCAACTATATTCATGTCCTAATCTCCAGAACTGGTGAATGTTACCTTATATGGAAAAGGGGACTATGCTGAAATGATCACATTCCTTAAATGAGGAGATGGTTCCAGATGATCTGGGTGGGCCCTAATGTCATCACAAGAGTCTTCAGGAAAGGGAAGCCAGCGAGGTCTGAATACAGAAGGGGAGAAGACAACAGGAGCACAGGAATGGATGCCAGAGCGATACAGCCACAAGCCAAGGAATGCCAGCTGCCACCAGAAGCTGAAAGAAGCCAGGAAAGACTCTTCCTTGGAGCCTCTGGAAGGAAGCGGCCCTGCCAACACCTTGGTATGAGCCCAGTGAAACCAGGACTGGACTTCAGACCTCTGGAGTTTGTAAGAGAATGCATCTGTGCTGTTTTAGGCCACCCCTTTTGTGGTGATTTGTTACCACAGCCAGAGGAAACTCACATAGTGGCCTTAGCACAGCCCGGCTCTTCTGGTGTACCCCTTGTCTTCCATAAGTCCCACCTATTCTTCGGCTCTTAGCTTCAATCTAACCTTCTCAAGGCAGACTCCCTTTTCATCTCAACCTTAGGTTCACCCAGTATATCCTCACCTGGTGCCCCAGATTTCCCCTTAATACTCACTGCATTTACAATTGTTAATGGTTCTTGCTCACACAACCAAGCCCAAGTGACAAGGTACAGGAACGTGTCTGTCTTGTTCCCTATTGCATCTCAGAGTCCAGCTCTGATGTTAGCATGTTGTAGAGTCTCAATAAATATTTGTTGAAATGAATGCACACATACATAGTTAAGTTGCTCATAGGACTACTGGATGCTTTCAAGGCATCATGAATGTATAGCGCTTAGCATGGGAATCACCCTATAAATTCTTAATAAGTAGAGTTGTATGTGAGATAGAGCTAGGACTTATCTGTGTGTCTTTTGAACAATATCACAGACACTAAAGTCCTTGATCTTAGACAAGACCCAGAACAAGTGCTCTGCGGTGTACCCTTCTCCCCAGCACTCTATACATGGCTCCTCTTGACTGCAAAGTCTGACAGTCACTCAGGCTTGATGGCCACACTGATTGTCCTAGAAAGGAAGGGATCAGGGCAGTCCCAGCGTGCAACAGGGCAGTCCCAGCGTGCAACAGGACATGGAGTCTTCCCCAAAGCTGCCTTCTGTCTTAAGTCTATGGCAAGCCCTTTGGGCCAATCCATAAGGTAGCTGAAATGGGTAATTCCAGCCCTTTCTTAGGTCTGCGGTGTGTGTGAGCCTCCAGCTGGATCAGGGACCGACTTCCCAGACCCTACTGAATTCTCATTTCCCAGGGATCCTTCAGCTTGAGTTTGGTTCTTGCGCCAAGGCTCTGACAGCTTTATTAGCACCTATAATTCAATGTAAGCATCAATGTGTTGGGAAACACTTTGAGGCTATCTTTTAAAGTCAACTTAATTCCCTCTCAAATGCCTCTTTGTTTGCCAAAGTGCCAGCCAGAAGACTTCCAGGTAGGCAGGAGATGAGCTCCAGACAGGGGATCAGCGGGACGTGTCTGCGGGGCGCTCGAGTCACTTTGCTGGTAGCTGATGTCATTTCCAGTTAGCGGGCTCCTGGCAGAGGTGCCTGCAGATGCTCAGATGACATCACTGGGGACCAGCCTGTCACCAGGGGAGATAACAAATGGAGCCCAGCCCTGAGTTCCCGCTGGCCCAGGAAGTCACAATTCATTTCTTGGCTTTGCTGTGGGCCTAGAGAATGGATGCCCTGTGCTCCCACTCTGGCCAAGTCCCAACCCTGGTGAGCCAGTACACACCCTCCTGCTGGCTGTTTTGCTTAAACAAAACAGAGTGGGACATGCTGAGCCCATCCAAAAGCATTCAGTGATGCCGTAATAATAGAAACTGGACAAGCCTGATGTAATAGACACTACTGACCATCTATGCAATATCCATTTACTCTTCCTCCCAAGCTAGTAGAACCCAATTTTGTTCACATATGCACCTTCCTCTAGAACAAACTGGCCCAACCCCACCCACAATGGGTAGATCCTCACAAGTTCTAAGCCAATCATTTACTCCTTAATTACTCATTTATTCATTCAACAAACATTACTGAATGCCGATTTTGTGCTGGACATAGTTCTTAGACACTGAGGATAAAATCATGGTTAGGCTTCAGCATGTGACGTGATTGTTGCCAAAGAGATATGGCTGAAGGAGGCCTCTGGGAAAGGTGTCATCACTTCTAATGAGTAATGAAGGCTGGCTGGTTGGTGGAATGAATGAATGAATGGGTGATTAAATTAATGGATTTCTAAGTTTCCATTCATCTGTAATAGACATGCAAATTCTTTAGGTACAATGGAACTGGGAGGCCTGGGTTCTAGCCCTGGTTCTTTTATGAACAGATCATAACCCTGGGCCAGATCATACCCTTTCTAGGCCTTGGTTTCCCCATCTGCATACTGAGGAAACTGAGCTAGTCTCTGTGGACCCAACACAAGCTTTGGAACCAGAAGCTCTGAGAGAAATGTTGAATTTCCCCTTCTTGACATAGGACCTCCAGCACTTCAGAGCTCCTCTCTGTTACGGTTTCCTCATCTCTGAGATGAAGATTTATGGTCCCTTCCAACACTTCCATTAAGTCACAGCAGAGTTGCCTGGTTACTTGTGTTGATGGAAATAGTGAAAACCTCTAGGAAAGCAATTTATGAGGAAACCAACTCCTCAGTGCAAACACACACATACACACAGCCTAGGAGGGGAACCAAGTTGCTCCTTGCAGAGCAGCTGTGCCCATGTTCCTTCTGAGGACTGAGTCTGGTCACAGGGGTCACAAGGCTCTTGAAGCCAATTGGTAGTGTTTGGGGCTCTTGACCTCTTTTGGCACTTCATCCCCAAGAGCTAAGAGCTACCCTAAGAATCCCAGAGTTTGGTCCTGCTGGGACACTCTTGTGGTTCTACTACAAGAGACATTAAGACTTTAAAGCTCCCAGCCCAGACCTTGTAGGCAGTGAGTGTGCAAACTGGGTTGCACCTCAGGCCCCATGCCCCACAGGTAACAATTAACTAAAGTGAGCATTAATGGCAGACTATCAGGCAGTTTTAGATCTCATATTTTTAATGTGCTCAAAAATAGGGATTCCTGAGCTATTTCAGTCATTTAAATGGTATAACAATAATTGCTCATTAACACTCCAGAAACACTCCTCTTACCATAGTTAAGCCCACCCAGCCTAGCTAAAATTTCTTTGGTCTGAAATTAAATCAATTCTGTGTTGTTAGTGTGATCTGATCAGTACTATATATGAAGACAGAGTAATAGGAAATGGACAGATAAGTATATTATGATTTAATCAGTGCTTTATGTTTGAAGACTTGATCTTTCAACACCCAGACAGAAGGATTAGTAAAAGATGTCTTCAGTATCAGAAAGGTTGGGAGTCAGCAAGCAAATTGTTGAATGTTTTGACAGGGGTCTGCTAGTGACTATATCCCTCCCTTTGATGTCTGGCCCCTAAGAACCTCTGAGCTGTGTCAGAGTGTCCCCAAGGCACAGATCCAAGGGAGAAAGGGGAAGAGACACTGTGCTAACAGTGACTAATGTCATTTCCAGTTAACTGGCTCTTGGCAGATACGCTACAGATGTTCAAATGACCTCATTAGGGCCTAGGATGTTAACAACAAGACAGATACAAATAGAACCCTGCTTAAGATTCCTGCACATCCCATGGCTTTGGAATCCCTTAACTCATTTCCCAAGCTTTGCAAAGGGTGGGAATTTCAGGCCACGGTATGTGACATCAGAAAGACCTTTAGGTGAGATGGCATTTATATTAGTTGAATAGGCTGGCTTTGCAGCAATGACAGAGAATCCCCAAAACTCTTCCTCGCTCTCCACCCCATTTCACTTTGTGGGTCATCTTCATCCTTTGCTATGTCAGATGGGGTCTCCCCAGGCAACGTGGAAAGAGGAAGTATGGTTTCCAGACGTGTCCAGGCTTACATTTAACCAGCCTCTGACTCCAAAGAAAGAGAGCTTGCATCTCTCAGGCACCATATATAAAATCCTGAGGAAAGGCTTTGGGCTGATTGAATTGAGTGTTCATTGACTATAATACACGTAGCTAAGCCTGGATTCGTACATCTGCCTCCCTTCCTAGACTATGAGCTTGGAAATGAGTCCCACTCTGCTTCCTGTCTGCAGCCTCTCCCAGCCTGGGGCCACCCTGTGTGGGACACTTGGTAAACATCAGTTGAGTCGTATGTATTTGCAAACCCCAAGGTTTTTTCTGGCAGACCCACTCAGCACAAACCAGGAAGACAGGAACTAAATCCAGGGAAGACTGGTAACAAGTGTGATTCATAAACCAACCAGTCAACTGACCACATGCTGTTGCATTCAACGCAGCAGCAATTCAGAGCATGTCCTAGGAGATACTGCATCGAATAAACTCCTTCCAGAACTCGTAAGGAAGAAATTCCTTGCATGCTGGTTTACGGAGCATTTTTACATGATTTCACTTCAACACAAATCAAGAAATAGTCACGGGAGTCTTCCAGGTGCCCGGCCCTGTGCTCAGTGGTGGGTGAGCTGCGGCAGTGGAAGCAGACACGGTCCTTGTTTTTGGAAAACTCTTCATGAAAGACTGAAGAGAGACCATAAATAACTGAAGGGAGAATAAAAAATGATGTACTTATACAGAACATTCACTAAGTGTCAGGCACATAGCCCAGTGCCTGACACATACTAAGTCAATTAATCCTTACAACAGACCCTGTTAGGACAGATAGATACTATTCTTAGTCTTGGAAGCTGTGTGACTTATCCAGGGTCACCAGCTGGCAAACCACAGAGCCAGAAATCAAACCCGTGCACGCAGCTTGGCTTCCAAACCCCTGCTGTTAGCTATAGGGCTATACCACCAGCCAACGATAGTGTCACGAGAGTTGAGATGGACCGTAGATGGGTTAAGGAAGGCTCTCACATTTGATCCAGTCAGGAGATCAGGAAAGACCTTCTTAATGGAAGCCTGAAGGATGAGCACAGTTTAACATCACAACAACAAGACAGTGAGAGCACTATAAGGCAAACACCCTTCTACATTGATGGAAAAATCCAGGCTGGGTGAGACCACCTGACTTGTCCAAATTCACACAGCAAGAAGGGATGATTCAGATCTTAGAGACAGGTCTGTGGATTCTTAAGACTCCAGGGTCCTTTCTACCACCGGTCCCCGCACAAAGGCTGGAGCAGCGGCTGTGCTAAGCTGTGTTCACAAGCCTCCAGGGAAGTACAGATGGAACACCGCTTGGCATTCTCCCAATCGCCCTAGCATAAATAACCAACAGGTTGATGGGCACGCATCTTATAAAGCACATCCTATGAAGAACTTAGAAACAAATTGTTTTTCTGGCAATTGCATTGAAGGAATGTGTTTGTTTGTTTGTTTGTTTGTTTAGCTTAGAAGTTAAAACAGAATGACCCTGTCTTGAAAATTGGGAAATAACAATCAAGTTATTTGCTTATATTTATATTTAAAATTAAGGGGTATTCATTCATAAGTGCAAATGCAAGATAAGGGGGGGGTGGTTTACAATACTGGCTGGGATTAAGATTAACTTTACAGAGTAGATCATTATTCAGTCAGCTATTATGATTAACAGTTCAAAATCCACTCTCTGCTGTTCCCCATATCTGGGGCAGAAGAGAAGATTTGGGGTTTTTTTTGCTTTTTGTTTTTTTTAAATCAAAAGCCACATTTCTTCCTAGGGAATGCATTAGAATGAGGAGTTTCCACAGAGCTGGAAAAGAGCCAGGATATTTTGGAGTCAAGGTTGACTGCCCCTCCCCCTCACCACCATCCTTGCAGGGGAGGATAAGGTAAGTGCTCTGGCTGAGCGTTCGGGTGGCAGGGCAGAACGGGCTGACTCCACCTGGAAGCAACCAGAAGGGATACAGTGTAGGTGGGGTGAGGTGGCAAGAGCAAGATAACAAAGTCATACTATTGACAACTGATGGTTACCCATTAAGGAGGACCCATTATGATGGCCAGACACTAGCCTATGCACTTCACATCATTAGCTCATCTAAGTAGGTTGATACGATTGGTATCCTTGTTCTGCAGGAAAGAAACAGACCCAGGGCTTCCCTTGCCCACGGCCATATTCCTAGAAAGCCAGAGGGCCAGAATTCAAGAGTGACTCCAGCATCAGGACCCTTCCCTGGGAGGCTACAGCAACAGGGTCATCCTGGAATCACCACCCTGTTGACTGAAGTTTTGAGACCCTCTCAAGGCCATCCAGAAAGCACCTCTTTAATGAGCTCTGCTGGCCTTGAACTTGATACTCTCTGGTCAGTTTTGGTTTATAGCCACCTTCTTATAAACTGTCAGCTTAATTTGGGCCCTAGAGCTTCCTTCCCTGGGGAGTTGGAGTAGGGGTGGGCAGGGGAGAGAAAAAGAGAAAGAGAGACTGAAAGACAGAGGGACTAGACAATCACTTTTGAAGAAGTCAAACAGCATTATAACCAGCATCTCACCCAAGTGATGAAAAAGCTATTGTTGGGGCATCTTGGCACCAGAAAGGAAGAGAGAGATTTTCCTGACTCACTTCTCATTTTTTATTTAGACTTCACACTTTTCCTGGGGCCTCTGGGCAGCCTTCCAGAACCCATCCCCAGGACTGCCTCTGGGTTTCAGAGGTAAGTGATCTGTCCCTCCCAGGCTGGGGAAGGGGTGGGCTGAGGCTGGGACAGGCCGTGCTTGGCTCGGCCCCCTGACATTGTACACGCTAATGCAATGTGAAGTAGCACGTCTAAATAGCCTGTCCAACTTTTTTGATGTTCTTGAACCCACAGATGGGATTCATTTCCACACTGTTCGCAAAACGTAAACGATACAAGGACATTAAAGAGCATTAAACTACTTGATGACATTTTGGTCACATTAATGAAAAGTGGCATTTTTTAAACTACCAGAAAGAAAGAGATAGAGGGTAGGGGCGGAAAGGGGAGGGAAGAAGAGGAAGAGAGACAAAGCAGGGAGGGGGAAGGAGGATTAGGAGAGAGGTTGGAGTCCATTTCAAGTGTGGAAGAAATACTGGCAGTCCCAGCTCTTACCAACCCAGTTGGGATTTCATTGTGTAGGGCACAAGAAACAGACATCTCTGGTGACTAGACAGATCTGCAGAACATTCCAATGCCTATATAGGAAGCTAGACAGAGATACTAATACTTTAATGTCTACTTCCAGACTGACTAGTTTGCCCAACACACTCTTGGGACACAAGAGAGGAGAGGAGGAATGTCAAACTCACCTCATCCAGGCAGCCTTCCCTGAGTTCCTCCCCAGGCTAGATTAGGTGCCTATTCCCTGGATGCCTGAAGACTTATCCTCATCACAGTCCACATTACCCTGTCATTTAATCACTGTGTAGCTTGCTGGAACCTCTCCCCGACTGTGGGCTCTTTAAGGGCATAAAACAAGGATTGGGGCACAGGTTTGAAGAAACAAATTCATCTGGACTCCAATCCCAGTTAGTCCATGAATCGGTTTTAGGATCTGGACTCCAATCCCAGTTAGTCCATGAATCGGTTTTAGGACCTGGAGAGAGTAAATGAATTTCCCAGGGCCTCAGCTGTGCCATCTGTAGACTGGGGTGAGAAGAAAACCCAGCTCAGAGTTGTAGTGACGCCCAAATGAGGTAATGAGTAAAAAATACCCAGCACCACGCCTGGTGCACATATACTCAACACATGTTGCCGATTAGCATCAGCTTCATGCCCAGCACCCCAAGAACTTGGCACAGGGAAGGCACTCAGTAAATACCGCCAAAGAAATGAGTCTCAACAGACTGAAAGAGAAGGAAAAAAAATCACTTATCAAGAGGACTAAGGCACTGGAACCACAGAAGCTGCAAGTGGGTGGCAGAGACATTTTATAACTCACTTATCAAGTCTTGGGCACCTTGCTTTAAAATAAAAATTTCTAGTACTGTGTTATCTCTCGAGAATGCCTAGGGAGATGTCCTGCTCATTCCTCTAGTGAATGGGGTTAGCAGCCCACCCTCCACCCGCTTCCAGCAGCCTACCCACCCCCCTCTCCCTCTGCGTTGGCAGGACTTTCTCCTTCTAGCCCTGGTGGTTACATTAATTGCTAATGACAATGGCAACCTTCACTCTGTGTGGTTTCCTGCCCAGATTCTGGATCCCTTACAAGGCTCTCTTTTCTTTTTTTCCCAGATAGGAAATGCAACCCGAGACGTGTGAAGAAAAAAACAGTGTGCTTATTGTCATAGCCTCCACTCCTCCCTGGGCTCCCAGGCCGGCTGTGTGTGCTCTGGGGTGTCTGCCCCGCCACAGGGAAGAATAAACCCAGACTCAAATCATAGGAAATTCATCAAGTGTGCTTCACAGAGCTCTGTCTTTCAAGGTCTGTTTCCTTGCCATATGATCTCTATAAACCAAATCACTGTTAGCCAGGGCACAGGACCAGAGGCGCCGGAGGCTCATGGATAATGAATGCCAAATGCATGTGACAATAGACTGATCAGGGAGCCGAATGGAAATTTCTGAGTTGTGCTTTTATATGTATATACATGCATACCTATGTGTACCCTGTGCCCACATACACACACGCACACATAAGTCAAGCAAACAGTATACCTTAACCGAGGCCAACTGTGATCCTTGGTGCCAGACTCTGCTAACTTACCTCTCAATAACTCTGTTAAAAGTATCAAGACAAAGAAGGATAAAATGAAAGAGAAAAAAAGTCAGGTCCCAGTTTAGCTGGGCACATTTGACATAGAAGAATTAGGGAGTTGACTTAGAAATTCAGAATGCCTTTCACTCAGTGGCAAGCAAAGGACCCAAAATATACAGGCCCTCACCTGAAAAATGTAAAACAAGGACTCATCCAGGCACCAAGGGTAAATGGGAGGAATTGCCCTCAATTGAACGGATTATTGTGGGATCTTTCCCCGTAATGGGTTTGACTCCTGGCTCTGACGCACCCCTTCACTCCATAAGCAAGTTGCCGGTGTGACAAGGTGAGAGACGAATACGCGGGACAGAGACTAGCAGGCCACCAGCTAAAGGCAAAAAGGTAATTAATGTTACAGCCTTTTAGATTCTAGAAAATACTGCAGTTAAAACTGCAAGTCAACTAAGCGGCTGTCGGCAACCGATAAATGCTTCCATATTCACAGGCATCAGCACTCTTCCCTTACAAAAAAAGTAATAATACATACATATTAATGGATCACATTTTGTCCTTTGGGGAGCATAATTTTTAAAAGGGCCAAGGCAGCAATAATAGTTCCTTTAAAAATTCTAAATGCTGTAATTGTTTTCTCTGAATTATGGTGCTAGGATTTAATTAGCGATGAATGTTCAGTATGGGGTTTGGACATTTTTTGATGAATTCAGCCAAACAGAAAAGTAGTCTTGTCCTCATTGCTCCCTCCCTGTCCCCCGCCCCTCTTCCTTCCCCAGGACCCTGAAATGTGCCTGCGCATGAGAACATGTCCACATAGGAATTTTCTTTTCTGCAGTTTGGCCGTAGTTAAGAAGGAGATTGCTATAACCACAGTTCAACGAGGAACATGAAACGTGGTCAGTGAGGTCATGCAATTCAGCACAAGTTTTGAGGTTTTCTAGTTATAAAGAGGAAAAGTAATAAAATGCAAATGGTAGGAATTTCTTCTTGGCAATGTTCTTATCACTAGAAAGAAGTAGCCCAGGTCTTAGGTCTGCGCTCTTGGGCTTCAGGGGCTCATGGGCAGCGGGGCTAAAGGTGTGAGGGGGAGGGAGGCCAGAGGAGGAAAGGGCTTTCTTCATTCATCCAACGAATAACCATTAAGCAAAGCAGAGTCTGGGTCCAGACTCAGAGCTGGGCACTATGCACAGAGCCCTGGCAAGGGAACATTTGCCTGGGGATAAACACAATCCCTTTGTTCTTCTCCAAACGACTTCTTTGTAAAAGCAGCTGGAGGGAAGCCCAGAGCAGCGGCCATCCCTACAGGCTGAACAGGCCCAATCGAAGTGGCCTACGCAGCGGGGGCCCTGCGGGCTGTGCCCACGCCTTTCCTCCACCTTCAGGACTGCTTTCATTTGGGACCTGGAGGCTGTTCCTGAGCTCCCAATATCCTCTATTAACATGCAAATGCCCCTGGGAAAGGTCACACCTTGAGACCCCACCAGCTAACCTCTTGCTCACCAGTTACTTCTTAGCAAGGATTAGCAGAAATAGAACACCGAAAAGGCTGGGGGTTGGGGGGGAAGGTTAGGGCTGGTGGGGAAGAGAGGTAAAAGACCTCTTCCTACTGCCAACATTTTCCTAGACAGCCGATGTGCTTTAATTCAACACAACAAATCAATATCCTTATTTCAATAATGGCTCATCTTTGAAAACTGTAAAACGAAACGAAATTTCACTTGCAGACCCACCTTCCCTGTCTTGGTTATGCCATTAGAATTGCCTGCTTCAAAATTTTGTCCAAAGAGTAAAAATGTTGCCTCCCAAAATGGCAGGCCATGGTGGTCAATGGAGAGTTTTTCCCCACTCTCTCTGGCATTTCCATCTTGTTTCTCCCTATCCCCCCTTCCTTCATTCCTCCCTTGTATCCCCTCCTATCACACCCTTCCTCCTCCTCACTTTCCACCCCTGTAGGCATCTTGAGAGTGCCCTCAATTGAGACCCATCGGTCCAGTGGCTCTAGGATTTTCAATGTTCCTCTCAATAAAGTCTTTAAAATGCCATGCTGGGAGAATCATGGTTAAGAGCACAGGACACCAAATTAGCCAGAAAGACGTGGGTTCAAATCCTAGTGCTACTACTTCTGGATACTGGAGGCAAGTGACTTATACTATCTAATCATTAGTTTCTTCATCGTTTATCTTTTGAGAGGAATAAATAAATAGTGCCTAGCATGTGTCAGGCACACTGTTAAGTATTCAATAAATATTTGCAATTGCTATTATTATAATGTATCTGATAAATCTCTTATCTTAAAATCCCATTTCCTATGAGATGGGATTCTATTCTGAAATAACATTCAGATAGTTTGTTTTTTTTGTTTTTGTTTGTTTGTTTTTTTAATGCACCATTATATACATACCAGTGAGTGCAGGCCTCAAAGTTGTTCTCTTAGGGAAATGTTTCCTTAGTTCAACACTGCTGTCATTGATCTTAACTGTTACTCATCTACTCCTTTATCCATTCAACAAATATTTGTATGCCCCTATTATGTACCCAACACTTAGGACCCAGAGATGGACCCACGTGATCCCTGGCTTCCAGGAGCTCACAGCTAGTGGGTAAATGCTGACTGAGCAAGAGCAGGTTTCCATAAAGAGCTACGACAAAGCTGTCAGTAAAGAACCAACTGGCTTGGGGTGCCTGAGTGGCTCAGTGGGTTGAGCCTCTGCCTTCGGCTCAGGTCATGATCCCAGGGTCCTGGGATCAAGCCCCACATCGGGCTCTCTGCTCGGCAAGGAGCCTGCTTCCCTCCTCTTTCTGCCTGCCTCTCTGCCTACTTGTGACCTCTCTCTCCGTCAAATAAATAAATAAAATCTTTAAAAAAAAAAAAATCAACTGGCTGAGGTAGTGGGGAAGGTATGCAGAGAGGCATTAAACTTGAATATTGACAAAAGGAGAATAATATTTGTTGCAATTTACTAAGACTCTTCTAGGTACCAGTCACCGAACTAGGAGCTTTATCATTTTAAGTGTATTCTATGTAATCATTATGCAAGGTAAATATTATTCTCATTTTGCAGATGAGAATACTGAGCCTCAAGGAGGTTAGGAAGTGTGCCTATAATCTTACAACTGGTTTGCCATAACTGAAATTTCAAACTGCGTTAGAGGGTTTCCCAAACTTGTGCTTTTCCTTGCAACCTAATGGGCTAATTCAAAAGTCACTCAATCCAGAAAAGGGGGAAAAATGGTCTTGTTGTCTATAGGCACATCTCCAATTTTTGTTTTTTATTGTGTAATATTTTATATATACAAAATAATTTGCTAACGTATTTAAGGTTATTACATAGAAATGCATATTTATTTTAGAAAATGTTGGAAAGCACAAATATATATATATGTGTGTGTGTGTGTGTGTGTGTCTATATTGCATATATATAAAATACATTTTTTAGGTAAATAGCATGCCAGGCATTTTTATATGTAGAGGAAAAGGGTTATATCTATATACAAATATGATCATATTTTGATATATACAAGTTCCCTTTTCCCCTTCACAACAGATCAAGAACATACTTACAGGGCGCCTGGGTGGCTCAGTGGGTTAAAGCCTCTGCCTTCGGCTCAGGTTATGGTCCCAGAGTCCTGGGATCGAGGCCGCATCGGGCTCTCTGCTCAGCGGGGAGCCTGCTTCCTCCTCTCTCTCTGCCTCTCTGCCTACTTGTGATCTATCTCTCTGTCAAATAAATAAATAAAATCTTTAAAAAAAAAAAAAAAGAACATACTTACAAGTTTTTTCCACTTCCCAAGAGATCAAGAACATGTCATCATATTCATATGTATACCATCTTTATTAATCACTGTTAAGTGTTCTTTAAATGGATAGATACCATCACTTACTTAACCTATTCTCTCTGCAGATGGCTAGCTTAATTTTAATTTCTAAAATTATCATTAATAATGTTGTGATGATTATCCATTGCACAGATGTCTCTGTGTATTTGTCCAATCATTTTCGCTTAAAAAAAAAATTTATTTATTTGAGAGAGAGTGAACACAAGCAGGAGGTAGGGGCAGAGGGAAGGGAGAAGGGGACTCCCGGATGATCAGGGAGCCTGAAGTGGGATTCCATCCCAGGACCCTGGGATCATGACCTGAGCCGAAGACAGACACTTAACTGACTGAGCCACCCAGGCAGCCCTGTCCAGTCATTCTCTTAAGATAAATTTTTGGAAGGGGAGTTGTTGGGTCAAATTTTTAAAGTCTTTGATGTATGTGGCCCCACTGTGTTTCATCATGTGTGAATTTATTTACATTTACAATTTGTGAAAGTGGCCTGACATTTGTTTTTACATTGCTATGTTCTCCATTTTATCTTACTGATTTTATAAGAGATCTTTACATATCAAGGCTATGAACCTTTTGTCTTTTGTATATTTTGTGGTGTATTTGTTATACACAAATACTTAATTTTTATACAGTGAAATCTATAAATTGGTTCACAGTTTTGGCTATTGATGCAATATTTAAGAGATCCTTTCTTAATCATGACCCTAAATTTTCCCTGAGATATTTTGTGGCCTCACCTTTTATATCTTATTTTTTAATCTCTCCAGAATTTATTATAGTATATGGTAGGAGGAAAGAATCCAAATCAACATGTTTCTAGACACCACCTTTTGCCCAATCTCCACATATGAAATACTACTTCTATTGTATGCCAAATAATAGTATGGAGGAGTTTTCTATTCTTTTCCACTGATCTACTTGTTTATTTTCACCCACAGGACCATGCTGTTTTAATTAATACTGCTCTGTAGTATATCAGATGTCTGGCAATGCTAGTCTTACCATTTTTTTTTCAAAGCTATTTATATGATTTTTTTTTTTTTTCTGGTTTTCTTTCTTCTAAAAGTGAGGGCATGGGATAGAGGAGAACTTTTTTAAAAAGTGTGGCAGTAATATGCATGACAAAGTGTGTATGTTTTTAAGACAATCAGTCTCACAACTTTATAGCCACACTTGGTTCATTTCCATACTGAATTGGGTACTTCCGGTGCTTAGAGTCAAGTATGCCCAATCTATCACTAGACCTATTATGTCCTCTTGGCCAAGAACCTTGGTGGGAGGTTCTGTTCATTCATCCTATATGAAAAGGCAATAGAGGGCAGTGGCTGAGAGCACAGGATGTAACTGTGTGACCTTGGGAAGGTATTTAGCTTCTCTGAGCCTCCATGTCCACATTGGTAGAGGAGTGACAATATCCTAACCCATAACATACAAGCTGCATACGGAAGGCTCTTAGAAGAGAGCTGCTGGCACAGAAGAAATATTTCATGAACACTAACTAGTACCTTCATGTCCCCATCCATGGTCTTGTCATTCTGGGGGTCTGCTAATATGTCTGAACTTGGAAGAGGGACATTGAAAGGAAGATATGAAATTAGGAAACACGAATTAAATAAAATAAAATTTCACAAGCCTTTGCAAATGTTTATAGGGATGAGTAATTGTCATTAAGTTGTTATTCCTCATGGTGTCCAGGGTACTAGTAAAGCAAGCTGTGGCCTGGCCATGGCGGGGGGTGGGGGTGTCATGTGGTGTCAAAAGATGGCTACCACAAAAGGACTCTAAACCAGCCAGGTGGTCTGTCCCCACTACAGATTCTACTTAAGGCCCTCGTCTTGACCTTTGTTGATCCTGTCAGCTCAGAGCTCACACTTGACTTCTCCTTCTGCTCTCCCTTCTACCCCTGCTCGGAGGAGATCTCCTCCCCTGCCAGCTCAGAATCTGAGCATGGGGATGACCCTGAGCTATGGAGTCAGACTGCCTTGGATTCAAACACCAGCTCAGCTACAAACCCCTATAGTATTAGAACTGGAGTTTTCCTCAGTAGAAAAAATGGGGATGTTAGGACTTCCCTGCCAGGTTACCATGGGGACTAGGTGAGAATAATACACATAAGAGCATTTTATAGAGTGTCAGGCACAGAGTAGGTGCTCAATAAATGTTACTGCATCAATAAAAAATGTTGGATTCTAAGTAATAGGAAACCCAATTCAAACTGGCTTAAACAATAAAGGACAATTATTGGCTTGTATAACTGGAAACTGAAGAACAAGCTGGTCTTCAGGAACAGTTTGATTCAGTAGCTTGACTATGCCACAAAGAATTTGTTCATTTGTTCATTATTTCCTCTCCCTTCACCCTGACCTTCCCAGAATCAGATTCATTTTAAGGCTGTCTCGTGGTCCCAAAAATGGCTGCAAGTATCTGGAGAGATACTTAGATCTCTGGAGAGTTCTAAGACCTCTCATGGTCCCCAAAATGGCTGTAAGTATCTGGAAAGAAAAAAAAAAAAAAAACAACACAGGGCCACTGCCTGAAATTTTTCCAGGTACCTCAGAAAGAGCTCCTTTAAGAACCCCCAGCAAACTTCTCTTGTCGTAGCTTAGGCCAGAAGATGGGATTGTGCACAAGGGCCTTGGTCTGGCCCACAGGCCCTTGGTATACAGTCACCTCTTTGCTGTTGCTAGAACTGTGCAGAGGCAGGAGGATGGAACTGGACCAAACATCAGAGGAATTACCAAAGGAAGCAGCAAAATATATTGGGGGAACCACTGCAAGGCTACGCCTCATGTTCCTGGTCTCCAGAGGAGTACAGATGAGCAGGTGGGCAAGGCTCCACTGAAACTTGAGACACGGAAATGGCAATAATAATAATAATAATACATGGAGTTTTTCTTTAAAGTTAATATTTAAAAATTGCCTTTTGAAACTACAAACATATTCTTGCTCCAGACCACTGAAGAACGTGTGCTGAAAGCCCAGTATCAAGTCAAACACACAACTGGTGTTTTCCTTTTGACTCTGTTATTCCCTGGGACCCTTCTCTGTAGGTGGCTCCCTTACTCTTTGCCTCTTTCTGCTTCCCCTTCCGCCTGTTTACATTTTTATTGGCCTCAAGTACCTGGGAAGAAACCTGCATGGGAAGGAACAGTGGGCTCAAGGACTGAGAGAGCCCTCATTCCTACTCAGCCAGTCCCTGCAGCTGAGTGAGGCCTGGTCTCCAGAAGGGTTCAATGGTGGAGCCCAAGTGGGCCCTTCACGCCTCCAGGTTGCTAAGCAACAAACACTTCAAGTTTGGAAATCTTTATCCACACCGGATATATTATCCTGGCAAATTGGACTTTCAGATCTGGCAGCAATGGAAAGAGTAACTTTTTTTTTTTTTTTAAATAGAGACAATTTAGATGATTTCAAAGACATCTGGTCTCTTTTTCCAGCAATGTATGACTCTTCTCTTTCACTAAGCACATTGGATCCAAACACTTCACATGTACAAAAGTACAAGGTCCCCGAAGAAAAAAGTGTTTCAGTGGCAAGAGTGGACTCACAAAAAGTGCTGCCATTTGGAAAGGCCTGGAACACACTAGGGGAACAGCACTGGGGCACTTGGGCTTCCTCCTTCCCTCTGTGTGAGGTTTCTTTCAACCTAGTTTCCTCTGAGAACTCTTTCTTCTCTTATTCTCTTGGTTGCTGACTCCCTTCCTGTCCTCTGTCTCGTCTTCTTTATTCCTTTTTCCCTCTTTCCCTCATTCCCACTGTTGTCTCTGCAAACATCCATCCAGCCTTCTCTTTTTCTCTCCATCCTCCCTTCTTCCAAGTCCAAATGACACTATAATAGTTCATGGCCAGGGACTCTCGGTCTTCTTCCCCACCACCTCGGTGGGGCACAGAGTTGGTCATTCTTCTTTCCTTCCTAAATCACGGTGGGGGTAATCTCAGGGCAGACTCTCTCACCCTTAAGTTCTTTAAGAAAATTTTTTCAAGACAAACCCAAACACCAAATACCTTCTCCACCTGCTTGCTAATATCTAGAATTCCTCCAACAGAGAACATTACATTCCACAATTAAAGACCAAGTTTCAAACATAAATAATAAACAACTCACATCTGGGCAGCTCTTAACAGTTTTCCAAACAGATCCAGCTGTTTGCAACCAATTCCCTCATTTGACCCCCACATTAATCTGGAAATTGAAGCATGATTTTACTCTCATCTCCATTTGAAAATGAGGAAATTGAGGCTCAAAGATGTTAAGTATCTTTCCAAAAGTGGCTCTCCCCTAGTTCTGTCTGATGCTAATGCCCATATGCTTTATCACTCCACCTCACTTCTCTGAGAGAGAACTATAATAACTTGACATGAATGTGAATCTTCCCCTAATTTCTACAGACCCAAGATGCCCCTCCTTCATTTCTATCTCTCTGACATCTTCGGTTTATAGTTATTACTGGTGGAATCTGTCAGTGGGGTACGCTGCCACCAGATGGTGGATGATACTCTGTTTAAGGGTAAGCTCCAGATTTTTACAATAACTATGAAAGTCAAGTGTTTCTCTGTATTTTATCCTTTTGTAATAAAAATTATAGTTCATTAAAAAAAACAGGTTAAGCATAGCAGTATTCACACCTATATATAGCATACAGAGAAGACATACATTTAGAGGAATAAATTTACAGGTTGATTACATGCCTATTAAAATGCTCACTACTAACAAGTACAACTCTGTTTAATTCTGCTCCCAGCCTACTTCAAGTTTCTGAGACGTTAGCCATGGCACCCTAGGGTTACTGCCTTCCCATCTTGGCCATTCAGGTCCCCAAACACTAGCCAGAAAGGAGAAATCAGAATGATTCTCAAATCTAAGAGTACCTCCGAATTACCAGGAGGGCTAGTTCAAGCACAGATGTCCAGGTCTCAATTCCTGTTTCTGATTCAGTAGGAGTGAAGCGGGGGCCAAAAACTTATATTTGTAACAAATTCCCAGGTGATGCTGATGCCATGGATCTGGGGACTACATTTTGAAAACCACTGAACTGTGGCTAGCCACCCTGTCTGGCTCTCATAGGTTCCCTTTTTCCCCTCCTCTCACCAGCACCATAGAGGAAGGAGTTTGAGCCCCATGGTCTCCCAGCCACAGCCTAGGGTCCTACTGTGAGTGATTAACCAACAGCCTTAAATATTGTTCCTGGCACCAAATGAACATTGTGTCACCTTTTTTTCCATCCTTCCTTCTTTCCTCCCTCCCTCCCTTCCTTATTTAGAGAGATATTGAGAGATTGACAGAGTATGCTAGTGGGGGTAGGAGCAGAAGGAGAGAGAGAAAATCTTAAGCAGACTCTATGCCCAGTACAGAGACCCACACTGGGACTCGATCCCATGGCCCTGAGATCATGACCTGAGCCGAAATCGAGTCAGATGATTAATCGACTGAGCCACCCAGGTGCCCCATGTCACTTTTGATATATATTTCTGCTGCTCACTGCCTTCTGATCAGATACTCTGTGGTATCAATGCCTTTCAGAACGTAATGTCTCATTAATTATAATGATAGAAAATGCTAGCATTTACAAAAGCTGCCTGCACCAAGGAGTTGCTTCCTTAACTCATCTAATCCCCACAATTCTATGAGAAAGACACCATCTTCATCACCCTTGTATAGATGGAAAGGCAGAGGAGCAATGTTACAAAACCAGTAAATTACAGAGCCTGGACTAAACACCAGTTTCTCTCCAGAACACAAGTTCTCTCAGTCTTCATTGATACTGATTCCAAGTTTTAATTTGGATATTAAAAGTTGGATGCTGGCTCCCTCAAGTCAGTATCTTCTGGTTCCCACAGCTTCTAGTCCTAGCATTAGCCCCATTTGTCTATATCTCAGCCCACCAGTCAGCCAGGATACCCCATGAAGTCCCCTGTTCTAAATCCACTGCCTCAGTCCACCATATCGGATGCAGGCAAAACGGTTATAAATGGAGACCCCAAGTCTCTTCCAGGGTCTTAGGCAACAAACATAAATTCAAATGTATTCCCCAGGTGGTACTTTCTAAGGCAGGGAAGTGGAATCAGACACTTTATAATGAGCTTCTACAAATGTTACGTTGGCGAGTTGAAACAGAATCATAAGATTTTCTCTCTTATTTATGGAAGAACTATGCAAACATATTATGAAAGAAGAAAGTGAGGTGGGGGGACAGAGTGGGGAAGAAAAAAGGGAGGGAAGAAGGGAAATACAGGGGAGGCAAGGAAAGGGGGAAGGAAGGGAGGGAGGGAGGGAGGAAAGGGGAGAAGGAAGGAGGGAGGGAGGAGGGAGGAAGGAAGAGGGGGAGGAGGAAGGAGGGAGGGAAGAGGAACAGAAAACCAACCTAGGAGAAAACATATCAAAGGAACAAAAGGAAATATTTTCAGTCCTTTCAGGCTATAGAACATCTTAATAAGAATATAAATTCAGGAACAGAAGGGCTGAAAGACAAGATAATGAGGTTGAAAACAAACAAAGGAGATGGAGGATCTAAGGAAACAAATTGAGGACACACATTGCATCATTATAGAACTAATGCAAAAATTAGAACAAGGAACAGGTATATTCTACTAAAAATAAATTAGATGGATGAGAGTTGGAGATAATCACATTAAATGCAGATTAAAACAACTATATTAGAAACAAGTACAGGGAAACCAATAGATTTTTTTAAAGCCTAATAAATAAAAAAATAAGTTCCCAAACCCAATGGTAAAAATTTTTAAATCATAAATAAATAATAATAAATAAGTAAATAAAATAATATCAATAAACATTTCATAACATTTATATATTATATATTTATATATAGCATATAAATATATAATATTTATTTATGATTTTATAATATAATATTATAAAATATTATAAATATCATTAATAAAATATAATAAATAAAAATAAAAAATTGAATATGCAAATTGAAAGATATACCATGTTCCAGGAAAATTTAATACAGACAGCTCAAGATAAATCTATATGAGTTTAAAAAATGACGCTTCAAGCATTCAGTCAGGAAAAGCAAATCATCATGAAGGGTTAAAATCAATCTGGCCTCAGCTTTCTCCACAGGAACATTTAAGGCCAAAAGGCAGTGTTCACAGTAAGAGGGAGAAAACGCACCCCAACTGTTAGAGCCACACAAGAATGTTGTGAAATATAAAAAGCAACAGACTTTCTCAAAGCTGACAAACCAGTAGAACAGCACCTATGAGGCCTTCTTGAACAAAACTATGTGACAATGACATGCAGGCAATTAAGAAATAAAGGAAAAAAAAAAAAAAAAAACTTAGGACCAGAAACACCATGAAAGAGTGCTAGTGGTGGGCAGTAGGTCTAGTTACCATCCGTACTGGTGACAGCAATGTCTGCAGTGAAGCCCACCCTGACTGCCTTATTTACTAGGGAAACAGAGCCTGCCTGCCCCACTCCCACATGCTAGACCTCCCTTCCTCTGCTTTACTTTTTGCTTTCATTCTCGAGCATGTATCATTTTCTAATACATCATATATTTTTACTCTTTTGTGGTTTCTTACCTGCCCCTGCCCCACTTACCATAGAAGGTAGTAAGTCAGAGAAGCTGGGGTTGAACAGTTCCAAGAAATACGGGAAGTACCGTAGTTATGGAGCAGGGCTCTAAGTCTGAACAATGTACAAATAATCATGTGACAAAATCCAAATTTTTAGGGGAGGAGAGCTGAGGATGTGTGAGGGTGTTAACGTCTTACCTTTCATGGCCCCAACACAATTGCTGGTAACACTGAAACACGGAGGTCTCAAAAGGCATGATGACTGCCGTCTCTTGAAGCTTTCTATAATTACTTCCATCAACGTTAAAAGGATATTTCATGAAATAATGTATTTCAAAAAATAAACAAAAACAGCAAAGAAGCATGTATTCAATTATCTGTAGTTTTACTTTGGCACATTTTCTTCTATTAAATTCCAGGAAAGTTAAAGGAAATACTTCACAGTTTACAATAGTATTTTGAGTTATGATTCCATTTTTATTAAAGTGTTTTTTTAGATATTTATTTTTCTATCTCAGTATGCAAATACAAAGACAACAGTGATGATGTTTATTTATTCTCAATATAGGTTATCTCTGAGTAGTATTATTTGGGTTATTTTATTACTTGCATGTCTAAACTTTATTATATGAATTATTTATAAGGAGCATGGACATTTCTTTTCAAATACAATTGAATGGTTCGCCTTTGTTTTAAGAAAGAAAGAGGTGATTCTGGGTGGCTCAGTCAGTTGAGCCTCAGACGCTTGGTTTCAGCGTGGGCTGTGGTCTTGGGGTTGTGGTCTCGGGGTCATGGGATAGAGCCCCGCATCAGACTCTATGCACAGTGGGGAGTTGGCTTGTTTCTCTCCCCCTCTGCCCCTCCCTGCCCTGTGCAAGTGCTCTCTTTCTCTATCTGAAATAAATAAATAAATCTTAAAAATAAAAAAGAGAAAGAAAAGAGAAAAACTAGAAGCATATATGTCCTGGTGACAGACAGACATAGAGACAGACACAGAGACATATCAGATACAGATGCAAGTACAGATGTTTAGCACTCATGGCAGAAATAACAAAACTTGAGCCTTAACCTTTAGTCAACTTGCCCTTCTTTCTGTCTACCAGAACTCCCTCATGGACTCGCCAGATGGAAGGAAGGAAATTAAAGCTGACTGGAGAACCTACTAGGTGTTTTCCCATAAACTTTTGGTTAAGCTTGTGGGGTAGTAATAATCTCACTATTTTAGAGAAAATATTAAAAACTTCAGATTTTGTATAGTCGGAGGGATAATAATAATGGCAATATATGTGCATGGAGCTCACACCATGAGTCAGGATCCATGCTGGGTGCATCCAGGAGAAGCTGTTTTAACCCTCAAACCAGCCCAAGATGCCAGCAATTTTTACTCTTTTTTTGACATGTGGTTCAGAGAGAATTGTATGGCCAAATGTGACACAGCTAGAAAGAGGCAGTGTCAGAACTGGAACACAGGTCTGTCCCACACCCACACCCATGTCATTTCCCCTTCCCTGTGCTCCTTTTAAGCTGGAAGAGGAGTGGCCTGTGCTGGTCACCTGAATCTAGTGGAGAGTCAGGCTCCTCCAGGGGGCTCTGCTGCCAGCCAGTCCATGAATTCCCTTGTCCCCTCCTGGGTGTCCCTGCTGAGCTGAACAGGCAAAAGGCAACCCTGATGAGTTCCTGAGATGGCTCTAGGGTCAGCCTGGGAGCTCAGGCCCCATCTCAGCAGGTAGTTCTTGGGCTGCTCTGACACAATAAACACTCAGGACAGAGGTCTGACTTACGGTCAGCAGAAATGTAGACACCAGCTCCTTCAAAGAAGCATCAGGAGACCTGGATTCCAAGCCCACTTCTACCATTCCTTTGTGGTGAGACGCTGGGGTAGTCACTTGATGTCTCTGAGCCTCATCTGTCCCACCACTATAATGAAAGGGTTTTACTACTAGATAATTCCCCAAATCTCCAGTCCAATACTTCTGTAATTTAGTCAGAGAATGAGATCCTCACTTTAGAAGGGTCTGAGTGGTTCGGAGCAAGCTTCTCTTAGAGAAAGGAAAATGGCGGCCAGGGAGCCAAGCCAGCAAGAAGCAGGAGGACCTAGATTATCCCCAAATGGGAAAAGAGTGACTTGAAGGAAACAAGTCTTCGAGGCTGTAGGAAGGGGTCTATGTTGTAGGCCTTCACTTTCTCCCCAGGTGGGTCTTGGCAGCTGGACCACAGGCCTTTATGAGATTATCTGCTAATCATGGCCTGGGCATGAGCACTTGAGAGGTGTCACATGCAGAATGAGATGCTTTTTTATGATGCAGTAAAAGAGAGGAAATCGCCTTGGCTTCTAGCCTCGTCCTGCGCTCAGTAAAGAAGTGGGCAAGCCAAGCCAGCCTCCCTTGAAAGCTCAGAATTTCCACCCAAGGGCTGCCATTTCATTAGTGCATTGCAGGGAGGGACTGCAGGGAAGGACTGTGGCATGGGTGGGGGAGTGGGAGGGTGGGGGGTTGGGGAGACCTCCGCCCTCTCCCACTACCCGCCCCCCCCGCCGCCGCCGTTTAGGAGAGGCCAGGGATTGCTAAAACCCACAGACACTGAAAGTTTAGAAGAGCCAGGGTCACACGCACTGTATTAGTAACGTTATATACTCATAACCAGAGAGTAAATCACTGGCTCCACTTGGGACAGGAATTTCTCTCCAAACGCTATTATTACAATAATCTATTATATTTTCTCTGAAAAGGAGACTGTGCCCAGAACCACTCCCACTCACTGTCAGTGACGATTTTTACCCCAAAGATAAAACAGAGGATTCAACCACTGTTTACCAACTGCCAGCTGTGTGCCAGTGGCCATGTAGAGCACGTAAGCATTAGAAGAGTTAAAACAACTGCGTCAACAGTGATCTGGTAGCTTTCCAGGCGCTGACTTATTTAATCCTTATAACAACGCAGATTCGATTCAACAAAAACTAAGTTGTTATTGTCATCACCCCGCATTTTACAGATGAGAACACAGTCCCAGAGACGTTAAGTGACATGTCCAAGGTCACACAGCTAGTAAGTGGTAGAGCCAGGATGATTCTCCTGTGTGCACTTTTAATAGTCCCACATCTGTGTCTTAAAATTACCATTCATTCTAAGTATGGAAGAAACCTTTTGCCCTTTACTTCACCCTCTGCTAAGCTCCCTGGCTAGGGACTGGTGGTTTGGGTGGGAATGTGACTTCCATCCGTCCATCCCTTTGTAACAGGAAAGTGACCGGTGTCTTCATGGGTTAGGACTGTTCAATCCCTCCTATGTCAGGCGAGGGCGCTATGATTCTCCATTCAAGCTGCTCAGTGAAGGTCTATCTGAGGAACCCAATTCTCCCCTCAGGCAGCTGACACCTAGACTAAAACGTGGATTAGGATTTTCATTCTGGTGTCCGGTGCCGTCAGCCAGGCTGCTGACACCGCACCTTGACTGTGTGTCTATTTCTCAGAATCCAGAAAGGGGAGGAGGTGAAGAATTAACTCTGCAAAACACAAACAACTCCCAGCTCCGGAGTTCAAGGCCTGTTCCTGGACGAGTGGAGGAAGCCTGTCCTTCCAGCAGGTTCCCGTGTTCCTGCTGGGCCTCCAGGCCACTGCCTGGGCCCCAGGAGGTTGCCAGCCATTCCCCCACATGAACCTCAGCCCGCCACAGCTGCATTATCAGCAGGACTCGTTGCCCCGTGTGGACTTTGGCTCTGACTTCATTTTCCTACACACTGTAAGACTAGGAAAAACTAAACATTTAGCAGAATGTTGGTAAGGATTTGAGTATAATCAGAACAAAAAAACATGAAGAAAAAAAAAGGAAAAAAGAGAAAAAATCCTTCATTTGAACACCAGCTCCTGAGGACTACCAGGCATGCCTTCCATGGGGAGCCCCTGCAGTACCCCATCCTTAGCCCCCCTCCCTGCCTGCCACCATGTTGCAGGGACCCCCTTACCAGGGAGCACCTTTGGCTCTGCGTTTCTATCCTGAAGTGCACCTCTCAAAACTTTTTTAGACTTGATAAAGAAGGGAGAAAAATTCCTCACCTCCAGCTTCCTCACTGGCACTACCGTCTATTCAAGTCACCCTCTGGGATGCAGCTTTACCTGGGCACCTCAGCTTCCTCCCTGGACCTGCAAGAAAAGAAACACACAAACAGTCAAATAAAACAAACCACTTCCCCCACACCAGCCGAATCCCAAGTTGGCGCCAGGCCAGCAAACCATGCACAGAGAAGCATTCCCAGCACAAAACAGTTTATCTGCTCGTCTTCTCAACCTTGCCATTTGGAAACAGAAGCTGAGTGTCCCTTCCTATGACCCAAAAGTCCATCAAAAGGTTTGTTCAAGACCAAGAGCACAGGTTTTCTGCAAAAATGACTCTCCCCAGGAGCTGCAAGAAAGACGATGAGTAAGTATTACGAAAGGATCGTGTTCTTGCTACACACGGTCCCAGGGTACCCAGAGAGGGGCTTGTGTGTTGCTTTCCTCATATTGTATGTGAGGAATCTGCGGCTCAGAGTACATAAACACCCTGTCCCCAGTATCCACACCAGTAACTGTTCAAGCAGCTAACAGACGCAAAATCAGAATTCTTGCCACCAGACTCTGCTTAGAAGACATGAACCACACCCCGAGGCCTCCTGAGAACTGGGTGAGTCCTGCCCATCCCAGTGCCTTCATCAGTAGGAGAGGGTGAAGGATGGGGTGCCTCCAAGACTCTGAGGTGGGGGCCGGGTATCCATCCCAGTCTCCTGAGACCAGCCCTTCTAGACCTGGAGTTCCATATTCCATGATTATTCATCTGTCTCAGGTGACTCCAGTCTGCCCCTTGGGGTCAAGGACCAAGAGCCTGTGATCCCAGGTCGGTCACCTTCAAGCCATGGGTTACATCTTTGCCAGAGAAGATCCAATGCAGCTGCTGCTTAAGATTTCCATTCTGCTAGAGCTTTTGTGCAAAAGTCAATCTGTTCCATGGGGTGGGAGGTGATGAGGCACAGAGTTTGATTTTGGAGAAGAATCAAGAATTAAGAAGAATAAAGAAATATTTTCATGCAACCTAGAAAAGATGGGAAATGTGGCACTTTTCCTTAGGCCCAGCAAGGTGCATTTGTCCCTTAATTAGTTTTGTCACCAAGGGTCTCCCACCTACATCTGCCCTGGCCTCTATGCCCAACCTGCTCCCAGCCCACAATCCATCTCTTTTCTCCAACCTTTAAAACTTCTCTTTCAAGGCTTCTTCTTCTTCCACGACCCCCGTCAGTTTTCTTCTCGTTGCCTGCAATACTCTTCCTTCTCTTCAGCTGGTTAATTCTTATTTATCATCCAAAGGCTATGTAGGTATAAACATCACCTCCTCTGGGAAGCCTTCCCTGATCCTTCCTGTCATCTGGGCTCCCTTGGCACTCAATGCACATGCAGACTTTCACTGCAACACTCCTATGTTGCACTGCCATTCTATCTATATTGACCCAAGCAAAGAAATCTTAGGATGTGTTGTTAATAGCACAGGATCTATAACCTGACATCCCTAAGCCAAGTTAAGCCAGAGGGGGCACGTTTTCAAAATTTCATAGGCCCCGATATTATAAGAACTTCTCCAATCTCTTTCCAGTTCTATTCCTCCCATCACCATCATGGCCTAAGGGAGAGGGAAAGAGGTTTTATCATTTACACTAACCCTGTATCTGCTTTTCATGTTCTACATAGGTTGGCACCCTTTTCATGTGATGCCCTGCATTAAACATCCTGAATTACCTAAAATATATATACACATATATTTTCACCAACTGCAACAGCCTGGCACTGGCCAATTAGACTGATGCTGGCCTGTCAAGCAGTCCTGGTGCCTCTGGTATGCAGACTTCTTCTCTTTTCTTGATGATTCGTGTGGAGGTGCAGGTCCAGGGGGAGGCAACAGTTTCAGGTAGGGGTAGATGGGGAGGTGTCTGGTCCACGTGACAGTGGCTATTTACTAACCAGTATGGAAATATTCCAATACTTTAACCTCAGTTCGCCAGAAATGACAGCCTTGTGGATGTTAATAGACTAGAAAGGGATTTAAATACACATCTGATCTCACCATTATTTACTGAGGCTCTAGGTGATCCCAAGCTACAGTACCTATAGACCTTTAGGATTCATGGCATTTCCAACTGTTTTATATTTCTCCTTGAGGAAATAATGTCAGAGAAGATGGGGGGAGCAGATTTCCCTTCAACTGTGTTTGCCTGTTGGACTTTCTTCTGTTTCATATGAGGCTGGTCTGGCTGCAAGTCTGTGTAACCCGATCTGGTTTATATCCCTCAATGACATTCAGGGCTCAGGTTGAGAATTATGGCCACAGCATGCTCTCTTTTCCTTGGAGAATGGACTTTCAATCCCAGAATAACTCTGATTATATTATTTCCACTTATGGTAATTGTGTGTTTCAAAAATATCCATTCTCTTCAGTTACTTTTTTATTAAATAATACATGTACACATTCTTATTGTAAAAGCTAAGACTACAAAGATAAAAGGAAAATCCCCTTTAGTCACCAGTCCTGACTTCTAACTCTCCCTTTGCCCCCAAGGTAACCACGAGCATCACTTTGGTCTGTGTCCTTCTACACTCTCAATAAGTAACTTCACACATACATGCACATATAGAAAAACGATGGTTTTGCTCTGTTGCATGCTTTTGTTTGTTTTTACCTGGCATGACACTAACTATTCTGCAATTTGTTTTGTTTACTTAAAAATATGTTTTGAGGATCTTTTCATCTACCTCATTCTTGTTATCTCCTTGAATCCCACAGATTAGCTGTCTCATAATTTACTTAATCATCCTTACAGGTGGGCATGCCTGTGGTTTCATTTTTCATTACTACAGACACTGTTTCCATGAGCATTCTTGAACATAAGGCTTTGTGCACCTGTATTTTTCTGCATTAGAGTCTTCGAAGTTCCCTTGTTGGGTAAAGGGCTATGTGCCTCTTCATAACCAGTAACAATCTTCTCTTCCACCAATACTGCATAATAATATCTGTTTTCCCAAACCCTTACCCAAACCAGATGTCATCAGTATTTAATCATCCTTAATATGAAGGATAAAGCATGACTTCTCTTTACCATTTGAATTTGCATTTTTCCTCATTATTGGTGAAGCTGAGCATCTTTTCTTAAGTTTGTAGGTCATTTCTCTGTCAATGGACTGCCCATGTGTATCCAGTGGCAGGCAGGCTTCTAAATGGCCCCCAATGGTCCACATCCCTTAGTGTTCGTGCCCTTATATAACCTCCTTCCCTTAATGACTTAGTGACTTGCTACTAATGAACAGAATTGGCAAAGATGAGTTTGTCACTTCCAACCTTAGGTTACAGAGACTGTGACTTCCATCTTGTTAGCACTCTTTCTTTTTCTGGCTCTTACTCAGTCTGGTGAAACAAGGTGCCATGTATTTAGCTATCTTCTGGAGAGGCCCACGTGGCTTCCAGCCAACAGCCTCATTAACCAACACGTGAATGAGTTTGGAAATGGGTCCTTCCCTAGTCAAGCTAAAGATGACTCAGCCCCAGCCAACACCTTCACTGTAGCCTGGGAGAGACCTTGAGCAAGAAGCCCCCATGAAGCCATGCCTGCATTCCTGACCTACACAAGGGGTGAGACAATCAATGTTTAAGGCAATAAATTTGGGAGGTAATTCGTTAAGTAGCACAAGATCACTAATACATTTCTTTTGCCCATTTTCTATTTTTTTAATTGGTAAGCATTGTATACATTACAGTTGAAAAGTCTTTGTGTGTGGTATATGTCATAATTATTTTCTATCAATCTTTTGATTTGTGTCTTTTACTATACAGAATTTTAAACTTTTGATGTCTTCAAGTACATCAGTCTTTCCTTCTATGGCTTTTAAATTTCTTGTTTAAAAAGACCTTTGCTCCCTCAGAGTTGAAAACATATAATTATTTGTTTACTTCTTTCTCCGGAGCTCATCGTAAGTTCCGTGAGGACAGGGGTTCTGAGTCTTGCTCATCTCTGGATCCATGGTCCCTGAATACAGTGGCTCGCAGGGAGCTGGCATTCAGGAATGCCTGAAGGCATTCCAGGCAGACAGCCTGTGCAGGTCTGCATTCCTTTCTCTTAGTAAATTCTCCCTGGTGTTTAATCTCCATTCCTGGGCTGAAGTTGTGTGCCTATCTCTGCTTGGTCTTTGCTAAGACAGAGAACAGACACCCTTCCCGCCCCATCTGTGGCTTTCTCCCATCATCTCCAACAATCGCGCGAGCTCACACACTCCTCAAAAACTACACAATCTTGGCACTAAATAATCCTGGTGTGCCAAAGATCTCCACCCTAAAAGAAAAAAAAAAAAAGGAATAAAAATATCAGAAGATTTCACTTAAAATGCTGGTAATGATTCAATGCCAGGAAATGTAAAAATGCCAGCATGAATTAAAATTGTAGAAGACACAATGTGGGGAGAGGTTGTCCGTGTGGCAAACCACCATCCGCAACGGCTACCTGAGACATTGACATGAAGTCAGGTGCCAGCTTCCCTGGTCGGGGCTCTTTCCACCAAGTTGGAGGATGGGGCTCCAAGAAGGAGCCCGGGCTCCCAGGGGAGGGGTGAGGATCACAGCCCACATTCTAGAACACACAGTGAGATACTCTTACTCTTGGGGAAGTTAGGGGATGAAGTGGCAGAGATCTAGCTTTTAATCCCCAGACTGTCCAGGGTGGGAGAGAGGTTTTTTTGAAACTGTGTAGTTGGGAACTTCACTCGGGCTGTTTGGACCCTGAGTCTATGTTCCCCTCAGGCAGGGGTTGGCTCTACATAAGCAGCGTCTGAACCCAGCCCACTAGGTCTGGTACAGCAGGACAGGTACTGCTTTGAGGGGAAGGACAACCCCATATCAGACCAGCAGGAGGGGTGAGGAATAGATGTTATAGTTAGGAGATGGGTAAAGGAATCAGTATCTGCTTAGCACCCTCACTAACCTATGGGAAGCTTCATATAATTTCAAAAAAAGGCACTTTTTAAATGAGATATCCTACCTGCCATCTGCCAGAAAAGTAAATAAATGCACAAGTCTACAATGAATAGGATATAATGGCACACCCTTGAGTTATACAAGGCATACCCAAAACAACTGTGTAGTCAGCCTGTGAGCCACCCTTCTTCTACTCTCTCTAGCTGTGCAGGTGTTGTTCCTGGAACCAATGAAGCCAAAGATAGTCTAACTCCAAGACATCATTCATGGTACTTCTTGAACTTCAAGTTCTTCTATGCTCACCTGGTTGCTACCTCTTATTTTCTATGAGATTCAGAGATCACCCATCAGAAAACACTATAAGAAAACCAAGGCTTGCCTATGCCAGATCCCAGCCCCTTGCCAAAGCATGAGTGAAAAGTGGAATTCCCTGAGCCTGGAGTTGGCCATTAGACATCCTTGACCACAGCAGGCAAGGCCACACTGCCACTGATTTCTGCAAAATGGAGAGGACTGCAAGTAGGTCCTCTTCCACAGGTCTGCACTTACTGAAGTGTGCATACTGAAGTTCAAGAGAATAAAACGATGAAAAAGAAATGTCCTGGTTTCAAACTATGTTACAGAGCTCTAGTCATCAAAACAGTATGGTGCCAGCCTAAAAACAGACATTATAAACCAATGGAACGGGATGGAGAGCCCAGAATTAAATCCACTAACCTACAACAAAGAAAACAAGAATACACAATGAGGAAAGGACAGTCTCCTTCTTTTTCTTCTTCTACTTCTTCTTTTAATAGGACAGCCTCTTCAAAGAATGCTGCTAGGAAAACTGGACAGCCACATGCAAAAGAATGAAACTGGACCCACTTTCTTACACTGTATAAAAAATTAACTCAAAATTGATTGAAGTTTTCAACCTAAGACCTGAAACCATAAAATTCTTAGAAGAAAACATAAGTAGTAAGCTCTCTGACATGGGTCCTGGTGATGATTTTGTTAATCTGACACCAAAAACAAAAGCAAAAGTAAACAAGAGGGACTATATCAAACCAGAAAGCCCCCTTTTACCTATGAATAAACTAAGACTCAGGGAAAGTAACATGTCCAAGTTCAGCCAACTGCTTAGAGGCTGGGCTAGAATCTGAACCCATATTTGTCTCAGTCCTGGGCTCATTTCACCCAGTCACACTGTCCCTCTTATGCTTGATCAGTATTTAAAAATGTTAGTTTAGGGGTGCCTGACTGGCTCAGTGGTTTGGGCCTCTGCCTTCAGCTCAGGTCGTGATCCCAGGGTCCTGGGATCGAGCCCCATATCGGGCTCCCTGCTCGGCAGGGAGCCTTCTTCCTCCTCTCTCTCTGCCTGCCTCTCTGCCTACTTGTGATCTGTCTGTCAAATAAATAAGTAAAATAAAAATGTTAGTTTAATATTGCAGCTGCTATTGCTCCAAATATAGGGCTCTGGAAGAAGCTCTGGATTGGCAACCTTGGTATCTCATCATGGCTCTGGTTGACCCCTGGGCCAGTCGCTCCCCTTCAATGGTCTCAGTTCTCCAATCTTTAAAGTAAAGGGTGTGACTAGCTGACCAGGTAGGGCCCTTACAAGGCTCAGATTCTGTAAATGCTAGAGCTTCTGTCAGCCCAGACAGACAGACTGTCAGCCCAGACTGTCAGCATTTACAGAAGAGGGGCAGATACTGTCAGCATGGAAATTTAGCACCTGCCAAATTTTTGGTGCCTCTGACTTAGTGCAGTTGAGCTTCAAGAAAGCAAACTGGAGGACAAAGAATGTGGACTGTAATATCTATTCAAGGGTCCTTTATTAGCAGAACTATTAGTGAGGTGGGGGGAGATCTACACATTTCTGAAATATCTGTTTTCTTCTTGCAAGACAGGGAACAGAATTCAAGCTTTCAAACTGTTATAAAGTAATCAGCATTAATTTGTTCTGTTCAGGTTTTAATTATACACTGTAGGCCATTCTGACAGGACACCACCACCACAGAGCCTGTCAGGAGATAATTTCCCACCAGGATGACCACGCACCTCATGAATTATACATGAAACTTTGTTTCCCTGTGACTGTTGCTAAAAGATGCTGTCAGCCTCCTGAAATCTCAAAAGATCTGCAATTGTTTTTCGATAAGTCTAATTAGCAGGAAGTAGGTGGGGAGGTGTTAAGAATGACTTCCCAGAGATGTAGATGCTGAGAGATGCTGAAAGGGTCCCTCCTCAGCCGGTGACCCCAGTAGTTTTGGCACAGAGTCGGCCTCAGTAGGTTGGAAGTCGGGTTGGGATACTTGCTCCCACAGACCCGACAGGCAGCAAGATTTACACTTGATCTCCCTAGGACTGAACCCCAGCAAGCCAGCCAGAAGACTCCAGACATAATTCTGTTATTCAAATGGGAGAAGAGTTTGATAGCTATGCTAATGACTTTTAGTCTGTGAAAAACATAACTAATAGCTTGGTTGACATTTGCGTACATTTATGAGCAAATTTTAGCACATAATTTTATTGCACAATAAAACATAATGCAGCATTAGTCGGCTTCACTGAAAAAAAAAAAAAAAGAGGGATACCTTCGAGTGATCTGCACGTAAACCTTCACACTGCATTTATGTGACAGTATCATTTAAAATGGTGACCTGTTTGAATTAATGAAAGAGTTTCCCAGTTAACAATTAGCTGCATGAGACTATTTCCCTGTAGACATAATATTTGGGGGGTGATGCTTATGATTTGCTGCATAATTCATTGCAGCATCGACTGTTGAAGATTGTTTTTCAATGCTATTATTCTTCTGGTTAAATTGGAGTGAAGGAGATCTTTCTTGCGTTGTGTGCACAATCTTTCTTGGAGTCTCCGCTGTGTGGGTCCCATGTGAGGAATGCAGAAATATCAAGTAGGCCAAAGGGACTCCTTCTGAGTGTGAAGAGCGTAGGACATTGGTGATGACATGAGGACATGCCTTTGCCAGAGAGATCTATCTAAGGGAGCAGAGCCCAGGGATGGAGCATAGGAGGCAGGGAAGACAGGACTCCCAGACTGAAGGTTGGGCTTCTGGTGACCGATGTGAAACAATGGCTGGGATGTCATGAAGGAAGGAAGCTGTGTGACCATGGCTGAATGTGGTCAGAAAGAAGCAAGGAGATTTGGCAACAGCCGTGACCAAACAGAGCCAGTCCCTCCGAAGTGGCCCGCAGGGGAACACTGGCAGCCCTGGATATATGGGTCAAATATGCCTGCTTGCAAAAGCAGCACTGTAAGTCAAACTAGCTCAAGCAAAGGTGGAGTTCTGGGGTTCACACAACTGAAAAATCAGGGGTGGATTAGCACCCAACACAGTTGAATCCAGATGCTCCGAGTGTATCACCAGAGAATCAATTTCCCCACCTTTCTCATCTTCCATTGTGCTGGCAGCGTGCTCTCCTCAGGCCTCTCCCAGGGGAAGGAAAGATGGGCACAGACTTACATGATAACAACAACTCATGATCACAAGTGAATCCTGGCAAGAGGGCACCCAGGGATGTGGGGTACTCTGCCAGGACCCATGCTCGCCCTGTGGTGAGAAGGTTGAAACTCTTGATCAGCCTCGTCAGAATCATAAGGCGTGGGATGTAGACTCTTCCCAGAAGGAGGAGAGGCGAACAGGCAAAAGGACAGTGGTTGGCCAACCCTCCAGCCAGAGTTGTGGTGTGAGGAGCCGCGATAGAGGCACCCAGGCTCAAGAAGACGCTGCAGAGGAGAGGGCACTGTCCCGACTGAGCCTGGACACCCGTCTGCCACAGACAAGCTGGAGGAAGAAGGGCTGCTCACTGCGGCACCAAGAGGGTTTGGGATGATGACAGCTCTTCGCAAATCTTGGAGGCCTACTTATCCTGTGTCACTCTAGAGAGGGAAACAGCAGAGAGAGAAAAGTTACAGGCAAACAAGCAAGTCTGGCTCAGTATCTCGCCAATTCAAGGTCTTAACGGGCAGACGGAATCTAACCAGACAAGCTGCCCTGGGGTTGGTGAGCTCCTTACCTATAAATAAACGCAAGCTGGTAAACAGGTGCTAGAAAGTGCCCCTGCCAGGATGCTCCAGAGGAGAAATGAGAAAAGGGAGAGAGGATGCTCTAGGGGACCTCTACCGCTGAGCACGGGGATGGGGAGTCACCTGTTAACTGCAGCCTCGAACCACAGGTATCTTCAGGCTGGGCGGGGGTGTGGCAAGAGGCACGTGTCTGCAACACTGAATATTAAAAGCTAAAGTAAATGAAGATGAATGTAGGGATGTCACAGAGGAAAGAACGGACTGGGAGAATCAGGTGAGCAAATGGAACATTGCGAGAACAATTTTCTGAGGTAAACAGGGAAACTGAAAGTGAGTAGAAAGGAGACGAGATGCCGCTGAGTGCTGCTGAGTGCACGTAAATCAGCTTCTCTGGGGCACTATGGGGAGAGGATTAGGAGACCAGTGCTGGGTGGAAAGCAGGTGAGGCTGGTGAACTAGTGTCCCAGGACTGCCACGACGAATTACTGCCGACTGGTGGCTTGGAACAACGGGAATGTACGCTCTCATATTCTGAGCCTAAAGTCCAAAATCAAGGTGTTGGCAGGGCAGCACCCCTCTGGAGGCTCTAGCAGAGAACCCTTCCTTGTCTCTTCTGGACCTGGTGGCTGTCCCAAGTCCTTGTGGCTACACTGCCCCAAACTCTGTCTCCCTCTTCCCATGCGTTCCCTATCTTTTCTGCCATGTCTTCTCTTCTTCTGTCTCTTGTAAGGACACCTGTCATTGGATTTAGGGTCCACTGAGGGAATCCAGGATCAACTTATCTCAAGATTTTTAATGTAATTTATCTGTAAGGAGCTTTTGTCCAAATAAGCTCAATCCTCGGGTTCTGGGTGGGCATAACTTCTGGGGGCCACCATTCAACCCCTTACATCAGGCAACTGGGCTGACTTGAGACATCAAGGGTGTGGTGGGAGATGCTGGCTGGGAAGAGAGAGGCTGACCTCAGGCATAGCTGCCTCAAGCTCCCTGTCTTGTGGGAAGCTCAGAGCTTATAGCAGATGCCCAGGTTTGGGAGAAGAGTAAGGTGTCTTATGTGCTTAAATGCCCCCAGGAAAAGAAAGAAAACGCCATGAGTTATAAAGAAATTTGACAGACTCAAAGTTAGCCAGAAATCCTCAAGGTTTATCTCTAGACTTGCCATATAACATTAGATATCTATTTACTGCTTAATTAAATATTAAACCTAATATAACTTTTGATAAAAGTGTTTACCTGTATTTCAAATTTCTCAGGAGCATTGGTAAATGACATATGCCATGAAATTAATTATTCAGCCAATCCCTGAGAAATCCCACAGAGAGAAGTGTGCACCTATATATACAATGAGCAGGAATGTGAACAGTCACATTCACCAGCTGAGCGAGTGAGAGAGATCACACTAAAACTTCCTGGTTTAACAAACCCACGGTATCTGAGAAGTGTCTCCAACTACCCTGATTGTCCTACTCATATACGATCCTGCTCTGGGAGCTAAATTGAAGCTTGAGGTTGTGCCCCTCTCCTGGTCATCACCATTGCTAAGAAGACAGCATCATCGCCATGTTTAAAGAGCGCCCTTACTGCAGTAAGTGTGACCGGGACACTGAGAGTGGGGGAGGACGGCTATGACGCAATGAGAAGAGTCTTAGACTTGGAGCCATTTCCCTGTAACCTCCCACCAGCCCTTGTGGCAGCTCCCATGGTGCCCACTTTACTAAGAAGACAAAGGCTCTGAGAGGTGAACTGAACAGCCACGTTCTCACAGGTAACAAGAAGCAAAACTGAACTTTAAATCCAAATCTTTTTTGACTGCGGGATTAGTTGTGTCTTAGATTTGCTTATAGCACAGGGACCAGTAATGATCTCAGGCTGGGCCCGTGTCCTGGTACCTAACTCAGTCCTCAGGGTCAGGCTGTGGCTGCTCCAGTCGGTCTGTCCCAGGCACATCCGTGAAGTGGTTGCTAAGAGGGGGGTCCTATTACGAATGCCACATACAGCAAGCCATCTAGTTACTCTTATTGAGTCGGCTGATTCAAAAGATGAAACATGTACAGTATTGTCCCTTAAATACTGAAAGAGATAAGGGAGCCTGTGTCATGTACAGAAAGAACCCTGCTTAAAGTCTGGGGGTGCCCCTTTTCTTTCCAGGTCTGACTCTGCAGGATTTAGGACCATCCGTGGTTTGAAGATTCCTGTCTTAATGGAGTTCTAAAAGCTCCTTTTCTTTCCTGGCTTCCTGGCACAATTACAGAAGGGCCCAGAAACATCCCACTGCATCGATTGTTGGGGGAACTGCGATCTGCTCCCACGTTATCTTGTCTTCACTGTGTCCTTTTTTCTACCGTTTACAATTTCTTGTCTTTGGTCCTTTGTCCAGTCAGTTCCTCTTCGTAATTAACCCTTTTTTATGTCTCTTGGGGGGGATGCAGACCAGCCCTTTAGAGGCCTCTAATGACACCCACTTTGGCTCCTGCTGTGCCCCAGGAGATAATGGCCTCGAAAGCTTTCTCAGCAGCACGTGCAGCCTCTCCTGCCCAGCCCTCTATGCCCCAGCACTGGTCAAGGTTTGTACTAATAGATACTTGGTTTAGAAAAAGAGACAAAGAAAGATGACTTAGCCTGTTGTGTCTGAAATACACAGCACTGTATAAGTGTCTTCCTGTCCCTGAAACCAAATGTTCAGTAAGCTCAAGGGCACTTCTCTGAGACCCCCTGGAAGGCACAGTTCAACCTTGATTAACTAGAGTATTCAGGAAAGGGCAAGGGGATGGAGGGGTAGATTATAGGTACCTGGAAAGTTCTAGCTTACAGAAAGTTAACCAAAAAAAGCTTTTCCCCACCCAATCTACATTTTAGCTTTTCTTCCTGAAACACTTCATGAAATCATGCATTTCCATATTAGGGGGAGCTGGTGAACATGGTTGTTATTACCATCTTAACTTCCTGAAGGAGTAGCTGCATCTTCCTCTATGTTCCCAGAGCACTGGGTTCGATTGTGTTAGCCCTGAGCTCAGGTGATTTATTGCTCTTCATATCCCTCCTTACTCTTCCACACCTAGAGAGCAGGAACCATGTCTTACATACATGAACCAAAAGTAAGATATTTTGGATCCCCAATTTTGGCAACATGTCACAGCCTCCATTTGCTACTGGCCTAGATAAGGGCACAGTAAGAACATGCCATAAAGCAAAGCGATGGGAAACACAGAGGTGATTTGGACTAGCTATACAAAAGACCAGGCCAGGGGTCAGAAAGCCGTTGTGGAAGCCCAAGGGGAATTGTCCCTAATTTTCTCTAGGATTTGCTTTAAATAATTATAGAGTCTTTATCTAAATCTTAATGAATATTATCTGTAAAAATAATTAACAGAAAATAAAACGGACAGTGGATAAAAATAAAAATGGTAACATGTAGATATACACAATTGGACCCAGGAAAACTGAAAATGATAGAAATGAGGTCTAAAAAAGAAAGCATACCAAGCCCAAGTCAATAATCAAGATAACTTGATATGGATCAAAACTGATCCATAAACTAGATCTCTATTGTGAAATTTTCATGGAAAAGGCATGAACAAAAATAAGCATTATTCTAGTAATCTACGGTTGTGAGTAAAAAAAAGATATGATTTTTTAAAAAGATTTTATTTATTTATTGACAGAGAGACAGATCACAAGTAGGCAAAGAGACAGGCAGAGAGAGAGGGAAGCAGGCTCCCTGCCGAGCAGACAGCCCAATACATGACTTGATCCTAGGACCCTGAGATCATGACCCAAGCCAAAGGCAGAGGCTTTACCCACTGAGCCACCCAGGCACCCCAAAAGATATGATTTAATTAATAGTTTAACTACAAAAAAAAAAATCAAGGATTTGAATTGGCCTAAGCCCTTTTGGTGCTGGAAAATATTTTTACAATAGAAATTCATCATCGTTACAGAATTCTGATTTAAACATTTATATTCAAAATGCCTGGATCAAAATGGAAGATTTGAACATTCTCCACTTTGTGTATCTCCAGTGCTTTGTTAGTTTTTTTAAAGATTTTATTTAGTTGTTTATTTATTTGTGTATTTACTGACTGAACCCACCAGGCACCCCTCCAGTGCTCTGTTCAAGAACTCAGTCCAGGGAAACCACTGCCCTGTGCAGATCCACAAATTGGAGGAATATGCCACTGCTCAAAGGAAGTGGGTAGATCTGGTGCCCATTTTCTTAATTCAAAAATCCAAATTCAGTCAGTGAGTGTGAGCATGAGTCAGAGAGGAAGAGAGATGGCATGCATATGAGAAGGAGATTAAGTATGTATGCACAAGAGCTTGGAAAAATAGATACCGACTACTAACAAATGGGAAAAGGAGTTTTTTGTTTTTTAAAATTATTTAAATTCCTGTATAACTTAAAATTT
The DNA here is from genome assembly GCF_902655055.1 of Lutra lutra. Lineage (NCBI taxonomy): Eukaryota > Metazoa > Chordata > Mammalia > Carnivora > Mustelidae > Lutra > Lutra lutra. The sequence goes on from NC_062287.1 coordinate 70,717,547, forward strand.
TCACAGCAAACAGGTATTAATTTTGAATTAGCTCTTTAAAAGATGTTTAAAATGTTAAACAGAAGAGACCCCGATTGCTAAGGAAATGTTGAAAAAGAAAAACAAAACTGGGAGCACCATGTTGACTGATTTCAAACTTTACTACAAAGCTGTGATCACCAAGACAGCATGGTACTGGCACAAAAACAGACACATAGACCAGTGGAACAGAGTACAGAGCCCAGATATGGACCTGCAACTCTATGGTCAAATAATCTTCAACAAAGCAGGAAAAAAATTTACAGTGGAAAAAAGACAGTCTCTTCAATAAATGGTGCTGGGAAAATTGGACAGCTATGTGTAGAAGAATGAAACTCGACCATTCTCTTATACCATACACAAAGAAAAATTCAAAATGGATAAAATGCCTCACACTAAATGTGAGGCAGGAATCTATGAAAATCCTAGAGAAGAACATAGGCAGTAACCTCTTTGACATCAGCCACAGCAACTTCTTTCAAGATATGTCTCCAAAGGCAAAGGAAACAAAAGCGAAAATGAGCTTTGGGACTTCTTCAAGATCAAAAGCTTCTGCACAGCAAAGGAAACAGTCAACAAAACAAAAAGGCAACCTCCGGAATAGGAGAAGATATTTGCAAATGACACTACAGACAAAGGGCTGAGATCCAAGATCTATAAAGAACTCCTCAAACTCAACACACACAAAACAGATAATCACATCAGAAAATGGGCAGAGGACATGAACAGACACTTCTCCAAAGAAGACATACAAATGGCTAACAGACGCATGAAAAAATGTTTGCATCATTAGTCATCAGGGAGATTCAAATCAAAACCACATTGAGATACCACCTTATACCAGTTAGTATGGCCAAAATTAACAAGACAGTAAACAACAAGCGCTGGAGAGGATGTAGAGAAGGGGGAACCCTCTTACACTGTTGGTGGGAATGCAAGTTGGTGCAACCACTTTGGAAAACAGTGTGGAGATTCCTTAAGGAATTAAAAATAGCTACCCTATGATCCTGTAATTGCACTACTGGGTATTTACCCCAAAGATACTGATGTAGTGAAAAGAAGGGCCATCTGTACCCCAATGTTCATAGCAGCAATGGCCACAGTCGCCAAACTGTGGAAAGAACCAAGATGCCCTTCAACGGACAAATGGATAAAGAAGATATGGTCCATATATGCAATGGAGTATTATGCCTCCATCAGAAAGGATGAATACCCAACTTTTGTATCAACATGGACGGGACCGGAGGAGATCATGCTGAGTGAAATAAGTCAAGCAGAGAGAGTCAATTATCATATGGTTTCACTTACTTGTGGATCATAAGGAATAACACAGAGGACATTGGAAGATGGAGAAAAGAAGTGAGTTGGGGGAAATTGGAGGGGGAGACGAACCATGAGAGACTGTGGACTCTGAGAAACAAACTGAGGGTTTCGGAGGGGAGAAGGGTGGGGGGTTGGGTGACCCTGGTGGTGGGTATTACAGAGGTCACTGATGCATGGAGCACTGGGTGTGGTGCATAAACAATGAATGCTGGAACACTGAAAGAAATGAAATAAAAATAAAATGAAAAATTTTAAACAGATAAAAGAATGAATGAGTACCAAGGACTGAAAGAGTCTGAGATGTTATCTTACTTGTAAGCTAACAAGCTAAGAGTTGGGCTGCCACTGTTCCATGGATGCTGCTGGAAAAGAAGAAACTCCAACAGAGTAGACAGAGGATTCGCTTTTGTGCATTTTCCTGAGCCCTGGTTCTCACGAGTGACATAAAGTGGGCTAGATGATAGCCACATACCACTGGAGTGAGCCACAGGAGAGCAACCCTCGGCATAGGGAACCTGAGTCTTTTATGAGGGAAACCCAGCCTGCCTCACCTTGGTTGCATCCATCTCTTTCCAGCAAGGCTTCTATTTCTACAAACATCCTGGGAAAGAGAATCCAGAATAAGAGCAGCCTGTGCCTCTACTCACCAGACATGCAGAAATGCAAGAGACCCAAGAGAACTGTTTTCCGATGATGATTTAAAGAATAAACTTGAGTCTCTCTGCAGTAACAGTCATTCTCATGGGCCTCCAGCCCATTCCTCCAATGCCCTGATCATTCCATCTCTTGGTTCAGAGGTAAGGATGGAAAAGGAGCAAGAAATTGGCTTAAATCTCTGAGGGGGGAAAAATTCTATTAAACTTCTGAGGCTGTGTCTTCCAATTCATGCCTCTATTTTCTTTGAATGGGAACTCAAGTATGGGAATTACATTCTACTTCCAAGAGATTTAATTGTGCCAAGGACAGATGGCTTATTCATGCCACAGAAATCTACGAAGGGCCAACTGTGTGTCAGTTACTGTTTCAGGTAAAACCACTACCTCATATTCTACATTACATTCTACATGAAAGGTGACTCCTGGAACTGTGCAATGTCTTAGCCCCAGTTCTAGATGCGAGGGGTGCAAAACTAAACAAAAATGACCAAATCCCCTGCCTTTTGGAGCTTATCCCCAGTGTGCAAAGACAGAAAATAAATTTCAAAAATATAAGTAAAATTTAAGTATGTCAGGTGGTAATAGGGGAGGCATGAAATAAATCTAGGAAAGGGGAGAGGAGTGGTAGCATAGGGAGTACTTAGAAAAAGGCTGAAGAAAAGATGTTGATAAAGTATCACCTGAGCAAAAACCAGAAGGAGGAGGGATTGATCTGCGCTGGCACCCAGGATAAGAGTATCTCAGGGAGAGGTAACAGCCCTGGGCCTAGAGCATGTCTATGTGTCAAGGATCAACAAAGAGTCCAGTATGGCTGAAGTGGAGAGAGCAAGGGAGAGCTTAAGAGATGAAGTCAACAAGGCCATCTTGGCAGACAGGTACTGACTTGACTCAGTCTTCTGAGTACTGAATGTCCTTGCTCAAGAAGTTCAAGGAGTGCACTGCTAGTTGCTGGTGGGCAAGAAAATCAGCCTGTTCTTGAACAAGACATCTCTCCTGTTAGAGCAGGAAGGGAATTTGAAGAGTCATCCTCTTGCCGTTATGAGCTGGAGCTTAGAAAACCACAGAGGAGAACCCATCTGCCCAATGCCATGTTAGGATTCGTGGCAAGATCAGCCCTAGAACCTGGGACTCCTAGAACATGGTTTAGTAATCTTTACTCAATGACTTTCAGTCTCCCGACCAGAGCCTCTGATTTGGAGGTTATATGGTCAACCTCCTTGCAGGGTTGTTGTGAAGTCAGTATAGCCTATCCTGAGATTAAGTGGTGCATACCATTGGGCCTCAGAGTCAGATACATCCTGGCCTGTCCAAAAGCATGGGGGCAAGGAACACAGACTGCTCTTGACATGGAGAGAAGGGGAATATAAACTGGAAGGAGGTAGCAGCAAAAACATGGAAGGAGATAAAAACATGATATGTGTTGGAGATGTTTGTCACCCAATCTAGCTAGGAGGGTTTTAGTGTAAACCCCATGGAGAGAACAGCTGCAGGCAAAAGAGGGAAGAGAATTTCCAGAGGCACTCAATGAAACATGGCCTATAACCAACACATTCTGGAACCCAAGCAACATAGACTGTGTCAAGGGTCTTTTTTTGGTGAGCAAGGTCACATTCCAGGCTCTAAAGAGGGGCAGACTGAGGAGCATTTGGAGATCTGGCCCTAGTCACTGATGTCAAAGCTCTAATGACTGCCGTAGGCAAGAAGGCAGGAGAGGAAGACATGGTAATAACAGCCAACCAGCTGGTTCAGGAGTTGTTGGGTGACCACCCTACAGGACCATGGAATTCTTCATGGTCCAAACAGGATCATGGAATTCTTTATGGTCCAAACAGGACCAGGGAATTCTTTAGGATGGAGCAGGAGCCAATGAAACATAAGACCACCCCAGAGAACCTCATCCAAGCTGTGGGACAGAGAGATCCCAAAAAAAGTTGGAATATGCTTGCACAGTGTCTGGCATATGGCAGGTGCTCAACTAATGGTGTCCTTGAACCCCACACTCTTGGAATTTCCATAGCAGGACCCAGCCAAAAGCCCATTCAGTTGGAGTGCCTGAGAGCAAAGTCCACAGAAAGATTCTTTGAGGGCCTTGATGAATAGGAGATTTAAGCCTCTGGCTGGCCCTGTATGGTTGGGAATGAGCCTCATTATGAATACTTGGCAGTTGCCAAGATTGGAAGTTGCGTGTGTCTGGTGTGTGTGTGTATGTGTGCACCTGCCAAACTCACATGATTCATAGGAGCAGGGATTAGAGAGAAAAGGTCAAGAAGAGAAAAAGACAATGGGTCAGGAGGGGGAGAGCAGAAAGCCTTAAGGGCTAGACTAAATCAGAGGCCTGGAGGCCCATCCACCCCACAGGCAGGACACCTCTAGGCCTTTGAGGCATGTCCAACTTGAGCAGGGAAGGAAGTAGAAGGAAGCTGGGGATTCTATTCAGTCTCAGGCTAGGTAGCTGATTGATTCTGATATGGGCCAGAGTTCCGCCAGTAATTTTTGGGCTTATGCTACTGCTCAAAGTAGAAAATAAAATTAAAAAAAAAAAATTCCTAACTAACATCTCTTCAAGATTTCTTTTTGATTTCAGCCAGGCCTTGCTCCCATTATCTTTGCACATTTGACACCAGTGATGGGAGCTGGCTGGCCTTTAATGGGGAAGGAGCTCACAGAGACCCCTCGAGCCACCCTTGCTCCCTAACTTTACAAAAGGGCCACTGGGCCCCTCTGGCCTCTCTGGCCAGGCCAGGAGAGCAACTGCCCTGCAGCCAGGATGCCCCCTCATGCTCACACACCCACCAGCGAAACCAGCCCAGTGCCTCTGCTCACATCAGCAAATAGTCCCCATCCATAATCTTTGGAAACCACCTTTATATGCCGTTGCCTGTCCCCTCACTTCTGGTCTCCCTGTCTTCCGAGAGTCTCAGGCTTGCTTGCAAACGGCCAACCTGGGGCCACGACTGCCATGGAGTAGGAAGGTTCTGGGGTCAAACAGTGCCAGCTTTGTCCCTTATTTGCTGCAGGTGGCCACCAGGAAGGACGGTCTTTGCTCCTAAGTCTCTTGTTCTTGTTCTCAAATCAGACAGGGTCGTAGCCATCTTGCAATGGTGGATGTTGCGCCCAGCACAGTGCCTGAAAGATAGTAAGTGCTGACTAAATGCAGCCCTACACCACCATGAGGGGCGGAGGACTCTATCTGTTTTATCCACTGACGTAGTCACTGAACCTAGGTTGGTGCCTGTTAGCAGCTCAGCAAACATTTCCTGCAGCAATGAAGAAACTGAGAAGACATTCTAACTAGCTGAAACAGAAGCCCACCCCATTCAACCTCTCTTACTACCTACTTCTGTTTTACTTACAGACTTATCCTAGAGTCCGCTCCCTACAGAGAAACCCGAATCTTCTCAAATACTATTGCTTCTCCCTCCTTCCCATCAGAGTCAAACTCTTTCACCAAGGGGTCCTTGCTTTCTGCCTCTTGGCCCTGCACTCACCTGCCTTGAGGTGGATGGCAATATCCTCCTGTGACATATGGGGAACCCAAGGCCTAGAGAGGGAGTAGCATGCTCAGAGAACAGGGAAGCAGGGATTGGAACCCTGTTCAGTCAGACTCTGGTGTTTCTCCTCTTCATCCCTGTCCTGTTCTCCTGCCCTGCAACTCCTCAAGCCACTCCCCAGGATGTGCTGGCCCCCAGCTCCACACCCCTGCTCCTCAGGGGAGGCAGCCGCACCTGCCAGGACCCCTTCTCTAAGCCTCTCCATTATGGGCTCCCATGGCCCATCTCTCCCATGCAGGGGCTTCAGGGGAATTTCAATAACTATTAGTCACCTCTCTCCTCCCTCTGAGTTAGAGTCAATTAACAAATAGGATGCTGGAGTCAGGCAGATGGTGTGAATAGTTTGGATAATTCAGAAAATATTCACTCCCCTCTCAGCTCATTGGAGGGTGGAATGGATTTCCCTGGTCTGCTGACGTTGGGCTTGAAGACACGACTGGCTTTGGCCAGTGGAATATTTGCAAAAGTGACCTAAGAAGAGGCCTTCGTGGGCTGAGCAGTTTGGCTGGGGTCTTGGGCCTCTGCCATCATCATGGCTCCTGCTGTGGGTTGTTCCCTGGCCCTGGAGGAAGGAAAGATACAGGGGGCAGATCTGAACTCAACCTCTAACCTTGGGGCCAGCCCCAGTGAGATCAGCTAACACCCAGAAGACCCACAGACACAGGAGGAAGAAGAAAGTGTTGTTTTAAACCATGAAGTTACAAGGTCTGTAGCTTTATTATGGCAACAAATAAGACATACAGATAGAGATCCCAAAACTAAATTTCTAATTGATAAGGCTGACTGGATAATCCTGACATCCTCTCCCCACAGCCACACCTGTCTCTGGACACCCTTATCACCCATTGCTGTCTTGGAAAAGGCAGCACAGAGCCCAGCACACTAAAACCTGCAACAGCAGCCGTGCCCAGAGAAGCCGGAGATGCTGTGTGTTTGGTAACACGCAGGTAACTGAAGGCTCAGACCCCTTCCATCTCCCTCTCCACTTGGGTTCCTAAAGATCCCTATGAAATGTGACCCTGCGCTTCCGTGACTCAACGTTGCCAAGGCCACAGCATGAGGACTGGGACGAATGTCAGGATGGGGGTTGTGTGGCCCTGGGGCTAGTATCCTGAGTGACTCTAGTTACTGTCCCCTTTTCAGATGCCTCTTGCCCTATAAGACTCCTGGATTGCAACCTGATTTGTGATCATTCAAATTTCAGGGAGAGGTAACATGGAGGAAAACAAGCAAGTAATTAAGGAATCTACTGTTGGTTTCTATAACCTGGCCTCTCCGAGCTTCCCCTTCATAGTGTGGGCCTGGTGAGAGGTTTCCCTGCCTCCCCTACAGAGCCATGGTGAGTAGCACATGACATAAAGTCACGATGTGGAAGCACCTGGGAAATCATCTCTCTGCAAATATAAAATAGTAGAAGAGTTCTCACTTCTGGCAACCTTGGTCTCACTTTAGAAGTCAACATATTTAACTAAAATTTCACTGGACTGTATTTCTTTGACAAGAATGTCCTGTTCATTCTTTCTAAAAGAACTGGTGTCACTCTTCTTGGCATGTTCAAAAGAACACAGGCTTAGGAGACAGAGAGATGTGGCTCCAAATCCTGGTTCAGATACTAATAAGCTGTATATGGGCAAGTGAAGTAATTTCACTCAGCATGAACTTCCTCATCTGTAGAATGGGTATAACAACAAAGGTCCCTTCAGATTGCTGTGACAGTTGAAGTGGACATTCTTATCGGTGGTACTTGATGGGTAGGTGTCAGATGTCACTCTTATCATATTTCAAGCATTTGCTTAGACCTATCATTGGCGTGATGATCTACAGGATCAGGACCAGGCAGTTAGGGAACAACTTCTGCTGTTTTCCCAAGAACCTCTGCCTTCCCTTTCTCCAGGCCCCTCTTATACCCAGGAAGCTCCATGTATGTCCTCAGCAGTGGTGGCTAAAAGGAGAAAGCTGCGAGAGGGTGAGGCTTGGGAGTAACCAAAGTCTCCCCAGGTGCTTGCAACATCTCCTAGTTTCCAGAAAACTCGCAAGCGCCCTGCATCTCCTCGGGGACCTAGAAGATGAGGTGTGTAAGCTGTTGCTGAGAAACAGTCACAGTCATAAAAGTAACACCTTGAAAAACCCATTTTGCGGGTAACAATGAGAAGTTAATGCAAAGACTCATTGCCCTCTGTTAGCAAAAACTTTGGCAGTGACTTTTCCAGGCTCCCGGGAAGCCTTTGGAGAATGCTGCTTTAACCCAGAAGCACTTCATCATTTATATGAATGAAATGAGTGCAAACAGATTGTCGGGATGTCTGTTAACATCACCTCTTTTTTCTTGCAAAGAATCCCCTCCGTAATTACATTTTGCCTGTCAGTTCATAAATTTTTCTTATTACAAACTGGCCATTATTGATTGCTTTTTAAAAGTACTAAAACTGAGCCCAAAGCAGTAGATCTCTCAGTAAATTCAAAACATACCATCTTCTGTCCCGATCACTGGTGAGGAGGGAGGGGAAAAGTCTCTGCGTTTACTGTGCACTCTGGGCCGAGGCAGGCCTGCCATACGTTTTAGTTTAGAGACTTGGCTTTGGGGGCTGCGTGCTTTAAGCCACAATGAAAATAATAAATAAAGGATAAACTTATTTGGCAAATGCTGACGCTCTGTGAGCCAACATCCTGTCATTGTTCTTCAGCCGGGTCCCACTGCTCAAGGGGTTCTATCTGGGTTCTTGGCGTTTATGACCAAACATCATGATGAGCGAGGAGGGGAAAGCTGCGGGGCACTGGGGCAGGATAATAAAGACTTACAAAGTTTTTAAATAACCAGTAGAATGTTTTCCTAAATCCTTTTAAAATGAGATGCTGTGGTTTTCTATATTTCAACCTATCTGATTAAAATGTGAAAAGAGCAAAATATCAAGTAATTTCTGTGTTCTGGGGAAAGAATGGGGTGTTCCTCATCATACAGAGTTTGAGAGAAGTTTGTAGAACCTTTACTGGTCTCAAGTGGGGGAACAGAGCAGTAGATACTTAGATTCCAGGCCTCTGCTTTGGCCCATAGATCTAATGGGCGATGGGGGGGCACCCAGGGACATCCAGGTGCACCCCCCTGGCCCCTCCAGCCCAGCTCTCTGAACACAGTCTCTTTAAAAATCAGCACAGGCTGCCAATCTCCAAACCTGCAACCGTGGAAAATGGGCAGGGGGAGGGAGAGCAAATGAGAATCTGGACGTGTGTGATCGGCTCCTGATCGGAGCTGGATGGAACCAAGTAATCAAAGCAAGCCACAACATGGGCTAGGTCGGGCTGCCAATCTTGGACCGCTCGCTTGCTAAAAGCAGGCAGCAGCTACTGATCTGGCCAGGAAACAATGCCCCATTCAGCTCTCAGTATCTGTTCTTAATATCAAGACGCAAAACCGGGGTCCCCACTGGTGAGGAAGCCAAGTCTGGGCCAGCAGAGCAATTACACCTTCGCCAACCAAGTGAACAAAATGGGAGACATTAAAACCATTTCTAAAGTGGAAATAATTTAAAGGCCTTCTAAATATCTTAACAGCGCACTTGGCCACACCTGGGATTAGGAAGCAGTATTTTATGTTAGGCAGCAAGGCTTTTGTTTTGTGTGTGTGCATTTTTCTTTTTAGCCAGGGATCTAAAGAGAGGACTGCATTCTGTCAAAGAGTGGCACCGACCCCCCGAGCCCCCAGCGGGGCATAACATCCCAGCATTTGGCAAGAAGACAGGAGAGCCCGTGATGAAACAGACCTCTTCAGGGGCCTTGTCCTGGCAGCTTTGAAGCTCACGCCCAGCCCGTGCCTATAGAACCCTCCCTCACTAGGTTTGGTTTATGGGAGACGTCTGCCCTCCGAGCAAAACTCAGGAGACAGGCAAAGGTCCAGAACACAAAGGCCCGGAGCAGGGTGCGGCTGGAACTGGGACACCCTCTGTTTTCTGTCAGCTCCCAGATAAGATGAGAAAAGGTCGGCCCTGGTGGGAGGAGCCCGTAATCCCCACTGAATCCTTCCTTTGGCCCTAATGTTGGCCTCTGGGCCATAAATCTGTATCCTGTGAGAAGTGACCCTGCCTGGCGGGCCCAAAAGCGTTCCCCATTTGACTTCTGAGCAATTTCTCTGTGCTGGGCACTGAGGTCAGAGAGGAACGAGACAGAGCTGGAGGGAGGCTGAGAGCAAAGAGAAGGTAATGCTGACAGAAATAATGAAGAGGAGAGAACTAACATTTATAATGGGCTCACCCTGAAAGCTTGCTAAATAACAACTCTTTCAATCCTCAACCCTGTGAGAGAGGTATTATCATCAGCCCTAATTTACAGATGATGAAACCAAGGCACAGAGAAGTCAAATCACGTGCCGAAGGTCACACAGGCAGAGTTCACATTTAAACTCAGCACATCTAGCTCCAGGGTCCACATTCGTCACCACTTTGCACCCAAAAGAGTTGAGAGTGGGGAGCAGGTCAGAGAGGACTGTCTGAGGGAAGCTCCTGCGGCACGAGCCCGGTCTGCTAACGCCCAGGCTCTATTCAGGGGAAGAAAAATACCCAGACCCTGGTGCTGTCTACACAGGGTAGCTCAGAGTCCAGAGCACAAGAATGAGGTTTCTCAAAATGTGATCCCTGGACAGAGCCCCAGCCTTGTCTGGGAGCTGGTCGGAGAGACAGAGGCTCAGACCTGATGCTGCGGTCTTCCTGAAACAGAATCTCATTTTTAACAAGCCCCTTGATGACTCCCAGGCACTGTCAAGTCAGGGAGGTCCTGGGACAGAACAGAAGAGCTAGACACACCCCCAGAGGCGATATGAGTGGCATGCCCAAGGCCACAGAGAAAGCCAGGAGAGAGCCAGTGACAATGTCTCGCCATCTGTGCTGTGACAGCCAAGTTGGGGCTGTGGCTTTTCTTGCCACTCCAAAATCAGTCTGATGATATGAGGCAGCCACTGTGTTGCTCCCTCAGGCTCTTCCACAGCTGAATCCCCTGCACAGAGCCCTTCCAAAGGAAGCCAGCCTCTGACTCCCATATCAACCTTTATTGGGTGGGGGGCAGGAACAGTCTGACACCTCACTCACTAAGCTCAGTGCCCATTTGTAAGGGGACTATCCTGTCTCAAACCAAAACATCCAGGCAGATGCTCACCAGGCCACACTCCTTCCATCAGGGACAGAACACGTCTTGATGGAGATAGCACAGGCTTTGAAGTCACAAAGACTCAGATGCAAAAATCAGTTTCATTACTCCTTACCTGTGTGACCTTGGGCAGGTTGCTTAGCCTCTCTGAGCTGCATCTTCTTCACCAGTCAAATGGAGATGAGAATATTTATCTCCCAAACTGATGAGCTAATGTGTCTGATGTCTAACATATTGTTCCCTTCTTTGACCACCTTCCATCAGTGACCAGTGGACCTAAGACCTGGGCATTCTGGAATGATGTGGATGATGCCAGCCCAGAACAAGGTCACCTGGGGGCTGCTGACTCTAATCCCATAAGGAATGCCATGGGGATATGGACTGTCACTCAGGGGCCTCAGATACCCGAGACCTAAACCATCTCATTCCCACCACTGCATGTGTTCAAATCATAGCCCAGTCCCCTTCTGCGGCCAGACTCATGCTAATGGCTGCAGGAAAGGCTCAGAGGCATAACTCTTCTGGGGGCCCGATGGCTCCTGTTGGAGCTATCTCAGCTGGGCTGATGGTACAGATCAGACCAAAGGAGACACAGGACCCAGAGTCCTTTGCGTCTTGGGTGAGAGTCAGCAGTCGCCAGGCAATTGTGTTTTCAGTTGGCACTGTCCATGTCATTCCCAAATATCCTCCAAGTTACTGTTTCCCACCTCCTGGCCCAACAGAGTAAAAAGGTCCCAGGAAGGCTTTCAAGGACCACATCTAAGAACAGCCCTTGCTTCCTACCTACAGGACAAACATCACATGCAAGTATCATCTTGGCAGAGTCAGAAGGGCAAGTAGAGGCAGCAGGGCAACCTGAGAAGACCTGCAATGACCATGACTCACATCCCTGAAACTGTGCTGTGCACTGCCCAAAACATGGTCATTTTCAGAAAGATCCTTCCTCCCCTTCTTAGTTCTGCTGCTTAATCATTAATTAATTAAGTGGTTTTAAAAAATAATCATATCATTCTACCACCTTCTCCCTTCCATTACACTTTGTCTATATCCTTGCTCAATTATGGGAACCACAGTCAAACGTCCCAACTTCAGTGGAGCTGATCTGTATGGTGGTTGGCAGGACTATCACCTCCCTCATTCAGCCCACTCTACCTACACTGATATGACCCAAGACATCAGCACTCTAAGCAATCTTCCTCCACTGCTGACACACACTGAGCTAACACTAGCACAAGAACCTAAATCTTTTTCACCTTCATAGATTTCCAGGGGGACTTAGATAGTGAGCCTGTCCCCTTCCCTATGGGGTCTGAGTTAGGGTATGGCAGAGCAATCTCCAGAATATTTTCTGCCAGTTGAGGCTGTCCCCACTGCTCTTCCTTTGCCCTGAGCCTGTAAACTCCACATTCCTCATTAATAGCAGAGTCAATAATTGCACTTCTTCGACAAGCAAGATTCAGACCCATCCCTAGGCACCCCAGACGCCCCAGACCTGTGTGCTCTTCCAGAATTTATATTAAAAAAATAATGATGATTACCTATTCTAAATAGCAGATTCATCCTCCTGACCTGTGTCTTTAGGTTTTGCTCCTGAGCGCAAGTCAAAGGCCTGGAGCCAAAGGGTCTTCACGCAGATTCAGAATGCTCTCTCTGGCCTATAATGTAGCCCCTCCTCATTCTTTCTCTAGCAAATGATAAGAAAGTTCTTCCTAATTAGAGTCTCCCTTTAAGTTCTGTAGACCGCTAATGAGTAAGGAAGAGGAGGCACTTGGGAGCCCTGAAGAAATTATTTGAAAGCAAAACCAAGTGGTCTCCGTAAAATATCACCATTTCAGTCAAAAGGATTTTTTTTTCTCTTACACACGACCACCTGACACAGCCCAGCTGGCAGCATATTGAGAAATTAGAGAATAGCTTTCTTCAGAGAAAGCCTCTACTTTATACTCTTGGGGCTTTTTTTTTTTTTTTGCTGGCAAACTGTCCCCTTATCAACTTGACCCTTCTATGACCCCTGATCTCCATCAGCTAAGGCAGAAGCTGGAATCCCTTTCTGCCCAGTGCTCTCCCAGGGGTCCAGAGAGGGCAAGTTCACTGCTTAAGATTGCACAGTAGGTTGGCAACAAGGCAAGACCTGAATACTAGGGCCACAGGCTCCAGGTCATTTCATTCCATTGCTAATAATTCTGAGGGCTCACTGGGTGCTGGGAGCAATGCTTTGTAGGCACTCACTCATTCATTTATTCCTTCACTAAAGGGCTACTGAGCAAAGAGTTACCCAGTTGCTGGGCCTACAGCAGGGAGCCAAACCAAGCCCTTGCTCCCTGGAAGTTTGTATTCTAGCCTGGGAGCCAACAATAGACAATGGCATCCATAGCTCAGTGCCATGAAGAAAACTGTACCCAGATAAAGGAACAGAGAAGGACCAAGAGGGTTGTATAAACAGGGAAATCGGGAGAGACTCCAGCTTGAAGTGACAGAGGCTTGAGCAGAGACTAAGTCCAGAGACAGGTTATGCCATTATTTGGGGGAAAGGCATTTAGGTGGAGGGAAGAGCAAGTACAAAGGCTCTGAGGCAGGAGCCTGGTATGTTTAGGAATGTCAAGGAAGCTGGTTGCTGGCCCAATGTGTAAGGGGCATCTAATGAGATGAGAGGTGAGAGACGGCTGATCATTCAGGGCCTGCCAGCCCATGGCATGGACTACAGACTTGAAATACTCTGAGTTGTGTGCTCAGGAAAACACGTTCTGACTTCAGTTTTAAAGAGCTTAGCTGGCCACTTTTGGAGAAAAGTTTGGAGCAGGTCATGGGCAGAAGCTGGGAGCTGAGGTGGCAGGGGGGCGGGGGGGAGGGCAAGTGAAATGATCAAATCCTTGGGCAACCCCTGAAGTCCTAATATTATGAGGCAAGTAACCTCAGAGATTCAAGAACTTGCGTTAGGTCTTGTTCTGGGACATGGATAGCCTGGAAATGAGCCTACATTTGACCCCAAACCTGAGCTGCCCTAGAACTGAAGACTCACAGACAAAAAGACACCAAGGACAAGGGCACAGGCTGCTATCTTCAAGGAATAAAGCTCTTTTATTTCAGGCTTCCCCTATCCAGCCCCCTTGAGCCTCCGTTCACCTGAGAACGACCGTTGATTGGGCTGTGGCTGTGTCCCAGGCACAGGCCAGGGTTTGGACGTTCAGGATCTCATTTAATCCTCACTGCAGCCCAGGGATCTGGGTATTATTATCCCTGTGTTACCAGATGAAAAAGATCACATTTTCTCTGTGGAGATAGTGAAAACATTCCAAAGCTGCTTTGGGATTTAATTCACAGAAACCTCAGCATTTAATCTACTAAACCAGAAAGTAATCCCCTCTTTGGCTGGCTCTGGGAGCCTGGGTCTGCCCGCAGTTGTAGGGGAGACTTGATAGCTCACACTTGCGCAAGAGCGCATGTGCACACAGTCCACCCACTAACCCCGGTGGATCCCTGACCCATCCAAATGATGGCAACCTTCGGTGAGTCCTGAATGGCTCCCTCTCCCCCTTCCTCATGAGACAGCCCCTCAGCCAATGGCCTCCCTCAGGCCACCTGGTAGCCCCCAAAATGCTACCCCTGGCCTTAGTAACACACTCACACGTTTCACCTCTCACAAAAACCCTGCACCCTCAGGCCTAGCCCTCTTCTGCTCTCTTATCTGCTTCAAAAGGTACATCTGTCTCTCCTTTTTGCTAGGATCTGGCTTAGCTAATCTGACAAGCTGGGCTGGGCTTGGTTGTGAATGGCTACCAGAAGTTATCAATACCAAAATCACAGGTAATCCTTTTGCCTTTCAAAGGAGACCTTCCTAAACAACTGTTTGGTCCAAGGCAGTGAAGACAATGGAGAAGCTTGCTTAGCATGGCAGGCACAGAGAAAGGGATTGTAAGAGGAGGTTAGGGGTAATTTCTAAAATTCTGCTATCCCAAGACTCTTGACCTTAAAGAGAAATTTAATCTGATCATGATTCAGGCACCTAATACATACAGACACTCTGTTCAAGGAGCTGTCGGTCTTGCAGAGAACCAGGCACAAAGACAACTACAATGACAGGGTGACCCGTGCAGTCCTAGAACTCTGTACATGATATAAGAAGGTTGAAGAGGAAGGGGTGAAGTCCATCTTGGGAAAGGGCCCAGAACAGCTTCTGGAACAGGTTTTGAAGTAAAAATGCAAAATGCGTTCACATGGCTGATGAAGAGAGAGGGCTTTCCAGGCAAAGGAAACTGTGGGGACAAAAGCCAAGAGGAATGAAGCACTAAGTGTGTGGGCTGAGGGACCTTGGTGTTGCTAGTGGGGACAGGGAGGTAGGGAGAAACAAAGAGATGGGTTTTTCTCAATAATGTGTTTACACTCTGCTCTTTCAGTGAATTCCATTTCCTAGCCTCCCCCTGGGGCAAGAGGGTACAGGAGGAGCTACACGGGCTTCAGCAAGGGAATGGCTTTCTGTTGGGGGGTACTGCCATGCTCAGATACCCTCCATAGCTCCCTAGTACCCAGGGAATCAAGATCATATGAATAAACAAAGACTAGGGCTCCTGCTAATCTCCCAGCAGCCTCTCTGATCTCTCACTCTTCCCCAGATCCTCCTGTCTTCTCTCCACGAAGCTCTCCTTGATTCTTCCTTGCTGAGAGGGTACCTCTCTTATGACACGGTATTGGTCCTCCTGTGTCAGAGACCTCCACGAAAGCCCCACTCTAAGGCCAGCAAGTGCTCAGGGGCCATGATGATGTACAGTGTTAGGGGCCGCAGTGGATATGAGCAGGGCGGGGCAGTGCTGGACAGTGCTTGTGCTCACAGGTTCTAGAGACAAGGTTCTCAATGTGGCTGTACACATGCAGCATCGGGGTGAAGTTATTAAATATCAGTGCCTAGCCTCCCCCTCAGAGAGTCCAGCTTTATTAGTTTAGGGAGAGATGTAGACATGGATATGTTGTAAAAGCTCCCCAGGTGACACAGATGGGCAGCCAAGGTGAAAACCACTGATCCAGAGCCTGACGGTGGAGTTCATGTTCCAGCTCTGCTGTCACTAGCTGGGTGACTTCAGGCAGGCTAAGTCACTAAGTCTCAGCACCTGAGACTGTCAAAGGCGATCACACAGCATCTCCTCTGAGGACCGCTGGGGGACTTATGTTAGATGATGTGCACGAAGCTCGGAGCATAAGCGCTGCGTGTGGTAAACATTCAGTATTAGCTCTCATTAGTATCATTTTAGGCACCTTGAGCTTGAATCAGCTCTGTGTCCCCCCATGGGGACCACCACAAAAGAGGCGTCAAGAGGTAAGGTTGTATTAGAAGCAGTTAATTGAGCTCCTTGGCAGCCAAGCACTGCCCAGGCAGAGCCCAGACTGGGTCGATGCCTGTAAGGCTTCCCTGGGAACTCACTCTCACTCCTCAGCAGGTTTGCAACTTGGGTCCTTTCTGGCACACCCTCTCGCCACCGGCTCAAGTGCGGATCAGGGGGAATCTCAAGGCAACTCCAAGACCCCTCTGTCTTCTCGTTCCCCACCTCCCCATAGGATGGCCTGCCCTGTCACAAAATGCCCCCTCCCAGAGCAGGACCCCCAAACCCAAGAGTGTCCCTGATGTGTTCTCAGAACACAAATCCAGGCATCCCAGCTCTTCAAATGCTGGCCATTCTGGCTTATGTCAGGGGAAGCCCCTCAAGGCCTCCCTGCAGTCTTCTGCCCCCCACCTCCCCGCCCTGGCCCTCTGACCAGCAGAAGAACTAGATCAGGTGTGCTCATCTCAGCCTTTCCTGGGAGATTGCCAGTCCAAAACCTGCATCCCAGTGCCCTGGAAACAAAACCTCACATTTTCCAGGAAAGCTAGAAGATGCCTGTAGGCCTTCTGCTGTTACATTTATCAAGAACAGTAAAATTCAAGAACATGTAAGGGCTGCAGTACGATTGCCAAGAATTTACTTCCCTCTTGTTACTAGAGCTCTATAGCACCACTGGAAGACTTTCTGCAGGGGAAAGGAAAGCTTCTGTCCCTCACTTCATCTCTCTGACCAGCCTTGTCCTCACGCTCTGTTGCTAAGAGGAAGCAGCCAAGAGGAAAATATCCTCATGGCTAGACGGGGCGAGTCTCCAAATCAGCAGGCCTGCTGCACGGAGAGACCTGACCACCGTGGGGCCTCTCTTCCACTCCCCATGACTTCTGGGCAGGGTCGGTAGGGGACTGGCACTTGCCTCTCCTTAGGGAAGACCCTGCCACTTTTCTCTCTTTGCATTTCTTCCCTGCACTGCTGCTTCAGTGTGGTCCCCGAACCACTGTCCGTCTATGTGCTGGTTTTTACTGGTCTGCAACGAGATAAGGCGCAAGACCTAAATTATCCTATGTCACGACGTCACCGTTCAGTTCAGCTGGCATTTTCCCAGCAAGATTTTCTCGATGAAGGCAACAGGGTGTTGATTTACATTCTGCGTGCAACGCTTATCTCGTCGCAGAAGGGTAACAGTCCGCAGAAGGGTAACAGTCCACAGAAGCCTCTGTTGTGCATCACCGTGCCACAGGACACCCCTCACTTTGGACGGCATATGTGGCTGGTGCTAAAGTTCAGATCTGACTTTAGTGGCGGAAAGAGGGCCCATCGTTCCAGCCGTGCCTTCCCAGGCCTCTGCAAAGAGCCCAGGTGGGAGGAGAGGTGAGGAGTTGACCAGAAAGCGGGCTCAAATACAATCCTTATTTCCACCTTATTTCCACCCCTCACTAACTGCATTTGTATTTAAGCATTCATTGGTATGTAGTATGCCCAAGGTTACCCTGAAAGAGCCAATGGATGGATCATCGGGTGGATGACCCACATTAGGCAGAATCTGTGCTTCTAGATGGACCCAGGAGGCCAAAAGTCAGGAAATATTCTGAAAAAAATCGCACCCAAAATACATCTGTCTGTGGAGATACATAGAGAAAGCCACTGATTTAGGTAACCAACCCGGTCCTTCACGGGCCACAGCTAAGCCCTGGATCAGCTGTGACAGGCTTGTTATAATAACCAACAATGCAGCATAATGGTGACAAGCACGCGCCCCGACTTGTGTACTGCGCTCTGTTCTTTTCACTACCAGGAGATAGCTGAGGTTCTCCAATCTCTCGGAGTACTCACTTCAGCACCTAACTGTGGCCTAATGCTGCCAGCTCTGAGGCACCGGGACAGCAGCTGGATGTCTCCCTTGAGAAAAAGGATGGCAAGAAGAACTGGTGGCTCCCGAAGTTCCCGCCAAAAACAGGTGGCAATTCTTTATCTTTCCTTTCTGGACGCCAAGAGATCTCAATAGCTGGGGCTACAAAGAAAACCCATCAGAGCTTCAACCAAACCTCCATGGCCTGGTACAGAGGGGTCCGTGTACATGTTCGGCTGTCCTTTTTCATTTCTGTTTACTAGACTCAGTAACATGTTATGTACCAGGATGTTGTTGTACCACAAGTGGCAGAGAGGCCTTCTGCCTTCGTGCCTAAGCTGGAGAGAGTCAAGCACTGGGGGGAGGAAAAGTGGCTCAGACTAAGGTCCTGATGAAATGACTGACCACCTTTTCCCACGTCCCCCATGGGTTGCAGGAATGAGGGGAAGGGGCCCAAGGTGTCTTTCTATCCTCCAAAGACAGCACAGTAGTTTCCTAACCCTGCCTATGAGGTAATTTGTTACCACCAACTGATGAGCTGAAAACAACAGAAATTCATTCTCTCCTGGTTGCAGAGGCTAGTCATCCAAAATCAAGGTGTTGGCCAGGCCATGCTCCCTCTAAAGGAAGAATTATTCCTTGCCTTTTCCAGCTCGAGGCCACATCATTTCTGCCTTGGTCTTTACATGGCCTTGTCCTCTTCTGCATTCTCTTCAGTCTCTGATAAGGACAGTTGTCATTGGATTTAGGGCCCTCCCAGGTAATCCAGGAAGATCTCATCTTAAGATCCTTAAGGACATCTGCAAAAATCCTTTTTCCAAATAAGGTCACAATCACAGATTTCAGAGATTAGTATGAGGACATATCTTTTGGAGGATGGGTCACTATTCACCCACTTCACCAGTTTAACGCCATCAACAACAAGGACAGCCCCTAACATAGAGACAATAAGGTGAATTAAAGGATGAATCTGCTCTGTTCACTTCAAAGACATGGCCTGATGCCTGCCCTGAGTTAGACCCTTTGCCAGTTCCTAAGGACACTGAATGAGTGGAATTTACCTCTGAACTTGAAGATCTCAAGCTTTAGAAGGGAAGTAGAGTCAGACAGAATCTTAGCTTTATCACCAACTAACTAGGCAGCAGTGAAATTCAGCCTTCCTTCCCTGTCCAAAGAACAAAGAAAATAATACGAGTGGCCAGGGAAGGGGCTGGGAGGTTCCATGTTTCCTGACTTGTGGAGGAGCCCACAGACCCCCTCCTCTGTCCTCACTCACTTAGCCTCAAAAAGTGAGAAAGATTTATCTGATTGGTCAGTTTGGTAGGACAAACGTGGCCATGGCCTCTTCAGCCCTTCTACCTTTCTCTGGGGAGCTGGCCTGCCTCAAACGACATGCATTTTGCTCTCTGCTAACAATTTAGAGACCCATGCTCTTGACTGAGGCAGCCTGACCCAATAAGTGTGCATGTGTTCGGGGAAGGAAGTAGGTAACTGTGAGGTTCAGAATGAGAATCCAGCTTGCCCACGGATACAAGCCACCTTCTCTAATATCAACAGTAGTGTCAGTAATAAGCATGATCTACAGTCTCGTATTTGCCTTGGTCTTTCGTTATTTCTTAATTAGGTCAGAATAAGGAAGAAAAAGATGGGTATCATCTCCCAGTGTAACAACTACTGAAGGTAGCTTTTAGAAAATTTAAATAAGATAATGCATGTAAAAGTTCTCAGTTGGGTGCCTGGGTGGCTCGGTGGGTTAAGCCTCTGTCTTTGCCTCAGGTCATGATCTCAGGGTCCTAGGATGGAGGCCCGCATCGGGATCTCTGCTCAGCAGGGAGCCTGCTTCTTCCTCTCTCTCTGCCTGCCTCTCTGTTTACTTGTGATCTCTCTCTCTCTGTCAAATAAATAAATAAAATCTTTAAAGAAAAAAGTTCTCAGCATGTGTCTGGGACACAGTAGGTGCTTGGTAAAGGACAACTAAGTCATGGTCCCCCGCAGCCTGCAGCACCCCCTCCGTTTTCCCTCCTCAAAGAGGAAGCACTAAGCCTGGCATGGAGGCCACTGCCCGGCTTCTGGGCGCCCTGAGCCCGCTGGTCCCAGAGCCAGGGCCCCCCCTCAGATGCTGCCTCCTCCCGAGTGGCCCACAGCCTGGGTGGTAATCAGGGATTCCAGCCGAGCCTTTGATGCCACAGCCGGCACGGCGAGCTGGGCACCGTTTGAAGTGCCTGCTTGTGTAATAAGGCTTTCTAATTCGCTCGAACCAAAGCAACATTTGCAGTAAAGATCATTTTTGGAATGAAAAATACATTGTGACTGGAGGGTCTGGGTTTGTTTCAAAAAGGGAGATCACCCACAAGCATCACACTCTCTAAGAAGCCACCCGCCCGCGTATTTTAAGATGGAGAGCACACCACTCAGAATTTCAAAGTGCTGTTAATTAAGAGCAGTTTATTAAAATGTCAATCTTTTAAACCAAAACAACTCTCTTCCCTAGATTGCCAGTGGGCTTCCCAGCCATTCTTCCTGCCCCAGATAATCCAGCGGGTCGCTTCACCAACACCCACAAAAAAATATCCATCTACAGATTACTCCTAAGAACAAGAAGGAACTGCCCCTGAGGCGGCTCGCTGACACCTGTCATTCGGACAGCCCATCTCCATGAGCCCGTCTTTCAAAGAGAAAAATGGCACAGGGACTAAGTGTAAGGACTCAGGGGTCAGACCGCCTGGGCTTGAATCCCAGCCCTGCCTTTCCAGCTAGTTGACATGGAGCAAACAGTTAACCTATTTGTGACTCAGTTTCTTCTATAAAATGGTACCTACCTTATAGATTGCTATGAGGATTAAAAGAGATAATATATAGAAAGCATTTAGACTGATGCCTGTTACACAGTCAGTATTAAATAAGCATTAGTACTGTTATTTCCCAAAGTCTCCCCGAACATTCACTAAATCTCATTTATTTCTTTACAGACCCATCTCTTTCAAGGCAGGAAATGAGCTTATTCAGTTTGGCAACTCTGGTAATCAAAATTTAGCACCCAGTTTACTGTTGGTGGGAATGCAAATTGGTGAAGCCATTGTGGAAAACTGCATAAAGATTCCTCAAAAAATTAAAAATAGAATTATTGTACTATCCAGTAATTCAACTACTAGGTATATACCCAAAGAACACAAAACACTAATCTGAAAAGATATATGCATCCCTATGTTTATTGTAGCATTATTTATTTATAAAAGATATGGAAGCAACCAAAGTGTCCATCAGTAGGTAAATGGATAAAAAAGAAGCAGTGTAAATATATACAATGGAATATTACTTGGCCATAAAAAAGAATGAGATCTGGCCATTTATAACAAGATGGATAGACCTAGAAGGTATAATCCTAAGTGAAATGAGTCAGAAAGGCAGATGCCATACAGTTTCACTCATACATGGAATTTAAGAAACAAAACAAACAAACAGGAAAAAAAGAAGCAAATGAACAGACAGACTCTTTTTTTTTTTTTTAAAGATTTTATTTATTTATTTGACAGAGAGAAATCACAAGTAGGCAGAGAGGCAGGCAGAGAGAGAGGAGGAAGCAGGCTCCCTGCTGAGCAGAAAGCCCGATGTGGGGCTCGAACCCAGGACCTGGGATCATGACCCAAGCCGAAGGCAGCGGCCTAACCCACTGAGCCACCCAGGCGCCCCCAGACTCTTAAATACAGAGAACAAACTGGTGGTTGCCAGAGGAAAGGCAAGTGGAGGGATGGATGAAATAGAGGGGATTAAGAGGTACAAACCTTTAGTTACAAAATAAATAACTCATGGAGATGGAAAGCACAGCATAGGGAATATAGTAAGATTGTAGTAACGTATGGTGACTATACTTGAGCACCGAGTAATATATGGAATTGCTGAGTCATTATGTTTTACACTTTAAACTGATATAACAGTGTATGTTAACTATACTCCAATAATAAAATAAACTAAGCACATATACGATTAGCTGAAGAAAAGAAATTCTTTTTTTTCTTTTAAATTCTTTCTTTCTTTTAAAAAAATTCTTTTTCTTTTAAAAAGAAAAAAAGAATTAGCACACAGTAGGTATCGTAAATGTCTGTACAATAAAGGAGTCAGTGAGTGAATGAATGCATGCGCATCCTCAAGGATGTTTGTGAACAGGACAAAGTTAGCTGCCCTGCAGGGATTCATGATGAGAGCAGTCAAAAGAACAGGGCTGTGTAGTGGCAGCTTCTGGAACGGCTCCCAGCAGCCCCCACCTCCTGGTGCTCACAGCCTTGTGCAGTTCTCTCCCCTGGGGGGTGGGGGGGTGGGGCTAGGTACACGCTCCTCATGACCGAATACGGCAAACTGTGATGGGACGTCACTTCCATGATTAGGTGATACAGACTGTGACTTCCATCTCTCTGGCTCTCTCTTGCCTTCTCAGCTTGCTTCTTTTGATGAAGAGACCCCTGTGGCAAAGAACTGGGGACAGCTTCTGGCCAACAGCTGGCAAGGAACTGTATCCTGCCAATGGTCAGGTGAGTTTGGAGTGGGTCCTTCCCCAGTTGAGCCTACAGAGGACTGCAGTCCCAGCCAGCACCTAGACTCTGGACTGGATCTGTGAAAGAGCCTGAAACTGAGGACCCACTTAAACTGCACCCAGATTCCCACCTTACAGAAACAGTGAGATAATTAATGTTGTTGTTCCATGCCACTAAGCTTTGGGGTAGTTTGTTACACAGCAGCAGGTAACTAATATAGGCTGTGAGGGAAAGGGAGGAGCTGGAGCTAGGGTAGGGCTGCCTCCCACCTTGCCTGGGATCCAACCTGTAGCTCACTCTCTGCAAGGGATATCAGGAAAAAGACTCAAGTCAGGAGGCCTGGGTTTGAGTCCCAGCTCTGCTACTCTCGAAAATATAATCTTGGGAAGGTTCCTCAACGTCTCCAAACCTCTGTTCTTTGTCTATAAAGATCACAATGCCTACCTACCTCACAAGAATGTTAGAAAGATTGAGATCATGTATGTGAAATGCCTGGCAGAGCTTTTCAGACCTGTCAAGGTAGAAGCAGATGAGAGTGACCTGTGCCCTTACTCTGCTGGCCACCTGAGAGCCCCAGCTGTCCTTTCAATGATTCAACACATAATTTTGGAGCACCTACTGTGCATCAGGCTTTGTACTAAGCACCAAGGACACGGAATTAAACAAAGCAGTCAGTTCCTGCCCTCACAGAGTTTACTTTTCAGTAGAGAGATAGAAATTGACCTTACGAGGTCAGGAGGAAGCTGTAACAGTGAAGTCCAGTGCTCTGGGAGGGCAGAACTGCAGGGAGGTAAGGGGGACATGGGCCAGTGTAGGCAGGGGAGAAGGCTCTCTGAAGAAGCACCTTTGAGCTCAGAACTAAGGGGTGAGTTGAATTGGCTGAGTGAAGAAGGTGGCAGAAGGCTCAGCATGTCCAAAGGTCCAGCAATAAGAAATGGCAGAGCAGGTTCTTCAAGAGTTATGTATTTAGCAGAGACCATATGTCAGACGCTCCTTTCCTGAAGCTCATATTCTAATGGAGGAAGACATATACTAAGTAAAACAAATACAACTTAAAAGGATAATTTCAGATAGAGATAAAGTTGAGAAAGCAAGTAAGTAAACCCCCAGAGAAGGGGATGAGGTAGGGCTGACACTTGATCTGAAATCTGAGTGAAATGAAGGAATAAGGCATTTGAGGTTCTGGGAGAACAGTAATCCCTGCACAGGGCACAGCAGGGAGAATAGTCCCAAGGATGGGGATGACACAGTATGCTCTAGAACCAGCAAGAAGGCCAGTGGGCTGGAGTGGAGAAGCCAGGGGAGAAATAACCAGAAACAAGGCCAGTGAGGTATACAGGGAAGATCATGCAGGGCATTCTAGGCCATGGGAAGGAGGACTTTTTATCCTGGTGTCAACATGACAATGTTCGAGTTCTGAAAACATACAGCATGGAGAATAAATGGGGCAAGGGTAAGACAAGAAGCCAGGTAGCCAGGGGGGAGCCACTCCAGGACAAGTATGAGAGAAAGATGGTGGCAGTAAGGATGAAGGTGAGGGCTGGCTTCTAGAGCCTGGGACTCCCACTCATCTCTGTCTCATCAGGCCAGAAGGAGTACCCAACCTGGAGTCTACACTTGTCTCTGACCAAGTCCTCTCCCTCTAGGACTCTTCCTGCAGAGGGTCCCTTCCCCAGCTGGGCAGGGAATCTCCAAGAATCTTCCTAGATCTTTACAGACTGCCACCCTCCACCATTATGGACCTTCCATCAAAGGTCTCTGCATAAAGGATGGTAGCTGTGGAAGCTGAGGCAAGTTACCTCACCTCTCTGTGCTTCAGGTCCCTCAACAGTCACATGGGCATATAAATGCAACTTGGACAGATTAAGTGAGGACAAGTGCTAGAGTCCCAGCACAGAGTGCTCCCTGGTATGATTAGAGGATTAAAGGGCCCATAGGCTGCCCTTCTCTGTGACCTCTTCACCAAGCTTCACATTCCCAGGGTTTAGAAAAACAAATGACAAAAGATGTCTCCCCACATCCAGTGCCTTCACACCATCTGGCCTGATTTAACAAGTCCCCTGATGAACCAAGGCTTTCCTGCCTGTCCCATCCTGTACCAGGCCCAGTGGACCCCCACCCAGGTGTGCACTCTGGCCACTCCCGCAGCATGCCACTAGCAGGTAAGCCTGCTGTGTGAGGCAGCAGCAGCACTTCCAAGTCCTGAAACCTGCCCTGTGTCCATCTTCCCAGCTCTTCCCAGCACTCTGCTCCCCAGGGGCGGGTTCAGGGGGTGCTAGGAACATTTCCACCCTGGTCTCTCGTGGGTCCTAATACCCACCCAATGCTCAGCAGGTAGGCCTTAAATGAATGAATGAATACATGCATGAAGGAAATGAAAGAAAGAAAGAGCGTGTCTTGGGCACCTGGGTGGCTCAGTTGGTTAAGCAACTGCCCTCAGCTCAGGTTATTATCCTGGAGTCCCAGGATCAAGCCCCTGTCAGGCTCCCTGCTCAGCCATTTACTCTCAAGTAAATAAATTAAACCTAAAAGAAAAGAATGTGTGTTCTCCGTTAACATTTGAGTTTCTTAAGGTCATTCATTCATTATTTGACAGATGTACTGTGTGTGAGTCTTCTCAAGATTCTCCTCCAGACCTGGGCTTTACCTCACTCCAGGTTCCCAGGGGCTGACTTCCACGGACCACATTATGGTCCATGGTGCCCTTGTCCTTTGTCTTCATGAAACCAAGAGGCAAGAACAGACCAAAGCATTCTAGTAACTGTGTCTCCCACCTGGGGCTTCTGAACAGCCCTCTATTGCTAGCCACTTTTTGGTATTTCCAAACCATGTCTGTGGCTTATATACAGTGTCTTCATTAAATTCCTTCAGAACCCACTCTCCATTTTACCCCCTGTGTTTGGTGCAGTGCATCACCTGGTTTCTGCCAAGTCCTCAAGGCACATGGCCTGCTCTTCTAGGCAGTCTTCTAGTCACTGAGCAAGGGAGGAAATTTCTGCCCTCGGGGAACTTATATTTTAGTGGAAAGACACTTAAAAGAACTGTGATTAATAAGTAAAATATATTTTAGTTGGCAATATAAGCTAAGAGCCGGGGGAGGGGAACTGTTGTAGGTGAGGGTGTGTTGCCATTTTAAGTAAGGAGGCAAGGGGTACATCACTAAGAGGGTAAGACCAAAAAAAAAAAAATCTTCATCTATTCTAAGTGAAAAGAAAGGCATGGATTCTGAAGAAAGAGAAGCAGAGGGAAGAGAAGTACAAAGGCCCTGAGGCAGGGTCCTCCTTGGTCAAGGAATGCAGAAGAGGCACAGCCTAGCCTTTTCTCTCTCTCAGCACCTGGCACTAGGGAGGCTTTAGAGAATGTTGTCATTGAAAGGGAGAGAAGGAAGAGGAGGACAGACAGAGGGAACATTGGTTAGACAGAGGGTCATTGAAAGGGAGAGAAGGAAGAGGAGGACAGACAGAGGGAACAGCAGAGCCTCTCAGGCCCAGTGCCCATCTGGTGATTAGCTTAGCTTCTTACCTCATGTGCCATGGACTCTCAGTCATGGTCATCCCTAGGCATGGGGCCCACCCCCCCAATTGTGAGTCAGCTCCCACCATAGCCCTCTCTTCCGGTATTCCTCTGGGTGGAAGCTCCCTACCTCCCAGACTGTACAACACTCCCTCAAGAGAGCTGGTTCCCAAGGTTCCCAGTGGCAGCCCCAGGCTGGGAAGAGGCCAGCCACACAGAGGGACTCCGGTCCCTAAGGCCTGAGATCTGCCCTATCCTCTAGGCTCACTGCCTCAGGGTCTCCCTGGCTGACCACAAGCAAGACCAGTCCCGTGTGGGGGTAGGGAAGAAAAGGAAGAGAAGGGGGAACAGACAGAGGGCAGCCCAGCCTTGTGCCTGGGGAGTCTGTCCCTGGGGAGTCTCTCTCCCTTTGGTGATTGTTTCCCAGGCTCCCTGGAGCCAGAGGAGGATGGAATGTTCTTATCGCTTCCCAGAGGGAAGGCTTTCTTCTTCCTTCACAAAAATGTTAAGCTTCATAATCCGATAGGGAACCTGGACAGGCTGCAGCTGGTGGCCTGGGTCCTACTTCTGGGAACTGTGGAGAGGGGAGACAGATGGGAGGGGAGGAGGCAAAGAAAGGGAGGGAGGCCTCTTGAGCAAGACCAAGGAAGGGAGACTCCTCAAGGTGAGAGCAAGGGCTCAGGAGACCTTCCCACAACATAGGGGGAACCTTGGCAATGAACCTCAGACCCCAAGACTGTGAGAGATGAGCCCTCCCCTGAACTATGAAGAGAGGGTCCCAGTCAGGGCAGCATGGGCCCTGCAACCTCTAGTCTGATGGCCTGTTCATACACCTCCACGAAGAGCAGGCTCACTCCCTCTACAGGGTAGATTGCTGTGTCCCTTGCAGGAAGCAGAGTCTGAAACAGTCCCTGCTCACAGAGCTGCAGTCACAGGTCAGAGGCCTGCACAGGAGGGGACAGGACAGGTGA
This sequence comes from Lutra lutra, assembly GCF_902655055.1. Taxonomy (NCBI): domain Eukaryota; kingdom Metazoa; phylum Chordata; class Mammalia; order Carnivora; family Mustelidae; genus Lutra; species Lutra lutra. The sequence goes on from NC_062287.1 coordinate 70,744,396, forward strand.
GCTCAAGCAGTTCATGAGCCAAGGACTCTGATTTCCTTGCAATAGGCCACTTCCTAAAGTAGACAGGGTGACGAGGCTCCCTGATACTCAGAAATACAGCTAGAGCCAAGGAAGACTGTACCAACAAGGGGACATGTTGCCATTCATTCATTCAGCAGATATTCATTCAGTGTTTCCTGAGGAAGAAGCCAGTGAGGTCCTAATGGTAAGTAGTTGCTGACTCCCTACCTTCTGTCCTGCCCCAGGACCCTGATAAAAACTCCCCAGGTTGGCCCCTGGAACTGTAAATGCCCCAGAGGACCATATCTCTGGGAGGCCAACAGGCCCTGCCATTTCCACAGGATCCCAAGGAGGAGCAGCTCTTCCCCCAGGTTGGTCTAATGGGGGGAGGAGGGGGTGCCCAGGGCCAGGCCCCCCAGAGCAGATGTACCTTCTGTGCTCTTCATCTCCTTCCATGGGGGTGGCCGTGGCTGGCCATCACTGGCCCTGCCAGCTACTAGACTCCAGGAGCAATTGGGCTAACAAGACAAGAACCGCTGCTCTGGTCAGCCTCGACTAACACAGCTCTGGTGCCCGGAGCTCCATCTGAGAGTCGGACATTTGTAAGATAGCCCTTCCCACCTCACCTACAATCAGACTCTGATGAAAACAGACCCACAAAAAACAGACTTTTTAAACCCACACTATATTGGACTATGTTTCCACGTACACATTCATTTCATCCTTAGATCTATTCATGAGAACAGTTTCATATATAGACTTAAAAAAAATTCAGTGATGGTTATCTAAGTGGGATTCCATATAAGAAGGCTTTTCACCTCTTAATTTATGTATTTACATACTGCTTGAATTTGTACAGGATATGCATTACTCTTCTAAAAAGAACAACATGGACATTTCTATTCTGAAGTTAAATATAAAGATTGTTTTAAAAAAAGAAACCCCTGGGGCGCCTGGGTGGCTCAGTGGGTTAAAGCCTCTGCCTTCGGCTCAGGTCATGGTCCCAGGGTCCTGGGATCGAGTCCCGCATCAGGCTCTCTGCTCAGCAGGAAGCCTGCTTCCTCCTCTCTCTCTCTCTGCCTGCCTCTCTGCATACTTGTGATCTCTGTCTGTCAAATAAATAAATAAAATCTTAAAAAAAAAAAAGAAAGAAAGAGACCCCTTTTATAAGGTGGAGCAGTGGCACAAAATGAGGAAAGAATGATAGCAGTGAGTGTTGGGGGAGGGGTGGGTGTTCAATTCCACACTTGATGTGCCCCCGAGGCCACATCCCCCAACATAGGGTAACTCATTCCCAGCCAGAAACTGACTATCCTGATATGATCCAGTTGAGGGAAGGGTCCACCCTGGAGGACCACATGGGGAGGTTGGGTCAAAGCCAAGCTAACAGGGCTAACTAACAGCCATCCTGCACATGACACCAGACCATGCTACCTTCAGGAAAAATGAATGCTCACCTGGGCCAGGTGTGCTATTTGTCAGTATCAGCCAGGAGGGAGGCAGCTGCAGAACAGCAGACTCTGAGGGCATACCTCATCCTCTGCCACGCCAAGACCACCCTGAGCTGCAGGATGGAAGAGAGGAAAGAAAGCCTTTCTTCCATCTCCTCAAAGCTGGAAGGTGCCCAAGTTCACAAATACCAAAAAAAAAAAAAAAAAAAAAAAAAAAGAAGAAGAAGAAGAAAAAGAAGAAGAAGAAAGAAAGAGGACCAGAGTGGATAGGGTTGGGGCCAAACCTTATCCCCCAGGACAGATGTGACTTCCACGGGTAAAGGTTGGGATGCCTGACTGCACGTCTTAGCAGAGGAACTGTGTGGAAATGAGTGGAAGCTGAGGTATCCGTGCATCCTGGGCTTCCTCTCCCTGCCCTTAGGAGAGAAAAAGAAAGGAAAAGAAAGAAAAAGACCTTCTTCATGCTGCTCTCTTGAGATGGGCTCTGCACACCTCTGCAGTGGTCATTCCTCACCTTTGACCCACCCACCCCTTGTGTTTTTGAGGAAATCCCCTCTCTGAGTTTTGGTTTGAGGCAGAGACCATCTCTCTGTAGGGAAGCCAGGCCCCTGCCTTCCCAGCCTCCTTGCAGCCAAAGCTCAAGCCTGTGACCTCACTCTGGTGACCAGATTCACCCACATCAAACTTGGAATGGAAAGGAAATGATGTAACAAAAATGCTGCCTGGAGTCCCTTCCAGCGAGCATGCGGCAGCTCCTGCAGCAGGTTCTAGAAGAACCAGAGCTACAGTTCTGGGGCACGCAGGTGCTGGCAGTGATGCAGTGTCCACAGCAGCATCGGGATCCCGCAGCGACACCCATGGGGCTCCCCCCAGACCCATCAGCTCTACAAAGTGATTTGGGTGTTGTTTCTGGGTGGGAGGCCTCTAGGCCAAGAGCCCTGGCCCTCCCAGGATTCTGCAAGTTCCCAACAGCCTTTCATAAATCACTATTTTAACCAAATTAGTCAGAGCTGGTTTCTGTGTTGTAAGGCAGAAGCCAGGCCTGAATCAGAGGCCTGTGTGTGTTTGGGCTCAGGAGGGACAGGAAGGTAGAAGTTTCTCAGGAAGCAACAAGCTGCCATGGACGTATCACCTGTGGAGGACTGAGTACCATCCATTGATTATCAGCATCAACAAACAAGACCCCTCTTCCCACTCCGCCCCTTTCTCTGGCACAATAAACAGACAAATTCCTGATCTCCTGAACTTCATCTGCAGGATAGCACAGAAGCCCGAGGTTCTGAGGCCAGGGGGAAAGCTAGTGTCCCCTTCCCACAGCAGCCTTTCATGTATCCCTGTGGCTCTCTGTGCCACCTCGCTGCACAGCCCAAGGGGCGTGTTTAAAGCTCACTGTATGAAAATAGCACCATTGCTGCTGGTGACACAATCCATGGAGCTCAAGGGGAAGCTGCCCAGGGGCTGTGCAATGCAGGCCAGCGGCATGGCTGTCAAGGGGCAGTAGAGTTCTGAGTGAAGACTCACAGAGCGCTGGGAGGTACACACTGGTTGAGATTGTGGAAGGACTTTTCTATCTTCAGAGTGCTCCTGCCCTCCAAAGCTTCCAGCCTGCCAGCGCCCACATTTCTGCAGCCCACCCCAGATGTCATGGTTCTAGAGACTCCCCCGGCCCAGATGTCTCCACCTCGCACGCCCCTTCCCTTACCGCTTTCTCTTTCATTGGAATGTCTACATGTGAGTTTGTTTCAAGGCCAGTGTGGGAAAGGGGCTAACTGGTGAATGGGGCATGTGTGTGTGAGGGCGAGTACACACGCGCGCCCACCCATGCTGGGGGAAGCACAAGCCCTATCTCTCTGGAGGCTGGCTGGGCTCTGGGATGCTATCGGCAGCTCCTCACTCTTGCTCCACCGAAGCCAACACAAACAGAGCCACAGAGCCGCCCCCAGGCCCAGCCACCGAGAAGGCCCACGCCTCCGTCCCACCCTCCTGGGCAGCTACCACAGAGCCAGGAGCCAGGTATCGGGCTTCAGCTGGCTAGGCTCCCGGCAGCTCCTGCTGGCCCTCACTGGCCCACAGCCCAGCCTGCCCACGGGCGCTGGCCGTAGCCCGGAGTGTGGGGCTTCAGAGCTCAGCCTGCTAGCACCCACCGGCCACCAGCCCCTCCAGCCCCTGGGGTGTGGGCTTGGCAGGGAAGCAGGGCGTGTGGATGAGGGTGCCCTGACTCACTAAGTTCCCCCAAGACCTCCAAATGTGCCTCAGGGCCCTTTCCATGAGGCAACAGGAAACCCAAGCACTCCGGCCAGAAACAGAACGTTTTGAACAATTTGAGGGGAAAAAATTATTCAGACCAATTTCAAGACATCTGAGAGCTCAAGGGGAAAATTGCAGCCACCTCTTCAGGCACTATTGTATGTTCACGCCAAACCCCAAACAGCTTGGACCGAAGTAGCATAAAGCCTGTGAGTCCCCACATCCCTCCAGCAGGGAACTGGCCTGATGCCTGGGGCTTTCGTCCTCTGGGCCACTGGGCACATTCTCTCCTCCATGACTCCACTTTTCTGGACTCCCATTGTGTGTGGTTGACACTCCTGGTACCACCCACTGGCTGGAGCCATCTCCTTGTCCTTTAGAAGTTTGGTCGGACACTGCTTCCTCTGGAAAGCTTCCCTGGCCCTCCAAGACATCCCGCTGCCTGTCCTGACACATTCATTGTGCCACATGTTCCTTAGGACTGCTGTTTGCTGAGCCCCTTGCAGGTACTGGGCTCTGAGAAGAGAGCTTCAGAAAGGTCTTTCTGGGACATTTCAAGGGACCTTATAACCTTATAAGTGTTATCATTCATGTCACAGATGGACATGGCTCAGACAGAGGGTCAGAAGGGTTAAGTCACTTGCCCAAAGTCACAGCTAGCAGGTACTAAATCTGGGATTTGGAACCAGGCAGCAGGCAGAGTGGGACCAGAGGCTTTTCCCTGAACCATTTTTCTAATCTCTCTAAGAGCTTCCCAGGAACAGAGAGACCAGCTCTGCTGCGGGAGAGGGACACATTGGAAAGTACAGAATGGTAACTTCCACAGAGGATTCGGGTAGTAAAGGACACACAGACATTTCCCAGGTAAATATGAAGAGTATTCCCAGTGGAAAGCACAACAGGTACAAAGGCCTAGAAAGGCAAAATGGCAGAGGGCTTTGGCTAAGGGTTCTTCCATGTAGGGTATGAGGAGAGACATGAGGAACAGGGCTGGAAAGTCAGGCCAGACTCTGGCAGCACCATCAAACCACAATTCCACCCCCACCCACACACACCCCTCACTAGGCCCAGGGTCTCAGCCTATGTTCTGTAGGCAGGGAATCACCGGGACTGTGATACAGGAGGGAGAGGGAATGCTCAGATATGATTGGAGACCCACCTTCAAACCCCTCACAGACCCCCTGGAGCCTGGTCAGGATGGGTCAAGGCCAGTCATGGAGGCCACAGAAGCAATGCCGAGAGACAGAAGGACACCTCTGGGAGGCATTCAGGAGATATAATGTTTAAAAATATATTTTTTGTCCAGTTTCTCTGGCATTTGATCATATTCATTAGAAGATTTTTTGTTTACTTTTTTTCCTTTAAAAATGGTTAGATGCACTTATCACAAAAACATTTTTTAAACAGGAGTATATGAAGTAAAAAGGGGGAAGTCGCATCTCTCTAGATCCCCATCAGCTTCCCTTCCTAGAGGTCATCCCTACAAAAAATTTGGTTCTTCCTGAACACTTCTAGTTATACAAATATATCTGGCTACACAAATATATGTTTTTTTTTTCCCTTACTTAAGAGCTACACGTGTTCTTGGCATCATGCTTTTTTTCATGCCAGTATACCTGGCAAATATCATTATTCACCTATCAATAAATATTCATTGGGACCCTACTGCATGCCAGGCCCCAGGGACAGGAAGCTGAGCAGAGCCTAGCAGAGCACAGGGAAGTCAGGCTCCTGGCCACAGAGCGCCCACAGGCCAACATGGAGTGATTACAGACTGCTCAGGGTTGCGATGGACACTGCATGAAACAAGAATGGGTATGCTTCAGTCACAGGTAAGGGGCGCTTTCTCTCAAAACATTTAAGCTGAGACTTAAAACATGAGCGACAGAGGAGGAGCCAGAGGAAAGAACCCGGTACCAAGTCACCCCCAAGGAGCTCAGGCCCTACAGGGTGCCTGGAGGCAGGTGATGGGTAGGAAAGGGCAGAGGGCTGGAGCCTGCAAGGCCCTACAGGTGGAGGGAATGAATTCTGATCTCGTTCTAAGAACAAGAGGGTTTTAGGCAGGAGAACGTATTACCTGACCCGTGTTTTTAAAAGCACCCTCTCTGTACCTTCTCGCTAACACTTGTTATTTCTTATCCTTTTAAGTTTAGCCATTCTGACAGGTGTGAGGTGATCGCTCACTGTAGTTTTGATTTGCATTTCCCTGTGGATGAGTGAGGTCAAGCATCTTTTCATGCGTCTGTTGGCCATCTGTATGTCTTCTTTGAAAAAAATGTCTATTGGGGGGGGGTCCTCTGCCTATTTAATCAGATTGTTTTTGGTGTTGAGTTTTATAAATTCTTTATATAGTTTGGATATTAGCCCTTTATCAGATATAGCATTTGCAAGTATCTTCTCTCCATTCAGGAGGTTGCCTTTTTGCTTTGCTGATGGTTTCTTTTGCTGTACAAAAGCTTTGTACTTTGATAAAGTCCCAATAGTTTATTTTTGCTTTTGTTTCCCTTGTCTTAGGAGATATATCTAGAAAAATGTTGCTATGCTCCATGTCAAAGAAATTACTGCCTGTGCTGTCTTCTAGGATTTTTATGGTTTGAGATCTTATATTTAGGTCTTTCATCCATTTTGAGTTTATTTTTGTATATGGTGTTGGAAAGTGGTCCAGTGTCACTCTTGTGCATGTGGCTGTCCAGTTTTTCCAGCACCACTTTTAAAAAAGATTTTATTTATTTATTCAACAGAGAGAGAGAGACAGCAAGAGAGGGAACACAGGCGGCAGGGGGGGCGGTGGGAGAGAGAAGCAGGGCTCCTGCTGAGCAGGGAACCCAGATCAGGGCTCGATCCCAGGACCCTGGGATCGTGACCTGAGCCAAAGACAGTAGCTTAATGACTGAGCCACCCAGGCACCGCATTCCCAACACTATTTATTGAAAGACTGTCTTTCCCCCATTGTATATTCTCACCTCCTTTCCTGCATTATTTATAATGGCCAAGGTATGGAAGCAACCTAAGTGTCCATCAATAGATGACAGGATAAAGAAGAGACAGGGTATATGTATACACATATACACACACATGCTGGAATATTACATAGCCATTAAAAAAGACAAGATCCTGCTATTTGCAACAACATGGATGGACATAGTGGGTATTACACTAAGCAAAATAAGTCAGACTGAGGAGGACAAAAAACATATCATTTTACTCATATGTGGAATCTAAAAAACAAAGGAAATTAATAAACACACAAACTAAGAGCAGAATTAGATCTTTAAATACAGAGAACAAACTGATGGTTGCTAAAGGGCAGGAGGTTGGGGGGATAGGCAAAGGGGTAAAGGGGAGTGGGAGATATAGGCTTCCAGTTATGGAATGATTATGTCACGGGGATAAAAGTCACAGAATAAGGAATATGGTCAGTGATACTGTAATTGCAGTGCATGGTGCCAGAGGGTAGCTACACATGTGGTGAGTACAGCATAACATATAGAGACGCTGAATCACATGTGGTACACCTGTAATATAACAGCATGTGTCAACTACCCTCAAATAAAAAAAGATTAAAAATTCATAATAAAAGATCCTTTTGCCTACTTTGGAATCTGGATTACAGGAGACAAGAGTAAAGGCAGGGAGACCAGTTCAGAGGTAGGATAGATAAAGTTAACATCCCCGACCCCCAAGATGTCCACATCCCCATCTCTGTATCTGTGAACTTGTTAGGTTATATGGCAAAGGAGACATAAGGTTACAGATGGAATTAAAGTTACTCGTCAGCTAACCTTAAAAGGAGATTATCCTGGATTAGCTAGATGAGTCCAGTGTAATCACAATGATCCTTACTGTGCAGGCCTCGTGAGGACAGGGCTGTCTCATTCACGGCTGTTTCTCCAGCACCCATCAGAGTACCTGGAACATAGTAGGTGCTCAGTAAATATTTGTTTAATTAATTCATTAATTAAATATAAGGGAAAATTGAGGATGGCCAAGAGAACAATGATGAATCCAAAGGTCAACACTGTGCTTCCAAGTGGCTCTGTGGCCCACTGCAGCCAGCAGAAAGATCTGGCAGGAGCGAGGAACACATGGCTGGGCTAGGAAAGATGAGGCCCCTGCAGAGGTGCCCTCAGCTGCCCCTGGCCGGTGAGGCAGCACTAAGAGAGTGTGGCTAGCCAGGGTTCCCCAAGGCAGGCGAGGCGGATTGGAGGCGGCTCGGCTGACATTATCCACTAATAGGAGGTCCTTATCACCTGGGATGGAGCTGGATGCTCTACTTAATTCAGGAGAAAGCTACTCTCTGGGAAACAGGTGCCAATTTGCAGCAATCACAATAAGAAACATCCTCTCTCTGGCTGATGCAAGCCAACAAGGTAATAGGGCATTGTGCAGTGCTGCCAGATCAAAAGGATTTTTTTTCCAAGCCCAAGGTGGGCACTTAATCCATCTTTTGCTCTCTCTCTCCCTCCATTACAGCCCTTGGATGTACTATTTACAGGGCCTACATTAGCTGCCTTTTCAGATATCGTGCTTTCTCAAAACCACTTCTGAAGGAAAGTGAATTAGAAATGAATTTGAGACACTTGCAGCGGCCTTCACCACCTCCTCCCTGCCCCCAGGCCAGCAAGCAGAGGCTTCCAGCCTGGATGTGGGAGCCCAGGCCCACACATTCCCCGCTACACCATCATCCTCCACAGCAGATGCACTGGCTCTGGCCCCAGGGGCTGGTATGGGAGCCACGGGGCTGAGGGAGGGCTGAGCACAAGGTGTGGGTTTGAGCTGGGGCAGGAAATGCCAAGACTAGGCAATGGCAAGGGAAGCTAGGCAGGCAAAGAAGCAAATCTGGGATGTGGCTCTTGGGGAAGAAGGTCATTGTGGACAGGCCCTGCCCTCTTGAGGGCCTCCTGAGCATACAGCTGCCCACTTTTCTCTGCCTGAGTCCCTCTCTGACCTCCAGGGAGCCCAGGCAAAACTGCTAGGTTCAGGCCGCTGCCTGGGTGGGTGTCATGGTTTTAGAGATCCAGGACCAGCTTTCGGCATCTTCTCCACACCGCCCCAGCCCCCTCTCTCCCCTGAGACTCATCCAGAAATGCAACAACCCTTCCCAGATTCACAGTCATCTTCCAGGTGTGGCATTCCAGGAAGGGTTAAGGGAAGGCAGGAATGTGGGAATTTCTGTCCCCAGAATGAGAGAGAGTTTCAGCATAAAAGAATGTTCCATGAGAAATCCCCCAACCTGGCTCCTTCTTTTATAGGTAAGAACATTTAGGAACTCAGACCAGGGACCTGACATTTCTGACCCACATCCAAATGCTCTCGCCTTTCTTTGATGAGTTTAAAATCTAGGTGGTACAACTGGAAAGAAACTTGGACTCCATCTCAGCTGAGGCTCTGGCCCTGGAGTTGTGGGCATGGAGCAGAGAAGAGGATCCCACCCAGCTCCAGCTTCAGCTCCACTTAAATCATCATATTTATTGCAGTTTCTACAAAGAGTTTGAAAATAAATGAACAATTTAACTAGGGGAGAATTAAAGGGCCCACATCAGGCCAATGGGCATTCTCTCCCACTTGGAGTGAGGCAGATTCTCAAACGGCTTCCGGTGATCCCCGCTTCCTGGTATCACAGTCTTGTGTAACTGCACCCTTAGTGTAGGTTGGACCTCGTGACTCACTTCTAACAAACAGAATACGCCAAAAGTGATGAGACATCACTCCAAGTTTAGGTTATAAAAGAGGAGATTCTAAGCAACTATAGAAAACAGTATGGGGGTTCCTCAAAAAATTAAAAATAGAACTATCACATGACCCAGTAATTCTGTTTCTGGGTATTTACCAGAAAAAAACAAAAACACTTGGAAAACAGCATGGAGGTTCCTCAAAATGTTGAAAATAGAACTACCCTATGACCCAGCAATTGCACTGCTGGGTATTTACCCTAAAGATACAAACGTAGTGATCCGAAGGGGCACATGCACCCAAATGTTTATAGCAGCAATGTCTACAATAGCCAAACTATGGAAAGAACCTAGATGTCCATCAACAGACGAATGGATAAAGAAGATGTGGTATATATACACAATGGAATACTATGCAGCCATCAAAAGAAATGAAATCTTGCCATTTGCGACGACGTGGACGGAACTAGAGGGTATCATGCTTAGGGAAATAAGTCAATCGGAGAAAGACAACTATCATATGATCTCCCTGATATGAGGGAGAGGAGATGCAACATGGGGGGTTAAGGGGGTAGGAGAAGAGTAAATGAAACAAGATGGGATTGGGAGGGAGACAAACCATAAGTGACTCTTAATCTCACAAAACAAACTGAGGGTTGATGGGGGAGGGGGGTTGGAAGGGGGGGGTTATGGACATTGGGGAGGGTATGTGCTATGGTGAGTGCTGTGAAGTGTGTAAACCTGGCGATTCACAGACCTGTACCCCTGGGGATAAAAATATATTATATGTTTATAAAAAATAAAATTAAAAAAAAAAAACAAAAACAAAAAAACACTAATTCAAAAAGATATATGCGCCCCTATGTTTATTGCAATACTATTTACAGTAGCCAAGATATGGAAGCAACCTAAATGTCACTGTTAGATGAATAGATAAAGAAGAGGTGGTAAATATACACAATGGAATATTACTTAGCCATAAAAGTGAATGAAATCTTGCCATCCATGACAACATGGATGGACCTCGAAGGTATTAAGCTAAGTGAAATATGTCATAGAGAAAAAGACAAATGGCACATGATTTCACTTACATGTGGAATCTAAAAACCAAAATAAATGAAGAAACAAAACAATAACAAAAAACCAGAAACAGTCTCATAAATACAGAAAACAAACTGATGGTTATCAGAGGGGAGGAGGCAGGGAGATAGGCAAATAGGTGAAGGGGATTAAGAGGTACAGAATTCCAGTTATAAAATAAGTCATGGGGATGAAAAGTATGGCAAACTAAATAAATAAATAAATAAATAAAATTTTAAAAGATCCTGCTTTTGCTTTGCTCCTCCTCTCTTATTTGATCTCTCTCCACCCTCCCTCTGAGGTGCCATGTTGTGAACTTTCCTGTGTAGAGCCATTTTGGCAAGGAGGTCTCTGGTCAATAACCAGTGAGACCTGAGGTCTGTCACCAACCACACGAGTGAGGATGGAAGAGATGTTTTCCCCCCATCGAGCTTTGAAATGACTATAACCCCAGCTGACACACCAAGAGTGCCATTGTGAGAGACCCTGATTCCTATGAGGACCCAGCTAAGCTCTGCCTACCTGGTTTTCTGACCCACAGAAATCACATGATTAAGAAATGTACATTGTTTTAAGCTGCTGAGTTTTTGGAATAATTTGTTAGAGTGCTGTAGATAGCTAACACATAGTCCCTTCTGGAAGGCTTCTTGTCATGAGAAGGGTAAGCACAGGCAGCTGTGAAACTGTCACACTCTTATATTAGACTCAGGTCAAGAGCTCTAGGCCCCATTTTTGGCCCAGCTATTGACTCACTCCATGGTCTTGGACAAGACCCTAACCATTTGTGGGCCTTAGTTTCCCCAGCTGTAACTGTACCACTGGAGTGGACTCCATGGCAGCTCTAACTGCCTGTGAGTCAAGAACCAGGAATGGGAAGTAGGCAGCCTGAGGTGACTGGATGTCAGAAGGGGAAGGAGGTGAAGGGAAGATGCTTCACTGCCATGCACTACCCTCTGTGCAATTTTCTCTAGACCTTAACTGATCACCTTCAGCCCCTGTCCCCTCAAGGACCCAGCTGGAACCGCAACTCAGCCACCCCAAGGCGAGTGAGTACCCCTCAGGGAGCCCAGGTGCCATGAGGAAGTTTCAGGGGCAAACATCCACTCCCTTCTTCTCCCAGAGAATCCAGCCACAGCACAGGCCTCCTACAAAGCAACAGGAATGCCTGGACCTCTGGCTTTGTACCCCAGGTGGGGGATGGGTGCCCTTCTCTCCACACCAGGCCTGGGACAGTCCCCAAGGTCTTACTTCTCTCCCTGGAACAGCAAGAAAGCCTGGGAAAAACCAAGCATCTCCAAAGCTCCTGGGGGATTAAAAACAAGCCCAAATAAGGGTCCATTTCTACAACATTCCTCAGGCTGCAAGGGAATGCCAGACCAGGGCAGCCTCCCCACAGCTGCCCTCCTCCCCCTCCCACCACCCCCAGGGCCAGCCCAGGCCTGGAAAAGCTGTCTAGTGGCTGACCCCTCTGCGACAGAGTTGGCAGGACTGCTCTGAGCAAAATCTGTCTTGAGTCTGTTTTTTCTCTCATGGGCCTAGGACAGAGGCTCTGAGGGGGCCCCTGCCAAGTGGCCACGACCAACCGAGGTCCCTCAGAGGTTCCAAAGCCCTGACAGGCTATTGTCAGTAGGTTCTAGGATCACCACAGAGGACTCTTGCCATGTTTTACACCCTGGCTCATTCAGCCATCCCATGCTTTCTCTCACGCGCTATTCAATCCTCCTAAATCAGGGTTTTCAATCTCAGCACGATACTTCTTGGTTGTTGGGGACTGACTGTCCTGCGTATCAGAGAACTTTAGGAAACATCCCTGGCTTCCACCCACTAGATGTCAGTAGCACACCCACACCCCTGCTCCATATAACTACCAAAAATGTCTCCAGACAGGCCAACTCTCACCCCCTGCTGAGAAACCTGTCCCAGAAACTTTTAAAGGTGTTTGGTTGGTCTCTGACCCAGTGTCCTGGCTGAAGGGCTTTGGCAAGAGGAAGGCAGGTGGCAGACAAGAAGGAAATCTCACTGGACACAGGACCACAAACCCCTTCACTCACTCTCACTCTCTCTCTGGCTCTCACTTACTCATACACAACGGGTCAGAGCTGATAATCTATCCTTCCCAGAACTTGAGAGGCCTGTATTAGTATGAACCTCAGGGGTGGGGGTGGGGGGGCTAGTGGCTTGCTCAAAGCCACACAGCTCAGCTAGGACTCTGGCCCAAGTCTGCAGGCCTCCAAACCTATACTCTGTGCCCTGTGCCCCTCACCATTGTCCACAGAGACTGAGCTTTCCTCACTGGTCACACTTCCTTACCAGGTGCAGCCCCACCTCCACTCTAAGGGCGAGGTACCCACATTTCCCAGGCTTAGGCTGGATTTCCTGAGCCACCTCTACTGACTCTCACCTTCTAGCTGTTGAATTGCCCTGATCGAGGGCGATCGATTTGCATACTGTATCGATCTCAAGGGCTGTGTAATATGTTTGACTTGTGGCACTTTGCATAATTTTCTGATTAAGTTACTTATTTAACCTATTGACCTTTTCTCTTAATTGGAATGACTGGGTACCGCAAATGTTGAGTGGTAATCAAGTCGTGCGTTTCCCTGAGTGGAATTCACGTCCTTGCTGCTTCCCCATCTTTCGTGACTCTGCTTCCTCTGCAGAGGCTTATGTTGAGCCAGCTGGCCCCCCACTTTCCCTGAGGGGAATGAGAGGGGTGCGTGTGGGGCCAGGCCCTCTCTGGCCTCTACCATCTGGAAGGTCCCCAGAACTTAGGAAAGGGCCAAGACAGGGGACAGTGTTGGCTGAAGTAAGTGTCCCAGCTGAGTGGTCAAGATAGGGGTGCAGGGCAGAGCTTTGATCACTGTTATTCCTTAGCTGTTGCGTGCAACACAATACCTCCAAATGTAGTAGCCTCGAACAATACCCTTTTGGTATTTCCTAGGCATCTGTGGGTTGGCTAGACAGTTCTGAGGATCTGGGCCAGGCTCTAGTGAGTCAGGTATTTGGCAGAAAGGCCGGCCCACATGGGAGGAGTGAAGAATTGGAAGAGGTGAGCCTTCTCCGTCCACTTCAGAGGAAGAGGTGTCCAGTTAAACGCTGAGAGGCTTGATGCAAGTGCAAAACTAAAACAATCCTCCTCCTCCTCCTCCAATTCCCCTAACCTGAGCACAATCCCCAAACTCCAAAGCCAAATGTGAGCCTAGAGCCCTGGGAAGTGAGGGCTGAGGGTGCCGTTTGCTCCCATCTCTTGTCTTGACACCTATTTCTTAGAGGGTCTGAATCAAGATACCCTTTCCAGGGTTTGTAAAAATCTTCCTGCCCTTCTAGTCCCACTGTGGTGAGGGAAGATTGAGAGCAGCTCTCTCAAGTCGTGCATGGCTATGACCACTACCCTCTTCCCTCTGTGGCCACATTTTTCCCACACTTCCTTCCCTGGCCCCTAGAACTCCAAGAGGGCTCCTGCCCCCAGGGCTCTATGTGGGATGGGACATAGGACCTTCCTACTCTCAACCCCCAAACCTGTCCAAAAGGGCAGTTAGTCCCAGAGAGGACTCAAGACCATTTTTCAGAGTCTCCCAGTAGATCTAAATACCCCTTCTCCCCTCCGTGGGGGAGTCTGCCAGTTGTTTGCCAAGATCCACTCTCTGCTCCTCACCTAGTGAGAGCTTTTATTTTTGCTTTGCAGCTTTATTGAGATTTCTTGATATACAACAAACTATATATTTAAGGTGCACAATTTGATGAGTTTGACACATGCATATTGCATGGAACCATGTCCACAGTCAAGATAGTGATCATATCACTCCAAAAGCTATTTTATGCCCTTTTGTAGACCCTTCCTTGCTCCTCCCTTCCCATGTCCCTCATCCCGAGGCAACCAAAGATCTTTCTGTCACCACAGATTAGATTGTGTTTTCTGAAAGTTTATTTAAGTAGAATGCTACAGTATATACTCTTTTTATTGGCTTCTTTCACTCAGTATAACTGCTTGCTTTGAGATCCATCACTGTTGCTGCATGTGGGAACAGCTCGTCCTTTTTCTTGCTAAGTAGTACTCCACTGTGTGGACGTACCACAGTCTGTTTATCTATTCACTGTTTGATGGGTCACTTTAACTGTTTCCAGTCTGGAGCCATTACAAATATTACAAATGAAGTTGCTACATTCACATACCAGGTTTTGTGTAGACATACGTTTTCATTCTTAACGTGTAGAAGTGGATTACTTGGATCATATGGCAGATGTATGTTTAACCATCTAATAAACTGCCAAGCTATTTTTTGAAGTGGCTGAATGTTTTATGTTCCCACAAGTGGTATGTGAGAATTCTCCATCAACACACAGTCTGATCAGCCCTTTTTATTTTAGCCATTCTACTGGGATTTTAGTTGCATGTCATTATAGTTTTAATCTGCATTTCTCTACTGATTAGTAAGCTATTTTATGTGCTTATTGCCATCTGTATATCCTTTTAAACTGGACACAGCATTGATTAACTTCTATCTTCCTGCCTCCCTTGCAGCTAGGTGTGGTCACATGATAAATGAAATGTGAGAGAAATTGATTTTTTGAACTTCATTCATGCTTGTTTGAAAGTAAATTGCTTGCCTTCCATCCATACATTATATCAATCTGCTTTTGCTACAATAATACTGCATAAAACCACCCCAAAACTCAGAGGCAAACAAACATGAATATTATTTATATCTTGTTCATAGGCTTTGCGTAGCTGGTCTATTCCCAGCCAGGGGACAAGTTCAAGTCTGTTTCACATGTTTCATTCCAGCACCCAAGTTCCAGAGAAACCAGCTACTGGGGGCAGGTTCTGCTCATGCCTGAGATCACAGGCTCCCAGAAAATCAATCAGGATGCTTCTTCAGGTTTAAACTTGGAACCAGGGAGAGGACATCTACTCCCTTCTATGGAGGTGGATAAAAAAGAAGGGAAATTTTGCTGAACAATCCAATCTCCCAGGGTACTCCTGCCCTTCCCACAAGCTAGGGTGTGGTGTGTCTGTGCCCACACCTGAATGTGCAGGGAGGTGACTGTTCTGTGGCTGGCGGAGCAGCAAGACAGGGGACCTGGGTCCCTGAGAGTCCTCATGGAACAGAACTGTCCACATACTCTCGTCTGAGGACTTATGTGAGAATGAAGTCACCTCCATCTTTTTTATGACTCTGCATTTTTAACCCTCCTTGTTCCCCTAACCTAGACTTTACCTTAACATATGCTCCAGCATTTCCCTTTCCAGCATAAGGAAATTTGGGTTTGTTTTTGTTTTGCTTTGCCTTAATCTCTTCTCAGGTGTTTAAAAAGAAAGAAAGAAAGAAAGAAGAAAGAAAGAAAGAAAGAAAGAAAGAAAGACAGACAGACAACACAGTATCCAACAAGCATTCTTTCATGTCTAGCATCCCAAAAGAGGGAAGGTCCCAGGGTCAAAATGCAGAAGTAAATACTTCACATTACCACCCTGCCACATGAGCTACACTACTGGGTGTTTCCAAGAATTCTGGGAACTGACGTGTCATATTCAGAACACTGTCTTCCCTGGTCTCCAGTCCAGTATGTTCACCTTCCTCTTACACAGAACTCCTGGCTCTGGTTCTGCCCCCAGTTCCTCCTTCCCGAGGCCTGTGGCTGGTCTTGCAGAGCCAGGTGCCAGACCTGGCTCTGGCATCCTTGCCTCTAACTGGCAGGGCCTCCACCTAGCCTTGCTCCTCTCAACAAACGCTGAATAACAGGCTCTGGCATCTCCTGAGGCTCTACAGTCATTAGCCTGCTGGGAGGTAAGTGCAGGCAACCAGGGAGAATTTACCCTCAGCAACAGGCTTCTCACACAGAAGCCAAATACACCCCAGCAGGTATCGAGTACAGAGGTCGAACATCCAGCAGCCTCTGGATAAATTCCTTCTTCCGCTCTGCAGAGCCAGCCTCTTCATCTCTTGCCTCTGTCTGCTGCAGCCCTAGCCCCATTTTTGTGCCCCTCTGCAGGCACAGTTGTCAGACTCTTCTCTAGGGGGGTTTCCTGAGAGCCAGGACACTGCCCCAGCCTCATCTACCACTTCTCCCTGCACACACCATCTGGCCACTAGCAACTCCACCCAATGCCAGAAAAGCCCCAGACGACACAGCCTGCTCTCCTCTCTGTCTTCAAAGCTCTCACCTTCTTTTCTGCCTGGCAACCTCCCTCCCATCCTCTAGGTCCTGGTTAGACGACACCTGCTCCAGGAAGCCTGCAACCTTGGCTCCCTCACGCAGTGGCTGTTTCCTTCTCTGGCGTCCAGTGAACCTGAGCATCCCTGCTCCGCTTCCAGGCCCTCTGCATCACTGTTAGGTATCTACTTCCTCCCATCCATCGCTCTGCACCTGCTTTGAAGGAATGGCCAAGGTCTTTTTTTTATTTTGGTCTCCAGCACCTGGCCTGGTGCTAAAGAAATGAGACATGGTAAGTCAGTATTTGCTGATGACTGGAGGAATGAATGAGCAAAAAGAGACAAGCGAAGAAATAAATAGCCAGTTAGATGGAAGCCTGCTTGAATGGACTTTCCCCTTCCAGCACTTCTTTCTATTCAAATACGCAGTATGTATTCATTTTTTATCTCCTCTTCCACTCTCCTGTAAGCTCCATGAAGACTCAGCTGTGTCAGTTTTATTCGCAGCTATGTCCTCAGTACGCAAAGCCTGGACCTTAGAAGGTGCACAGTAAACATCTGTTGTAGGAATGAAAAAAATGGGCAAATACTGGACGGGAGGACAAATGGATGTGTGAGAGGGTAGCAGGATAAAAGCAAGAAGGATGTTGTCAGGGGCACCTGAGTGGCTCAGTGGGTTAAGGCCTCTGCTTTCGGCTCAGGTCATGATCCCAGGGTCCTGGGATCGAGCCCCACATTGGGCTCTCTGCTCAGCAGGGAGCCTGCTTCCCTTCCTCTCTCTGTCTGCCTCTCTGCCTACTTGTGATCTCTGTCAAATAAATAAATAAAATCTATAAAAAGAAAGAAAGAAAGAAAGAAAGAAAAAAAGAAAGAAAGAAAGAAAGATAGATGCAGTCAGTTCTGTAATGTAGTAAGACCAGGCTAATTCTTGGGAGAAGACTGCTCTTTCTTGGGAGGAGAAAAGCCCCAAAATTTTGGCCTTTTGGTTTCACAAAGACAAGGCCCCAGGGGACATCTAATGATGTAGGTTAAGGAAATTCAACATTTTTACCAAAAAATTCTTTACAAAATAATTATTAAGATTCCGCCCCAGGGACAAGAACATAGATCTGTACTTTTTTCTTTAATGTTAAAAGTGGCAGTTTTTCCCTTGGTTGTTTCATTATTCCTGATGAGTGGGGAATAGAGGTTTCATGGCCTCAGGCCCAGAGAAAGGACTGAGAGAAGCCCCTGAGGTAAGTGGCAGCAGCAGCACCCCTCCTCAGCCTGCCGTGGATGGACAGACAGCCACCAGCAGGAGGGAGAAAAAGACGGGGAAGGGGCTTCTTATGATGTGCCACACAGAGCGGGCCATGGTAATTTTGAAACGGGAGGCCGAATTTTAAGTTTTCTCTGGATGCCACAAGTTCCTTAGAATATCCTCAATGTAATCTGTTCCCTCATGACAATTTGATGTCAGTGGGGCCTTGGGGAGGAAAGAAGGCCATTGTGTCCGTGCCTGGGCAAACTGCTGTGGGGGGAGGAGAGGGATCCAGAGAAGCAAGGACAGCTAGGGAGCATGAGGGAAGAAGCTTACAGCTGCAGCTCACACAAGGAGGCGACAAGCAAGACACCACAAGTAAACACTCCCCAGAAAGCCTCAGGGAAATTCACATGGGGCAGAGATTTTCTCTGAGCAGTCAGGGTGAAGGCCAAGGTACCTTACTAGAATAGTAAAGGAAAGAATGACTGAAGGAGCCCTGAGAAGAACAGATTATTAATGGATGGATGAATGAGTGAATGAGGGGGGTGGTGCTGGGCGAGTGGATGAGAAGATAGATGGATGCATGGGTGGGTGGGTGGATGGATGTGGGGATAGATGGGTGGGGGGATGGATAAGTGGTTGGGCAGGTGGATGGATATGTGCACAGGTAGATGGGTGGATCGGAGCGATGCATGGGTAGGAGAAGAGATGGATGAGGTGGTGGATGGGTGGATAGATGGACAGATAACTCCTTCCACCTACAGGTAGGTAAGCCCAAACAGAGTGACTGGCCACTTGGATGTCAGTTATAAAGGAAACGGATGAATGTATTGCCCATCTGGAACTCACTTGGCTGCCGAAAGTCCTCAAAAACAAGCCTGTCTCTTGCGTTTCCTGGCCCTCTGCCCTGGCAACTCCTGTACCATGCTGATACGTGGATGTGCCTCCAACAGCCCAAGGGAGGAGAGCTCTTAGTTAAAATATTCAACTGCAACGCTAAGAATGCACGCTGATTAGCTGAGTGCGTCCCAGGCCCAGCTACTCTGCTCCACAGCAGCAGCCTGATTAGTGAAGGAGGCAGCTCAATCAGCACAGCCTTCAGCCCGCACGCAGGGCCCTGGCACTGCCGGCTCCTCATGGGCTGGCCTTCCTGAGTGGATGGGGCAGGCAGAGTGCTGTGGCTGTTGCTGACCCTCAGGAAGTCGGCACGGTCCTCACTCTCCTGGCTGCCTTTCTAAGACCTGGATTCTGTTAGTGCCTCACAGTCTGCCAGGTAGAGTCTCCTTGCTGACTCCTACCAAATAATCATTTAATCAGCACAGTACCTGGAAGGTGATTTTGTTCTATTCCTACTTTATAGATGAGGAGACCGAGGCTCAGTGAAGTTAGGCTGTAGAATTCTAATTCAGTCCCAGGTCCTAAGTGCCTGCTCGTGTAGTGCTGTCCCTACTGCAGAAATCTGATAGTAAAGGAGCCCAGTCAGGGATCTACAGGGATCCCTTCTGGCCAGAGGGACTGGCCAGGTAGGGTGAGGCTGATCAGGGAGCCACTCCTTTCATGGGTTCATTTTGGCTTCCTAAAGTGCAAGGTCCTCACAGACCTCCAACCACAGACCCAACTGCAGCTCTGAGACACCCCACCAGACCCCCAGACCACAAGGACTGGCCCTCCACCTGGGCCCTGCAACACTGCCTTCCTGCAGCCCTCACGCCCAGGCCCAGGGACCTGGCCTCCTGCTTGCCCTGACCTGGCACCACTGGCCCCGGGAAGCCCCACCCATCCCAAGCCCTCTTTTTGTCAGAGCTCCCTGCTCTCCTAACTCCTGCCCAGGTCCACAAGGTCCCCCTCAGTCCTCCCAGCTTCCCCTTCCTGTCCTGCCTCTCATTGTCCCCTGCCTGCATCCCTCCTGTGCTCCAGCCACACCCAAATGCCACAGATGTCACCCAGGCTGTTCCTTCTGCAACAATGCCATTCTCTTCCCTCCTCTTCATCCTCCTTATCCACCCATGAAATGCCAACACCTCTTTCATGTCTCAACTTGAGTATCATTTTCTTAGTGGAGCCTTTTTAGTTCCTCTCCTTCTCCAGTCCCAAGACTCAAATAAGCACCCCTTCCTTTGAGTCCTCCTGGTCTTCCCTCTCATCAGAGGCTCAATAATGCTTGAGTGTTCTTTTCTCCTCTCATGTCTGGCTTCTCCAGCAGTTTGCTAGATTTTGAAGGTAGAGGTTCTGTTTTCCCCTTTATTCCCCCAGCACCCAGCTCCAGGTAAGGATTTAGTGATGCTTGATCAATTATCAAATGATGGTTAGAGCCAAACTATTCCTATCCAGTCTCGCACACTGCCTGGCACACTGCAGTTGATTAATAAGTGAATGTGGAGAGAGGAGATGCAACATGGGGGGTTGGGGGGAAGGAGAAGAGTAAATGAAACAAGATGGGATTGGGAGGGAGAAAAACCATAAGTGACTCTTAATCTCACAAAACAAACTGAGGGTTGATGGGGGGAGGGGGTGGGGGGGTGGGACATTATGGACATTGGGGAGGGTATGTGCTATGGTGAGTGCCGTGAAGTGTGTAAACCTGGCGATTCACAGACCTGTACCCCTGGGGATAAAAATATATTATATGTTTATAAAAAAAAAAAAAAGTTAACACCTGATCTAAAAAAAATAAATAAATAAATAAGTGAATGTGGAGGGTGGGAGGGGACTGGGGAAAAGCCAAAGGGTCAGCATAGGTTCAAATTTTTGCGAGTGGTCATGGGCCTTGAGTCCCCTCAGAGTGAGACATTTTGAGTGCCAACTCTCACCCACAAGTGAGCTCTAATAAGTCCAACATAGCTTTGCAAGAACTTCTGGGGTCCTGTCCAGTTGAACTCTGCACTGCTTGTGCTTGTCTCCAGGCAGAACAGACAATGAATTGTGGCCATAAGGTCAATCAGATGAGACCTGATGACCAAAGTGCATCATAGGGCTAGGAAGAGAGATTATTAAGCAATAGAATGAAAGCTCTGTTCCCTGGATATTTGGCCAACTACAAATTGCTCCAAGGCAGACATTCTGGGATCCTCCACACACCAAACCATTTCACAGGTCCAAAGCCAAGGCCAATGGATGACAAGGTTACCCCATACCCAGCACAAGAATTTCCACAGAGTTTGTTTTCTAGAAACAGAGACTAATTGGCTTCTATTTGCATGTGCACCCCCTGCCCTTTGACAGGCAGAGAATCACATGAGGGCTGCAGCTTTTCCCATCTCTTCTTGAACCATAGCAGTAGAACAAGAACATAGTTATAGATGTGGGAAAACATTCAATGCTAATTCTCTAAGTTACTTGTATGTCATCTTGTTCCCCTCAAAATAAAAATGAAATGCTTTTGGTGAACCCAGGGTATAAGATTGTCATTAGGTTACTTTGAATCTCTCTCTCTTTTTTAAATGTATAATATTAAGTTCCATTATGAAATTTCCTCCTTTCCTTCTCTCTCTTCGTCCTTCTTCCTAAGATGCAGATACTCCTGAGAAAAGGCGTTATGCTCTAAAACCAAGCTCTGGCCAGTAGGATGTAACCTGAAGCCTTTTTAAAATGGTAGCTGGGATGTGACCCTTTCCCTTCTTTATTCACCACTTCTTCTGTCCTCTTCCTGGAATGCAGATATTCTGTCCAGAGCTCTAGCTATCATCTTGGATCATTTAAATGAAAACCACATTCTAGGGATGGAGCAGAAAGGAGCAGAAAAATTTATCAGTCAATGCCCTACTTACCTCTAAAGTTTGTACATGAGAGCAAAATAACAATTTCTCTTCCTCCTCCTCCATTATATATATATATATATATATATATATATATATATTTTTTTTTTTTTAACTACCATTTGTTTAGCTCCCTGTCACTTGTAGCAGAACCCAATACAGGGTCCACTGCCTGCCCACTAATCTCAACTGGCACCATCTCCAGCAGCCCTCAAATGGAACATGGTCAGATTCTCTATCCTCTCCTCCTCTCCCAATAGGCTCCATGGTCTTTATGCATATTCCTCCACAATTACCTTCATAACCTTTGAAGACCAAAGTAATGTACAAGGTATAACCTTCGTCAAGCCAAAAATGTGTGTTACAAACAACGTGAGTATTGAATATGGCTGTAATAATTAAGTCTCACTCAGGGGAGATTGGGCGATTTTTATTTCCTCCCTTTTCTACATGTTGTTTCCTTCAATGAGCGTTTATTACTCTTAATAACAAAAAAATCAACAATCTAATAGAAAAATAATCTGGTACGGCCCAAATCAAAAAATGTAAAAATGTCCCTGAGGACAATTCAAAAGTCCAGAAAATAACTGGGATTTCCAGAAGAGAGAGAAAGGAGAGATGCCCCTCTTAAGGTGACATGCGTGCAAGGCGTATTTGGTCAGTCACCATGTAAAAAGACTTGCATTTTCGATCTCTAGTCCTCATGAACCCCAAAGGCACGTGTCATCTCTACGTCACAGATGACAAAACCGAGGCTCACAACAATTCAAGATTTTCTCCCAAGTCACCCAGTTCATTGACACGGCCGTACTTTGACTCCAAGTCTCCCCGGCCGCAAAGTTTACATTATTATACTATATGAAGCTACTTCATTTCCCTGGATTTGGGAGTAACTGGACCTACAACATCATCCTTATAATAGTCAAGACTCTAACTATTGGTTATAAATGGAAGACTCCCGACCCAAAGTAAGAAAGGAGAATTACCTGGCTCGCGAAACTGAGAAGTCAGCTGCAGCTTCACGGGAGCTCCAACTCTATCAGCAGGTCCCGTTTTGCTCAGTCCTTTCACCCTCTTCTTCTCTGACTTCCCGTAGTTGCAATCCGCCCACCGCTCTGGCCCACGAGCGCCCGGTTTTACACACAGAGAGGTTAAAGCCGAGATCTTTATCCCAGAATTCTCCGCGAAAGTGTCTTTTCTCCCATTGGTTCTGGGCGGTCACGTGCCCACGCCTGACCTAATCACCGTGACCTCAAGAGTGCTACAGGTGGTGGTGTGTCCACTGAAAAAGCTGAGTGGAGGAAATGAGATTCCTCAGAGGAAATTGTGAGGATCGTTTCACAGAAGAAAGGTACAAGGATATCCGTAGTACAACCGCAGCGTCCCCCATATTCCCAATGCCCTCCGGGAGCCTCCACTCCCTCAGCCTTGGCCACCGTGGGAACCACTTCTCTGTGTAAACACCCGACACGTAGGCGCCCCACAACTGGCAAAGACGCCTCCCATGGAAAAATGGCTTCTGTAGGACCCACTTATTCCTTTCCCAAATGGATTTTGTTCTTCTTGAAATCCTTTAATGAGGAGCAAACAGGCATCACACAGATCTGGATGTGAACTCAGGGCCAGAGGCATTTGATGATTTATTCATTGACCCACCAAATCTAGTTTGTCTCTATGGGCCAGTGCTAACAGGCCATTTCATTCATTACTCCGCAAAGTCTGACTCCATGAAGCTGATCCCTTTTCAGTTAACTTCTAAGAGAGGAATTTCCTCTGGCAATTCAAATCAACAAGCATTTATTAAGCACCAACTATGTGTCACAGGCGGCTGGGCTGGAAATGCAGAGATGGAGGTGACCCAGATCCTGCTCACAGCCCAGTGGGTGGATGTGAGCAAATGTCTTTAGTGTCCTGCAGAAAATACTGTATTGGTTTCCTAGGACTGCCATAACCAATTAGCACAAACTGGGGGGGCTTCAAACAACAGAAATGTATTCTCTCACAGTTGTGGAGGCCAGATGTCTGAAATCCAGATGTTGGCAGGGTTGATTCCTTCTGGAAGCTTCGAGGAAGAATCCATTACATGTCTCTCTCCTAGAGTCTGGTGGCTTCTGGCAATCCTTGACACTCCTTGGCTTGCAGACACATCCAGTCTGTCTCCATCTTCACATGGTCAATTCCCTCTGTTTCCTTGTCAAATATCCCTCTGCCTTTTCTCTTATAAGGATAGCTGTCATTGGATTTAGGGTCCACTCTAACCCAGGATGATATCACCTCAAGATCCTTAACTCAATTTCCTCTGCAAAGACTCTTTTTCTAAATGAGGTCAATTCACAGGTTTCAGTTGGACATATCTTTTGGGGCTTGCCATTCCACTCAAAAGAGTTACTGTGCAGGGTACAGAGAGACCTCAGAGAAGGGAGTGGTTTTCTGTCTTTAGAAGGTGATGGCAGTAGTGTCCTCACAGAAGAGGGCATGGCTGAGCTTTCCAAGAGGATAACAGGAGTTTGTAAGGGAACCAAGCAGAGAAAGGACATTCTGGGAAGCAGCAGGTGATGAGGCAAAGCCAAGAGAATGAGCCATCACCTTCAGAGAACTAACAGCAGTTCGGCGTGGCTGGGGCATGGAAGGGAGAGTGAGGGGAAATGAGGCTGGAGAGAACCATGGAACCAGACCTTGACAAGGCTTGAGAGCTTTACAAGAAACCTAGACTCGATCCTATGGGCAACACGAAGCCACCGGAGAGGGAACCAGTCTGTTCTGTGCAGGTGAGTGCTCAGTTGAACTTTTCTTATAGGCATTTGTCTTTCCTCTGCAGTCTTGGCAAATAAATTGTGAGCTATTTAATGGCAAGATTCACATTTGATTTACCTTCACACAATGCTCATGTCTAACACATAGTATGTGCTCATCAAACATGTTCTGTTTCGTGAATGAACTGAAAAGGCAATTACTAAGGGCAGGTGGCCTCCGGCTCTTACCCATGAGAGGCGGTGTGGGAATGAGGGACAGAATTCATGTTTATGAGACTGTGTCCAAGTTGCAGTTCTGCCACTTGTGAGCTCTGTGACCTCAGGCAACCTCTTCACTTTCTGCTTCTCAGTTTGCTTCTCTGAATGATAGAAATAATCATCACCATCATAAACACCACAGGCTAATATCTGAACCTCAGGGAGTGCATGGCCTGCCCTGTGCAGTCTCCAGGAAACAGCAGTTGGAGCCGAAGAGGCTGGAGTGCTGAAGGAGTGGGGGCCCGGAGCCGGGCTGGCTGCGTTAGCATCTTCAGCAGCTCGGAGGCCAGAGGCTCAGTGGGACACCAATGACGCATCTGGCATTGGGGCAGTTGCTGGCTGTGGTCGTGTCAGGGATGACGCTTCTGTGACAAGTCACGGAGTTGCCTCCACAGCTGCTCACACACTGTGTGGTTGTCTCTCTGAGGGAAGTAGGGGTTTCTCAGCCCTGAAGCTGGAAGGTAGAGGCAGGTGGGCTCCAGAAAGGCCCTGGAGGAACCCTGCCCCAGCATGAAGGACTTTGAGGCCTTCTTCCCTGATCCAGGTCCCTCAGGTCTGCCTCTTGGCACTCAGCTCCCTTGGGCTACTCCGGGAGGCCGAGGGGTAGAGTTTATATGGTGCTTTGTGCTTCACTGGCTGTTCAAGGGTGCGGTCCTGGCTCCAAGCCTGGGTTCCTGCTTTCCTGCTGTCAGTTAGGGGTCCTCCCTGACCATGTGAGTATGCCGCACCTCCCTGTGCCATTTGAGTACCAGGCTAACAGCCCCTCTTCTCCCTGGCCTCAGCCCACTCAGAGCTACAGCTCATGAGGTGAGCTAGGACAGTCAGAATGTGTTCCTTGAGGATTCTATTTGGGACACTGAGTCTATAGACTGTGGGGTCAGGCTACAGGACCTTAACATCCATTGGCAGTAGAGCTCACACCAGAGGCAGCTCCAAACCCCAGATAATGGAAAGTAGAAATGAGTGGGCCTGCAGAGAGGAGAATGAGACCCAAGCATGCAACTGAGAGGAGAGAAAGTGACTGGGGAGGGGCTGTGGGATCCTGCACCCTTTCTGTCCTGCAAGCCCCACCGTCCCTCTGGAGAAACTCTCCTTGTATTGAACTAGATTGAGTGGGCTTCATTTCATGCAGCTTGGAAATCCCTTCCAGGAATGTGCTTGCCCTCCTGGCTAAACATGACTCTGTCTAAAAGGACTAACTGCGGTTGTTCATCATTGAGCCCATCCCTACCTCTGCGTGCTCAGTACTGAGGCAGGATGATGACAGACAACAGGTACTGAGCAATTCCTATGTGCTAAGCCGGCTCTAAGTGTTAATTCTTTAATCTGTAGCAATGCCTTGAGGAAGCACTATTCTGTGTCCAGTTTTCAGATGAGGAGCTTGAAATAAATGCAGGGATGTTAAGCCATTGTGCCAAGGTGACCCAGCATTAAGTAGAAGAGTTGGCCTCTGACTGCAGAGTGCACACTCATACCACCAGGCCACACTGTTGGTCTGGGACATAGAAGTCAGTAAGCCTGGTTTCTGCCCCAGAGCCCAGGGATGCGCTGGCAGAGCAGGAGGCACTTTGTAACCATTGAGATAAGCAGGGAAGGGAGATGTAGCAAGTGCTGTGGGTCACACACATAGGAGCCACCAACTCCCTGGGACAGTCAGAGAAGTCTTCACTGAAGAGTTGCTATTGAGCTGGACCTTAAAGAGCGTGTAGGGGTTCATCAGCATAGAAATAAAAGAGAAATCATCATAGACAGAGGGAACAGATGCAAAGGTATGCAAGGACAAAAGCTTAGTGTACCTTTTCCAGCCCACCCTGACCTCATTCTTTTCTGAAATCCTATTGCACAGGCTGGGAATGCCCACAGGCTAATCAAATGCCCAGTGGACAGGTACTGTGCTTGGCCTCCTCTGTATCTACAAAGGGAGATTTGTGTGGCTGGCCTCTGCCCCTTTAAACCAAGTATTCCAGCCCAGCACTGTGCAACAAAGCTGATGCCCAAGAGGGACAACTGCTACAATCTCAGAGCTTTTCTGTCTTGGCCCAGTTGCAGGGATACCAACCCCTGTGGCATGTTCTGCTTTTAACCCCTCCTTCTCCCTGCAGCCTGCCATCTGATCCTTTCCTCACTGCCGACATTACCCAGGAAGTACCTCTGTCCATGTCAGTATGACCTATGCCTGGACCACCCAGCATCCAGAACCCTGCTGTCTCTGGCCCATGTGGCTCCTAATGCTCGGCCTACCCATCTGTCCTTTCCCCACCAAAGGGCCTTGGTGAGAGTACAGAATATGTGTGCTGCTCCTCTGCCTGACAGCAAGGCCCTAATAACCTCTGAAAAGCCCTCCCATTGGATCCTGCACTAATTACAACAAACAGAATTCTTAACACATTGCCAGGCTTCCCAGGAAGAAAAAAAAAAAAAAAAGGAAATTTCCATAGCCAGACATGGCCCAAAAAAGAGAGAACAAGATCAGCAAACTGAAACTCACATGTTAAAGCAGGGTTTCCTTGAAGGCAAATGTCAACATTGATAAGGAGACCAAACCCTGTGTAGAAGGCAGGGTCAGAGATCTGAGCTCAAGACTTCCATCTTTAATCAGGGGGCCTTTGACAGGGACTAAAGTGGATCCAGATCTCTAGAGCTCTTTTGGTCTCAACAGAAGTATATATCAATTTTCCCTGAAATAATAACTTACCAACTTAGATCTGACAAGATTCTCAGGTAAATTCAACTCAAAATGAGCTCACAATAGAAATTACCAGACAGATATGAAAGGAATGAGAATCAGCAAAGTACCAAACAGATTTAGACCTTCAAAACCTTTAGATATTGGAATTGTAATATACAGACAATAAAATAAGCCTATATTAAATTTAAAAAAGAACTAAAATAGGGAGCTAGAATGTGCAAGGGCCAAGCAACTATCAAAGACAGCAAGGCAGCTATGAAAATGAGTAACTTAGAACTTGCCAAAGTGATGAATAAAATTGTTGAAATTAAAAATTCAGTGGCTAGGTTAAACAGAAAATCAGACACAACTGAATAGAGAATTAGTGATCTGGAAGATAAAGCTGAAGAAATTTATGTGAATGTGGTTCAGTTGGGGAGAAGGGAGATATGAGAATGTAAGTAATATAAATGACAAAACAAGAAGGAGTAATAAGAAATTAAAAAGAGCCAATCTTCAAAGAGGTAATGGCTGAGGAATTTTCCAAAATGGATGAAAGTTCTAAGTCTACATGCAGAAACATAAATATATTAAATAAGACTAAATAAATAAATCCACACCTATAATATTGTAGTGAGAATGCAGAAAACTACCGAAAAAGAGATCTTAGAAGCAGCAAAAGAACAAAGGCAGGTCATCCCTCCAAGATGACAATTAGATTGACAGCAAAATTCTCAACAGTAATGGAAGCCAGAAAATAGCCGACTAAGATCATCAAAGTGCTGGGAAAAAATAAGTAGCTGGAGGGAAGGAAAAAAAAAACAAAACAAAGTACAAAAAACACCCAACCCCAAAACGAGACAAAACAACAACAAAAAACCCTACTTTCAAGGATGAAGGCCAAAAAAAGTCATTTCAGATAAACAAAAACTGAGTTTACAATCAACTGACCATCACTAAAAGAACTTCTAAATAATGAACTCCAGGGAAAAGGAAGATGATCTCCAAAGAAGTATGACAAAGTACAAAGAAATTGGTAAACATGTAGTAAATAAAACCAGACATTGCCTCTATGGAAAATATAATAATAATCACAACAATAACAACAATAACAGAATTCTTGTTAAAGATTAAGATAACAGGATAATAACAACAATAAAAGGATAAGAATATGTAATATATGAGATTTTAAAAACAGACCTAAAATACTCGATGACAATGCCATGTAAGTCAGGAGAAGGGTGACTATATTAAAGTATTTAAACATTTTTGTTGTGTCTTATCCTGTTGAGGAGAAACATTTAGATATTGCTTACCAATATTAAGTATGTAAGGTAAAAGGCAAATGCAGTAACAGAATAGAAATTAAATATGTAACTTGAAAAAAAAATAGAAGTAAAAAAAACTTTAAAAGTTGAAGCAGCAATAACCATAAAAATCAATTAAAAAAAAAGAAATACAGAAAAAAAGAGGCAAAGAGCATGTACAGAGTAAACTAAGAAATGCATACAAATATATCAATAGCCACCACAAATATAAAAGGGCTAAAGTCATCACTTAACATATAGAACTTACAAGATTGAACAAAAAATATGACTATATGCTGTTTAAAAGAGATCTAAAACAAGAACACAAAAAGGTTGAAAGTGAAAGGATGGAAAAATACATTAGAACAAGTTTAAATAAATCTGGGGTAGCGATACTGACATAAAAATTTAACTGAAGACAAAAAGCACTGGAGTCATCCCATTAGAACAGGTTCAATCTCCAGAAAGTTATAAAGGCTATTAACTTATGTTCCTCTAACAAAATAAACTTGCTAGAAATATAGAGAGAAAATGACAAATTACCTTCATAGTGGAAAACTCTAACACATCTTTCTAATTATTGACAGATGGAGCAGACAAAAATTTAGGAAAGATGCAGAGATTTGAACAACCTAATCAACTAGCTTGGTTAAAACTCTATGCCCAGTAATTAGTTGGAGCAATTCTTTTCAAGCACATAAAAGCCATTTATACAAATCAACCACATACTAAGCCATAAAGTTGTTTTCAGCCCATTTCCAACATATTCCTATTGGGCTAAGGTGTTAAGTCAATAACAAAAAGACAACCAACCAACCAAAACTACCACCACCACTAGGCTGGCTAGGCAGATCTGCTTTACCAACTTATTTAGGGACTGCAATCTTTCATTTTGATTCCCAATCATTCCTTAGGATATTGTCTTCATCTGCGTGGTTGAAGCTTAGTCATGGACACATTTGCCTGCCAGCTTGCAGAAAGAGAGTGAAAGAGTCCGGGGCAAGCAATTTTATTTTAAACTCATATTGCTTTGGTGCTAATTTAATCACAAGGATGGGCCACACTCGGCTCAATGGAGGCTGAAAAATGTAGTCTCCGACTCTGCAATTGTGTCCAGGAAAATGTATTGATGAGAGCTGTTTGCCGCACGCCTGGACTCATTCTGTGAAATATCATATTGTTACCCAAACCACAAAAGAATAGTAGGAAAGAGAAAAAGAAAAGAAAATTGGTGGCCAATCTCACTCATAAAAAGGAAGATAAAAATCTGAAACAGAAATAGGAAAAAATCTTACTCCAGTAATTTATAAAATATATAAACTGAATTAAAGATTCTGGCAGATTTTCTTTAATGATCGACTTAGAGTGGATCTACAGCCAATGGATTCTTGCAGATGAGAAAACGAAGACAGAAGCTAAATGACTCATTCAAGGTCACAGAGCAAGCCGAAGGCTCCACGTTCCCACCTCCACCCTACCACCTTGGACACTGCCCAGACACATAAAGTGCCTGGGACACTTGGAGGGGCCACGCCCTTTACAGTTACACATCAATTATTTCCATTTCTCTGAGTTGAGTAGAAACCAGACAAACCCTTGATTTTCTAGTCTTACTAACTTCATGAGTTCTCACTCAGACAGCTCTTACTTTACGTAGCACCCTGACATGCATTATTCCTTTAATTCTCACAGAGGCCCAGTGAGGTAGGTGGCAAGATTGTCATGCACAGATGAGGCCTGAATGGGCCCCTTGGATTTCTTTGGCCATCTACTCATCACTAGAGATCACAGCCACTGTTGTGTCCCTACATATGTTCCCTGTAGAATCATACCCCTAGTTCCCCTTTGGAGAACTTCATGCTTCTGAAGATGTCACTGGGACCAATGAACAGTTTTGTTCTAGAACCTGCAAAGGGCACAGGCTGCAGGCTAGAGGGTGAAGGGCAGCAGGCTGGGGTCAGCAAGTGTGACTCCTCCAGCTGTCCCTGGAAGGAGCCCCTAACGTGCTACTTTAATGTTCTCACATAAAGAATGGAACAGGATTATACCCCTCCTTTCTTCCATTCCCTATACCATGCACACTTCACACATTATTTATAGATTTATAGATGGACAGGAAGCTCTGCTGTAGGGGAGAGAGGACTGGATTAGGAATCAGACACCCTAAGTTCTGATTTTGGCTGTCACTCACTTGCCTGTGATCTTGGGCAAATCACCCCACCCTTGTGAGTCTTACCCATAATGGATGCCCCGGGGCTACCAGAAAGTGCTAGATGTAGAGGGACGTGTTTGTGTCAATGTAAGAAGCTTAAATAAGCTAGAAGTATATTTCTCTCTCATGCAATAAACAATCCAGGCTTGATGTCATGGGTTCATAATGCCAGTGGCCCCAGAATCCTTATTTTGTTGTTCTGCCGTCCCCTGGGTGTCGCCCTGCCCTGTTCCAGGAAGCAGGTTGAAGCATCAAGATCTTCCCCTTTCCCTTAACAACATAATTCAAAAATTGTTCACAGCACTTCCATTCAACCCCATTGAACAAAATGTGGTCAGATGACCACACCTCATTCAGTGGAGACTGGGGCATACTGGCATTGGGTGAGCAGCCACATATCCTGATAAAAAGTATACTAATTTTGAAAAAGAGGGACAGACATTGGGAGACGATTTTTAGTCTGTTCCACACTATCCCCTTCTCCACACTTAGAGGGATTTAACAACTTCTTGGACTAAAAATGGGCTCTCTGGCAATGTTCTAGATTGGCATGCATTTTGAATTTGTAATGACCTTTAGAGGCTCTATCTAGAGGCAGTAAGAGAATTCAGCAAATAAATAGTCTCCCACAGAGTAGCTCCAGAGTAAAACTGGGAATAGCCTCCTCCCTGCTCTCAGATGAGACAGCTGCTAAAGGACAGAGGCGGGGCTCATCACAGAACATCAGTGGCGGGCAGCTTCCTCCTGGATGGAGGCAGATCCATCCAGCAGGACTCCCCAGCCCCAGGATGTCCTGCCCCCAGTCCCCCCACCTTTCACCAACTGGAAGCAGAAATGAGTCTCATCTCAGGATACCTCACTTGTCTTTGCCACCAGATGCTCTTCTTTCTGAAAAAGGAAATGGCTGAGAACTGGCTGGGAATGGGGCACAAAGCTCCGAGCTGCACTCAAGGAGTTTCTCGCCTTCTGAGAGGCTGTGCCATCAGAGTCGTTGGCAGATATGGGGCCTCTGGGACACCAGAGCTGGCAGACTGTGTGTCCAGGTGGATGCAGCCAGGGGCTCAGGAGTCCCTTGAGAAGCTACAGAGCACTGTGGAAGACTGCTCAATGCCAAGGGCCAAGTGTAGCCTCTGGCACCAGGGGAGCTGGGCAAACGCTCCTCCGTGCAGGGTTCT
Source organism: Lutra lutra (assembly GCF_902655055.1). Classification (NCBI taxonomy): domain Eukaryota; kingdom Metazoa; phylum Chordata; class Mammalia; order Carnivora; family Mustelidae; genus Lutra; species Lutra lutra. Next base: position 70,776,369 of record NC_062287.1, read on the forward strand.
CATACATCGGAGAAAATTAGAAGGCTAATATTAGTTTAGCCATTGATAGGGGGCCTCTTCTGCCAGGCATCATGTTAAGGGCTTTATGCACATATTTTATAGGGAGAAATATTTTCTTTATTGTTCACAAAAACCCTATGAGGAATGAGGAAACAGGAGCTAATAACGTACCGCAAACCACACAGCCAGCACGAGGTGGGGGGCAGGACTCAAAGCCGGCTCTGTCTGACTCCAAAGCTAGTGAGCTTCGCCACCACCACGGCCAGAAGCAAACACAGACTGGTGGGAGGCCACAGGCTTTAGAGTCGACGGGCCTTGGTGAAAATCTCAGCACTGCACTCCCTCCAGCAGCCTCTCTGAGCCTTGATTTCCTTCTTTGTCTCAAGGGCCTGATAACGGCCACCTTTACTTGGCGATCCTATGGTGATCTTGAGGTACCACGTAAGGTGCCCAGTGTCTTCACTAGCTTTCCAGGAATAACATGCACTGGACATAGGGGACGTCCCTTTACTTTCTGCCATCTGGACTGTGGAGCTCCACACACCACAGGAACCTCGGCTGTCTTGATCACTGCTCTAATCCTGGTGTCTCCCGCCTCTCCAGCTCTGCCTACTCCATTGTCTGCTTTTCACCCAGCTTTCTGGTCCATCTTAGCCCTTCTCATTGGCTGATGTATTACATATCTGTGCATGCATTTGTACTTTGTCACAGTGCACTAGAATGTAGGTTCAGTGAAGACAGGGATTTTTTTTTTCCTGGTTTTATTCACTGCTTTGTCCTCAATGTTCAGAGAAGAACCTTGGCAAAGAGTGGGCACCCAGTAAATGTAACGAATGAATGCATCAATGTCTAGCCGATTGTACAAATGCCTTCATTTTCTCTCCACCGCTAGTGATAAGCTGAACAAAGCCTGTGTCTATGTGCACACAAACACACATCCCCTACCCTCAAACCTTCAGACCCTTGTGGGCGGGCTTATAACCCCCTTGAGAACCTGAGAAGTGACATGGTCAGAGGGACGCAGCTCAAGCGAAAGTGGGACCCTGCCAGATCCCAAAATTCAGGTTCACCTTCTCACTCCTTTCCAGAAGAGCCTCACACTCAGGAAAGCATTCTCTTCCAGCAACGTCTCAGCCATGCTTCCCCGGGCCCAACAACCCTCTCCCCGGCTGCCAGGGGGTGAGCCCCCCTAGATGACAGCTTCCTCGGGTTCCCCAGAACAAGACACCCAGGCTTTTGGCATTCTGAATAGGTCTCGCTACTCCTTCCACAGTACAGTGGGTTCTGGAACGTTCGGAGGAATGGGCTATTTTGGCCGGTGAAGGCAAACCCCAAGAATCAGATAAACACCAGCGGCCCGGCCTCCACCCCTCTCGGGGCTGATTCATGAGGCCCAGGCGTGCCCATTAACTGCCAGGCCGGCCCTGTGTGCTCAGAAAAATATTGCTGCTGCTCTCCGGCGGCTGTGCGTTCCTCAGAAGAGCCGCGGCCATAATAACAAGGCGTCCGCCTCCCCGCCCGGGAGCCCATCACTTATTATCTGCAGCACAAACACCTACCACTTTGTACTAACATTTTGGCAGTTTCGTACAAACAGAGCACTTAGCGCTGCCCCATAACTCTGCGCTCTTGCTGGGCCCCGGCTCCCAGCTGGCACGGCCGGCCAAGTGGTCTGTAACCAAAAAGTAAAAAAGCAATGTTCGGAGTTGTTTTTATGGGCCCCGGCGGCCCCCGCGCCCCGCTCCCCCTGCTCCCGTGGCAGACACACAAGTATGAGTTCAGACCCTGCAGGACACACTTTTGGGACAGGCCCCGGTGACGCCAGCCCCAGGGATCACAACAGGATGGATTGTGCGGCCCCAGCGGCATTTTCCGTCCTCCGCCAGGGGCTTCCGCTGGAGGCGCCTGGGAGCCGCAGAGGGCGTGTCCGCCCACCGCCCACGGTCGCAGGCCCTCACCTAGCAGCTGGGCACCCCTGGCACAGGCAGATCCAGTGCGGACAGAAAGCTCCACACACCGTCCAGAAGCTGCCCAAATATTTGCCTCCCCAGCCCTAGCCCAGCAAGGAGCCCGGGGCCCGTGCAGTTCAAAGGCCTTGTAGCTTTTCCTGGCAGAGCCATGGGGGGCTTCTGGAGACCGACGGGAGACGCTGGAGAGTGACTTCTAGGCTGAGCCTGGTCCGCTGCTCGCTGCCTGGGTTCTTCCATCCTCAGGACTAGGGAGATGCCTCCAGGGCCAGGGCCAGTGCCAGCATCTGGCTGCCTCCCGTCCCCTTTCTGGGCCTCTCCCCTCTGGCGCATCCTAGCTGTTACCTCTTTCTAGTGATCCCTGGATTCCCCAAAAGCTAAGTATCTCTAAGAGAGAGATTGCCGAAGCTCTGCTGGTTCTGGCTGCTGTGCTGCGCGCCTTCATGGCAACGAGCTCATTAAATCCTGCTAGCAGCCCTATGAGAAGGTAGCATTGTCTCCACCTGGAAGGCAAAAACACTTGAGCTCGGAGGGGTTAAATGACCTGGCCAGGGTCATGGGTATGCCAGGACAGAAACTCGGAACAGCCTCAATCCAAGCTCATGCTTTTGCTTCCTGCTGCTTCCTGGGGGAAAGTGGGGGACCTCAAAAGAGCTCCTTATGAAGCCTAAACACTCTTGCTGATTTGGCAATGCATGTGCTGTGTAACACTGGGCTATTGTTCTCCCCTCTCTGATCCAGTGTCATCATTCGTGCTGGTCGATCTGATGATCCCTCAGGACTCCTGGTCTCTTGCAGCTGACCGTGATGAACCTCACTCCACTCAGGCTTCCGTTTCTGGCCCAAGGTTGCTGTCCTGGCCTCCGGCTGCCTCCCAGTCTGCAGAGGGCACAGCCACAGTGCAGCCGTAGGAGCCCTCAAAGGCTGTGTATCTGGCCACCACACCATGTCCACATTCTTTGGCTTGGTGTTCAAGACCTCTCAAAGTCTGGCCCCTGCTTTCTGGCACAAAACATGCTGGGCGCCAGACCCAGAGAACTAGAGGAAGAGGACAGAAGCTAGATCCAGGGCAGGCAAGGAAATGGAGGCTGACCTGGGCCAGGGCCACAGCCGAGCTTGGTTGAAGATCCGGGTATGGGGAGCTCTTGGCATTGGGTGATGGGCAGTTTGTCAGGCATTCGAAGCCAGGTTCAGGCACAACTGGAGAAGCAGTAGAGATGGGAGTTTGGCTCAGTCTTGGGAATAAGCCAGCTGCTGGGGGTTCAGGCCAGGGCCTGGCTCCTGAGGGAACCAAAGGGCTAATCAGGGAAACCAAGGCAGTTATGAGTTGCCAAGACGGGGGTGGGAGTGGTGGGAAACTTCCCATTAGTCCTATTCAGGCCGAGTTTGCTGCCTCCTTTAACTCTTCCTCCCAGAACGCGTTGGGGTCTGAGGCCTCTGAAGTAGCCTGCCAGAGCCGATGTAGGGGGCTGTGGGAACAGACTGGAGTCTCCGTGCTGGAGATTCCTACTGTGTTCCCTGTCCCCAGTTGCAGTAGCTCCTCCTGACCCCCTGCCCTCCACTGGTACTCATATTTTAAGACTCAATCTGTTCTCCCGATCACCACCTTTCTGCCCTTCCTCCTCCTTCAGGCAGCCCCACATCTTCATCAGCAGGCCTAGTTGGCAGGTTACTCACACTGCCCTGCCTTATTTTGGATAGTCTTTTCTCAAAGGAGACCTTAGAGTCCTCAAGAATTCACACAACACCTTCTCCTTCTCAGCAAGGGCTGAGCAGCTGGGAAGTGTTCACATACTCACTCCCTGAACAATAGCAGAGCCTTTTATGAGCCAGGCATGTGCTAAGAGGGACCAAGATGACCTTAGTCAATGGGTCATCAGACCCAGAATCAGATTATGGGTATTTTGAGATCGGGACCCATTGAGGTGGTGGCAGGAGTGAGGAGGACTCAAGAAAGAACTCATGGAAACGTTTTTAAAGACAGTGAGATGGGGCTGGCACAAGTCCGGGATGTCTAAGAAACAAGGCAGGGGCAGGGGGAGGAAGGTCAGGCTGTAAGGCAGTCTCAGGGTCTCAAAGGACAAATTGAACAGCTCCTGAGGGCCTTTGGTCCTGAAAGTGACCAGAAGTCATAGAAGACAGGATATCTAGTCAGATCCCCCCATTGGAAAAATCTCAAAATACCAAAGACCTCAGTGCGTAGGTGACCTTGGGTGAGTATCTTAATGGCTCTATCAGCTTCATCACCAGCAAAATGGGGAAAATCATGCTTACCTTTTATAAGGTACTACTGCTAGGCAGAGGTTGACAGTCATGATGACAATAATTAAAAAGAGAGTAGTAAGTGGCCTCTTCCCTCTCCCCTCAATGTCCCCAAATCATCAAGAGGAGCCTGAGGGCCATAGCCTCTTAGACACTAGCTAGGGGCCAGAGTCTCCTAGCTCACCAGAAACCTCAGCCTCAGGGTGGCCCATTGGCCTTCTCCCTGCCCAGTTGCCCAGGCCTGGGAATAGACAGGCCCAGCCCACCCTAATTACTCCCATCCTGGCATCTGCCTTTGGTTAAATGCACAGCTCCTCTCACAGGCTTGGAACATCAGCCATAAACAGAGCATCTGCATGGTGAATGCTGACGTTTAAAAATAGCCTGGCCTTGGGAACCACATTTCCCAGCCCTAGGGAGTTCCTGGAATGGGAGAAAGACCATCTTTTGTGGGTTTAGCCTTCCAGCAACAGGGTGGGTCGGAGTCCCCAGGCCAGGGCATGAGAGGGGCTGCCATGCTGGTGCAGTTCCTCTTAGAGCCACCAGGTGGCGTCAGGACAGCCACCTGGGGGGCGAGGGTGGGGAGAGGGAGCAGGGAAGGGCTCCAGGATGTCCCTGCCAGTCGCGGTGCCCTGCTCTCCCACCACTTGGCCCTGGGAGTTGGCTGCGGGCAGCGGCTTGGCAGCCTACGGCTGGGGGCGGATGGTGGGGCTGGTGTGGGGTTTCAGCCTCCCCGGAGGGCCTTCTCGGCTGTGCGCTGAGCAAACGTTCGGCCTGATGTCGGCAACATGCAGAACCAATTTTCGGGGAACTCGGCAGCCAAACCATCCACCTTCAGGCGGGAAGCAGGATCTCTGTTGGCCCTGGGGGCTCAGAGAGTCTCTCGTTTGGAAAATCAGGTCTTCTCGCAGTGGGAGGCAAGGCGAGCCTGGCCCAGAAGGGCTTGTGAATACAGAGCCTGGGGCAAGCACTGAACTCCTCTGCTCTGGGCTGGGAAATTACACTCTAGCCTCAACCACCCGCCCCCTGCCCTGTTTTTTTTTAATGAATCATCTACTATGTGCCCAGCACTGCTCTGCATTTCCCATGCATCTTCTTATCTAATCCTCTCAGTGAAGCTCAGCCAGGCCCATCTTTAATACTATCTTAAAGGGGCACTAAAAATTATTAGAATACCTTAAGACAAGTAAAGTCAGTTGAGGTCCCCACTCAGAGAGAGGTGTAAACTTATCCTTCTATCGTACAGGTGCCCCCAACTCCCAAACCTCGTCGAGTAATACCTCGAGGCCAGGCCCTGCAGAGCACCCACCAAAGCCCACAGTCTCCTGGCTAAGGGAAATCTCAGCATCCTCTACTAAACTACCCCCATCCCTGCTCCTGCTCAATGAGTATAACATTTAAACAATGTTTAAAGCACATACCTTCGAAACACAGATTTATCACCTTTTCTGGGTTTCCCATCATCTGGTCATGGATGCTATTGGAATGACTCCCATTCTACAGATGAGAAAACATAGCCAGGGAGCTAGACAGTGGTCGACCAAGTCCCAGAGAAGGTGAAGGGCCATAACCGGGAGAAGAGCAGATGGTGTGGTCATAGGTCAGTAGGTTAGACATTCTCTGTTCGGCATGAGATTGTACAGGGCTGTTGGCTGATCTGACACTGTCTCCTCATCTCTGTGAGGTTCAAGAGAGGTTCAGAAACTCTAAAGCGATGTGCACATGAATTAGATCCAGAACGGACTGTGGTACAGGCTGCAGTGTAAAGGAATCAGGGGAAGAAAGAGGGGGAAGACGAGCACTTGGAAGAGCAAGTAGTTCATGGAAGTTATTCTGTGACTTGATAGGAAGAGGCAAAAGGGAAAAGGAAAAACAAGACACCCAACGATATGACAGCGCTTCCCTGAGACAAGAAAACGACTCCTTAAGAAAACGAGGGTCCTCTCCTAACCCACCACCCCGGGCCCCCACTCCTCCTGGCAGCACCTCCGTCCTGGCGGTTGGCCACCCCTGAGCTTGAGGGCAATGAGTGTAGGTGGCGTTGAGCAAGCGCAGAACGTCTCACGGGGGGTCCGTGTGAATGAGTGGTCCAAGAGCTGAGTGTGACCCCAGGATGTGTGCGACAACCAAATGACCCCAAGTGATAACCTTGGTGGGGGGGAGCATGCGGCTAACAGGCTGATGGCTGGACGCAGCTAGTGGAGGGCAGCACGTCTGCTCTAATTGCTTGCTGCGCCTGCCATGATTTGCTTCAATTTTTGCTGAATTGTCTGTGGCATCTACTTCCTGAGAAACAAAGAGGGTGTGTCCCTGTCCCCTCCCCACCCACTGCATTGTCTGGCCTGTTCCTGGAGGCACGGGCAGCAAGGACAGGACCATGGAGTTGGAGCTCATGGAGGTTGGTGCCAGGATGAGATTCTGGGGACAGTCACGGCACATGGAGAAGGCTGGGAAGGAGGCTTCGGAGCAAGGAGGGAGGAGGGGACAGCCTCCTTCTCAGTACTCTACAGGGCTGTGGCTGTCTTCTTTTCCCCTCTCAGTTCAGTGAAGTTGCTCTTTCAGAGTCATAATGGCTTCCCCCTCTGATATGAACTTGTATGCAGAGATCATCCCCAAATCAGGCAGGGGGGTGGAGTACTCATGGAAGGTGAGGGAATCTTACTATGTAATGACTCACCAGCACAGCCTTACAGATTCCAAAGTTCCCAGTCACCATCACACTCAGTTCCTCCAGAGCAGGTTATGGTTTCCACTGTACGATCTTAGAAACTGAGGCTAAGGCTGACTTCCACACTAAGCCACCTCATCTGTCATCAGGCATGTCCACCCATCCTGGCTCTGGCCATGCAGAATGTCTTGCTGATCTCCAAAAAATTTTTCTGGAAGACCCTTCCTTCATTTCTGCCTGACAAACTCCTACTCTGTCTTCAAGGCCTGCTCAAATATCACCACCTCTTGCTCCCCAAGGCAGAGGTGGCCCTCCTGTCTTGGAGCTTCCAGTGCACCACACACTTAGCCCTACTGAATTTATGGCAATGACCTTGGGAGCTGCATTTCAGGCCTGCTCTGAGTCCCATTCTGTACTTTATACATATTTTCTCTGTGCATTCCCTAAGGGACAGCGCTGTGGTAAGGCAGGTTGAGGCACTTGCTTTAGGTGTGAAATTTAAGAGGGTATTTAAAAACCTCAGTAATCAAGATAAACAATGTTTGAAGGCAGCATTTTTAAAAATCAAAACCAGCACCTGTTTAAAACATGCAGAAACCTCTCAAGCACGTTATGAGCCGATAGTTGCCTTTCTGATGCATACTTTTTCCCTAGTAAGGGCCCTTTGTGATCAGGGAAAGGAGATGTTGAAATTAGTACAAAAACATATTGGAAAGGAGTCTCAGAAATAAATAAACAAATGAAATAAGCAAAAACAAAGAAGTGGCTGTCATTTAAAATGCTTCCCAGGTGGTTCGTGGGGATTCTAGTGTTGGCTAAGCATGGCCCGGGAATGGTACGCTTCTTTGGGCTTAAAGAACTTAACTCCCCATTCCTCTCCATGCCAGCAAAGTGAAAGACAAAGTTGTCATCGATTCAGCCAATCCCAGTCTGTCTCTTCTGCTGAGGAGGCTTTCGCAGGCTTCCCTTATAAATGATGAGTAAGTCTATCAGAAGAGCAGGTAAGAATGAACAAGAGAAGACTTGGGGAAGAGGGTTCCATTAAGAGGGAACCACATGATGTAAAGTTGGAAAAGCTTTTAACCCAAAGTAAGAAGAAGGAAGGAAATAATAAAGATGAGAGTAGAAATCGATGAAATAGAAAACGGACAAGCAATTGAGAAATATCAATAAAACCAAAAGCTGGTTCCTGAAAAGATCAATAAAATTGCTAAACTTCTAGTGAGACTGAAGTGGAAAAAAGAAAACAAAAGCTACAAATATCAAGAATTAAAGAGGGAAGGATAATAAGGAAATGTGCAAAGACGCTGACTTTTGATGGGTAACATAACTTTCAACAGACATATGCAGGAGAATGAAATTGGACCATACTGTACACCAGTCGCAACTCAAAGGGATTAGTCTTGAATGAAATCTAAAAACCTTAAAACTCTTAAAGAAAATAGAGGTGATAAGCAACTTAACAGAGGTCTTGGTGGTGATTTTTTGTAATCTGACACCCAAAGGAGAAAAAACAAAAGCAAAAATAAAGAAGTGAGACTACATCAAACTTAAAAGCTTTGCGTAGCAAAGGAAACCATCAACAAATGAAAAGTCAGCCTACCTAATGGGAGAAAATCGCTGCAAATCATACCTCTGATAAGAGGCTAATATCCAAAATATATAAAGAACTCATACAACTTAACAGCAAAACAAAAGCAAACCAACAAACAAAAAAAATCCAGTTTGATTTTAAAAAATGAACAGAAGATGTGAGTAGAGATTTTTCCAAAGAAGACATGTAGATGACCAACAAGTCCATCTTTTCGTAAGGATGTTCAACATCAATCACCAGGGAAATGCAAATCGAAACCACCAGAGCTATTACCTCACACCTGTTAAATTGGCTATTAACAAAAGGACAAGAAATAACAAGCGTTGGATGTGGAGACAAGGGAACACTCATGCACTGTTGGTAGGAATGTAAATTGATGCAGCCATAATGGAAAACAGTATGGAGATTTTCAGAAACTAAAAATAGAATTGCCACATGATCTAATAATTCTCCTTCTGGGTATTTATCCAAAGAAAATGAAAACACTAACTTGGAAAGATATTTGCACCTCTGTGTTCTTTGCAGCATTATTTACAATAGCCAAGTTATGGAAACACCTCGATGGCTACTGATGGATGAATGGATAATAAATGGAATATTACTCAGCCATAAAAAAGAATGAACTCTTGCCTTTTGCAACAACATGAATGGATCTTGAGGGTATTATGCTAGGCAAGTTAAGTCAGAAAGACAAACAGTGTATAATCTCTCTTTTATGTGGAATTTTACTGAATACCAAGATCATAGAGACAACAGATTGGTGGTTTCCAGAGGTTGGAAGTGGGGGTGGAAGGAGAAATGGACAAACTGCCTTTTTTGTTTGTTTGTTTAAATGGATTGAATAAGCACACACACACACACACACACACACAAGAATATGCATTTGAAGAAGATGAAGATAACAAATTTATTTTAAAAATATGAATTACCAAACTTACTAAAAAAAGAATAGAAAGTATGAATAGTTCCCTATCCTTTAGATTAATTGATTTTGTAATTAAGAGTTTTCTCCCAAAGAAAATTCTAGGGCCAGAGATGTCACTAGCAAATTCTTTCAAATATTTAGGAAAAAAAGTAAACCGAAGCTTACCCAAGCTCATTTTTAAGAGTTTGACACTATCCAGAAAGCAAAACCAGACACAGACATTTTAAGAAAACAAAAATCACTGCTACCGTCCATGGAACTGAACACAAAAATCCTTCACATATTAGCAAATCAGGTCTAACAACATATAAAAAGAAAAACACATCAAGTGAAGTTTATTGTAGGAATGCAAGGTTAGTTTAAGTTTTTGAAAAGCAATCAGTGTAATTCATTGTCTGTATGCTTCATATAGTCAATGTGTGCATTCATTATCATTTTGTTTTTATTTTTTTTTCTTCCTCCAAAACTACTGTTTCATTCAGTGGCCAATTGGGACTGACATTTGTTCTCACTCTGGACTCATACCCTCCCCCTGTTACATCACACACACACACACACACACATCCATTGTTGGCTCCCAGCCAACTGGTGCTTGTCTCCCAGACCTGTGGCTCCAGTCTTTACCCAATTTCTGTCCCAGGTGCCCCCCACCCAGACCTCTGTCAGTTCCAAATTATCCTCCATTAGCCCCTGTTGTCTTCTCAGTTCTCAGCTCACCAGCTCACTTCGCCCAACCTCTTGGCTCTCAGGAGGTGAGCTCCATCCCTCTGGTCCCATCTGGGGAACCCAGTCCAGACAGGTCAGCTCTCCCCACTGAGAAAGGGGGGCATTAAGGCACTGGCTTCTGCTCATATAGATGGCTGAGAGGCCTCAGTGGAGAAGGTTGTTCTCAAAGGTTGCTTTCTCTACTTACTATTTTAGGGAGCCCCAAAAAGAGACTAGATAGCTTCCCATCCAGCCCCCAGGAGCCTAGTGTTACCCTCAGACTTCACTGAGCACATCTCACACAGACTCTTCCTGAAGTGTTTGCCTCTGTGGATTTCCCAGTTCCCACAGAGCCTATACAAGGGAAATATACTACCCACGAAAAATGTTTCAGCATCTCTGTAATTCATAGGTCCCCTTGAATTTTCCTGGGATGGGGGAACAGATTCTTAAGCAGAAAGATAGAAACATGGATGTCTCTTGGCATAATTCATCATATTTGAATTCAGCCCCAAAGGATGCCTTCAGAATTGATTATTAGAATCCAGCTCCCAAGTAGCTATTGGCATCTTCTGTGTCACATGACGCTGAGAACCTGGCAGCCCCTGGGCCTTGAGGGCAGAACTGCGAGACAGGCAGCCACAGAGCCTGCTTTGGAGGGTGCAGCTAGGGTTGCCTGAGGTTCCTGGATGTGCTTCAATATATGCTGCTACTTCTAGAATAATTTCAGCACTCTCCTTTTTTACCACGTTACTCTAAGTCATCCTGGACATCTGCAGTGTCCAAGATGTAGCTGATGGCCTCATATGGCTATTGACATTTAAATTAAGTGAAATTAAATAAAATTGAATGTTCCACTCCTCAGTCCCACTGATCACAGTTGGAGTGTTCCATAGCCCAGGCGGCTAGTGGCTACCGTGGGAGTCAGCGCAGATAGGGAACGCTTCCTTGGTTGCAGAAAGTTCTGTTGAACAGTGTTGCTCCAGTCCAGTCCATTGCTGAGCCTCTGCAAACTGCTGTTGAACTATTTGACTTCTGTGAGCTCCGTAGCAGCTGTAGGTTAATGCCCTGTATCTTCCATGGTGTCCTTCACAGTGTTAAGCTCAGCCTTCCACGGATACCTCCAATTCTGAGAAGGATCAGTTGGGTTCAGTATGATTTGTTAAGCATCTGCATTGTGCTTGGCCCTGTGCCAGTGGCTAGAAGTTTTTCAATGATGAGACAAGGGCTGTGCCTTCAAGGAGCTCACTGTCTAGGGAGGAAGACAGATCTTATACACACATACTGATGCCGGGGACCCCAGGCAAGACGAACGGCACATGGCAGGGGATGCGGGAGTACAATGAGTGAAGATTATCGCTGGCGGGGGAGCTGGGGAAAGCTTTAGAAAGGAGTCCATGTCTAAGAAGTTTCTGAGTGAGAAATGGGAGTTCCCCCAGATGGTCCTGGCAAAGAAGGGCAATTCAGAAAAAAATGCACAACTCATTTAAAAGCAGGGAGGCAGGATCTAGCACAGTGTGTTGGAGAACTGCAAGCCAGGGAATACTGGGGGTGAGCAGAGCAGCTTAGTTTTGGGTCTCATCACCCACGTGAGGCCGGACATGGGGGAGCTGCTCAGCAAACACGCGAATGATATGAATGTCGGCTTTCAAACTGAGGTCTGCAAAAACTGTAACTTTAGACCTCAGCTGAATTTCCCTTTTGAGCCCTTTTTATACCAGGATGTCAGGAACTCAAAATAAAGGGAGGGACCCTGGGTCACACGGAGGTGCTGGAGCAGGCCTCATGGGAAGGTAGTTCCAGCTCTGAATTTTGGTTCTGTGTACCATTGAATTCCTGTTCTATGCTATTTGGTGTTGGGTTTTCTGCCATAAAGCATCCATTAACAGGGAAGGGAACTGAGATGTTGATAGCTCAGGTGAGTGGCTCTCATTTTTAGTGTGCATTTGGAGAGCTTGTTTGTTTTGTTTGTTTGTTTCATTTTTAAAAAGATTTTATTTATTTACTTGCCAGAGACAGAGAGAGAGAAAAAGCAGGGAGAGCGGCAGGCAGAAAGAGAAGCAGGCTCCCCACTGATCAAGGAGCCTGATGCAGGACTTGATCCCAGGATTTTGGGATCCTGACCTGAGCCAAAGGTAGACTCTTAACACACTGAGCCACCGAGGTGTCCTTGGAGGGCTTGTTTAAACACAGATTCCGGGTCCCCACCATCAGACTTACATTTAGTAGGCCTGAAGTGGTGCCTTTGAATTTGAATTTCTGGGAAGCCCCTAGATGATGATGCTGTTTCAAGGACCACATTCTGGGTAGCCCTGTCTTAGCCCATTATCTGAGGTCACTTTGCCACCGAGCAATCTGGAATTTGGACCTAGCTCTGTCTGATCCCAAGCTCAGAACATTTTCTACTCGCCACCTTTAGTAAAGAGGGTGGGAGAGTATTTTAGCAGAAGGATATTGAATGTATTTGTCTTGCTTACAACCAGAAGACTAGCTTTAAGGGGAAAAATTCATCAAGTTTAAGTTGTTTATAGAATGAAGTGCAATAATTTTTAGCCACCCTTGCTTGATTATTCTCCCTTTAAAATGTGAGTGTTGTTCCTGCCTTAGCTATCTTTCACCTACAAAAGGCATCTCCTTCTTTGCACACACAGTACTTCATTATGTGGGCCACTTAATTACATGTATAAAATGGAATGAAATTTCATATGTCCATATGGAGTCGTGTTAGGTAATATTTTTATAATGTTGTTTCCAGCCATCGTGTGAAAGTTATAACGTCATTGCCACATAATTTCTTGGAAATTCCCACCTAATACTATATGGGTAATGCTAAAACCAAATAAACTTTTTCTATCCTTCCTGTCCCCTGACGAACTAATCAACTGCTCCTAGGGTGGAGGTTAAATGTGTGGACAACTCTGGAAGATCCAGAACATAAAACAGCTGAGCCCCCAAGGCCACACTAAGACGTAGTGTGTGGATTTCCTACCATGACCAAGAGGAAAAGATTGTGGTTCCTTCTCTTCTCACCCACCCTCCTAATATTTGGATAAAATATCTGGCTCAGTACTTTCCGTTTTCTCTAGGGATGGAGTAGAAGACCAAGGAAGTGAACAGAGGGAGCCCTGGGGGCCAGTGGGACAGACCCCACTGAGGGCATCCAGAGAGTGAGGAGAGGGTAGACTACAAGTAAGGGAGTGTCACCGCTGGGCTTAACAGGGAAGCCATCTGGAGACCCGGCATCATCAGATCTGGGTTGGAATCCTGGTGAATTCCAATCCAAGGAGGTAGAGTGTAAGCTCATGATGTCTTCAACTGTTATGTTTTGTCCAGTTCAGTGAACACTGATGGAGCCTAACTAGGAGGCTAGGCCCTGCCCTAAGTGCTGAGGACTCAGAGACAAAGTAGGTTCTTCCCCAAGTGCAGGTAAATGTCAGGTAGTTGTGTCAGACATGGGCACGCAGCAGCACTGTCCACCGCATGTATGTTTTAAGCAAAAGAGTAATGTGGTCAGATTGCAGTTCAGAAAGACCACCTTGGCCGCAGAGGGAGTGGCAAGATTGGAAGAATGAAGCCCTGTTGATATGCTACTGCAAGGTCCAGTAAAGCGATCTCAAAGCCTGCAGCACTCTCTGGGGAGCAGGGGAGGGCACAGGTGAGAAATACTGAAGAGGTAAAAGCAGTAAGAGACGAAAACAACAACGGTCAGAGTCTAGGATGCTCCCAAGTTTGGGTTCAGATGACAGAATGTCAACATGAACTCCTTCATCCTCTGCAGCTTACACAGTATGAGGCACTTAATAGTTGTTTAACCAATGATTTCTAAGTGGAATTAAATCACTCATCATCAAATTAAATAATCTCCCGGAGCCTTACTTTTCATTGCCGAAGAATTCATCATCATGAGGATTAAGTTCAATAGTATACATTAAAATGCCCGGCTCTAGGTGGGGGGCAGGGTGGGGGTGTGTGAAATAGGTGATGGGAATTAAGGAAGACACTTGCTGCGATGAGCACTGGGTATTGTATGAAAGTGGGGAATCACTATATTGTACCCCTGAAACTAATACAACACTGTATATTAGCTAAATGGAATCAAAATAAAAACTTTAAAAAAATGCCCAGCTCTGTTCTGTCCCATAGGAGGTATGAGAGAACTTCAGTCTCTTTATCCTCTAAGAAAAACCCATTAAGGATTCAGAGGACTGCTAAAAATGTCAGAATGAACACATACATTTTAGCTCAGCTTCTTCCTAAAACATTACTAAAATATTTCTAAAGGGATATTTTTAAAGGTGGAAACCCAAAGGACAAAGGAAACAGTAGAGAAGACTTTAGTACTAAAACTTTAGATGGCAGAAAAGAGACGGTGTAACGAAACAGGTTTAGCGCCCACAAAGCCAGAGCGAAAGCAAGCAGAAACCACTGGAGACTTGGTCTCTACAAGGCTAAAATAGAGAATCTCTAGACATCAGCCTGAAAATGAAGGACTAGATGAAACATAACATATAGAGTATCTCCCTGCTCTGTCTGCAGAAGGCTGGCCATCAGGTTTAGACTTACCAGCCGGGAGCTGAAAATCTCCACTGGGTGACTCTTACAGAAGATCCAGACATGCTGATATCAGAAGTTCTCTAAGAAGCCTGGCTGTGTCACTTACAGTAAAGCTAGGGAATGACAAGCTCTCCCTCCTACATACAACCTTCCATTGGGTTCTTTGGACGCTATTCCTCAACATGGACAGAGCACTAAGTTTCCCCAAATACTTAGCAAAGTCTCTAATATTAATGGAAGACAATAAAAAAAGCCGACAAAATGTAAGCTGTGCAAGGACAGAAATATTTGTTTTATTCCTGAATTATCCCAAGTTTTTAACCTTCTGGCATATAGTAAGTGTTCAATAAAAGTTGAATGAATGAATGAATGAAGCAATTAGGATGAAATGGTGAACATGAGAGGAAAAGAAATGAGTAAGTACCCTTCCTATTTTTGTATAAGAAGAGTTATAGCCTCCATAAAATAAAACCAGGGTGCTATGAGAAAGGAAACTTCCAGTGAACAAAGAAAATATTGGAAATAAAATATATGATACAGAAATCAAAAACTCAAATGATATGTGGACGATAAATTGAGGCTATTCCCCCAAAACATAAAGCAAAAATACAGAGAAAGAAAATATGAGAAAGAAAAATAAAATTAAGACCACATCAGAAATTTCAACATTTGAATTTATGAGTTTCCGAG
The DNA here is from genome assembly GCF_902655055.1 of Lutra lutra. NCBI lineage: Eukaryota > Metazoa > Chordata > Mammalia > Carnivora > Mustelidae > Lutra > Lutra lutra. The sequence continues at coordinate 70,791,734 of NC_062287.1, forward strand.
AAAGACAAAGAGAAAATCATCAAAGAAGTAATTCAAGATGACTTTCTAGAACTGAAGGATATGATTTCCAGTTTGAGAGGGACCACTGAGTAACTAGCATAGTACAATAAATAAATAGATAACCACACCAAGGCAGGTCATAATGAAATTTCAAAACACTGAGGAAGAGACAATGATCCTACAAGTAATGGAGGTAGGGGAGTGTTGTCTACTAAAAAACAAGTATCAGTGTGGCATTAGACATTTTAGTAGCTCTCCTGGAAGCTAGAAAACAAGCAATACCTTCAAGAGTTTAACAAGAAATAGTTTTCTGACCTAGAAATCTCTCCAAACAGATTATTAACAAAGTATGATTATAGAATAGATATTTAGATGATGTCTCAAAAAAACATGTACCTCACAGGCACACTTTCTCAAGAAGCACCTGGAGGATGCTCTCCACCAAAACAAGGGAACAAACAATGAAAAAGAAAGACATGGGATCTGGAAAACAAGGCATCTAACACGAGAGAAGTATGCATACAGTGTGATAGGGAAGGAAGAATCCAAGGTCAAAATTGTGCAGTGGGACCATAAGGTAACTGATCTATGTTGGAACAGAAAACATAGTTTCATAAATGAAAGTAACTAGATAAAATCCTGAACTACAGGTGAAGTAACTCGTGCAGGAAAGAGAAAATGATCATAATCTTCTCCCTGTCTCAGCTGTGGTCTCTGCAAAGTAGATATACAAAGTGAGGACTCAGAGTAGGAAATCTGTCCTTAATTCTCAAAACTGAAAGACTGGCAAGCAGCTCTCTAAGCCCTCTTTCTGTAGAAATTAAAACTGAGAGAATATAAATCTGGAGCTGCAAAGGAATATCTCATGGAAAGAAACTCCCTGGGAGCAAGGACTAACTATCAGAGCAGAGCAGGGACACAGAAACATAAAATTGTGATGCCCTGTAACACCTGTATTCAGCCATGCCTGAAGCCATGCTATCTTTTTCCTTTTTCAGTTATATAAGCCATTAAATCCCTTTTGGCTACAGAAACCATTTAAATTGGATTTCTGTCACTTTAAATCAACAAAATCTAAATAATGCAATACCTGATCTCTCCAAAGCTTTGTGGATTTTTGTTTTGTTTTGTTTTGTTTTGAAGAGGAGGTTTCCCAGATGACTTCAAGTCTCTGAATTATTCTCCCCTCCCCAGGAAGCCAACCAAAAAACTTGATGCAATTCATCTATCCAAATGGTCTGACCCCCTGGATTGCAGTGGGGAGATAACCAATATTCTTCTCCTTCTTTAGTGCCTCCTGTATCTCTTTATTCTATCACTGTGGAGTTGACTGAAATGTAGGGTTAAATTGAGTTCCCTCCAAACATATTAGAATTTGTGAAATTCATTTCAATTCCAAGTTTTGATTGGGCAATTTAACTCTTCTGCTCCTCACTTCTTAGATTTTCTTGGTTAAATTAATTGGACTTTAGCCACTCCTTGCAGTTGAGTTGCAAAAATAGAGTCCCAGATATTACACTCTGTTTGGCAGGCATTTGAAATTCAACGGCCTGAAAAATGATCCAGTTTCTTGAGTTGTATTTATAGCTGCAGTATTTATCCCTTGGTATGTCTTATCTGACACAGTTTAAGGTCCAGACCACTTGTCTTTTCCATAGCTTTGTCCAGGGCAAGTATGCTTGGCTGATGTCCCCCAGCACATCAACTACCTGCCTTCCTGGCATCGTTCAGATTCCTGGTTACTTCTGCAGGTGGACAACCAAAGGTGTCCCCAGACCCAGGCCTAAGATGAGGTGGCTGCTTGGGGACTTACTTCATAGTCTCCAGTAGCTCAAATCCATATATTGAGCAGGTGTTATAATTTTCAGTATTAATAAGCAAGTATCTTTTTAAAGTTAATTATTTTCGAAATGTGTAATAAATGCACCCAAATGATTTCATGAAGGTTTCTTTATCCCAGTACAGAATGAATGAGTACTTTCTGCAACTAAATATACTTTTTAAAAAAGATTTTCCTTACTTATTTGACACAAAGAGAGAGAGAGAGCACAAGCAGAGGAAGCAGCAGAGGCAGAGGGGGAAGCAGGCTCCCCACTGAGCAGGAAGCCTCATGCAGGACTCGATCTCAGGACCCTAGGATCTTGACCTGAGCCAAAGGCAGATGCTTAACCGACTGAGCCACCTGGGTGCCCCTAAAATTAAATATATTCTAACCCAAGGGTTAATCAGGGCAGTATATTACATCGTGAAAGAATAACTGGTTTGTCCATGAAAGAATCCTGACTATTCTTCTATGTTCATATTCTTATTTGTTTTGTCCTTTCTTACCAGCCTGCATTAGTCATTAATAACATTAATGCTATTTCATTTCCAAAAACTTATCTAAATTTTACACTTTGCATTTCATAAAAGTCCAGCCTCATTTGTTCTTTTTGTCTAATAACACTTATAATTAAAATACTGAGTTTTTATTAAAATTAATGTGTAATAGTGCTTTAAAATAGAATTATTAATAATATTCAAATAAAAGAGTATAGTAAATATTCTTGTTCCTTTAGACCTAGTTTAGGCTTAAAAATAATATCCATTAACTGATTCATGTTAATCCAAAGTCAGAAACTTAATAGATTCTTTTAAGGTTGACATTGTTTTCCTTAATCTAATTTTTGGGTTTGATTAATGATGGAAGTCATATTTGAGACTGTTAGAACATTAAACTATTATTTCCTGAGCATGAAAAAAGCTAAATTATTCTTGTATATACTTTATGGCTCCTAGTATTGATTATTATCACTTAAAAACATCTTTTGTTGTATTGATGAGAGTAGTGTACACAAAAATATCAATACAGATAGAAAGAACACTGCCAAACAGGGAGCGATCAGAATTTTGCTGGTTAGTGACAACATCACTTTCTTCGACAGGCTTCTTGAAAAATGAGTATAAGTCAAGTTCTATTGTAAATAGTCTGAGTGACTCCCTCACTCTCACTTTCTATGTATGTATGTAGGTATCTATCTATATATCTATATCTATCAATCTATTTATCTGTATATGTGGATAAATATATATATAAAATTATATATAATATAAAAATATATATTATGCATATAATATACAGAAGAATTTAACTGGTTTGAACATTTCCAGAAATAACTGGACTGCCCCTGAGGCAGGGGGCGAGGGAGAACTATTCACCAGGATCTTAACTGTGATGCTCCCTACTCACCATTTGTTCTAGGGAACCTTGGCGCATCCTCCTGGTGTAAGCTTCTAGGGAACCTTGATGTAAGCCTCCTGCCCACAGCTGGGCTCTCCAGGGATCTCTGGACCATGGTAACCACATGCTGGTAAGGGCAGGAATGGACCAAGTTGTGGGGCTTCATCCTCTCAACTTGGAGCATCCAAATAAATTTCATACAAATATACCAAAATTACACCACATGCAAGGCCCTATGAAGATGGAGTGGGAGTTGGAGGTGGGGCACAAGGGTCACAGATAAACAGAGTGCAACAGATTGTATTTTCCAAAAATAGCTACACAACATCTCCCATCCATATAGTGTTCAAAACCTTATTTATCACGAGAGGTGGAGTCAGTGCCTCCTTGTCAACTGAGTGTGGTTTTGTGATCACGTCAACAGAGAGTACTGTGGGAGAGATGGTGCAGGACTTCTGGGCTTGGCCATAAAAAGAAAACTCTCTCTCCTGGGTTGCTCGCCTTTGACACCCAGCCACCATGTCATAAGGAAGTCCAAGAGGCCACAAGTTGGCATTCTGGCCTGTAGCTTCACCCAGCACCTGGCATTGACTGCCAAGTGTGAGAGCAAAGGAGCTTTCTACTTATTCCAGCCCCAGGCTTTGAGTTTCCTAGCTGAGGTCCCAGACAGTGTGGAGAAGAGCAGGGCCTTCCTCTGTGTCCATTCAAATTTGTGAGCTCACAGGTTTTGTGAGGATAAGAAATGGTTGTTTTGTATCACTGAGTTTTGGGGGAAGTTGTTACTAAGCTAGAGTAACCAGAAGAGAACTCACAATGTAGCAGGGAGCCAGGTACAAACTCAATGATAAGGGCCAAACCTCACTGTGAACTTGATATAGAACTCAATAGGGGCAATAACATGCTCCCAAAGGGGCAAAAGTTGGCTCTTGGGGGGTGAAAACTCTTTTTTTTTTTAAAATGAATAACGCACAGATATGCATAGATTTACACAAGCAGATAGTATATTTGTGGAATTTAAATTTCATGAAGGGTGGGAAGTTATGGAAAGGATGTCTTAAAAGGCTCCTTAAGTGGTGATAATTGGAAGAAAAAAAGGTTGAGAAAGTGAACTAGAGGGAGAGAAAGATTCATTTTGAGGCAAGAAGACATTCTGACTAGCTGGGAGACCATGAGCAAGCCACATGACTTCTCTGTGTTTCAGTTTCTTTTCTGTAAAATAGGGAAAAGGGCACCTAATATTCAGAGCTGCTGGTAAAGGCCAAATGGAGTGTTGGTAATATTTCTGCTACAAAATAGGTTCTTAGGATTTTGTAGTGGTTGTTGAAGGAGACGGCCTTTGAGTTGGACCTTAAGGGAAAGATGATGATTGATAGATATGGAGGAAGGGCATCTGAGACAGGCATGAACTGACCAAAAGCCCAAAGATGTGGGAGAACACATTAATAGTCTGTTGAGTCTAGAGATCTGGAAACCATGGAGTTAGGAGATCAGGCAGTGAAGACAGGATAAAGTGGAAACCGAGGGAGTGGAGCCTAGATAAACCATCAGAGCACATGGCAGAGACAGAGCTCATGGCACTTAGTGACTGATGGGAGACTGGGCAAGGTCAGTCTTGCCTGCCAGGGCATGGGTTTACAAAGCCTGGCAAATGAATAATCCACATAGAATTTCAAGATCCCTAGTGCCAGGGTGACATGTGGCTTCCCCAATTATTCTCTTTACTGGGTATCTCACTCTGTCTTCCACTCCCAGAATCCAAACACTTTTTTGTTGATCTTCTCAATGGCTACTTGGCCTAGTGCCAAAAAAAAAAAAAAATAATAAAAACAAAAACAACAAAAAACTAGGTGGACATTGATAAAGGGGGTGGTAGAACAAGGGCTTAAGAGAGTCACCCTATTGGCCTGGGTCTCTCTTGGCCAGGCAACATGGCTCAGCCAGAGCAGGGAATTACAGTGTTGGAGCTGTCAGAGGCCACCGTCCCTAGATGCTTGGGTGCTCCCACAGCAATACAGCTCAGGACTCTTAGTGGTAATCGGGGTCTAGAACCAGGGCCGCACCATGAGCAAGCAATCCCCACGGACTACCGTGAGCCTCCACAATACATGAACTGTGTTTAGAATCAGAACGAGTTTGTGTTCTGGTACTTTGTGTGACTTTGGGTCAAGTGAGGACAAAAATCCCGAACTTCTCCATTCCATGGTGTACTGTTGACTAAGAGGAGGTAGAAATCAGAGTCTTTTGGGTTCTAGACACTGCTACTCAGTGTGGCCCACTTGGAACCATCATATGTCTCAGGTAAGAGATGCTGCTGATCTGGGGTCACATCTTGAGAAAGCAAGACTCTAGAGTGTACTAATAGGAGAAAGAGCCGTTATCACCTGCACCATGAGTTTGTCAAAGAGGAAGAGAATATGAAGTGGACACCTTATGGGATGACTGCCCTTGCTGTCCCCAGCAAAGAGAGCAGCTATGTTTCCCTTTCCTCCATGATGAATGCCTAGGGGATAGGCTTCCCAGTACCCTGGACCCTGGGCAGAGTGGAGGGGAATCTTGGGCCCTGGGATGTCAAGGGATGAGTAGGGCAAACCGATGAAACTTCCTCTTTCTGGTCTGTCCTTTCCCTACTCCAGCCAGGATTCCCACAAGGAAGGACAGAACCATGGCTCTAGGCTTGGAAAGTTGGACATTCCAATGTGTGGGTCCTCCCCAGAGCATGGGGACTCTTACTGACCTCATGTCTGATCAGGAAGAGCCACCACACAGACTGGAAATGGCTCCCACATAGTGAATAGAGATGTTTCAACTACAGATTTTCTCCAGATGAAATGACTAACACCAGGGTACCCCCACAGGCTCTGTCTTCCCCACCACGTAAGACCCAGATACTCGCAGGCATTCCACATGTGGAAGCCAAGCCGCCACCACTCATACGTGCTTCCACAACTAGCGTCGAGCACTTATTATACGCCAAGCACTGTGCTAGAAGCTGGGAACACCAAGGCACAGTCCTTGGCTTCAGTAGCTTGTCATCTAGCAGAAAAGACAGACACAGAAACAAATGATTACCATGTGGGAAATATGGTCGTAGAGGTCCTTTCCAAATGCCCTGGGGACCCTGAGGGAGAGCCTGAAGCTGCCTGGTGAGCTGGGCAAGGCCTGACCAGGAGGGGTATCTGCGGTGAGGTGTGAATTTCCCAAACTGAGAAGGGGATGGATGTATCCCAGTGAAAGGAGACATTAGAGCCCCAGGGAGTGGACAGGCTGAGGGGTGTGAGAGGAGAGGAAGAAGGTGAAGGTTATGTTGGACAGCAAGCAAGGCGGGCAGGTCTTCAGATGCTTGACCGTCCGGATAGAATGTTTGGATTCTATCTGGTCGGCTACAGAAAGCCAGAAGACTTGGGAGAGAAGGAGAGAGGGAACATGGAAGGCAGCAGTAAGGATGCACTGGGAAGGAGAAAACCTTGCAGGAAGGTTACCGCATAATTGAGCGTGTGACCAGGTTCTGAACAAAGGCCTCAGGTAAGTCCCTCACTTTGCTCAGCCAGTGACACCGAGGCTGTCCCCAAGCTCAGACATTCTCTGATCAACGGAGGCAATCTTTATCCGTGTGCTGGGCATGCAGGCCTCTTCTACACGTGCTGTTAATCCTCCCCACAACCCCGAGAGGCAGGGATTCTTAGCCCGTTTACAGAGGCAAAAACTCAGGACTCACTTGGGGACGGTCAGACAGCTGGCGAGTGGCAGAGCCGGGTTGGCAGGAGACCCAAAGCAATGCCTGATGTTTACCTGGGCTTTTAAGAAGCCACGGGGTGGGAGGGAGGCTCATGGACAAGTTAGGTTTTCAGGACAGCTGTACCAAACTTAAAATTTGTGATACAGAAAAGTTCTGCAAATCCTTATCTTTTCTCTAATGACTCTGTTTTCATTGGAAATACTGAAAAAGAGAGTTCTGGGCCTCCCCCCCCACCCCCTGGCTTCACTCTCCAGGTGTTGGTCACTAACCTCTGGCATCCACAGCATTGGCTCAGCTGAGGGCGCCAGTCTCCTTCCAAGGCCAGATCCCTTCACCCTTCAGCCCACTACCCCACCTCCATCCTGAGACTCTCACAAGCTGGTATCATTTAGAGCAGAGTTTCACTCCCAGTCCAACTCCTGTCTGGGCAATGGGATGGGAGCTCTTCTTCTCCGAGGAAGAAGTAACTGAGACATGGGCCAGCCGCTCCCAACCACGGCGGAGGCAAAGATTCCAGAAATGCGGCATTTTGCACTCGTGGCGGCTGCTAGGCTCATAGAGGTTGGTGTCAGAAGAGAGGCTGGCCCTGGAGGTTTGTTCAGACCCCAGGACGCCCGGAGCTTTCAGAAACTGTTTCCCTGTCATGCAGAAGTCAGGCAAATGGGAACTGACATTCTCTCTCATCTTCTCTGGACAAAAATCCACCTTGGATCCCGTTCCTACCGTCTAAATCCACAAGCATTTCCTGCCGCAGCAGCAGAGGCTCCACGATGACAAAAGCAGGCAAGTCTTCCCAGGCCGATGGGTTTGAAGAGTTTCTGAGACCCACCTCCCAGCTGGGCAGAGGTGAGGGCCTGCAGGCTCTAGTGGCGAGCGGGGGTGAGCCCGGGCCTTCCCCGGGCTCCACGGTGGGAACAGTGTCCAGGGCATAGACAAGGCCGCACACAGAGGTCATAAAACAAAATTTATCTTTAATTTGTAAGTGTCAACAGCAGTACAAAAGATGGAGTGATGACGACTAGATTAAGGGTAGAGAGGACAGTCTTGAGGTAAATGAGCATAAATAGGCAGTTCTTATAGACACTCCCCTGAGGGGCCGAGGCCCCTTCATGGCATATACATTATCACCCAAAGATGGCATGTTTAACATATCAGGAAAGCACCTTGTGCAAAAAGAAAAAAAAAAAAGTAGCTAAGGTGCCAACATACACCAGGATAGATAAGAACAGTGTGTCTTTCAATTTTGTCTTTTCCCTTAATTATGAGGCAGAGGAGGGGAAGACTTTGAAAAGTACCACTGAAAGATTATTCAAGGTCGAGTTTATCTCACGTCAATACTGCACAACGAAATCCAAGAAATGTGTGTATGCAACAAAGCTAAGAACAATGATTCATTCCTTTAAATTTGAAGAGATTCTTTTTTTTTTCTTTTCCCATTTCTTTAATCCTTAGCAAACTTTTTTTTTTCCATTATCAAGAGGAGAGTGTGAGAGACATGTGATGGCAACCCTTAAGGTAATTTAAAAACTTTACACTGGACTGTACAAGATTTTTTTTTGATAAATTATTTACATTTTCAGACTTTCAAACATATTCAAAGCAGCAATAGACACTAGTTTTTATGGTTTTTGTTTTTGTTTTTTTTTTCTAATTGCCCAAATAGTTACCAGCCATGGGCCAAGTAGGTACCTGCATTATACATAGAATTTCTACAAAGAAAATCTGCAGTTAAATTTGCTCGAGGGTGTAGCAAATGCCCTTAGCATCCTAAGGGGCCACACCCACAGTGTTGCTAGAGGACCCAAAGCACAGTACCTTGACAACAAGCTGTAGTTGTCCCAACAGCCTACGCGAACTTTACACTTTGAAACAGCAGCCAGCATGTCAGTCCAGCATGTCAGTGAATTGTGCTGATTAAATTAACATAGAATACAATCTCACAATATACATCACAAACAAATTACAAGGTCGGGAAATAAAAGAGTTACAGTAAGATAAGTTATGTAGTAACAGCTTATAAGCTTGTCTAAGGTAATAAAAATTTTACATGGCAAATACAATAATGAATGAACATAAATGCTAAGCATTCTAATTTGCTACGAGCCGGAGAAGGGTACCATAAAGACTGCACTTTCAAAAAAGCAAAAACACGTATGACAAAGGAAGACAAACGGAGAATGCGTATGAACAGATCTGCAATGTGCAGCATACGAAACAGTTAAATATTTGCACATTCCCCATACTCCAAGAGCACCAGCACTGAGGCCTCACCTTATGCTTGTGGTTCTTCAGGAACAAGAAACTACTGAGCAAGACAGGTCACCGAGTTGCCGTCAAGCGTTCCTATAGCCACGGACACCAGTGGAAGAGTGGAAGAGTATCTGCGCTAAACATTACCTTTCTGCTCCCCTTACCCCCCCACCCCCACACTCTAGCCCTGCCCCAAAGGTACCAGCATTCCGAATACTTGTTCGTGAGCTTTTGGAAAGCAGTCTGTCCCCAGAAGGAAAGATGGGATGGGGGTGAGAAGGAAATGTGTTTGCATATCAATATTTGCAATGATCCTAGCAGAGGGTTATGCTCAACAGTACATGGCATCAGAAACAGGACATAATCGGCAGGAATAATAGATAGAAGTTGTTTATTAAGGAAGAAAACATGTCAGGGGGCAGATGACTTAAGGAAATGATGCAAGTGCTTCTATAAGAGGACAAATGAGGTCATACAATATTATTATACGTTGAGAAGTGAGCTTAAGTGCCGACTCAGTCCTTGGACAAAACGTGCACAAAATCAGGCAAGGCTACAGCAACCATTCTTCTCATTTCCTCATTATAAAGGAAGACCCAGGAATAATTTCAATACATTCCTCTAGCTGCATTCTTTGTAGTTGTTGGCACTTGGTACAGGACTTCTCATATGGTTTAAAACTACTAAGTGATTCTTTTTTCCATTTCCTAATGAGTAGGTAGAGGTCAGCTCTTTGCAAAAGGAGTATATTGAGAGAAGCAGCCTCTGCCTGTGGTGTGCAAGTGACCAGGCTGCCTTCCTACTGGGGGTAGCTGAGCTTCCTCGGAACAATCCAGGCTTTCAGCTAGTGCCTGTGCTCCTGGCTCGGGAGGGTGTGTGCCGAAGCAGCAGCCCAGCTTCGTAAGGAAAAGAAAGAAGGCTTTAATTTCAGCCCTAGAGCGATCACACCCTTTTCAAACACCCCAGGCTCCAGTGGGGCTAATGTTCAGGGGAGGCCAGAATTTGACAAGCTTGACAGCGCTGTGAGCCCACACCTGAATTTAGAACTTGGCCTGGGAGACCGAGTCAGGACCCTGGCATATCGAATCAGGCCTGAGGACAAGGCTGGGGAGTATTAAATACCAAGTGAAGCAAACTGGTGTCCTCCTAAAAGATCGGGCTGTATACACACACGTGAGGATGACAAATGTTCCCGCCTTCCTGGAAAAGGTGCTGCATCGCATCTGCCAAAGAAATGGAGAGACCGCCTGCCTGGCTGCTCCTGTCTGCGGACTGACCTCTTCTTTCTCCTGTTCTTTCCTTTCCTCCCCTCCTTCCTTCCTTCCATCCTTCCTTCCTTCCTGTCTTCCTTCTTTTCTTTCTTTCTTTCTTTCTTTCTTTCTTTCTTTCTTTCTTTCTTTCTTTCTTCTTTTCTTCCTTTCCTTCTTTTCTTTCCTTCCTTCCTTCCTTCCTCCCCCAAATGGTCCATTTTTTAGGAGAGGATCGTGGGCCAGTGTCCCTATTCTAAGTGACAAGGAAAATCCTGATCCTGGTAAGTTTTTTTTTAGCAACATGGAGATGATCTGTCTTTGATTTGAAGATACTGTGAAATAGGAAGCCCAGGAAATAGTTGATGAGCACTCTTTCATCTAATTGGCATGGCAGGACTTTTATTAACGGTCAATCTCAGAGGCAGATGTTCGCCTGTAGAATGGCATTCACGCTTCTTGCTATTAAATGGTCACAGAACTCCGTTATAAGATTTAGGCAGACTAACAAAAGCAAATTCACTCTCCCCAGCTGTACTGGAAATTTAGGATGTTCAATTCTTTGAGTTTCTAGAATAAACAAGTAAGTAAAAATCTGAGTCTGTGGACAGTGGGTTCCAAACTGAATGGGAACCCTGGAGAAGGGTTTGACTGCCCCCAGCGACAGGTGGAACACTGCTCTCACTGCGGCTGCTAATTCACTATCCCCATGAGGTACAGTGACTTGTCAACTTCTAGTCTGGACCAACATATATGGATAGAGAACGAAAAGGAAATACATAACTTATATCTCACTAAGTACTCATGAACCAAAAATAAATTCTATTTCTATGTTATATTTACACAATTAGAAAAATCTAAAATGAGATGGTAAAGTCATAAGAACTTTGTTTAAGCCCCACTGAAAAGAAAACGAAGTGATCCCTATGATTGTCATTCTTAATTTCCGTGCATATTTAGAGCCACACTTGGCTAATAAATAAACTGCTTATGCGCAGAATTTAGATTCAAATACAGCATCACTGTTTGACCCAATGAAAGAGACGTTTACAATCAGATCATTCCTGAATAGCCTTTCACTTTTAAGAACATGGCTAGGAGTAACTGCACCCCAGTACTGAGGCAGAGCTGGAGCTAAAACAAAGTGTTCATACACACATGTATTTTGCATAAATAAATGAAATAACAAGACATAAAAATGACTCAAATCCGGCAACTGTGAGGCAAGCCCACACGAGTCGAAACAGATGACTTTTGTTCATGTCGTTTTCGTACAACAGTTTCACATTAGTCAGAAGTGATAAAAAATACCATTTATATCCAGTGCTTATAACACTTACGAAACAACATCTGTGAGTGTGTGTGTTTTTTGTTTTTTTCCTTTCTTTTTTTTTCTTTTTTTTTTTTTTTAACTATAAGCAAAATCAAGTTTCAGTCCTAAAGAACAGTCCTTTGTTCTCCACCAGCCGAGAATATTATTTTGGCATGGTCATAAAAACAAACAAAATTAACCTACTGTTCTAAATGTTTGCCTTTGTGCAAAATTAATTACATACAATACAATGCTAGCCATATAGCACTCTACCTATGCGGCAAAATAAAAAAAGGAGGAGAGAGGAGGAGAGAGCAAAAGCTGAGTCAAAGAGAAAGAGAAAAAAACACGAGTATGAAGTGAGGAGGAGAGGTATATAATCAAAAAAAAAATCAGTAAGACAATAATAAATATTCATTTTTGAGAAAAAAAATGGCCTCCTCCTCATTTAAAATAAATGTACAAAAACAAAGTTCCAATCCCCAACCAATACTACAAACAAAACATTCCTATCAGTACCTTAATCAGCTTATGGAGAGCACTCCCAGCTAATGACACAGCCAGCAACATCTTGGCTAGACCTATTTATTGCTATTAGGTATGGCCTTGAGCACTCGTTAAATAAATATGAAGGTACACTATTTTCTTCCAAGTGACAAAATGGCTCAAGAAATCTGATGGGGCCGTTCCTATGTCCTGGTGATCAGATTCTGGGTTGTCCCATGAGGTCAACTGTCCCATTAACTGACACTTTCCCATTGAACCACTCTGGGTGAGGCTCCCTCGCCCACCATAAGCAGTCAGTCCTGGTTTCAGGAAGGTCAAAATGGCATGGCTGAGCTTCCAGTAGTTAGGAGAGGGGAATGAAACCTCACTGCCTCCCCACCCATCAGCACATCTCCAGAGAAATCCTCCTGTGTCCAGTGCTGTTAATCATGTTCACAGGGAGGCATGCCCCCCCCCCACCCATGTGGCCACCGATGGGGGGAGGGAGCCAGAGGAGCTCACCTGCCGCCCCAGGAGTCATCCGTTCCCCAGAGTTAACAGTAGGAACATCCCCTACAGGGAATGTATCTCCCCTCCTTCTCCTTCCCTATGGTTTTCTTTCATTCTCTGGATGTATCATGACTATTTGCCTCTATCTTTGCCTTGAGGCTGTCATGTGGCTTCCTGCATCCTGGGGATTTTGCAAAAACAAAACAAAACAAAAACAAAAACAAAAACTCTCTAGGCATGCCAGATGGGACAAGGCAACTCAATGTGGAGATGCCAGCCCATGACAGCATCGCTGTGGCCTCCTCTGTGGCCCACAACCTTGGGCTTTCGTCTCGGCTGTGGACCCTCCTGCCGGGCAGTCACCACTGCTGCCTCCTGCTGCCGAAGGGCATTTAGGGGTAATGCCGCTGATGCAGATCCTACCACTGTTGCTAGACTGTATTAGAGGGGAAGTCTGGCGAAAGACTTGAGGTCCCAGAGAACCTCAGGGGCAGACCTGTTGAAGTGTAAGACTCTACACCTGTATCTAAATACACAGCCCTCCAGCCAGAGAGACACTTATGTTTGAAAACAATATAAGTATTTAACAGAATCTTGTTTCAGAAATGCTTCCAGATGCTCTGGGGACATAAAATCACTATGTACACCTTTTGCATGTAGCAGGAGAAGGAGGTGAAAGGGGCTGAAAAGATCTTCAGGGAAGGAGGGTGAAAAACAAGAATTATTAAATTAATGCCAACAACATTTTTTTTCAAATAAATAGTAAGTGGACCCTTGACATTCTGGAATGAATAAATTATTTAAGAGAAAATGTGTTAAGACTGAATGTCAGGGTTAAAAGGCGAAGGGATAATGGATGTAGTGAGAGATGGTCTCAGGCAGAGAAGACCACCACGTGGGTATCTGGTGTGGTGAATGCTCTGGGGCGCGCTCGTCGCGGCGCATCACACACTGATGGCACGTCAAGAGGCAAACACGATTGGGTACGTGCACTGTGGCAACCTTGTTCGTTCCTTACAATATCTTGTCTCCAGATTCCTGAGTACTTTACCATTTTCTGGAAAAAAAAAATGTGTGGTTTGCTATTTTATTTTAAGATGCCAAAGATTGTCTAAGACTTCGCAGTGTCTCCTTTAAGACTTCCAAAATATGAAGATTCAAAAGTTCTGAGAAAAGTTTGGCACATTCAGAGTTTAACTCTACACGTGGAAAAATGGAATTCCGAGGCCTTTTGAATATGCTCTACATGCAGCTGCACACGCTGTGGACTTTTCTGTTTCACGATATGAAATCCTCAGTTGTTCTCTCCAATAATTCAGAATAAAAACACATTCACAACCTGTAGGCCGGCACAGCATACCTGAGTGAGAATGTTTAACCCCATCTAAAACAGTAACTTAAACCTTTATCAACATCCAAAAGGAAAAAAAAAAAAGTAAGACAAAAATATAAGACTTGTAAGACAGCTATGGGTTGAGATAAGTTTTCAAGTCCTGGTGTCTCATATTTAATATGTCTTCACCTAAATTAAAACAACAACAACAACAACAATAACAATAACGACAAAAACTCAAGTTCATGAAAAATCTGGGAAAACTTAATCTGTCTCACACTTTACGAAACAATTAAGACCATTCTGCTGATGTAATTGTGGAGCCACAAATGCATGCGGGCTCTTTAAGAACTTTTTGTTGGGGGAGGGGAGGTGAAATGTCAAAGTATTTTAATTCAGCAAACAAACACTCCTCAGTTGGCACTGACAGCTTCAGGGGCTTCATTTTCACTGCTATAGTCTGATTTGGGATCATCTTCATAGTCGTCATACATTTCCATTTCATCTTCTCCATTAATCATTTCATTTCCAGCTAGGCTCCCGCCGTCTGTCTTCATACCATAAGTGCTCTGGATGACAGGGAGGCTGGGCTCTGGGCTGGCGGAGGTGCTAGAGCAGTCAGATGTCATCTGAGGTGACGGTGTGGTTGTTGCCATAGTAATAGCACCAGGATACACAACACCTGTTCCTGTGGTGATTGGAATCTGAGGCTGCTGCCTGTATGGATTCAAAAAAATAAAATAAAACGGGGAAATCTGTATGTTCTTCCGGGTGGCACTCGAATTCCTCCCCCACACATTCTGAGAGAGGGCTCTGTTTGACATTCTAAGCAAACCACAGAACGGGACAAAGGTGCTCCCTGGAGGTCCTGCACATCGCCCCTGGTTGCTATGGTTGGGCATTAAGCAATACAATGGAGCAACTTATTGATGGTTTTGAAACATAAAAGCAGGGTTCTTACAACATCACATATGGCAAAGGTTGAATAACACTTGGCATTTGAAACCAAGGCTGTAGTCAATTCCAAAAGTTACATGTGACATCATTTTTTAAGATCTCCCAGGACGATAAAAACAAAATAACTGGTAGCGTGAGATATATTTTAGTGACACTGCTAAGCAGGCTCGTGTCTTCAGCTTGGCTCGAGAATTGTACAAAGGGAAGATCAAGATGAGAAGGGATCGAGTATGTCCCAGAGAGTCGGATTTAGCAAAGCATGTATTTGCTATCTATGCAAATATCTACCTATTTCTATGGCTGAACTGGAAGGGACACTCCTTTAAGGAGCTTCTATTTTCATAATTATGGAAGGAGCATCTTGGATGTCAGGACTCCCAAGGCCCTGGCCTGGCACTGGGTTGGAGGAGTCAGGGGTGAAGAGTGGCGAGAGCCCTGCGACTTATCAGAATAACACACATTGCCTCATCCCAGATCCTAGCGGGTGCCAAGACTGGGTCACACCAGATCATTCTGTCATAATGGTACTCTGGTTCAAATAAACTTACCAGACCCTGTATGAAGGTCAGTCTCTCCCTCTAAAGGGAGACATTGCTCTCTGCTTCTCAATTTCCCTTGAAGCATTGTTATTGGTTGAAAGAATTAAAGACCTACGACACCTAGCTCACAGACTATGACTGAAAAAATATTCTCATGGTTGCGATATTTACCAAGCGTTCCTCAACCTGAATGGACAATAATTACCATTTAAATTCATTTCAAAGTATCACTGTAACTATCCTCTCTGAACTTCAGTTTCCAAATGTTTATGAGAGCTGGGGTCAGGGAAGTCTTGGAAGGTCCTTTCACCTTTTAATACTCATGACTTCAGGTTGGTCCATCCCTTGAATGGTTCTTACTGACCCTCTACAATATCGTTAAATCTTTCTGTCCACCTCAGTCAGAAAAATATCCCGAATCTATGAAGAAGCAGCTAAGTTACCAGCCATTCTTTGACATTTCTGGAATAATTTTCTTGGAAAGCCCAGCATGCCTTCCAGCCTGGTAGAAGGAACAATGATGGGAATGACCTAGACTCACTCTGTGAGATACTGCATGATGCTATCTTTAACTACCTCTTCCAATCCCCAGAAGGGATGACTATGATTCCTTCACCTCTGACTAATACAATATAGCAAATATTTTCATATATATTACCTCATTCAATTAACACGGCAAACCCATGAGGTATTGTCATGCCCAGGTAGGGTAAGGTAAGGTAAGGCCTTGTGTAAAGTCCTGCATTCAACACCCAGCAGAGCCAGCTTTTAAAACTAGGTCACTTGACTTGAATTCTATCACTCTCTCCTCTATAGATATTCAACGGACAAATAGACTATGCTCACTGTGTCTCATAAAAATTCCTGATTTCTATAGATCCTGTCGGTACCCAGTTGGCACTAAGACCTGATATTGATCCATTCTCTATGAAGCTCATGGTGACTTTTTTATTGCCTGAAGAAGATGATAGAGGAATCCAGACCTGTTCACAGAAACATCTCATAAAATACTAGTTTCCCTCTTAAAGAATCAAATTCTAAAAACAGTATATTCTGCTTCCTAACTTTTGGGCAAATTAACGCAAAATAAATTTCATGCTAGCCTGCCCAAGGCAGTGAATGCCTCATTAAATTTTTTACAGAACTTGGATAATTGCAATAAAAATATTTTTGCCTTAATCACATGATGAGTGTAGAGTAAAAACTTTTATTGCAATATTAACCCATTTTACAGATTTCCCAATTTGGTGAGCTAATCTGTAACATAAACTCTACATTCCATACACTAACTAGCCAATGGTACACTTTCTTTTCATAAAGGACATTCTTTTTTCAGAAAGAATAGATGGTCAGTTTTGTAGTATTTTTTAATCAAACTATCTACATGTATTGGTCTCTTAAATAAATTTTAACTGGGCTCCTATTATGTGCAGGTGATAATGCTTAGGTGCTTATGCTCAGATGCTTTCACGTTATCTTCTTTAACCCTCACAATAAGCCTAAGAGGTGAATATTATTTCCTCTCTTTACTGATGAAGTTACCTACTAAGTTTCAGAGAGTTCAAATTGTTTGTCCAAGGCCATAGGAGCATGACAGCCAGGAGCTGAACCCATCCTTAATGTCACAAATTCTCTACTGGATATCAAGATTAGGGTGAGGAAGGCAAGCTCACATGGTCAGAAAAATACATGGCAATATGGATCAGAATCAAACTCTTCGAAATTGGGCTCCACATACTTCACAATACTTGGACATTAAGCTGGTAATTGAACACGAAAAACAAACAAATAAAACATGGGTACAACTTACTTTCTGGAGTGAGGCACATGATAGCCAAAAGCCAACTACTGGTGGTAGGGGGATGCCAGACTATGTCACCCACTGACTCCCTGTCTACTTCCTGCCTCATCATTGCCCCTCTTTCCTTAAAGATGTTAGCTCCTGGCTTACTGTCACTCCCTTTCCAACAATTCTGCCATAATTCTTGATGACTCCTATCCATGGAGGTGATAATATCGACACCTTGCCATCTCAAGTTCTTGACCTCCTCTCCGCGGTGGTGCTCTGGCCCCCTTCCTGTGTGAGCAGACCTTGTCATTTTCCAGCTGTAACCCTCCCCTGATGTCCATTTTAAACATCCCATTCTATGACCACCACATCTTCTCTTTCTAGTTTTCTTCCTCTGAAACCCCAGTCCAACAATTCTCCCACCCTTTGGGCATCTATAATTCCTTGATCCTTCAACAAATTTTTGCTGTCCCTGTCCCTCCCCCAGGTGTCCTGCCTTTACCTCTTTACCCAGGATAAATTCTGTGGTTCGTCACTGTCTCACAGGTACTCTCCCCTCCCTTACAAGGCAAAACTTGAACTCTCTGCCTACTTTTGAGCACTCCCACATAGCTGAACTGGCTGCAGAAAAAACACACTACCATGCATACATACCAGTCTCAGATTTTTTTGAGCATGAATTTCAAATTAGCCTTCAGTGCTGTTCAGCCCTCATGTTGTACTTTTTCCTATGACACTCCCTCTTCTACTCTCCTAGATAATTATTTCACACCTTCTCAGCTCTCTTCGGATGTCCAACTTCTCCCATATCCTCACTCTCAATTGATGACCTGGCTTTCCATTTCATGGAGAAATTAGAAATAATCAGATGAAATTTTTCACAAGCTCCCACCAATCACATTTATCCATCTGCCTCTGTCTGTTCTAATTCTCTGCTTGCCTCCCTGTATTTTGAATGAATTTGTAATCCAAAGTAAGGCCAATCCTTTCACTTCTGCACTGAAACTATCTGTTCTCGCTTACGAAGGATCTCTCTCCAGTGACCGTCTCTCCCATCTGCACGATCAATTTTCCCTCTTTCCTGGATTATTCCCATTTGCACATAAATATGCCACAATCTCTCCACTTTACTTATTTTTTTAAAAAGATTTTATTTATTTATTTGACAGAGAGAGAGATCACAAGTGGGCAGAGAGGCAGGCAGACAGAGGAAGGGAAGCAGGCTCCCCACTGAGCAGGGAGCCTGAAGTGGGGCTCGATCCTAGGACCCTGAGACCATGACCTGAGCCAAAGGCAGAGGCTTAACCCACTGAGTCACCCAGGCGCCCTCTCTCCCACTTTAGAAAAACAAAAATCAACAAAACTCTCTCTTGACTCACATCCCCCTCCAGCTACCGCTCTATTTCTCTATCTCCTTTAAGGCAAAACTCTTTGAAAAACTGTGTATATTCATTCTCTTCATTTTTTCCACTAAATTCTTAAATTTACTTCAATCACTCCCAATATTCCACTGAAATACAGCTTGAAAAGGCAATACGACCAGTGAGCTCCATGTTGTTAAGTTCAAGAGTCAGTTTTTGGTCCTCATCTTACTTGATCTATGCCATTGGCAGCATTCGATACAGGTGGCCACGTTTTGCCTTGCTGAACTGCTTTCTTCGCTGGTCCTCTGTTCTTCTTCCTATTTCACTACCTCTCCTTCTAGCTCCCTGGATGTGCACTCCCTCCTTATCAACCTGACATCTAAACTCTGAAGTACCCAAGGATCAGTCCTTGTACCTCGTCTTGCTTCTATCTAAATTCATGTCCTTGGTAAGCCTGTCCATTTTTCATAGCTTTGAATATTATCTAGGTGCTGACAACTCTCAAATTTGTATGTCCAGTAAGCACTACATTCCTAAATTCCAGAGTCATATATGTATATAACTTCTTACTTGATTTGGATATCAAAACAGCATCTCAACCTTACAGATCCAAAAACCAAACTCCTGATCATCGCCATATACCTCTCCTCTCAAGGGCCTTCTGATCTCGGTTAATGATCACTTCATCTTTCTGGCTGTCTGGGTCAATCCTTGGTAACTGTATGTATGTCCTCTCAAACCCTATATCCAGTCCATCAGCAAATTCTAGTGGTCCACTGTCAGGAATCCATCCAGAATCCATCTACTTCTTGCTACCTCCACTCCTACAAATCTGATCCAGGCTACCACCGACCCTAATCTGGTTTATTGTAAGAGTCTGCCTCCTTATTTCAGCCATCTCCCGTTCAAACAATACTCAAAACCGTAGAGTGATCTTTTTAAAACCTAAATCAGATCGTAATACTCTTCTGCTCATGACCCTTCCGTGCCTTTCCATCTCACTCATGGTCAGATTTCAAGTCTTCACAAAGGCCAAAGGTCCTTTCACAGTTTGACTCCCTATTATCTCTCTGACATCTCTGCCTCTTCCCACCTACCCACTCTTCTCCTACTACTCTAGCCTCGTTAGTTCTTGAACATGCCAGTTGCAAGCTTCTCTCCAGACCTCTACAGTGGCTGCTCTCCCTGCCTGATTCTTCTCCCAGAGACCACACAGCTTGCTCCCTCACTCTGCAGGCCTGAGCTGCTCAAGTGGGAGCTGCTCAGTGAGCTTCTGTAGCCGCTCTTCTTAAAATTGCACTCCATCCTCTGACACTCCCTACACTTTCCCTACTTGACTTTATTCTAAGGCACTTACTATTTGATATTTATTTATTCATTGTTGATTGATTGCCTGACTTCCCCCACTGGAATATAAGCTTTATGAGGACAGGCATTTTCACTGATATAGCTCTAGAACTTAGACAATGCCTGGAACACAGGAGGCACATTTCATACTGCATACATGCAATGAATGAATGAATGAACAAATGAATGAACGAACTAGTGAATGGAGGGGGACAAATAAAAAAGCTGGGTAACCTATCTGAGAGAAGAAAAGACTTAATGAGACTAGACATATGCAAGGGAAGATAGTGGAGAAGGAATGTGACTATAACCATCTTTAAATGCTTGAATGTCTTTATAAAGAAGGAAGAGACTTGCTCTAGAAAAGGGGCCAAAGAAGAGGATTAGAATTAACCAACCAAGTAGCAGAAAGGTAGATCGCCACTCAGTGAAAAGAACTTTCTAGCATTAGGACATGCCCACAGAGAAACTAGCTCCCTTGGGAAGTGGTAAGCTCTCTAGCCCTAGAGTAGTCCAAGCAGAAGTCAGTGAGGCTCCTACAGCGGTTGGCGACTTGAAGTATATGACTTCTGAGGCCACTTCTAAGTTACCGCTGATTCTGTGGACACAAAATCATAAGCTAACAATCATGCTGGCCTTGCTTTCCCATTGTTGTTACCAGCATAATAAAAGACCGAAAAATCAAGTGAGCGTGGCTAATTATAGTTGCCAAATCATTGCTTTCAAGGGTTTCCAAAATATTGTTCCGCCCTACCTCTCTTACTTTTCTTTACTGCCAGGACTAACCTCTAGGTTAGCTTCATTTTTAAACTATTGAACATTTCTGCATTTCCCTCCATGTGTTCCTGGCTCTTCTTCCTGCTAAAATAGGAATCTTGACCTCCACATCCACCAGCCTGACCCTACTTAAACCTCAAGACCCCTTCCTCCAGGATGACCTATGGTTAGCCCTAGTGCATAGCAAGCTCTCCTCCCCTGAGCTTTGCTTGCTCTCACCTACAAAATCAGAATTAGTACTTCACTACAGATTAAGTGCAGCACTATGCGGTGTAGTCTCTCTTCTCTCTGTGTACATGTATGTATAGCAAACTGTTATTTGCTAATATGTTTATGTATGCATCTGGTTTCTCTGACTAGAACACTCTCTGAAAGCTCATTGTGTACAGAATTAATGCCTCATGTCCTATATTAATTTAGTACAGTGCTGGGCACCTCACTGGTTTCAAATAAGTCCTTACCAATTGACGGACCAATCAATTAACAAAATGGAAAATCCAGCCAGCAGGCTCAAGCTTTGTCTATCGGAAATTACTTTCCTGAAAAGCATTTTTCCTTCCTTTACAGATCAATTGCAAAGTCAAAATTCAAACACCGCAGGTTTCACAAACAGGAATAGCTGGCAAGTATTGGGCTTTACAAATAACGCATGCGCACACCAAAACAAAAGTTGTAGATGTTTGTGAAGGTATACGGATGCGGCGGAAATGAGCAGAGATGGCTGAGTACCCCTCCTCCCAGCCCCAGCAAAGGGTAAAGCCAACCCCGATAGAGCTCAGCATTATTGCGTGGCTTCCAAATCACAGGAATGTTCCTGGAATATCGTCTAGCTTCACCAATTGCAAAAAACCCCCATGTATTAATTTGGCAAATCCCCCTTGTTTGCTGTTCTTTCAGACCTTTACAGCCTCTACAAATGAAGACAATGAAGTCCGTTTCATTAGGAGATAAGCCTACACGTCGTACATCTCTGTAGTTAATACTGCAGTAAGAAGTGGAAAGAATAACAATCTTTTTATATTGCCTGTTAGAAACCCTAATCTGGCTTTCTCTATATGAGGACAATACTGAAAATTGTACAGCTAGCCTATGCTAATCAATTATATTTATAAGTACGTCACAGGTTTGATTCAACCTCTTTCAGATTAAGATCAAAATGGCAAATGTTCAAATCCCTTCTAGCATAAGGCACTAGAATATAATTCTTTTATAATATGAAATACATAGATGCCATGTAGCATTATTTTTCTAGAATAATAATATTTGCTCTGATTCAGGGCTTCCTATGTGCCAGATGTTTTTTTAGCACTTTAGATAGATCAAGCTATTCAATCTTCAGAAGGGCCCCATGTGGTAGGTATTATGGTCAGCTCTCCATTCTATTTATGAGGAAACTGAAGGGCAGAGAGTTTGAATAAGTTTCCCAAGGGCAAGTGGAGACTTCAGAGGAATAACGATTGTTGTGTATTAGTTGCTGAACCTAGGAAGAAGCAGATCTGGTATTTGAGACAGAACAGTCTGGTTCCAGAATTGGTGTCCACAAGCACTGCACTACATAACCTCTAAGGAGTTTGTAGGCTCTAAGTGAGGGACGTGTGTAGGGTGGAAAGGTCAATGGCTTGCCTTCATGTAAGCCTGGTTTAACCTCAGCTCTACAATTTACTAACTGTGTGGCCTTGGACAAATTATTTAACATCACTGAACCCTGTGTTTTTCAACCCCATAGTGAGGATGATACTGCTTATCTTGTAAATTGGTTGTATTTGCAAAGATCTATATAAATCACTTATCACAGTATATAGTATAAAGTAACTATTCAATAATTTACTATTATTATTATTCAAAAAGTAGCCAAAGATTTGATATTTTATAGTACCTGCATAATCCTCTATGCGTTCACAGGTAAGTTATTGAATAAACTTCAAATAAGTGGAAGTACATTGGGCCGGAATTCTTTAGGAAAAGACAATGATGTAGTTACATGTGCCCTAATGAATATTATTTCTACATTAATAGTACTCATTGAAATTATTAAAAGTTCTAATACTTAACCTGTTGATCAAAGGGGTTAAGTCTAAGGTAAGAGCTAATGTTATTCCATCTTCATATTATTGGTAAATTTATTTCATAATAGCCGAGTGAAAAAAAATCTAGCTCAATGAACTTTTAGTTGTATTGTCAGTAAAATGCACGACAATGCTGAGCAATATATGTAATTTTATTGGCTCGAAAGTTATGCATGTCTTTTCAAAACGCTATAAAAATTGATCTCACCCCCATTCCCTCAAGAAGTCAATAGCAATCTTTGAATTTCTTGTTTCTTTTCCCTCTTGTAATAACCTCACATCTAATGAAGATGAATTTCCAAAGATGAACCTCAGGGAGTTAATAATCTATCAAACACAACTATTTAAAAGAGAATACGAATCCTTAAGTAGAAATAATACCTGGCTTTGGGTTGCAAATATTACCAAAGCTGTGCAGAAGGAAATACTCAGCATTGAAAATTAAAGAACAAGACATTCTGGTCATTGCCTACATCTCTGTAGCCCCCCTCCACAGTCCAAAATGACCCTTCTATGAAGGATCCCCTACGTTACCAGGAACAGGATCCTTTGTCTCTAAAGGTCAAAGCTGCTTTAATGCCATCACGTACCACAACCAAAGGTCCTGGGAGCCCTTTTCCAAGTTAGCACAGCTGTGCTCTTAAGTGTGCCAGAACGGGGCGATGAGGCATATTTTGAGGCAGCTGTGGTAAGCACACCTCCTCAGTTGTTAGGCATGATGGAGGCAGAAACCTGGATTTAAACCTTGATCCTTTCTCACTTTTTGGCAGCCACGGGACCTTGATTTCTTTATCTTATTTGGAGGATTACGTGACTTGTAGATCTAAAATGTCTAGCGTACAGGATATAGTAGACAATAAATGGTAGATGTTGAGTTGTTTTAATGTTTTAAAAATTTGACATGGGTTGTCATGTGTTGGGTATTTTGATCCATGTACCCTCAGGTAAGGGGAAATAAGTCAAATAGAACTACTGCATCTCATATTTTCAAATAAGTATCAGGGAACTAAAATGGTACTTCTGACAGCCTTCCAGACTATGGCAAAAGAGACCCATTGTGTATGGTTAGGTACACAGAGACACGGCATGAAGAAAGAGGGGGAATCACAAAGGATCTCAAACTTAAACTCTGGTTCTCTGCTCAAAGGAGATTATATACAGTCTCAGAGACAGGATTAAAAGAAGACATCATCACCCAGTTAAAATAAGTGTGTATTTTGTTTCATGTGACTATGCTTCTCAAAGGGCACTATGAATCGGTATTTTTCATAAATCATCTAAATCGCCAGCAAATAGCCTTCTGATACTGCATTGTACTTTTGGTGTTAAAAGCATTATTTTTAAAAATGCAAACATTTATAAGACAGAAGAATTTGATAAACCTAGTTTGGCACGGCTTCCTCTGTTCATAGAGTAGGATTCTCAAATAACAAAGTGACTTAAGCCTCCCTTTACCTCGAAATAGTTCTGCCACGGTGTAAAGAAACCCACTGACTATCTGGTATAACCTAAAATATAGTTTTATTGTGATAGCAAATCCATATTTAATACTAAGGATAAGGATAAAAACTCACCTTTATTGATCATGTACTAAGCGCTTTGAAAGTACTTCGAAAAGCAATGCCTCACTGAATGCTCTCAACCATTGTACGAGACAGGTACTGTTATTTATTTCATCTCGTACACGAGGAAAGAGAGGCTCAGAGAAGCTCAGTAACTTGCCCAGGTGGGTGGCGCAGTGCTTGAACCTGAGTAGTCAAGCTCTGGAGCCCACGCTCCTCCGCAGAACTCTCTAGGGTAGGGCACAGATTCATGACGCAGACTGCTTTCATTGGCCTTTCTTTTTCTTATTCTATTTACTATTCCAAATTAATTTTATGCTTCTAAACATAGGCTTCTGAAACCAACTTTTTATTTTGTGGATTTTTTTTTTTTTTTTTTTTAGTGTCCTTAAAAATAAACAGCTCTTTACTTTTGCTCTAAGGTACATGTTTTCCTCACCTGCAGGGGCAGCTGTCCCGTTCTCCTACCATATAATAGCCCCTCGGTGCTTCCCCGGTTAACAGCAAATCCAGATGCCTTTTCACTCACTGCTCTCTCTTCAGGCCTATCCCAAGCATCTCCCCAATCGGATTGCAGCTGCCTCAGGCCAGGGCCTCCAGAAAGGTCCTCTGGTTTGTCAACCCCCTGGGCTTCTCTGCCTGGGCCTGCTGGAACCGACAGGCATCTGCACCCCCACTTATCCCAACTGCTGTGGTTACAAGGGGCCTCTTTTCAATGCAGACAGCCAGTCAGCCAAGTCGAAATTTATACCAGAAATCTATTACCTAATTTTTAAACAAAATGACATGAAATCAGACTTGAAGATATCAAAAACATGTCTAGTTTCTGATTTAAGCAAGAAAATCCACATTGTTATTGCTTCCACCACAGAATAATTTACTGCAACAGGAGTTCTGGATCTTAGGCCAAAAATGAGGTCCTCTAACCAATGTCAAGGCCAATTATCTTGTGGTAGATCCCACAACAAAAGCAGACTATTGTGATTAGAATCAGAAGCACCACCCAGAGAAGCTGGAAAGCTTCTGGGGATTTCTTAAGTTAGTTTTTATTCTTTCTCCCTGCATGTCTGCTTAAATAAACTACCAGCAACTTTGTGTGTGGGCACGGAACATCTTAGATTAGTCTGGGAGACTAGGAGAGGGCGACCAGGTTTGTTTTGAGCTGTTGAGCAGGAGCCAGGCTGCGAGACTCTGTGTGTGTGTGTATGTGTGTAACCCTGCAAAGATCACCACAGCCAAGCCCCTGGGTCGGTCTCGACCTCCTCCCTTCCCTGATCTCCTTCCCAACCACACTGCCGGTAGCCAGCCCGCGGTTTCCTACCGGGAAGGGAAAGCCCAGGTGGCCACGTTCGGGAACACTCACCCCACGGTAAAGAACTGCCTCATCTCCTGCCTCCGAGACCTCATCAGCTGCTTGTACTCCCCAATTCGGAGCTTTTTGCCATCAACAATGCAGGTGCGTTTCGGTCGAGGTTTGTATTTATAGTTCGGGTACTTCTCTAAGTGGATCTTGCTTAGCCGGGCCTGCTCTTCATAATAAGGTTGCTTCTCTTGGTTGGACATGGATTTCCAGCGAGACCCTAAACATAAAAATAGCCTTCAGTACCCGAGTGGTCAGGGCCCCATGTTGGTGGCGAATACCGTATACGCCTTCCCACGGCTTCGCTCGCGGGCGCTCTGTGTAGCCCCTGCCATCACACACCACGGAGCCTCCCAAGTAGTCTTTCACAGACGCAAAAAGCAAAGGATAATTTCGCATGTGATACATTTATTACATTATTTCTGTTGATAACTTAAAGCTGGTGCTACAAAAGATGTATCATTTTATTTTATTTTTTTTAAAGATTTTATTTATTTGACAGAGAGAGATCACAAGTAGACGGAGAGGCAGGCAGAGAGAGAGAGAGAGAGAGAGAGAGAGGGAAGCAGGCTCCCCGCTGAGCAGAGAGCCCGATGCGGGACTCGATCCCAGGACCCTGAGATCATGACCCGAGCCGAAGGCAGCGGCTTAACCCACTGAGCCACCCAGGCGCCCCAAGATGTATCATTTTAAAACACATCTCTGCTGCTTATAGATCACCTCCTGTGCCAAGGCCCTTCCCCAGTTATCTATCTGTCTCTCTCTCTCAAGGGGTGAAAAACCTACACTTCCAACGGGGACTCTCAAGGCTGATGGGATTCTCAGGAAAAGCTCTCCTGGTTGCAGAGATTCAAACATCTCCCACCCTTGTCCAAGCAGCTTTAGGGAGGCTACTCTGTGATAAGATGTCAGTAGATGCGGCTATCCTTCCGTATATAAAAGACCCCTGTGCACACCGTCTCCCCTGGCCCCAGGGTAATTAAAAAGCCTAAACCCTACTAAGAAGTTCTAGCTTTCGAGCCGGAAGCTACAGTTGGAATTATATACACCATTTTCAAGTACTATAAACGTTCATTTAAACCTGTACCAGTGACAGCACAAAAATTTTTAATGTGGTTTATAGAGGAAGAAGGAAAAGTATTCACTTCTCTAATATTGTTTATAAGGAATTATCTAAACACTTGACGAAGAAGGGATGTGCTTTTTTACATGTATCAAATTGCATTTTTGTGTCTCGCTGGTGAATAAAGCGGTAACAGCTGTGCTGACTGGATGTTAGCTATTCTTCAGTGGAGATTTTTCATACATAAACAAATGGAAAGTTGTGCAAATATTCTCTGTAGCCAGCAATATCCTGGTCTGCTTTAATAGCACATCCATCCCTGTTCTTTCCTGATTGTTGTGCAAAAGTTGTGTAGACAGTCTATGCAGATCGGCTTCTCTGGGTTCTGCTGACTCCCAGTAGCTTAAAGCCCCGTTTAACAGAGGATTCTTGGTGCTCTTGAAATACTTGTGCTTTAAAGTGTATATTTTCATGAATACACTTACTATATTCCTAATAAGTTTTTTCACAGAACGCACACCAATAATATAGATTCCCCACAGCTGCCAAAATGGAAACAGAGAGGTTCTGTGCCCATCTGAGAGTCTACTCATGCTGCTATTAAAATGGCCAAAAAAAGGGGAAAAAAGAAAATTTCAAAGTTAAGTATCAAATTTCAAGGACAGAGGAACACTGATTTTCTTTTAAATGTCTATTAACTAGAATAAAAATTTAATATATCTATGAGGAGCTTTTTGGTTTGAAAGGTACTTAAGTTGAAAAGGAATAACACTATCCCAGAGCATATCTCAGAATCTCTAAAAATAACACCCCGTTTAATTGGGATGACATTTAGTATCCATCTTTAAATTCAAAAATCAAAAGGGAACAACTTATTTTTTCTTAACATTTCACCACCATTTGATCTTATGTATGTTTTAAATTTTCTTAGAGGTTACTGCTTCCCCATGTCTCAGAATCAAGTTAAATTATTTATACAGTGACAGAACATGTGTATTTGTGTATGTCCAGATCACCGATATTTACTAAGGTTAAATATTTATTGCTTTTGAACAAAACATTTAAAAAACGAAAACCACAGTTTAAGTCTCTAATGTTTTTCAGCTTTTTAAATGGCTTCTTTTGAGATTTTGTCACATCGTGACAGCTTAAATAGAACAGTGCCTTCTGTGTTTTTTCTTTTTACAGAGGAAACATGTTGACGGTAATGCTACATGTTGAATAAAATATGTTCAATATGTTGAACACAAGAATTCCAAACTGTATCATCTGCACCAGGCAAGCTTTATGCTCAGAGAATGAGGCTTTGGTTTAATCCCGAGAAGTAGGAGAATCACTCTGGCAACTGACCACAAAATGGGCCTCTGCCCTGTGGTCTGTGCATTCAAGTCTCTGCTCTAAAATCTGAACTAGTCATATCTTATTAAAGTATATGCAGTTTCATTCTATGAGTTTTAAAGTGATCATTCGAGGCCCTGTTCAACACTCCAGGAATTGCACACGATTTGGGGGCTCACCCCAGTTCCTGGTGAGAACCCAAGAACACTGAAGCAGAAAACTGTAGTATCTGTGCCCCTTTCTGAGGTTACGTAGCAACTTAGGGATTGAAGAAGGCCGAATAAGAGGAGATCGAGCTTGTCTCCATGGTTCCTGTTTAGCGGTGACCTCTCTGAGTTGCCAAATTCACAGTATATAACAGACTGTAAATAATTTTGTCTCTGCAGTAAGTTTTTAGTCAGTCCTTCCCCAGCACCCGGGGACCTGTAACCCTTAAACCTAAATGCCAGGATGGGGGACCCAGAGATGATAACCAAGACTCCCGAGGCAGCCCGCTGAGCTACATCCAACGTCTGCAAACCACAGTCTCCCTCAGGGCTCAGGGGACGCCCCTGTTTACCACTCTCGGGGCTCAGGGGAAGGCGGGTAGAAGGTCAGCATCAGAGACTGCACTCACCTAAGATTTTGCTAATGTTGGAGTTATGCATGTCGGGGAAGGCCTGAAGGATTTTCCTCCTCTCATCCTTCGCCCAAACCATGAAAGCATTCATTGGTCGCTTGATGTGTGGCTCGCTGCTGGCCCTGCTGCGGGCATCCCTGTAGACTCGTGCTTCAGCCACAGTGGCGCCTCCTGTTGGCCAACAATAATACTGCTGTAGTTTAGCTGCAGAGCCATTCATTGCTTTGCTTCCTGTAATGTCAAGGCAGGAAGAACAAGACAGGTGCAAAGCATTATTATCTGAGTAACGTAACACAGCTTGTGCCTGCTTCGGCCAGTTTCCCTAGGCCCTTCTCTGCTCTTTAAGTGACCTCTTGGGAGAAGATGGTTTCAAATGACGATTCTACAGGCCCTTCTGATGGAGGCTTCAAAGACACACAGGGAAGAATTAATTCTGCATGTTTTATACACCTTGTACATTCTTGCTACGGTCAGTTGCGGGGGTTGGTTTGGCATCGACTGGCAGTATTTTATTAACCTTTCCTGCTGCGAGTCCTCCCTTCAAAAGCAGGCTCCCACCTATCATTTTAGCCTCATTTGCCAAAAATTGCCGCACTTCAGACTATCTCTTTACCTCAAATAGGATTCTTTCACGCAGTACTACGCCTTGTCCCTTGCTCCTCTCAGTGCCCGGAAGCCCCTTCTCCTCATTCTTCATGAAATGCCAACAAGTCCCACTCATCCTTCAAGGCCTGTTCCAAATGTGGTGTGTTTCACGAATTAATTAATTCGATACAAAATATTAACTGAGCAATTACTATGAGTTAGGCATTATGCCAGGGCTTAGGGAGGCAAAGGCAAATAAAACAGACTCTGCTTTTAGGGAGCACACAGAACAGAGGGACTACAGACCCCAGGCAATTATCACAGGGTGTACGATCAGTGCTACAATATTGAAGTGAACAGGGTGCCAAGAGGGCATCAGACAAGAGAGTCAGCAGAGGCGATGTCTAAGCTGTGTTGTGGAGGATGAATAAAGATCAGCACATGAATAGAGGAGGGCTGTAAAGACAGATGGGAAGGGTAATTCAGGCCAAAGGAACAGCATTTGCAATGATGTTCCCCGGGCTACATTCATTCCTCTTTCTTTTATGCTACATGCTCCAAAGTAATTACTTGTTTATGGGTCTATCTCTCTCTGATCTTTCCACTCCATCCTCAGGAATATGAGACCCCTAAAGTTGGTGTTTATGTTGTACTCATTCTTGTATCCCCAGGATTTCCCATGTAATAGATATTCAATAAATATTTATTAAGTAAAAGATTGGTTTTCAACTTCTATGCAAACTAGTAGACTAAAAGGCATTTATTTCAAGGGTCCTGATATGTTTTTCTGCTGTTTAAGAGTCGTTCTTTCATGTTTCCCTATGTAACTATACCTAAATCTCTGACACTTTATCATTTCCGAAGAGGTGACTCCGGCTATTAACATACTAGATTGAAATCCCTTTGAGTATATGGCAAGAACTGGCTCTCACTCCCTGCTGTATCCCTACATTCTAGTAAAGCACTTGGCATACAGAGTTTTAATTATAAACTATGTTAAATTAGTAAATGATGGGACAGATGAATGAATAAATGAAACATTTTCAGGGACCCTACTAGCGTGACACACGAAGTATGCTTTGCAATGTGGCATCTACTAAATAACCCCCCCCCCAATAGATTGAGAAACTTCTATAGCTAAACGTAAAGTGGTTGGACTGATGGCGTCAGCCAGGATTTCTGCTGCATAAACAGGAAAGCCTACTCCCAAAAGTTTAGAAGCAAAATATACATTAAAACCAACATTTCCACTTTCTGGAAAAAGTAAAGCCTTTCAGCTCAGTGGAGTGATTATACAGGAACAACATGACCCAATCAATCTCTGGCCCTTCTACTCTATTTCTAGATACCTTGATTAAGTAGAAATTTGTTTGTGTCAGAGCTAGTAATAAATTAGAACATTAAAGTGCACTATTATTTGACAAATATGATCATCATTTATAGCAAACAAAAGACAGGATAAAAGGGCCCAACTGGCTAATATTATCAATTCTTTTCTAAACATGAAAGAGGGCAGAGGGGCCACTATTTGAAAACCATGCAAAAATAATATATTTTATAAACATCCCTTCTTTTAGGCCTACTAGACAGAATGATCCCTTACATGAAAAGTCTCAGACCCCGAGATGCATAACTAATCTGCTACCTTTTTGCCACCATACCCACAGTACATTAATTTCATTTAAAATGCACTGACCATACAGGATAAATTGATTTCACTTTATATGGGTTTGACAGCCATGTTTATTGTGCAGTGAAATGTAGTGTAGCTTCCAGCTGACAATATCCATCAACACAGGGCAATATGCTGACTGCTGGGCCAGATGAAGGCATACATTACTCTGGAAGTGAAACACTCATTCAGATACGACAGTGTCTTCTCCTGAGGATCACCACGGTAATTTATGATGCCCTCAGTGCCATTACTTTACAACTGACATGGATTCAGCAATTTATATACTTGCACGCATACACATAAAAGGAGACCGGCTTGTGGAGAATGTCAGATGCAAAAACATTTCAATATTATTCTAAGTTAACTACTATGCCACAGGTGATTAACATTTGAGATCTGCTTTTACTGTCCTAGCTTTCTCTCCACCTCCAGCAAAACCAAATAGTCGACTTCTATTTATTTATTCATTTAAAAGATGTATTTCATTGTGATGCGAGGTTTTACTCTTCTATGGACTGATAGAAATCATGATGGATTTTTAGCCCCTAATTTTAGACCCTGATTCTCCCAGACATGTCTTACATAGGTTCTATCTCTCTCTCTCATTCATACCTCAGTCTTAATATATCCTCCCTACTATCTTCTATCCCACTAAATTCTACCCTTTCCAAGGGACAGACTCAGGTCTCACCCCACCAAGTACCCTATATTGGCCTTGCCCCTTTCTCCCATAGTACATATGGTCTATGTGACACTGACAGTGAATTAATTACATAGGACTCACAACAAATGTTCCCATAAATTTAGAAATTCAAGCACAATACAAAATGTAAAAATGTGAATTAGGAAATGGAAAATAGAAACACTCCAAGTGATTTTTTTTTTTTTTTTTTTTTTTTTTTTTTGCCTCCTCTCCTCTCTTCCAAAGAAAGTCAAGTGGAAAATGAATGGGGACATCCTGACCTAAACTAGGACTGTTATATCAGCAAACCAAGAGTTGAGGAGAGGCTTATCCAGGGAGGCCAAGGTTTGAAACCACTGATCAGAGTCAGAATTTTAAGGACATATTGAAGGCACTAAACCAAAAGAATATTTAGAAAGTGTTCCTTAGCTTCCCTAAACTTTGCTTCATGAAACAAAATGGTTAAGGAATTATTGTTGCAGCAGCAGAAATACATATGACTGGATAAGTGTGTATAAATTCAGAAGTTTTAAAATGAAGATTGTATATTATGTAAGCCTTTTTAAACACCTAAGGAAAATTCTATAGAATAACACAGAATTGTTTTCAAAAGGTGTGCTATTAGTCTGAATAGTTGAAGCCTAAAATCCACCTTCTGTTATAATTAAAATCTATATCTCTAGTGTGACTTCATCCTGCTTCATTCATTTTTAAAAATAACACCAAGTTAAAAAAAAAAAAAAGTACTTTATTCTAAAATAGCCAATGCTCTGTGTCAGAATCCAGAATTGTCCTAGGGAATGTCTCCCAATTCTACGAAGCAACCTCTTTTACTTTTAAGAGCAGAGGACTCATCTGTGAGTTCATTATTCACAATATAGTTCCTCACAGAAAGCAGTTTGAAGGACCTTAGACCCAAAGCTTTGTACCTAAAAACTACTGCTTTCAGACTGACCTAAGAGTCTTTCGTTACAAGCAGTAGTAATCCTAAATGACAGTTACAGGAAGGCCAGGAGGCCAACACCGCCACACTAGGCATCATGGGAAAGCAGTATTCCCTGCACTCCAGGAATTCCTGCTCCCTTCAGCTTTGCCAGGGGGCTTGGTTTGATTAATTCATCCTTTGTCTCCCCATATCATAGTCTGGGTAAAGGCAAACTTTCAGTTAGACAAAGAAAGACAGTCCATGGGGGAGAAAATAGAAATTGCCAAGGCAAAGACTTTCTTAGAAATCTGTGATTTAAATGATTTAACGAGAAGACAGAAAGTTGAGTTTTTCCAGGTGGGTTGGAAAGAAGGCCAGTGTAACCATCATAGACTATGGCAATGATCCTGAACTAATCCTAGAGAGGCCCCCTTCCTGGGTAAATTCCAAGGGTTATGTTAGTGAATGAGTAAGTGTTTGGTATGTGTATATATATAAAGTTCTCCCTAAGGAAGAAATTTGGCTAATTCTATAATGTGCCTAGTAATCACTTATTTATGCACTAATTCAGCAAACACTTCTGACACATTTCAGATAGACCCAAACTTGTGATTGGGTATACAAAGAATGATAACACATGTGCCTTTTTTTAAAAGAGGGATTTGGTTTAGTGAGGGAAATGGACTCATAAATAGAAAATTACAAAACAGTGTAAGTGCCCACAAAGGTAATTTTAAAATACTATGAAAGCAGAGAAGAGAAGCTATTGATGTTGTTGGAATGAACAGAGATGACTATCAAGGAAGCTTCAGAGATGCATTGGTACTTGAGCAGCATCTTAAAGGAAGAAGAAAAATATACCGGCAGGTATGAATTTTAAAGTATTCTAGGCTGGAGAATTAGTGTGAACAAAGGTACAGAGTTATAACAAAAGATTGATAGGATTTTAGGGTATAAAAAGAAGCTGGCTATGCTTGGGCTTATAGAAAAAAATAGAGGAGTGCTAAGAGATGAAATTAGAAATGTAAGTAGGGGACAGATTGCTAAGTACCTTGAATGCCAAGCCAAGAAGTCTTTAAAGTTTTTAAGCAGGTTAGTGACTTGAACAAATATATTCAAAGGAGACATCAACATGGAAACTAAGTGAGAAATTCTCTCTGACTGGTCTCAATGATTACTAATGAACTGATAATAAATCTATTATTTATAATCTACAATGTACAATATATAGTAAAAACTACAAGTTGTGGGTGGCTCAGTCAGTTAAGAGTCTGCCTTCGGCTCAGGTCATGATCTCAGGGTCCTGGGATGGAGCCCCACATCGAGCTCTCTGTTCAACGGGAAGCCTGCTTCCCCCTCTCTCTCTGCCTGCCTCTCTGCCTCTTGTGCTCTCTCTCTCTTTCGGTCAAATAAATAAATAAAATCTTAAAAAAAAAAAAAAAGAACTACAAGTTGTGCAAACAACCACTAAAATAAGACCTAGAGATAACAACAACAAAACAGAACAAACAAATAAAACCTCAACAGAAAGAGAAAGTGTTATGGCACACATAGTGTAATTACCAAACAAGACCTTTAAAGTAACCATTATAAACGTGTTTGAGAACTTAAAAGAAAAGATTGTCATACTGAATACATAGACATATTGGGGAAACTCGGCAGAGAAATAAATTAGAAAGAGAAATGGAAATTCTGGAACTGAAAAGTATATTTGAGATGAAAATTCACTGATTGGATTTCTCAGAAGTTTGGAGTGCAGATAAAGACCAGTGAACTTGAAAATACATCAAAAGAAACTATCCAGTCTCGAAAACAAAGAAAATTTTAAAAAAC
The DNA here is from genome assembly GCF_902655055.1 of Lutra lutra. Classification (NCBI taxonomy): domain Eukaryota; kingdom Metazoa; phylum Chordata; class Mammalia; order Carnivora; family Mustelidae; genus Lutra; species Lutra lutra. Next base: position 70,826,309 of record NC_062287.1, read on the forward strand.
TAAAAACATAAACAGAGACTGAGCAATATGTAGAATACTATTAAGTATCCTAAAATATGTGTAATTGAAGTTCCAAAAAGAAAAGAGAGAATCATGACTGAAAAATACTTGAAGAAACACTGGTTGAAAATTACTGGAACTTGGTGAGAATGATCATCTTACAGGTTGAGGACATTCAGATAAATGCAGGCAGAAAAAACTCAAAGAAAACCATACCTGGACACTAGCCAAACTGCAGACTACCAAAGACAAAAGTAAAGTTCCAGAGAAACAGGATATATTACATACAAGGTAACAATAATATAAATGATCGCTGATTATTCATAAAAAACAATGAAGGCTAGAAGACTAGAGAACATCTTTAGAATGCTAAAATTAAATGAGTCAGTTCGAAGATTTACCTGGTGAGTATATGCTCCAAAAACAAATATAAAAATACATTTTCAGAAAAATGAAAGCCAAAAAAATGCATTACATGCAGACCCATACCAAAAGAGATACTCAAGGAAATTATTCAAGATGAAGAGAAAGAACATCTGACAGAAACTTAGACATATAGGAAAAAAGGAAGAACGTCAACAATGATACATAGGTGACTTTAAAAAAGCAACCTTTTTCTTCTCTGTATTTCATCCATAAACACCTGATTTTTTAATGCTTTTAAAAGACAAGTCGCTACTTAATATAAAATATAACACTAGTGTGGGATTTATAACACATGAAGAGGTAAAATATGTGAGAACAATGGCACATTAGCACAAAGGATAAGGGTAGTAAATGGAATTAAATTGCTAAAGGTTGGTTTATTTTGTGAAATGTGGCATAATTTGAACTATAAGAAGGTAAAAAAAAAAGACTCAATTAAGGATTTATAGTAAATCACTAGAAACAACAACTAAACAAAATATAAAGAGGTATAGCTAAAATACCAATAGAATAATTCAAATGGAAGACTAAGAGAGGATTCAAAAGGGGACAGTATAAAAATCAGTGGTTGCCATGTGTTGGAGAAGAAGGGATGACAAGACAGGACACAGAGGATTTTTAGGGCAGTGAAAATACTCTGCATGATAGCATAATGATGGATATATGTTACTTTACATTTGTACAAAACCATAGAATATACAATACCCAGAGCAAACACTAAGATAAACTACAGATTTTGGGTCATTATGATATGTCAGAATAGGTCTACCCATTGAAAATACCACTCTTGTGGGGTATACTGATAATGGGAAAGACTATGCATATCTGGGGGAAGGGAAATCCCTGTACCTTCCCCTCAATTTTACTGTGAACCTTGCACTGCTCCAAAGAAATAAAACCTTAATACTAATAGGATTCAATTAACTCAAAGGAAAGAAAGGAAAGACAGAAGGACAAAAACTGAGGGAACAAACAGAAAACAAATAGCAAATTATAAGACTTAAGTCCATCAAATTCAATAATCATATTAAATATGAATAAATTAACTAATCCAACCAAAATCGAAGATTTTCTGAATGGTTAAAGAGTTGAAATCAATGAAATGCAAACCAGACACAATAAAGACAATTTATAAAGCCAAGGGTTAGTAATTTAAAAGCTCAATAAAATTGATAAACCCCTAATAAGACTGATCAACAAAGAGAGAAAATGAAAATACCAATATTTGAGAGAAGCGATTCTACTATAGATACTACTTGCATTAAAAGGATAATAAAGGGGGCGCCTGGGTGGCTCAGTGGGTTAAGCGGCTGCCTTCGGCTCAGGTCATGATCCCAGGTCCTGGGTTCGAGCCCCACATAGGGCTTTCTGCTCAGCAGGGAGCCTGCTTCCTCCTCTCTCTCTGCCTGCCTCTCTGCTTACTTGTGATTTCTCTCTGTCAAATAAATAAATAAAATCTTTAAAAAAAAAAAAAGGATAATAAAGAATTATTGTGAATAACTTAATTCCAATAGACTTGACAACTTAAATAAAATGAACAAGACACAAACTACTAAAATTCACTCACTAAAATAAATAGAAAACCTAAATACTCTTATAGCTAATAAAGAAACTATATTTATAGCCAACAACCTTCTCATGAAGAAATGTCCAGTCCCAGTGGTTTCACTGGTAATTCTTTCAAACATTTAAGGAAAGAGTAAAGTAATTCTATATAAACTAGGAAAGTAGACATAGAAGGAACATTCCCCAAATTTATTTTATGAGGTGACATTATACCCTGACAAAGATTTGAACACAAATGCAAAAATTCTTAATAAAATATTAGCGAAGTGAAGCCAGCAATATGTAAAATAGATAATAAATCATGACTACGTAGGATTTATCTCAGGAATGTAAGTAATATAACATCTGAAATCAGGCAATGTAATTCACTATATAACAAAACAAAGGGGAAAAACATGATCATCACAATAGATTCAGAAAATGGTCTTAACAAAATTCAATACCCACTCAAGTTAAAAACTCTTAGGAAACTAGTAATAGAAGAGAACTTCCTCAATCTGGTAAAGGGCATTTAAGAAACACCTGTTGGACATCGTACTTATTAGTGAACTACTGAATGCTTTCTCCTAAGAAAGGAGAAGGCAGGGGATATCTACTCTCATCATTGCTTATCAACACTCCTCTGCAGGTAAAGAACTAAAAAGCATACAGATTGGAAAAGAATAAGTAATGTCATTTGTATTGACAGATAATTGTTTACAAAGAAAATCCTAAGGAATCTGCAAAATAATTACTAAAACTAGTGAGTTTAGCAATATTGCAATATATAATATAAAAATACAGAAATCAACTGTATTCCTGTATACTAGCAGCAAATAACTAGAAAATATTTTTTTAAGTTTACATTCATAATAGCATCAGAAAATAAAATACTTGGGAATAAATTGTGTGCAAGACCTCTGCACTAACAATACACTTGTTAGTTAACTTAAAGAAGACCTAAATACACAGAGGAATACACACCATGTTCATAGACCAGAAGAGTCCATATTGTTAAGATGTTAATTCTTTCCAAATCCACCTATATATAAACCCAACCCCAATTAAAAAAAAAATCTCCAAAAGATAATTTTCCAGAAATTAACATGTTGATTTTAAAATTTATATAAAAATAAAAGCAGTAAGAACAGCCAAAACAGACTGGAAGAAGTTGGAATATTCAAAGTACTTCATTTCAAGACTTAGAGTAAAAATGTGACATTTTAAAAAATTAGAGTAAAAAAGACAGCATGGTATTGGTATAAGCATAGACAAATACACCACTAGAACAGAATTTGAGAGTCCAGAATTAAACCCTCACATTTTTGGCCAATTTTCAATAAAGCCTTTAGCTGCTGAAATGGGAAGTGGTAGTCTTTTCAACAAATAATGCTAAAACAAGGGAATAAATATGTAGAAAAAAATAAACCTTGACCTCTTATCACATACTACCCCCACATTAATTTGAGATGAATCGTAACAAAACCAGAAGCAAAAACTCAATGAACACATGAGGAACATTTTAGTGACCTTGGAGTAAGCAAAGATTCTCAGAGATAGGCTGTAAAGTACTAACTATACAAGAAAAATGATAAGTTGAACTTTATCAAATTAAGACTGTTCCTCAAAAGTTGTTGTTAAAGAAAATGAAATGTCAAAGCACAGACTGAGAAGAAATACTCATAATACACATATCTGACAAGAACCTGAAGATATCAAGAACATATGAAAAAAAAAAAAAAAAGAACATATGAAGAACTTCTCCCGAAAAACAATCTAATTTAAAAATGGGCAAAAGACACGAACACGTCACAAAATAGAGGATGAACCTGGTGTATTCCTCTATTTATTTAGGTCTTCTTTAATTTAACTGACAAATGTATTGTTTTTAGTGCAGAGGTCTTACACAATATTTTGGTTCAATTTATTCCCAAGTGTTTTATTTCCTGATGCTATTAAGAATGTAATATATACATATATATGGTTATGGCCAATGAGCACATAAAAAGGTATTACGTATCATTAGTCATCAGGAAAATAGAAATTAAAACCACAATAGATACCACTTCCCACCCACCAGAATGGCTTATAACAGTACACATTGGCAAGAATATGAAGCAACTGGAACTCTAATATATTGGTGGTGAAAGTGTAAAATGGTGTGGCCATTTTGGGAAACAGTTTGGCCGTTTCTTAAAAAGTAAAATATATACTTACCAACGACTCAGCATTTCCACTCATAGGTACTTACCCAAAACAAATAAAAACTTTGTCCAGAAATAGATTTATGTAAGAATATCATAGCGGTTTTATTTATCATGACCAAAACTGAAAATAATTGGAGAATGGACAAATTGTGGTATAGCGATACAATAGGATACTATTCAAAGTGAAATTGTTTTAACTCTTAGTTAAAACAAACAAACAAACAAAAAAAGCAAAAACAAAAGAACCAAAATAAAATAGAAAGCCAAACAAAAGGGATCTTTTCTTGAAAGGTTTTTTTTCCCTGTGGACCTGAGTGTATGGCATATTCAGGCCATTGTGAACTCAAAAAGTTGGTCTCATTTACAAAATAAATAAATAAATAAATAAAACGAAAATTAAAAAATATATATTAAGAAGGGCAAAAAAGCTTCTTAATAAAAAGAGACATAAATACATACCACTGGATTGTTTGGCAATCATAGTATTTTATGCTACTTTAGTCTATCAATAGAATAGTTGATTTTCTCCTGTGGGATTCTGGGAAGAGTTACATGATACAGTTAATAGTCCCTTATTTGGGTTAATAGAAATGATGATAATGAGTGCATCAGAAACAAAAATATAGACGATGAAGGAATTTTAGAAGGGGGCTTGAAAAATTAGGAAAGATGTCACCATGTTTATCCCACCAAGTCTATCTTACTATTGTAGTAGCCTAATTCACTGTCCTGTAGGAATGGCTGCCAGCTGTGTCTCTATGATTATGGAACTTCTGCAAACTTCTCATTACCACTTACTGCCAGAAAGTGAACTTATAAGGCTGCTTAAAATTCAAATTTGATTTCTTCTTACAAAAACAGAACAAAATAAAACACAAAACAATTGGACTATCCTAGTGGTTTACTTGGCCAGAAAATACATCCCAGGGCTGAGCAAGAATCTTAATCATTAAAGAAGTGATGGGTTCATCTTCTAAGAAGGGATGCCGGGGGGGAAGACTATGGTTTTGCTCTCTAGGTCTTTTATATAAAATTAGCTAGATAAGTTAACAAAGAATTATCTTCTTTGATCCTATTAAAAACAAATACCTTCCTTACTTCAACTCTCGAACTTTATAGCAAGAAATTCACTGAATAAACTAAGATAGATAGATAGATAGATAGATAGATATTGTATACACATAAAGAAAAACTTCCATTGAGTATTTTGGAAACAGGCATATCACTAAACTAGGCTGGAGGTCAGTTTCCAGGACAGGCTTACCATGCGTGCTAAGTAATTTTACATAATATTTACAAAGTGCTTTCAGTCAATACATTATCTGAATCCTCTTTACAATCCTTTGAAATTGGTAGGGGGGTAGATGTATTGGTCCCACTTTATAGAGGAGAAAACCAAGGCTCAAGGAGGTTACGTTTAGTTTCCTCTGGAATACCCAGATGGCGGTATGCTGCTCATAAGGGGCAGAGCCGGATCTAGAACCTGGGTCTTCTGACTTGGAGTATAGTTCATTTCCCCTTACACCCAAACTACCCCAATCACAGTCCCGTGATCTGAAATACCTGAATTTTAAAGCCCACCATTCCTGGGCTGGAACATTACTCCCCCCCGTAAGGATGCCATTTCTCTGCCACAGCTAAGCAAACATTAAGGGAGCCCATTACCAGTTATGAAGTCCATGCCACTGTCTAATTGACCTCTGAAATACGGCCTCACCAAAGAGGCCAGAGCATGCAAAGAAAGCATGAAGGACTGAAGTTATAGCAGGAATTAAAACGATGCTAAATTAATGCATTCCCGAGTTGCAGGATTATGAGCAAGTGTTATCGTGGGTAAGGCTTCTGTTCTTTTTCCTATTGGAAACTCCATTCTCTTTAAAAGATCAACAAGAAGAACCAAAAGGGAATTCCCTAAGGTCAGCTCTGAGGAAACATAAACCTCTAATTCAATAACTCTGCTACTGCTCTGAAAAAAGGCTTTATTATTGCAACATCCATATGGAGCCAATTGGACATTAATGACTAATCAATCCCTCCCCTTTCTATTCTACTTAAAGTGTCACAAACCATGTTTAGATTAGCCCATTTCCTGCTTAGGATTGCTCAAGATGTCTTTTGTTCTTTCAGGCTCAGCCTGATGGAGGCGGCTTAAACAAACACACAACCGGAGTGGCTCAGGAGTTATAAAGTGCCATATGTGAATGAACAAAGGGGCTATACTAAAGCCTTTTGTGGTATTTGTTAATGTTTTTCATCTGAGCTTAAAAAGGCTTAATGACTTTGTGGTGAGCTGATGCATGTGGCTCGTGGCTTTGCAAAATGAAGGAAATTCTAACCAGTGACATACCAGTCTGTAGTTTCAAGAGTCTTTTGCTTTCAGTTTTGGTGCCCATGTTTACCTTTTTTTTTTTTTTTTTAAATTCTCAAGTTATATTTGCTTTACACAGATAGCTAAACAGAGACCTTATCTTGTTTCAACTATGGGATCCAAGGGCAACTGGGATAACTTCTGTAACTCTTTGTTTTAATGACCTGAAAGTAGCAGAGAACATTAAATACTCTACTTATTATCTATTGGCTATTTGTATGCACAGGAGAAAAGCTTACAAGCTGTTGAGCCCAGGCAAAAAGACATCACTTAAGTTTGAACCAGAGACCACTGTGGATGAAGTAAGACAATAATAGGTTCTGGCTTCCTAAGTTTTCAGGAGAACCAGGCTCGGATTCAAGTAGATTCCCTTGGAGAATACAGAGGCTGGTAAAAAGCTGGGAGGCTAAATAATTCATGTCGCTCAGCAGCTTCTGGCTTCAACCAACTCAATACACTACCATAGATTCTACATGAGATTAAGGAGCACAAACCAAGATGAAGTGAAACTCAGAATTAGTTAACAAAGATACTACTAAATCCATCCTCCTGTTTCCATCCTTGTCCCTCATCGATCGCCTTGGCCTCACTGTCTCTGCTGGACTATTATAAATACTAGCCATCTAACTGATGGGCTTACTTCCGGTTTTGTGTCCCCCGTCCCCACTTAATACCTTTCCTAATTTCACCCAGAGTGATCCATCACAAATGCAATCCTGACCAGTTTACTCCTAATATTTAAAAGTCTTCAACGGTTTCCTAATGCCCAAAAGATGAAGTCCTTAGTCAGGCTCCCCATGACCTGGTCCTTTCCCTAGGTCTCTAGTTCCACCTCTGCCTTCCCTACCTCAAAATGTTTTCCTTTATCCTACTAAACTACTTCTTGTTCTCCAGACAGCCTGTTGTTTCATACTAAGAATTCATGCTTTCCCTTTTCCTAGGATTTCCTGTCCATCTTGCAATCACTTATTCTTTGACTCATATCAGGGCTGGTGGTTTCCATGAAGTCTTGCCTGGTTTGTCAGTTTGGGCTAAGTCTGGCAGGCTCCATGGCCTCCTTTGCATCCCTTTATCTTAACATTTATCATATTTTGTCCAAATTACCAATTGTATGTGCTCACCTCCTTCCCAAGACTGTGCAACCCAAAAGGGTAAGGGATGACTGTTTTTTTGTTCACAACTGCTTCCCCAAATTCTACACAAGTGGGCATAAGGGAAATAAATACTCAGAGGTAGAGAGCAGTGGACATCTCCAACAGTGAACATTCTAGAGTGAGACTCAAAATATCTACAGGTTGCTTTAGAACCTGGGAATTTCTGAAATTAGATTTTGAATAAATCCCATTTTATCATATCCTATTAAACACCTTGCCTTCCTTGAGCACCCTGCAAAATAATAAGGCCTTGAAGGGAAAAGACACCCTTCGGTGTTTGGGACCCAGAGAACATTGGTTCTAATCTGGCTTCTTTTATTGACTTGCCACACCACATGATTCTGAAATCCCAGCTTCCCCACTTCCCGGGAAATCTTGAAAGGATGGCAGGGCAAGTCTGAGTTTTTTGGAAATCTTAAATCGGGAAGGTGTTCTAGTGTTGTAGCGTGCGTGTAAATATGTACAACTGAAGCGTGTATTCAAACAGACAGCAGGGTCATCAGAAACAGATAAAATATACTCATAGAATAGGAGCATGTTAACATGAGAGGGATATTAAAGATCATCTAATTCACATTTCTTATTCCACATGAGGAAACTGAGGTTTAGAAAGGTGAAACTGACCAGGTCTCATGGTTAGTAAGTGCCAAAATCACAAGGAACTTGGATATAACTATAACCTAAGTTTCACGTTAGCCATCGGAATTAATTTCTAAAATGGTCAGTTGAATTGTTTCAGTCGCATCTGGACTTGGCTTTTAAGACTCAATAAAACTCATTTAATTCGTTTCTCTTCTCTATTTGTTTCAGGGAATTTGTCTTTTATTAGAATGAGAGATGCAGATCATGGGTGCAGTAGAAACTAAATGTTTTTATTAGGTAATGGTACGAAAATAATAATAGAAGGATTTGCGGCAGTCAACTCATTTCCAAGATCCCCCAGAAACTTCTTCACCCCAAGAATCTGGTGAAAGTATTTGAAAGGTACCTAATACTTGAACAGTTTGATTTTTTTTAAACTTTCAGAAGTTTCTGTTTCTCATTTTTTTTCCCTGCTTTTTAATGAAAACCAACAGGAAAAAACTACTCCAACAAATGCAAGTAACTCAATCAGCTCATCTTGGAGAAAAATGAGAGTCAGTGCGGCTCAGACACTGCGTAGTTAGACAGATCTGAGTTTTATCTGTACAGTTGACCTTTCCTAACTTGGGAAAATTATTTCTCTTCTCTAAACGGTAATCTCATCTCCTGACAAAAGAGAGCTAATCATTTTTACTTGGCAGGATCCTTGTGAAGATTAAATAGGAATGTAAATTTCTTAGCTCATCTACTAGAACCCAGGGACCACTCACTAGGCAGTAATTGCCTTTAGAAATAGCAGCAGTAGAACCAGCAAGACAAGTCGTAGAATGTCTAGTCCAGTAGTTAGGACACATCAGGGTCTTAACTCTAACTATTCCATTTCCAGTCTTTCCCCATTCCTGGTGATGTTTCCCGTACTGCACAGGCCTGTTCTTCAGAGTAGTTATAAAATGAATCCACACGTTAGCTGGAGAGTACAATTTACTACTTCATGGAGCTCCTTTTCTGCCTGAAGCCTAAAAATATTCAAAACAGTCTCTACGATGGAGAGCTAAAATGTATCATATATGCACAGGATCCAACCCCAAAAGACCGTCTCATATCCCCCAGTTCCCACATGTGGAAACTGTAACCAGACTATGCTGCTCAGTCCTGGCCAGAGAAAAAAGGAAGGGATCATTATCTTGCAAATTTATGGATCAGCTTTTCATAAAAGACTCTTTCAAAAATAACAAAGGATTAGGATTATTGACTATGAGACTGTAATAAACGAAGGGCAAGGTAGTTTCAGGGACATTTGACTATTGTTCTTTCTCCTCCACTAACAGTTCTGTAAGTCTGCAACATGGACTGATCATTCTCCATTTCCATTTTGTCCTCATGTGGAACCAGACTTCCCTGCGAAACGTGAGCTTATATTGAAGCAGCATGAAGTGATTTCTCTGCCATGAAAGTATATATAAACCAGTAAGCTGCAATTTGTATTTTTAGTGTAAACTTAAAATGGTTGAATATATTGCTTATGAAATTCTTCTCTCCGGGGCTAAGACTTGAGATATTAAGTTTTAGTTCAGAGTTAGTTTTTACAGCCTCCTCCTAAATGTAACAGTCTACAGTATAATGCAAACACCCACAGATTCTTACACACTCGCTTCCCTATGGTACCAAGACCTAATATGGGGCATCATGTCTATGGGTAAGTAGTTACTGAACAAAAACAACTGAAGAACCACTCTCCACTAATGAGAGGCAAAAGTACAGGAGAGATCTGTAAAACAACTGTCAGTCACCCCGGACAAGGTGAAATCACAGTTAAATGAAGAATATAGCCAGGAAGAAAAGAAGTATTTTTAATATGACTTGGATGAAAAGTCCTCCTACTTTTGGACTAAAGATGGACTGCACTATAAAAGTCCTAAAAGACTCCTACTCAGCTCTCTGATAATGTTATAAGAAAGGACACTCATTGAATTGCACCCCCCCCCAAAGGCTATTAAACAGAACAGAGGAATAAAGAGACTAACAGATCTCCCAGACTAAACTAACTACTGCTTTTCCATTATTTTTAACCTCTATAATCTAAGTCAATCTTGAACAATTAAATGTTAATGCCTATTTGGTGGCAAAGTCCAAAATTTTGAGCCTGGCATTCAAGGCCATCCCAATATGGAAACCCAGATATTTCCATAACACGTTCAATTCCACAAATATTTACTGAGTACAAATATATGTGAGGCTTTTACTGGGGAACACAAGAATCAGAAAGGCGATGCTTCCCTTCTGGAACTTATTTATACATGTCTGTGTGCTTTACCATTCCTGAATCTGCCTGGATTATTCCCTAAACGGAAAGTTCTTCCGCTTCTCTCTGCTCATCCAAACCTAAGCTTACCTCCAGCTATATTTGCTGTCCAAAGGCAGTGTAACTTCTTTTTATAAACAGCACGTTTTTTCTGGTTCCTTAATGACGGACCTGCACACGTAACCCTCTCAGTTGCTTTGTTTTCTATGTGTTGCTGTTATAATCCCAAACACGTTACTAGCTCTTGAAGAATATAGTGCAGTTCATCTTTACAAAAATCCTTCCTGCCATGCCCATATGTGCTGTGCACATAAGAGATAATCAGTACATTGTAATGTGAACATGGGAGTAAAACTGAAGATTGGGGGCCCCTGAAGTACGGACAGATCCTGATTGGAAAGGTTTGGCTATAGTCGTCAGCAATTCAGTCTACAGAGAACCACCGCTAGGGTACGTACGAAATGGCAGGCAGTGGGCACAAGCGAACAGTCGTAGACAAGCCAAGTAAAATGAGATCCTGAATATAAAAGAAGGAGATATTGAAAAATAAAAATATGTTAGTTAAAAAAAAAGATTAAGTCGGTAAAAAGAAAATTAGAAAGAGCTAGGTGGTTATCAACTTTTTGAAGTAAGTTAGAAGCACAGTTATCAGAACTTGAAAAAGAGGAAAGGACCAACTAGGAGAAGGGAGGGAGAAAGTTGATCTCAAATCCAGTCCTGACCTTAAGCAGAAAGAATTTAAAAAGCACTCCAAATTGGCCAGATGCTCTTTAAGTCCCACCAGGCTGAGGTTGGGCTGAATTCACTGGCCTGTAGGCAGCAAGTCAAATGGCCCTTGATGCCAAGACAGGATGACTCTGGGACAGGTAACCCAGCCAGGGTCCATACCCCAAGAGCTACATAGTCAGTTGGAACATGGCAGATAGACCTCCATTAGCCAGGGTTTGCTCTGATGTGCTGGAACGTGTGAAGAAGACCGATGTGGTACTGAGGAGGCGTGGACTGATTTTGCAGTCCCACTGGGAGCATACGCAGGCTGCTCTTAGCTCGGATCTAATTTTCATGGTAGATGTTAATCTTTTGTGGCCCAGTTTCTCAGACAAGTTGGGGAAGTACTTCTGTGTGATTCAGTAATAGCACAGACAAGCATTTATCCCCCCTAGGGTAGATGATATTCAGTCAGAAAATTAGCTAGGGGTAGTGTGTTGTATGTGTGTGTGTGTGCACAGTGGTTATATGCATTGTCCCTGACACTTCTTTAGAGAAGAAGCCAGCCCAATGAGAGACCTCTTGGCCAGGGCTAGGTTCCTCAGTAAAGGGAGGCAAGCTCCTCAGGCTTCCTAGCTTAAGCAATTCTGAGAAGCAGGTTGAGCTCCCTTTATGGAGTATTTGGGGATGGAGTTATACAAGAATCTTGACATTTCACTCTCCTGCCCCATCAGGACAATCCATCACTTGGAGAGTTCAATGGAAATTGTTTTCCACCAACATTAAAAGTTATTTGGGAGCTTTTAAGACACAGCAAATATATTTCTTTAAGAGAAGTTTATTTGCTTGTTTAAGAGAGCGGCACTTTATATATAGTGCTGATATAAACTGGTGCACAGGCTCCTCTAAAACTGTTTATATCCACAGTAAAATACATTTTTGTGATACTCATACAACAGAGTTAGTCCGGAGCCAAGGGGTTGGTGAACTCGGCTTATCTCCCAGCCCATGGCTGTTACTCAGTCCTCATGGGCCTCCCTGGTTGCTAATCCTGGCTTCGGACCCCAGCCTGCTGGTTCCATAGAAACTGCTTTGCCTATCCCTTCCTCTAAGATCCCTGGAAACACCGTCTTAGGCTGACTCCACAGTCAGACCCATAAGCCCATGGCACAGCTCTGGTTAGTGCTCTCTTCGGATTTACCTCCGTCTTTTCTTTTAATATGTACAATTTCCATCTTTTTATGCCTGATATATACTCTAGTATTTGGATTCCTTCTTGGACAACGACATCTCATTATAGAGATAGTATATTTCTATAACAATTTTATTCCTTTAAAAGATGGTGTGGTTCTTAATTGATACTTGTTACATTCTAGGCAGCATTATATACTTGACTTAAAGGTGAGTGATTTCAATTATATGGCAGCACAATAAGACAGTTAAAAAACTGTCAACTAGAAATCACCTGGACCAACTTCTTCAGCTACAGATGCAAAAATTCACGGGAAGAAAGGGACAGGCCAAGGGTGGAGCAACTGGAATTTAAATCCCCTAATCCTTAAGCAAATATCTGGAGGAGTGTCATGTGGAGAAACAGGAGTTTTTTTTGTTTTTGTTTTTGTTTTTTGGAACCCAGAAGTCAGACTAGAACCAGTGACTAGAAGTTACAAGGAAGCAGAAACAAATTCTGGCTACCAAGAACAAAGAATTAATAATTAGAATCAGAATGAGCTTCTCAAGAAGTAGTCAGTTTTCTGTTAGTAGACTAGGAGATGCATTTGAACAGAAGTGAGGTGACCACTTGTCAGGGATATAAGAAGGGATTTCTGGGCTGGAACTGTAAATTTGGTGATGTCTCTCCTTTATTCCAGTTCTGGGAATCTTAAGTGTGGCAGTGCGATGCACTGTAGTGCAGTGGGCTTGAACGAATAATGGCTTTCACATCCCAAAGTATAAGTCGTTGTAGCCCTTAAACTCCACACCAGGTTACACTATAGCTTCCCTGTGCTGCCTTGAATAAGCTGTGTATCTTCATGTCAATCTTTCCTTCCCATCAGGAAAAAGGATCCAGGGAGGGGAAAGGGAATGAAAGAAGCTCCACAGACTTCGGAGAGTGTGAATCCAAGGGTAAACAGAATTTTTATGAGAAAATAATATTAATGTTACTAATAATGTTAATATTAAGTGGTGTATTTTTAAGGGGGAAAAAAGGAAAAGTTGCGGTCTCTCTTAATTTGTCTACAACCAGAGAGCTTAAGCTGACAATAATAATAGAGCTAACCTGAGGTATAAAGTGTAGAAGCAATCAGAAGCTCACCCAAAAATAAAGCTTTCAGGAGGATAAAGTCTGTGTTGGCTGGGATCCAATTCACAATTCAGTACAAATCTATAAAACTCTTCTAAGCAAATCTGGGTCTCTAAGAGCAATAGTTCGAAAAGGGACTGTTCTTGGTGCATGTATCTATTTCCAATCAAATCAGTGCAAGTTTTTAATACATGGAGGACAGACAACACATCACCACGGTTTCAGCCCAGGGTCCAGAAGTCTGGCCAATGATAATCACTTTCAGAGCTCATATCCCACTATTCTCCGCATCAAAACGAGGTGCAGCCTCTCTCTGATCCTTGGAAATTAAAAGAAGTCTTAGGAAAATGTTTTCTTACCCCATATTCTACAAAATAGAGAAAAAAAATAAAATATTTCTTTAGAGATCCCAGGTGTGAGAGAGAGAAGAAACAGGATAGAAAGAATATGAAGAAGGCAAGCCACAACTGCTATTGCTGGGAGAAGAGAAGAGGAGGACCCATCCCTGAAAGGCAACTGGGAATTACTACCAGAGAGAATGTCTCTATAATAAAAAGAAAAGTTCAAGGGAACTGAAAATTGGATGCAACAAGTGGCACAAATATCCTCTCAAAGGTACTGGTCTCCTCTTTCATTTCTCTGAGAAAAAACTAAGCAGAAGCTATCGTGCCCAGGTCACTTCTCCTATAAGGAGCACACACTCCATATCCAGGCTTGGAATTGGAAGGGTTAGAGGTAGAGGTAATGGAATCCAGAACCTCTCTTTTGAGAGATAAGGAGGCATTAGTCACTCATTTGCCATCCTTTAGTAAAAGAGCCTTAATCCAAACCTCCCAACAACCAGACCAGTGCCCTTCCCACTCTGGTTTGCAACCTTGAAATTAGGAGAGTTGGGGGAAGCATCACACTCTTGCCGGAGGATGACGAGGAGAGGGGAAATGCCATGTGAGGGGTCCATACAGCTGTTCATCATTCTTAATACACGGTGACAGATGACTAATCGAGTCCTCTCTTCCTTCCATGTCCCACATAGGGGCTAACACAATTTGGGTGCTCAGTACACAGTAAGCCTTCAACTGCTTCAAAGTATAACAAGACCTTACACATGTTTCCTAAGCCCCCAGCACCAATGAATTTGTAGTTTTATAAATATCATGGTGAACAAGAAATGCTGTCTTGTCATATTCAAGCCAAATAACAGCTGGACTTTAAAAATAAAATTTTGAAGGCATTTGCCTTTTATATTTTTAATTTCTGTTTTCCTGGCTTATGGTTTTGTCATTTGATTTTGATGAGTGTTTAATACACATGCACAGCTGCCTCTTTGGGTGACCTTTCCCTTGCTGCCTCCATGCTCAGAGCTGCGAAGCAGGTCCGCAAGTTGCTTACTAAGTGATATTGGCATTTTCACGACTGGCAGATATTTTCCTGGGAAGCCCAGCTGGAACGGGCCCTCATCGCCTAAGCTGACGTACTTCAGTGTCTTCAGAAGCCTCACAGGAGGACGGGGTGCAAGTGGGAGGATAGCACAGCCCTTTAAGAGGACTGTTGTGCCTTATTCACAATAGCCAAGACATGGAGATGACCTAAGTGTACATTGATGGATGAGTGTGTGTGTGTGTGTGTGTGTGTGTGTGTACAATCACATTTTCTTTACTCTGTACATATCTACACACACACACACACACACACACAACTCTTGAAGGAGTTTCGTAGATGAATATTATTCATTCACAAACAAGAAGACAGTCCTGCCATTTGCGACACCATGGGTGGGACCTGAAGACATTATGCAAAGTGAAATAAGTCAGATCAAGAAAGACTGTACGGTCTCGCTTACATGTGGAATCTAAAAAAGGCAAACTCAGAAACAGAGTAGAATGGTGATTTCTAGGGATTAGGGGGAGGGGGGAAAAGGGAGAGAAGTTAGTCAAAGAGTATATAAACATCCAATTTTAAGATGGATAAGCTGTGGGGTGCTAAGGTACAGCATGGGGACTATAATTAACAATACCGCATTATATACTTGAAAGTTGCTAAGAAGGTAGATCTTCAATTTTCTCGTAAAAAAAGAGGAGATTATGTAAGGTGATAGATGTATTAACTAACTTTATTGTGGTAATCATCTCCTAATATGCATGGGTACCAAACCATCACATCGTACACCTGAAATTTATGCTGTTATATATCAATTCTACCTCAGCAAAGCTGAAGAAAACATTTTAATTGCCGTGCCAAACCAGAGAAAACATGAAGATGATCACAGGTGGATTGAGAAGAGGTGATGTGCCAAGCTAGAGCTGCAGGACTCACCGGCCAACTGAGCTGACCTAAGTAGCTTTCACTCTGAATCTCTATGCGGCACAACAAAGTCTTGATCTTTTTAGGACTTTTCTCAGTGGTAATTATGCCTGCCTGTCTGTAGATATTTCCCTTTCAAATTTCTGTCTTCCTTCACTAGACTTTAAACTCCAAGAGGTCAGGAACATATCTGTTTTGCTTCCCTTGGCTTATCTAGTGTCTAGTTCTGGCACATGATTGACACTTAAGTAATGTTTTATTTTGTTCTGCTTTGTTTAGACCATAAGCTGACGGAAGGAGTTTATAAGTCACAGTTATTCTTTTATCGCAGTCCCTGCCTACTCTTCCTGTTAAGGGAAATGCGAAGGAGCAAAGTAGAGAGAAGTATCATGTGTACCTGCTATCTGCTCTGACTTTAATAGGAACTGTAACCCCAGCAGGCTTTGCAATCAGCTCTTACTTGAGCAGACGCCAGGAAATATCCCGAAGTCAGCAGAAGGCTGCTGCCCATCCCAGCCGTCCTCACAAAGGCAGTGCGCTTCTGTCCATCGGAGAGCTAGTAACTTGACTCCATTCATGAACTCACAGTCCCCCAAAGCACATGAGGTCTCAATGGCAACTCTGGGCAAGCTTCTGAAGGGAGGTTTTCACACGCTCCTTAAGCTCCTGGGCCACTACAGCCCTTCTACTATTACACTCACCAGGCACTGCCGCTCTGTGTGACCGAGTAACACGAGAGCTGGGGTATGGCATGACTTGCTATATTTAGGGAGAGGAAATGGGTCATATTGAGGAAGGTCACAAGGAGTTTGTTCAGAAAAGTGAAGGCACCATGTATTTATCTGTGTTTACACGGCCTGCAGTAAAGCACGGGGCTCGGGAGCCTGGGTTCTCAACTCTCTGCTCTACCCTACGTGACCGGTGGCAAGTTACTTGATTTCTCTCACCTTTAATATTCTCATCTGGAAAGTGGAGAAGAAATAATAACTTCACAGAGTTGTGGAAGGTTTATGTGAAGAAATAGGTGTAAAACCTTAGCACGGTCTCTGGCAGGTAAGGGCTTCAAAAATATTTGCTAATGAACAAACAACAGGAACAGAAACCAAAGTAGCCAGGAAACTGGTCTGAATCCTGATGATCTGGGTATCGAATGGAACTTACAAAAATATTTCTATACGATATGTTTCCCTACAGTTAAGTTTTCCATTTTCTCCTTTCACAATGGTTAGTAACTCTGATCATGCTTTTTAATTTACCGAGCCCATGTTATCATTAACTAAAACATTAGCATATTGAGAGGGGACTGACCATGTGTAGAGCCATTATACAGTTAAGAAACCCAATGAAGAAAGAAGGATGACAGATTAAGAGAACTTCTGGAACACGGATAAGGTGATAGAACCTTATACCTCCTAGTCTATGGAAAAATGAACAGACTGAAACCTCCAAAGTGATAAAAAGTATTATTTCACGGTGTTCAGTCAAACACTTGGGTACTCTGTGGCATGACCTTGCCACAGAATTGAGACAGGCCAGACCTGAATAACTGGTCCCCTAGACCAAGGAACCTCAATTCTCATTAAAAAAAAACCAACAAAAAACTGTATTTCTAACCACCTATAAAATATCAGTTGTGCTCTTGGTACCCATTCTTCACAAAAGTCAGTGAGTGTATATCCGGTTTTGAGTCCTCTTTATCCCTCCCTTCCTCCTCCTCCTTTTCTCTTCCTCTTCCCAGTCCTTCCCCCAGACCCCACATATGTACCAATCAAAATTTAACACCTTGTCCCCAAAACTATCATTAAACATCAGTCTCTCCTATTTGGTATTTTAAAAATCTGCCTTCTGGAAGCTCTGAAGTGCTTCCTAATTTTTTTTTAAGATTTTATTTATTTATTTGACAGGCAGCGATCACAAGTAGGCAGAGAGGCAGGCAGAGAGAGAGGTGTGGGGGGAAGCAGGCTCCCCGCTGAGCAGAGAGCCAGATGCAGGGCTTGATCCCAGGAACCCGAGATCATGACCTGAGCCAAAGGCAGAGGCTTTAACCCACTGAGGCAGCCAGGTGCCCCTGCTTCCTAATGTTTGACACTGTCCATCTTTTAGCCCTCATGCCACGGACTGCTGAACTGCCGAGATGGCCCCAAGCTTTCGACAGAAGCCAGGCCCAGTTCAGATGTGGCTATGAAATGTCTCCGTGTGTTTTCAGGGGATTAGGGTCCTGGAAGCAATTCTGTCAGTGAAGAGGATAATGGTAAGATTCTTCTCCTCAAGCTAAAGAACTTCAGCTGGGACCCAAGTTGGTTGAAGTATTGTGTTACTCTGAAGAGAACAAATTAATCTTCCCTGACTGGTGGGAGGGACTCTGCCAAAGGAACAGCTAACGGGAAAACCAGTCCCTACTCTGTGAGGACACAGTAAATAACCAGGCAACATTACTTACTGAAGTGCTGACCTAACTCATAAATTGCACCCAGCCTCTGGGGAGCAATTTCTGCTGATTTGCTGCTTGTGCATTTAAAACAAACAAACAAAAAGGGAAGACAAGTGGACAGGCATTGTAGTGCTGTGGGTAAACCCACTGAGAGTGAAGCTGGTCTTTCCACCCAGACTTTCCAAAGATTTTAGTAACGCTTAGTGCTCTGGCACACGCTGGGCCTTGCCCAAGCAATTAATTTTATGCAGGATCTGCTGCAAACAATCACTGAGTTCCCAAAATGGTTTGGCTGCACCTGGGACACACTTGATTTAGGGTTTAAAAAAAAAAATCCTCCTTTGTACGTTAGTCCTTTTTTAGCAAGAATTGAGGGACACGGATGATGACACACAGGATTCTGTTACTCACTGCAATGCAGAGGGTCCTTTTATTAAGCAACTGGAAAGTGGTACCTTGAAGTCCTTGAACAGCTGTATGTTCAGTAATATAGAATCTAGCTACCTTTTAATGTTCTCAGGTCTAGTATATAATGGAGGCTAGCATTTCTTCTGCTTTGCCGAAAAAATCCAGCCGGTAGTCTCAGGAAAGACCGTAGAGGGCCCTAGAGCTAACTCTGTTGCACTGTCACAACCTCCCAGAACAGCAGAAAAGAGCTAAGGAAAAGCTACTCACCCTCTGCATCTTCTGGCCGCGTAAGATCGATGACACCTGGGCCCAGCTTCCCATCTTCACTTGACTTTCCTGTTAACTGGGGCCCCAAATTCTCAAAGCGTGTTCTTTCCTAGAGGAAAGAATAATCAGAGGCTTATTCTAGCTTCCGAAGCAGCCACTTTTTTCCTTCCAGTTTCTATCTCGCTTTTATGGGCAAGACTTGGATTTACAAACATTGTTTCTGACCAACGGTGGGTTCAGAAAGGCTCTCAGGAAGGTTCCGCTTGTCTAAAGCAAAGTACCTGCAAGGAAAGGAAACTGTCGTCAGGAAGCCCACCGGGCAGCACTGCGTTTCTTCTCTCACTGGGATTTGCTCCAGGAGTCTAAAAGGAACGCAAGTGAAAGGTTTGAGCCTGAAGTGCAAAACGTGAAAGAACAATCCCCATTAAAATCTACTGCTAGTTAACTGGGAGAGGAATTTTCTCAATTAGAGATCACAGTTCGCATTGGTGTTCTTGGGAAAATACCAATCAGAATTTTAGGCAAGAGGATTCCAAAAACAAATGTTTCAAAGCAGCCAGAGGAGATGATGGCACTGATGCTCTTATTCTGCTTGGGAGCTGCCACTGGAACTTCCCCAGGAAGTAAAAAGGAGATTACTCCTCGCCCAGCCATTGAGCGAGGAAAGTGAACATCTCCTGCCGCTATAGGAGGGAAACTCAAGGATGCTATGCTTGTGAACCAGCTCTTCTAGGAGAAGGAGCCTGAAATAGCACATGGAACTTTCCCTCTGCAGCTCTCTGGATCAGTAGCCAAGGGCTCACTGACCGTCACTAAGATGGTGTTCTTGTCTGCAAAAACACAGCGCGTGTCCCCTTCTCTCGCCTCCTCGCTACTCTCCAGACTCAAACTTGGCTTTGTGTGGTGCTTATGAATGAATGAAACCTTGTTGTTCATTACTATGAAACAATATTAAATGTCATGTCAGCTTGAATTTACAGACATGAAATAGCAGCTTCCAGCTCCGGGAATGGTTTCTGCATGTTATACTTAATGCATTATGCAGCAGGAGAGTGCTGATTGCTGTTCGGTCTATTGTTCAATGACCTAGTTCTGTACTGAGCATGTTCGGCATTAGACGGAAACACTCTGTGAGTGTTCTCTTCTGTAAGATGTTTAGAAACTTGGAAATATTCTTAAAGAGCAAACATACAATTACTTGATAGAGGCTGTGTCTCATTTGTACAGTCCCACTACATTTGTGCTTTCTAATATGATTATTTTTGAATATCATTATATTTCTATAATTAATTCCCATCAGTCAAATTGTGCAGGAAGTCTTCCAGTTCCCCCTTCATCGTGGAATATGTGGAAATCTGCGTTGGAAGAAAACACAGCATAAACCTTGCTTTCATCTAGCACCATGTCTAGGAAAGGTTTGCAACAAAATCATAATCATGAATTTCCCCAACTGGGTAATACTAACCAGTTACAATAGTGGGCTATGGGCAAACCTCTGAAATACGACACTTATAAAAAACAGAATGAAAATAAAAAGCAAATTAGGCATGGTTCCCCAATATCTTCTGATGTGAAAACACCACTGCACAAGAACAAATTAACCCAGATGCAGGCCACAACAGAAAGCAACCACAAGCCATGTGGGAGTTTCACACATTGTTGTGGGGGGGGACAGCTGCTTTTAATCAGCCAATTTCTATTTTGGAGTAGCACTTTTGGTTGTCATGATGTAAAGAAAAAGAATTAAAGTGAAGATGAGTAGTACCAGGGAAAGCAAAATATTCAACCTTTGTTTTATCACATTGTTTCGCATTTCAAATATTTGCATGTGAATGCTTTCCCTATGTTAAATGCAAAAGGAGTTTTGATGTGACACCTGCAATCTTCTTGGAAGAACAACCTTTAGCTGTATTTTCATGGGGGGAAAAACAACTTTCTCTGAAAATCAACAGACCGTGCTACCTATCAATATGCATATTTCAAGTATCTTTCTAGTCATTCATTCTCTTTGATTTTACCGGAAAATATTCTCGGTAAAAAAAAATAAAGTTCCTGAAAGAATATCAATATTTTGACAGGGAAGGAGAAGAGGGAAAATTACATGCCATGGTTTGTAAAATCCTAAGACAACAAAGCTTACATGATGATAATATCTTTTCTTTTATAAAAAATGAAGTGCACTCACAATTCAGTATTATCAGCTTGTTTTTAATCATAACAAAAAACATTCAGAACATTCAACAACACATTCACAGTGTCTTTGAAGTCATACATTTTTCTGACTTCATTGAAAAAAAAATTCTTCTGCAGAGACACTTTCCTTATAAAATATCAATATTTTGACAGAGTAGAAGTCAAGGAAGAATATCCCATGAAACACTTGTTAAACAGGCAGAAAATAAATCAATGATAAAAATTGTTTTGGGCAGTGGGCTGCCTTTTATATTTGGTAATATTAAGCACTTGTGTTTGAGATTAAAGAAGGACCCTGCAAAGCCATGCCCTTTCATATACATTTCTACCTAGTCTCCCAGAAGATTTCCTTCTTCAAAGAATAGCTCAGAATATTTATTTGCCAGCCACATAACCATAAGATAAGAGGGCCTGATGTCTACAAGTTAGCTCCAGGCAGCTGGGCTAAGCTTGGGAGGTGCAACGTGAGCCTAGCAGATACAGGATGCAGACATGAGCACGGAGATTCGTTCAGAGATCCTTCAGCTCCAAGAGGCTTCAACTTCTGGCCAGTAAGTGCCAATAGGTATACCCCTATATCCACCAAATACAGACAGCGGGAGGCAAGTTCTTCACTCCAGATTTTTCCACTCACTTGAACCAGCTCTCACAATGCACACGTCTCCCGAGTAAGATATTTTGGAGATGTAAGCAAAATAGTTCGATGTTAATTGAATCTCACCCCCCACCCCAGGAACATTCCCCAATCTTCATGTTGACGGCACAAGGTACATTTTACATGCAGTGATGTGATCAGATGCTCACTTATGCATTGTCAGTCACAAAACATGCAGGCAACATAAAAGTTATTGAAAAAAATTAAAGTCTGAAAGTCAGCTCTGCTGTGCTGTAGGACTGTTGGCTCTCTAAGTGCTTTGAAATTATGATGTATGAGATAGATGTTGCATATTAAGTAAAGATATTGAAATGATAAAGCCCCCTTTAGTGAGAGCTGATGAATGTTCAATGCTACAAGCCACACGACGCTGGCATCCATCATCTTCACATATTATCAGAGTCAATGATGGGGCAGCCTCACTGATGACAGATAGACTGCTGCATTATTATCCCTTATTTCCAGAGTCACGGAACAAACCATTCAACTCCTCGGGCATTATTTTTAACTTTGCATTAAATTAGCAACTTCTCCCTCTCTACCATGGCAAGATTGATCAATTTTGTTTTTGCATCGGTGGAGAAAGAGAATGGGTTTGGGGTGACTAAAAGAACAGAGCCTTGCTTCCATCTAAGAAAAAAAAAGTCAACTTCCTCTTACTGGCAACAAATGTAAAATTGTGATATGGGGAAAGAACAGCAATGAAACAGTAAGCACACAATAATGGCTTTTCTTTGCACTTAGATAAAAGCTGAATTTTTGATGTGCACAGTATATTTTAATAAAATTTTATATACTATGTTTTATACACTTATTGGCTATTCCATAATAATGTGTGTGCGAACAGTAAAATTGCTCTTAAATTTATGTGTGTTATTTATACATTCCCCCGTAACAATGCTTTTTGTTGTAAAAAATATTCTGTTTATTAATGTAACTTTACAACCACTGCATCCAAGATCCGTGGTAAATTAATGACATTTTTATTATTTTATAGTGTCATTAAATTTTTACTGATCACTCCATCAAACAGAGGCAGTAAAGGCCATAATGTAAACTGGGACACTTAGATCAGGCAGCAGGAAGACATTCCATATAGTCTGAAGAAAACTGCTAGCAATAAATGATATTTATACCATCTTTAAGCATGTTAGAATACTTGGATAAGTTTGGCGAAACTGTTTCAGTAGTAGAGTGGATTGTGTACTTAAATAACAGTTTGCTTGCCAGCAAGACAAGCCTTTTTCAAACCATCTGTGAGATGACTGATCGCAGCCATCTCCTGGAAAACACCACATGAACTGTGGGATGTGCTGGGCACCCTCCCGTCAGGATTACCGACACGGACCAGCCTACATCAGACCTCGACTCGCTTCAACAAAGTCCCCTTTTCTACAAACTTAAGTGGAGATTGGTAAATACCGAGAGAAGCTTTTTGCTCGTTTGCTTTACAAACAAATATATTTCATTTGACAACTAGACATGGAGAGACAATGATGTGATATAGTTTATTCCAATGGATTATAGATGAGGGGTACTTTACCAACCTTTCTTCAAAGCTCCTTTCTAAGAATGTCAGGGGGTTATACACAGCAGCCACAGAACATATACTGAAGGGGCCATTACCTACATTACCCACACTGCAGTGAAAATGGGCAAAAAATAATTCTCTCCTGTTACTTTCACATATAAAATATTTTATATTAGTATACTCTATGCTGATTCTCAATTAGTCTGCTTATAGAATATTTGCATATATGTTTTATACAAATATTTTACAATATTTTATATAAATGTATACATATCAAATATACATACTAGCAACCAGGTAAGAGTAATTCGAACATTTTATGCTCACAAATTTAGAATCACCTATCTCCTATGTGGGGATGTGGGCATGAGTCTTTTTTAAGTAAATGAGAATTTTGTTGTTATATCCTAAAATACATACTGAAATATCGAAGACTTCTTTCAAATATGTAATAATAAGGAGTTTTGAAGGGAAACTTAATACTGCAAAGCCTGCAGCCACATCCGTGCGTGTTCCTGAAGCAGAGTTCTCTGAGAGTAAGAACAAAAACTTGCGTTATGAACAGGAATTCTCTAAGGCTGGCCCCGTGTCCTGAGACAGTATCTCTCCTCAAAGTTTCTGGCTTTGTGGAAGTCGTTGAGTATTCCCCAAAGGAATCTTGTCACTTCATCCCAGCTCCCAGCCTTCATTTCTCTCCGACCCAGGAAAACTTTCCCCAACAGAAAGCGAAGCAGCAGCTTTCTCCTGACACAGCCTGCCTTCCTGTCCTCTCTTTCCAGCACAATGATTCGCCTCCCGGCTCTCCCCGTCCTTCCGCGCTCAGTCCCTCATTGAGGCTTGCAGACCTCTTTCACAGAGCCCCTGGCACGGGTCCCTCCTCTCCCGCTCAGCCCCGCATCAGGAACTGCCCCTGCACTCAGGCGCGCACTCACAGATCACGGCCCCCACGTCCTCTCTGGACTGCCCGACCGTGGTGCTGCCCTCCAGGTCCATCGATGCACACTCTTCACTGGGTCCCACTTCATAGCTCTGATTTCAAACCCTCCATGCCCTCCTGCTTTCTGTTGCATCCCACTCACACTCTTCTACCTGGCTTTCAAGCCCTTCAGACACCGAGCCCCACGTGTCTTTTAAAATTCCATTTCCAGGCGCCTGGGTGGCTCAGTTGGTTAAGCGACTGCCTTCAGCTCAGGTCATGATCCTGGAGTCCCGGGATCGAGTCCCACATCAGGCTCCCAGCTCCACGGGGAGTCTGCTTCTCCCTCTGACCTTCTCCTCGCTCATGCTCTCTCTCACTGTCTCTCTCTTCTCTCAAATAAATAAATAAAATGTTTAAAAAAAAAGAGTTAAAAAAAATAAATAAAATTCCATTTCCTACAACTCTCCCATCATACATCCTCTGCTCGGGGTGGACGGGATCCTACGGGATCCTACTCGCCTTCCCATAATAACACCACGATCACGCCTGCTTATTCTTCCTCACCTCCCTGCCGCTACGATAACCTTCCTACTCTCTTCTTCCTTGCCAAATTCTACTCATATTGAAAAACCCAAGCTGTCTGTGACCGTTATCACCTCTCTGAGCTACCTGCTTTCTGATAGACAGAATTCTTAGTCTCCCTATATAATGGGCCCCAGTTATAGACTATTTTTTAAAAAATCGAACTTTGGTTCATCTGTACATCCAAGTTTCCCCCTGAAACATCAGAAGATTTTTCAAGCCAAGAGTTTGTTTTACACCTTTTCTATATCTCACACACAGCATTTAGTAGTAGTTGCCTATAAATCCTTGCCGGTTTTACAAGGCCACATAATTGATTTACCTACATAAAAACAAAAAACAAAAAACAAACAAACAAAAACCCTGTACAAGCAAGTGTCCCAAAGAAGCAGGAACTACCAATTTTCTAGTACTTCAAGTTTGTGATAGAGATGTTTAGACTCGACACTCCACTTGTGATGATGTCTCTTTGGGCAATATACATAATAATAATCAAAACAAGGAAATAAAAAAAAACTTAAATATTTTATAAAAAAGACAGATAAGCAATATTAAGGGGACACAATAGAATTTATAACTTATGAAAAAAGAGGTTTTTGGGTCTGACTTAGAATTTCTGCAGGTTAGCACTTGTGTCTTTCCAAAATAAAAAGGTCTCTCTCTCCCTCCCTCTCTCTCTTTTAAGCAGAACAATGCTAAGTATAATGTTGAGAGAGAGTCTTATCTTACTCTGAAAGATTCGTTCTAATTCCTTGCTCTGGACATACCCTGCTATGATGTGATTCCCAAGAAATACTACTTAAGCACACATATAGCTTCCTTTTTATTGATTTGACAAGCTCTACCACTTTATTAGCCTTTATTTAATATCCTTTATAATACGTTTAGTAATTTAGTGAAGGATCAGAAATTTTGGCTTTACACTAGAAAGTAACCACATGTACTTTTAAAAAGACAATTCTTGTTTGGAAGCAGTTACCTCGGAGGCACTGGGATTTACTTTCATAGTGGTATTTGGATGTTCACAGAGACAGTAATCATGGTAATAAAGACTCTAGCTGGGAGAAATGAGGGTTATTATTGAACCTCATTGTTAAATGACATTTTGTCAGCTAAAACTATTAATTTGTCTAGATTTTAATATACCCTTAACACCAAAATGGTGCTAGGGCTCATGAATTAGTTAAGACCTAAGTTTTTCAACTATGTTCGCCCCCATAGCATAAATACATGCATTGAAGTGGAGGTAGGACAGAGGGTCGCTCATGATCATATACTATGTACAAGGCTCTCTTCAATGAATATTTTCTGTAACCTTTGTGTCAATACTAAAGGGAGAATATTACTTTTACTATCAGTTTTCCAAGAGAAAAAGGTGAGGCTTCAGAATGGTTTTTTTTGTTTGTTTTTCAGGAAGATTTTTTTCTATTTTATTTAAGTCACTTAACCAAAATTTAGATCGGTATTTGTGCTGAGGTGAATTTAGGATCATAACTCGACAACATAATCACCATGTGATCTCTCTGAGCCCGTTTCCTCATTTGTAAAATAAAATAGAAAATGCTCACGCCACAGGGCTGTGATGATGAAATAAGAGATTATACGTGTGAGTGTTAGCGAAGATAAAGCGACTCATAAAATAACCACTTATGTTAAAGATATTATTTAGTGTTTGCTAAATGTTTCAAAGCTAAACACTAATGAAGAGAGTGTCCTGATCTAAAGGCCAATATCCATTCTCCTGTATCCACGAGGCAACTATATAAACAAAAACCGCTTTCCTTTTTGTCTCGGTTGCTAAGCATCACAGAACTAAATTTAAATCTCCACCTTAGTAACCACGTAGTACCTGGTTCTTGTTATTCCTGTACTTACAAGCATTCAGCACTCCCCATCGTCCATATAAGGAGAAGCAAACTTCTCTGGAGAGCTAGTACAACCGTTCACGATCTGGCTCCTAGATCCTGGCTCCTCATCGGCTCTAGGTCCTATGCACTCCAGTTTATATTCTCTGTTCTGATAAGATGGAACTTCTTAGAGTTTCCCGAACAACAGAGTTATGATATTGTATGGCCTTGCGAATCTGCCTATGCCATTCCTTCTTTCTGGAATGCCCTTTCTTTACTGATAACATCATATTTAGTCCTATCTAGGCCTAATTAAAGCATTTCTCCTGGATGCACTCCTTTGTTGACTGCCCTCCCCCAGCTCTGTGCACAAATGATCACTTTCTCTTTTGTTTCAGCACCACATCCTATTTATAGAAAGAGTCCTACAAAAATGGACTTATATGTCTGTTTACATGTCTCCCTGGCTTACTCCTTAAGGTGTAGTGTCTATAATGTTATCTGTACATCATTAGTGTCTCTCGTGATGTTGGAACATAACTAGGTACTCTGGTTGCTAAATCCTGATAATCCTGATAAAATTATTTCCCTCTCTTCATTCATTTTAATTTTACTTTTAAATAAAATTAAATTAATTTTTAGAAAGTCCTTCTTGAAAACAACGAGATGTAGATGATTAAAAAGCTGGATAAATACAAAGGAAGGTAGGCATGTCAGTTGAACAATAAAGTGATGTCCTAATCAGGGTTGGCCTGGTGCTGAGATACAGGAAGTCTGCCTAGTTATTATTATTCAAAAGGGCTCTGTAAGAATCGTTCCTGAAATCTCAACCACCACCACAACCTTCAAATATTCTTCTTCTACACTCTCATGTTACACTGCTTAGCTATCCATCATTAGCAATTCATTCTTTGAATAAGTTGATAATGTCAATATTTTATTAAAGGACAATAGAATAAACTGTTAAAGTCATATTAATTTAAAATTATTATTAATTTCAGTTTAATTCCTCTAGAGATACAAGAACATCTCTAGAGGAAATAATCCAGGTGAAACCATACGAATGGAGACATAAAGCATTTGGTCACTGGAGTTCCTTAGGTACTGCAATCCCAAAGAAAACAGCTTCACCAGAGTTTGAGAATACCCAAACTAAGCCAAAATAGCTATTAGGGGCTGAACTGTGTCTTCTTAAAATTCACATGTTGAAACCTGAACCACTAGCACCTCAGAATGTGTCTCTTTTTGGAGACAGAGCCTGTAAGGAAGTGACTCAATTAAAATGAGGTCTTTAGGTTGGGCCCCAATCCAATATGACTGGTATCCTGGAGGGGAGGAGACATTCGAAACATGCAGAGAGAGACATTAGAAACATGTGCCCATGGAAGAAAGACCATGCGAGGACACAGTGAAAATCTAGCCATCTGCAAGCCAAGGAGAAGGGCCTCAGGAGAAATCGATCCTGCTGGCACCTTGCTCTTGAAGATCCAGCCTCAAGGACTATGAGAAAAACACTTCGTTGTTTAAGCCATCCAGTTGTGACATTCGTTACGGCAGCCCTAGCAAATAAATACAATGTCTCCTCCACCTTTTCTATCGTAAAAGGCTCTTGTCACTATTGCTCCAAAAATACCAAATAGTAAGGCAACAAATTTTTGTCTTACTTGCCTCATTAACAATTATCTGGAAGCTTTTACCATTAGGATCTAGCAGCAGTTGGCAACTCTGTCTATCTTTCTCTCTATCTCTTTGGGATTCTCCAAGAAGAGGAAGTTCTCTGTTAAAAGGAAAGAAGACTCGTAATGGCTTGGCCAAAGTTTTCAAGATTCCAGAAGATTCACATGTGAGGCAAGCTGTTCAGATCACCTCTCAGCGTGCTGAAAAAAATGCCCCTGGACCATAAACTCATGGGGGGGGGGGAGGGAAAGTGTCTCCTGATCCTCTCTGTCTTCTGCGAGGCCTGTGCCCCGTAACCACAGAAGTAGCAGGCAGCAGATGCCTGCTGAAATGAACTGATGTCTGCAGAGCTTCTTGTGGATGTGTTTTATGGAGCTTTCAAAAACATTCTCAAATGATGTATGACAAGTTTCCCCCAGGATTTGAAGAGTACACCAAACTAAGCAAGTTCTCTCTACACACCCTGGCAGGGACAGCGCCCTGTATATCTCCTGTAACATACACTTAGATTCTTGTCACTGATCACCAAATGATAAACGATAAAGTAGCATTAACTCTGAAGATATGAGATCCTTTTAGGCTTGGGAGCCACTGAGTTAAATTAGTTTCATCAGGATTATAGTGCTAACTGAACCCCTTTAACCAAATGCTTTCTGTCTCATTCATATGGTTTTAATATGGTTTTAACCAATTGCAAGGTTATTTATAAGTTTGCAATTCCCAAGTAGAGTTATAAAGTGTGCAGATTTAAGCAAATCCAGTTGTGTGGCAGCCCAACTCCTACTTAGATGCGGTTTCCAACTTTGTATTCATTTACAGAGGCATGATGCATATTTGTTCCCGAATATTCTCTGATTAACTATTTGTTTCAGTAACAAGTTCACAGAAAGTTTCGTTGTAGAAAGTATAGGAACTCCTATGAAAACTGAACACATGATTTTTAAAACGGTGAATTTTATCTCCATTAAAAGCACCAGAAGACTTTATTATTCTAACGTTTATTGTATGAACAAAGAGTGTCACATTAAAATTAATGACCAGCTAAGCAAATGTCTTTGTCCAAAAAAACAAAAAACAAGAAACAAATCGCGGGAACTCTATTTTTTCAAAATCTAGGCACTTGATTTCAGATACCTATTGAATTTACAATGTGGAAACACAGATGCAGTTTACTCAAGTTAAAGACACCAAAGCCATATAAACCAAGAATGAATATCTTCTCCAAAAACATAACTTCTATTTCAATATTAGGTGGCAACTGATCAATTTGAAGATTTTTTTTCCTCAAAAATGTCAATACAAAGGATGGAAAAATGTACGGTATTGCCACCATATATTTGTTTTAATTTATGAGATATATATCATATCTCCTAAGAGATTTTCCTATAATGTAAAGAACTATGTATACTATTAAATAACATATATCTTAAAAAAAAAAAAAGTACGGAGCATATTGCTAGAAGGAAATGTAAAGGCATCTTTATTCAGAGAGCACGGAGACCAAGAAGGTTAGGATGCTAACCCAAAGTCCATCAGCTAAGCAGTAACAGATCTAGAACAAACTTCTTAGCCTTCAGACCCCTAGTCTCCTGTGCCTTCCACTGAACTACTCTGCATCACTGTAAAAAGCACACGTGTTGCTCTTTACAAACTATGCCAGTCCCTGATTACTTCATCTGTAAAATGAGGAAGCTGAACTAACTTATCTCTTTGGTTCCTTCCATCTCTGAAATCTTATGATTCTATGATACTCAACCTATTCTCCTGAGACCTACAGGACAGCCTACAGTGGTAAAATCACTGTCATAAATGCCCTGGTAAAATTAAAAGAGGTTAAAATTATGCCCTGTCATAAAAAGTTTTTGAGCAGTTAGTTATCCATATTTTCAAGGAAATCGTTCAAAGATAATCCATTTGTCAAACAAGCCTTCCAAACCATGGTCACATTTAGCCAAAAAGGATTTATTTGCTGCTTCTGAAATTCTATCTCCACCATGGGGAAAAGTAAATAGAAGGAAGAAGACATATAGGGAAGGGAAGGAAAGGGAAAGCAAGGCAAAGGAAAGAGGCAGGCAAAATCAGAGGGGAGACATTTTAGCCTGAAATTGGCATATTAATGCCTCATATCCCTACTGTGGCACTCATTATAGTGGCACTAGGACAGAATAAATCCTTTTCTGTCTGAAAACAAAGTAATATAAACATAAAGATTACTGCTAAGAAAAGGGCCTCTCTTCAAGAAAAACAAAACCAAACCAAACCTGATTAACTCCTTGATGTCAAGAATTTGTATATTCTACTATTATCCTCCTTTCAGGAAATAGGAAGTACTAAGGTCAAGGGATGTCACTAATGACTTTTCAAATAAAAACTAAAACTAAAAATAACCCAAGATTATGTCTAATTATTCGTGGGAGAACTTTTCTTTAAAGTTAAGTAAAATTAAAATTCGGAAACTATGTTTTCAGGTCATGAAATTTTAAAAATCATTTTAAAATTGAAAATTTTAAAATGAGTTTAAAAGAAGAAGAAAATATTTAGGACCCTATTCAAAATAGTACTCCAACATGGCAACATTACAAAGGACAAAAGGTAGTGCCCAACTGTGGTGATATGTGTTAATTGTATGGTTTTCCAAAGATGTGGGAGAACTGATATCAATTACAGTATAATTACCATTACTTCCAACAGAGTTAACATGTACTTACCACAAAATAACATACAATTAACTGGTGTCACATTGCACACCAGACTAAATAAGATACAAATTAAAAATTCCCAAATGTAGCCATAATACTCTTCTATCTCTTAAAAAAAAAAAAAAGCAACTTTTCTCTGATAATGTCACAGTATTTTTCAAGAATTAGTGTGATTGTTTAAAAGAGGGAGAAACTGTGACATATAAGTAGAAAGAACCATTTTTAGCTATACAATGAAAAACTGCACGGGAAGGGAGATGCATATATCAACAAAAATTTAAAGGTAATAAGCTAAAGCTATTGGAAATAAAATCGGAATTTTCCTCACGTGTCTTTGGTTCTTGCAAATTAGCCAGCTATGTTTTAAAAGCGAGTTCAAGAACATTCTTAGTTTTTACTGATACCTAACAGTTTTTCCTTTATTTATAAACACTGTACAGGAGACTGCTTTAGTGGTGCTGTAGAAGGATCCAGAAATGAGGAAGTCTCCTTCTACAAAGGGAGCTCACAGAGAGGTTCTAATTATTTCCTATGTAAAGTGGTAAATCATGTCTCAATATGAGCAATTTCCTTATCAGAAGGTGAACTGCAGGGACAAAGAAACCTTCAGTTCAGTGCGAAGAAGTGAAATTCCTTCTTGGAATGTCTCAAGTCAGCAACGATAACACAGGATGCCTCCACACGCTGCATTTGAGAGGGGCACGTGTGGGAACACAAACGTGCCAAACGCTCCTCTAGGTTTAATTGGAAAAGAACTGAAAATGGCAGAGTGCAATGCTGTGAAGTTGATGAGAGGACAAAGGGAAAGTAGCTGTATTTCAAATACAGCTACAATGTATCTGCCGTATCCGTTTCAAACATCTGGGCTTCCAATTATTTATTGAACTCATGTGTAAGACTTATGTGGGAATACTGCAAACATTATAGAACAGGAACATGCAAACTGCTTTGTAAAATACTTGTAAGACCAAACTCTTGCTGAAATCTTGAACAATATGGTTGAAAACTGCTCAGGGACTGTTATCTTTTGGTAAGCGTGTGAAAACCCCGGAGAGGTTAATATGCTAAGAATAAATTTTGTAAACAGCATGCTATTAATATAGCAGATAATATTTTATTAGAAACTTGTGTTAAGCATATTTTTAAAGAATTTCGTTAATTTCCTATATCTGGCTTTGTTCATATTTAAATGCTGACTTGAGATTCAGTGGGGCTGGACACTTTCGTAAAAGGACTGCACGTCTTGTTTAAAGATTACATAAGCATCTGCCTAGCCCCACAAAGCTTTCAGGGCACTTTGTTCCCTCTGTAGTTGCTATTTTCTCTTTTTCTCTGGATGTGGAGCTCGGGAATAGATGCCTTATTCTTGCACTCAGGGCCATTGTTTTACTCTATTTAATTCATGCCTCTTTTGTTGGGCTCCGAGGGAAACCGAACTGGTTAGGGACGATGACAACAGAACAATGCTGGGCACACCGTTATGCCACGTTACTTCCTCTTGTTCCCACATCACTGCTGCATTCCTCTGATGACTGCAGCCTCAAAAAATGTGCTGATCACTGTGTGCGTTAGGCGACACTGCCAGCCCTGAGAAGCTAATATCCCAGATAGAGTACATTATGAATGTGATGTAAATGAGGTATGTACTCACCCACGGATCGGCCGTTTGTCACCAGAGAGCCGGCGGACAGAGAGGATGGGTGCAAGAGCTTATTATGCCCTTTCACTGTGTCCACAAACGGCCAAAAAAAAAGGAAAAGAAAATCACCTGCTCCTCGCAGCTGACCTTAATTGGCACAAACCTGAAATAGTTTCCATTTAAAATACATTTGGGGTAGTAGAGCTTCTTAGTTGTTATTATATTAGGAAAAAGAAAAGGGCTGTTGTCATCTCCACATTCAGAAATCAGACACTGAAATGCTTGCATTGAAGATATATTTGGGGTAGAGCTTTTCATATGTTATAATACTAGGAAAGAGAAAAGAGTTGTCATCTCCACATTCAGAAATTAGACACTGAAATGCAGTGTATGTTAGGCGGTAATAGTGAGGGTAGAGACTGCACCAACTTTATTTCTCAGGAACTCCGAAATTGATTTTTAACTTTCCGTTTCAATAATTTAAACATCAAGATAACAATGGCATTGGAGCTGAAAATTGGATTCAGTTCATAAATCAGAACCTGGTCTTATCATTCAAATTTGGGAATTAAATAGAAAGATTATTTTAAAATTAGGAATCTGACTGCCCAGTCTAAAAGCAAGGGCTTCAGTGTAATTAAGCCATCTTTCCTGCAGAATGAGGGGATGTGCTTAGACCACAGGTAAAAATTTCTAAATGAAATAAAAGCAACGCCTCCAAAGGCCGTCTTACCAGACCATCAATAAGCAAGTGCAAATTTGTTCCTAAAGCTGGTGAGAGGCTGTCCTTGTGGTTCTCCATAGTCTGCCTAAACAAGGGTAAACCTGGAAAATTAACCAGAGCAGAACACGGGGCAGAGAGAGTGCTCACTCACTCCCAAAGATTGCCTAACATTAACTACAATGGACTTACACAGTCTCAAAGAAAAAACAGTTATTTATAGAACATATCACTTCCCACGTGAACATGACATCTAGTCGAGTCTTTAGACCTCTGTAGAATTTTTTAATTTTTAATTTTTAGACTAACTGATGACTTAAGAAAAGAAGATCATAGCAATTACATAAAAGTTTTAAGATTATAGCTCTTATTTAATTCTACTGCATATATTTGACACAAGGGAGAGAACAAACTTAAAAAAGACTAAATCTTTTCACTGATTAAATAAAACTCATATCCAATTTTTATATGATTAAATTTTTGATTTTTCATGGCTGAAGTGACCAAAAGACTAGCAAAATGAAAACTGCTGATAAGGCTGGCAGGCCTTCTAGCCTGCATCAAGACTAGCACATTAAAAAATCTGTAATTCATATAAGGCTTCAAATTGTGGATCGTGTTCTCTTTTTAGTAATATGTTATGAAGGGCTGGATTAGACGGCTCAGACCAAAGAAGCAAACAAGTCTTAATATAATCTATTTAGGAATCCAGTTTGATTTGAAAAATATTAGTTTTCCCTTGAAGACCAACTGATGTATTTATAGTGCCCAACCTCTACACTTCGAGTTGTTTTACGATTCAGTGTCCACTGTTCTAAATAGTCACTTTTCCTTCTGGATAAACTGATTTGACTGCAAACTTTATTCTTTTTTTTTTTTTTTTGAAGATTTATTTATTTATTTGACAGAGATCACAAGTAGGCAGAGAGGCAGGAGGAGAGAGAGGAGGAAGCAGGCTCCCTGCCAAGCAGAGAGCCCGATACGGGGCTCGATCCCAGGACCCCGAGATCATGAACCTGAGCCGAAGGCAGAGGCTTTAACCCACTGAGCCACCCAGGTGCCCCCAAACTTTATTCTTTAATATAGTCTCCACTTGAAGATAAATCAATATTAAATATTCCCTCAAACATCATCTATAAATCTTTTTGTCTCATTACATTATATCCTTGACAGGGGAGGGAGGGAGAGAGGGGGAGAGAAAGGAGAGGGGCACGAGCCCGACATGGCACTCGATCTCGCAACCCTGAGATCATGACCTGAGCCAAAATCAAGAGTTAGACGCTTAACCAACTGGGCCACCCAGGTGCCCCTCATTACAGTATTTGTTTTTTTTTTTTTTTTAATTATATGTTCACGGCAGTGATTCTGGCAAACCAGCTCATACAAAACCAAGTGAAATTCATTAACTCTCACAGTGCTGTGATCTCACCATACTATACTGACCAGTAAACCCATCTGCATAGCTAATTCTTCATCCTCAGGTAATTCTCCTAAGAAAAGAATAAATGCTTCCTTTAAACTCCAGAGATCTTTGGTACAACAAACCCGATCTACTTCAAATAGATTTCACTTCCTTTTTACATCCTCTCCTTCCCAGCACTACCCACAAATATGATAAACAAAAAATTGTTTTAGTTATGGCAAAAAAAGTGATGACATGTTACTTATTTCCACTATCAGTCTGAGGCAGCTTTCAGCCTACCCCATTCCAATAAAATAGGAGACAGGAGGCACATGGCATAAAACCTCCCTTCTAAGCTGAAATCACTGACTCAGTTACTTTGCTCCACACATAAGAGGGCACACACTCAGCCTCGGTGACCACCAGCATCTTCTAAATTGTGAAGTCCTTTTATACACTTATGTCATCTGTAAGGAGTGATCATCCTAATTTTATAGAATATACTGAGGCTCAGTAAGGTTAGAGACACCCCCAAGATCACACATTTGATAGTTGAGTCAGAGGTAAGCCCAAAAGACAGGTCTTGAGATTTAAAGCCCAAGCTGAATTCCTTCTATGCTTTGACACTGTTTAATTTATGAGATTTGACTCAGTGTGAGGTACAGATCAGGAAGATCAGGATCCAAGCTGGCTTCCAAAGCCTGGTAAGTCCATATTTATTTTATAAATGTAACTTACTCAGGCTATCCAGGTCTGAGACTTCATGTTTTGCCATTTAAGTAAATAAAATCAGCATTCGATTTTGAATTCATGTGGACTGGTTGTGTCTCAGCCTCCCTAGGCTATGCTACCTCCTTCATATAGGGTTAATTCTTATGCAAAATCTTAGAGACGCTACCATTGGAGACACGCAGAGGAGCCCCTGTTACACGTAAGTAGGCTCGGTAGATGCAGGTATAACACTAAACTCCAGAGCCCTGCTGTAGAAGTGTGCAGAGACGGCAGCTGCCCCTTGTCTCTGTAAGAGCTTGGAGAAAAATCTTCACCAGTGGTCAGAGACTGCACCCTAACTGCGATAAGCTGCAGGACTGCCGTGGGAGTGGGAGAGGAAGTGAAGGAGGGAGGGAGGGAACGAAGGAAGGAAAAAGAGAGGAGGAAGGACAGGGAAACAGAAGGGGGAGTGGGGAGAGATGTCAAGACAGGGTAAGAAGGAGGTTAGGGACAGAGGAAGGAAAGGAGAGAAACAGACTCTCATACTTAGGAGGAGGCAGAGATGGAGAAGAATGGACTGTGGGAAACTGATCCACCACCTCCAGAACAGAGGACAGGAGAGAAAGTGACAGGCAGAGTAATCTGGGACAGCTAGAAGAGACTTCAAAGTTCTTCTAAGATCTAGTAAGAATCAATTCTCCTATGATGTGAACTTCTTCTGTTTAAGGAAGGCCAGACACATGCAAAAGCAAAGACAGACCCAGATGAAAATAAATTTTTATCCCCATAAGAATAACTACTTCTTCCCAAGTCTGGTTCCTAGACACAATCAAGCAAGCAATCAATGAATAGGAACTGGGCATTTTAGGCTCAGTGTTAGTGGGCCAACAAAGACTAAGGCTTGAGCTCTTTTTTCAAGCTGATCATAGTAACTTAGCAGTGTAGTGCAATGGAAAGTACAGAATTTGTACACAGAAGAGGTGATAGCAGAACCTAGAGTTACCTCCATGGTTCTCATGGTTTGTTTTTTGTTTTTAAATCTGTAATGGTGGATTAACAGGAGATGATAATCTCTATTGAATAACAAGATTTTTATGAAAATCGAAGGAGTTTTTTTATATAAAAGTATCATCCATAAGTGTCTCTAAAATTTATGTTGCTTATTCATATTTTAATTTGGACTTATACTCTTCTACCCACCTTGCGTTTCTCCCACTGAGAAGGTAGTCACTTATCAGTTGCTTCTACAATTTCAACATAGCAAACAGGTTGACTTTCTACAAGTCTATGGTGTAAGGAGAAATGCACTCAATTTACCTCAGCTACCACAATGATCATTGTTAGTCATTTTTTATTCTCTTTCTCTCTCTCTCTGTCTCTCCGTCTGTCCCTCTGTCTGTCTGTGTGTTTCTCTCTCTCTCTCTCTCTCACACACACACACACACACACACACACACACTCATACACATAAAATCTCAGCTTCAAGGCATCTGGGCATTCAAAGCTTCCATCATCCAAACCATGTGCTTCTCTGACCCAGAGCTCACTTCCTTCCCGAATGAGCGGTCCTCCAGCCATTATCCCCTGTAGGAAGAGACCTGTGTCCCACCAGGCTCATGCTCAGATCATACCTGCTTGCTCCTCACCCCACACTCCACCCTGCCTGTTTTCCTCTGAGGCATTTCAAGTCTTTCCCACTCTGCAGAACCTCTCTTTCTACCTCACTGACTGGAAGGGTAACCTTTGATCCCTGCGAGCTTGATTAAACTTGAGGCTCCTTTCACTCATTTGGCACTTGGACCCGACATTGTCAGGTTCCTTTTTAGGTATCTGTCCTCACTCTCACATCATTATATATTTTCCCTTAGGGCAGAAAGTGACCAGTCCATTTTCTCTGAATCACAAGCAAGCAAGCCCCATACGTCACCTATCACGTGGTGCGCACGCCCTGCTTAGCATCATGGTATGTTGTGTGGGCTGCAAACACCAGTAAGGGAGCCAGAAGAATACCGGTTTGCAACTACCTTACCTCACATACATTATCTGGTTTAAGTTTTTCCACAATCTTATATGGTATAGTCATCATTTTCATCTTCCAAGTGGGTAAACAAAGGCCCAGAAAAGTAACGGGTCCAGGTGATACAGTTAGTAACACATGCAGTGTTAAAATGAAAAGATCACCTATTGGTCTGTGAAGCTGAGTTCTGGACCTTGACACGACTGATTTCAAAGCCTCTGGTTCCTTCTTCCATTACCAGTGCTCTGCCTAGACCCAGGGAGATTATTTTACGATGATCAAGAAAAACTAAACTCGCTACCAACCTCCCTCATAGGAGTGCTATTAAAATTAGAGAACTCACCCTCTTACAAGAATAAAAAGTCTTGATAAGCTGATATGATTTTTAATATGAGTTCACTAAAATGTTTCTTTAAATGCTTGCCTTATTGTCCCCATTTTACAGATGGGAAAATTGAGATTAATCTTAATATTGATATTTTAATACCAACATCGGCAAAAGAACTCCAAATTTATGTTTTTCTTTTCAAAAAATTTATGTTGATCCTGAATATGGGAAGAAAACAATTTTAGCGCGATCTTCTTCGTTGAAAACTACAGGGAACTCTTGCAGCCTACAAGGTATAGGGAACTAACGCCACAGGGCAGTGCATTTCACAACACACCATTTGTGTTATTTCAGAACTAATGCTATTTGACATCATTTATAAAAAGAAATAAAGAGCAAATCAGGGTTGCACCAAAAATAAAAGCAAGCATTTCCATCCATAGTGGGAAGACGGCACTTTGGGAAATTCTAATCTTAGTTGCAAATGTCAAAGATTGCAAATTGGATCTTAGCTAAAAGTGAACTTCTGTCAATGTTCTTCCAATGGCACATTTTTGACAACTAGATTTCAGACAATGCTAAGAGAGAAACACTGATGGAATGAATGCCTAGAGTACACCATGTGCAGAGTTTTCATATATATACTCTATACTCAGCCCTATGCCTACAAGCTGAAAATGGAAATAATCAAGTATATCAATCCCTAACACCATAGAAAGAAGAGAGTGGAACACATAGGCAGAGACTTACACAGAATGACTCACAGTCATACAGACACATACATATTTAGGTCAACAGAACACTCAGATTCAGAGAAAGACACAGACATGGGTCCACCAACATACTTACAGACACACAAAACCCATTCAGATAGACACACAGGCACAAAAAGATACTGACAAATACACAGACACACTCACAGATGCACACTGTCAGACAAACAGACACAGCAGACATTGACTTCCACAGACACAGACAGACTCAAGGACAGACAGACAGACTCACACACACGTACACACATACCTGTGCAAGCATACAGGTTGTAGGCACACATACATCAGTCACACTCAGAGATAGAAAGTTATGTACAGGGAACAGAGACTCTCACAGGCAGACAGACCCATACAAATTCAGACCCACAATGAGAAAGGTACATGTAAGCACTCACGGAGATGCACAAGCATGTAGTACACTCACACACATACACACTCATGTGGAGCCACAACTAATGTGTGTCCTGGTAGCTTGTGTTTGGGGCCCACCAGGACGTGCGCAGAGGTTGGTAGTGGGGAGGAAGGTGAAGTCCATCCACTATTGTGGAAAGAATGCAAGATGTGAAAACAGGAACTTTGAAGAGCCTCAACTTTGACATTTCCTGTTTGAATGTAAGCAAATGATTTAAGCTCTTTGACCCTCATCCTTATCTGTAAAAAAGGAATGATAAAAATTAAAACTCTAAGAATGCCTGTTGGAGTTAAATGTAAAAAAAAGTGTGAAAAAGTACTTTTCAAACAATGGAAAGCCTTGAAATTTCCATAGTGGTGGTGGTGGTGGTGGTGGTGGTGGTGGTTGTTATTCCATGTTCCTAAAACTGCAACCAGCAAGAAAAGTTCTTAGGAAAGATAGAGTGAAAGTAGTACGTTTGAAGGGCATTTTGTCTCAAAGGTAGTGAAAGCACACAAATCCTGGAGGTTGGATTAAAGAAAATGAGGTCAATTTATCATGATTCTGAAGGAATGGAAATTGATAAAGTGATTTTCCTAGGATCCCTAGAAATCCAAGGACAGAGCACACATCCTATTCTCAGGGCAGAGGTCCCTAAGGAAAATCTTTAGGATGTACTGAAAGCAACATCTGTGAAATGGCACTCCAGAGCCTAGGGAAAGTTCATATAGCTGTTAAGCAGAGCACCCTCCTCCTGGCTCAGGGAAATCCAGGTCGATCTAG
The DNA here is from genome assembly GCF_902655055.1 of Lutra lutra. Lineage (NCBI taxonomy): Eukaryota > Metazoa > Chordata > Mammalia > Carnivora > Mustelidae > Lutra > Lutra lutra. The sequence continues at coordinate 70,866,181 of NC_062287.1, forward strand.
TTTCTCAACGAATGCAGACAGGAAAATAATACAGTGTTTTTTCAAGTGATAGCTTATATTTCTCTGAGAAAGACTTCTCAGAGAAATATAATCTCAAGTTCTTTGCTAGATTTAGGAAGCAGTTTATATAGTCATGAGGAGCTTTGTGAAAACTTAGGAAAATAGTTCAGAATCTATTCAGCCTGGCTATGGTTGTGTTTTAAACCAAACCAAACTGATCTTTAAATGCTCCAATTTTACTAGGTTTTTAAAAAGATGATTTGTCATTTAAGTGATCTAATTCTTACCCTTATGAACTCTGCAATCAAATGACTTCAAGCCTAATTTTTTTTGTTTCAGTTGAGAATCATAGCTATGTATATTTTTCTTAAATGTGCATTTTTAAAAATAACTGAAAATTTCCCGACAACATGTGTTTTGAATTTTCTGCAACTCAGGTATTTTAAATTGTTTACTAGAGTGAGTTGATTCTAAAGGCCATCTAGGTGGAGCTGATCTAAATTAGAGGTTGAGAATTCTTGAAGAATAATTTATGGTTTTCAAATGGTGCTCTATCTACAGAGATACTCTGGGAAATCCTACAAAAGAGAAGGAATGGGTCTTTTTTTAAAAGGCATGGGCCTAGGCACTTGGCTTATAGTTTCATGATTAACTCCCCAATAACCAATGGAACTAATTTTTTAAAAAAAATTTTCTTTTTTTTTGGAACTAATTATTATTAATCACAGATGAGGATACTGAGGCTCAGAGAGGTCACAGGCGTGATGAGTGATAGAACCAGAATCTGAAGTTCAAGTCAGTCTGACTCAAAAACACAAGCTTTTTTTCACATTTCCACATGTCTTTAAAGGTCTCTCCCATCCCTTCTTTAAACTGCTATGATATTCCACCTAGAATGTAGTTCAGATCAATGTGCCCCCTCCTCAAGCACCTCAGATGGTTCCAATCATCTAAGAGATGAACCTAGACAAGCCATGGCAATGATCTGTTTCAACCTGCCTTTCTACCAGTTACATGTCATGCACCAGACAAGGCATGCTACATGGATTATTTTACTAAATCTCCACAACAACCCCTTGTGTTTAGAAACTACAATATTCCCATTTCTCAGATAGAGAAACTCTGGCAGTCTAACTTCAAATCTTTTGCTCTTATACACCATCGTATTCCAGTGATCAGTGGAGCTAGGAAGGAAGGGAGGAATGGAGAGGGAAAAGAAGAGGAAAAAAGTGGGGAGAGAGGGAGAGAGAGGAGAGAGAGACCATGAAGGAGGGAGGAAGGGGGGGGGGAACATTTATTAAATGCCATATATATATATATATATATATATATATATATATGCCTTATATATATATATAAGATTTACTGGGAGGTTAAATATTGTATCATTTAATTCTCAAATTCTGACATTTTTACAGATAAGTAAACTAAGGCTCTGAGATATTCACTCAGCAAAGGTAAAGCCAGGATTGAGTGCTGGTTCCCTTCACACCACATCTGTCCAATACTGTGTTTTGTAGATTGTAAGTACTTAATTAAAATGGAATGGAATTGAAAAATACTGTGTTCATGGGATAAAGAATGCACTGCCAGTCATAAGACCCAAACTAAGACAAAGAAAGTGAGGTAAAAATGGATGGATGTAAAAGATAGATGATCAGGTCTGTTAAGAAACAGTTCTTCAAAATTACTATTATTCTAAAACTGAACATTGTAGGAACATTCCTGAAGATGTTTCAAGCTTTTATGCAGACCCATAGGAGAAAATCCATGTTTCTCCTGAGAAACTATTTTATTTATATACTAGAAAAGTTTACAGAGTAGAAATTTATTTATATAGTAGCAGTGGATCTTATAACACATCTCTTCTTGGCCTTGTTACCAGGAAGCTCACAGTCAAGTCTGCAGCCCATTTCTAGCAATTATGTAAACACATATTAGAAGAAATTTTCTTTTCTAGTTTTTACCTTGTTTTATTGTATATATCGCTACAAACCACCCCAAATTATTTTTGCATTAAGATACAAATATAAGTAATATCATTTTATTAACTTTTTTGCCCCACAATTCAAACAGAATCAAATCAATAATCACTTCTAAATGTTCACAATGTTTGATCAGTAAAGACTGTTCTTAAAGTTGGGGTGAATGCAATTAAAACACATATTGTATATACATGTATTCCATGATCTGGAACAGGATGTATTTGAATTATCCACCCTCCATCTCAAAAACCCTTTCTGGGGGTGCCTGGGTGGCTCAGTGGGTTAAGCCTCTGCCTTCAGCTTGGGTCATGATCTCAGGGTCCTGGGATCAGGCCCCATATCAGACTCCCTGCTGAGCAGGGAGCCTGCTTCCCCCTCCCTCTCTGCCTGCATCTCTGACTGCTTGTGATCTCTCTCTCTCTCTGTCAAATAAATAAATAAAATCTTAAAAAAAAAAAAAAAAAAACTTTCCGAGGGTTCACCAGGCCAAAACTCTTTTTGTAATAATACTAAGACATTATTTGCCTATTCTCTAATGATTGTACAATGGAATTTCCCAGAAGCTACATGGCATTGTGATACAGCAGCACGCCGAATAGAGAAGCAGAAAGGAGAATCCAGCTGTCTTCCACTAAGCCAGACATTAAAGAGATTTGCAAAAACATAAGACAAAGCTATCCTTCTTACTATTTTGTTATTTTGAAAAATATACTTAATGCTCAAGTGTTATTTATATTAATATCTAAAGGGTTTATTATTCTTAAATAAATATATTGTCTAATTTTCAGTTTTACTATCTCACATGGTAAATATTGATAAATATGTCCCACATAAACAAAAACTCTTTAGGGCCTTTGATAACTTTTAAGAGTATAAGGGGGCCTTGAGACCAAAACCAGTTGAAAACAGTTGATCTGGAAGGACTAAGTTTAGATTTAGAAGGGATCAGATCTAGGAAGATGAAGGGTTAAAAAGTACCTGCTATAGCAGTAGGTTAGGTCTGTAAAATCCTCAGCACTAGTAAATTTGCTCTATACATGCCCAAACCAACAGCTCTTTATGTGAAGTTATTAACTGGACGTATCCAATTTTAACCCTTTCACTGGGAGACCCAGTAACTGAACATGGGCTTTTGAGTTAAAACACTTGTAAACAAAAACTCACAGTCCTGGGGCACCTGGGTGGCTCAGTGGGTTAAAGCCTTTGCCTTCGGCTCAGGTCATGATCCCAGGGTCCTGGGATCGAGCCCCTTGTCGGGCTCGGGCTCTCTGCTCTGCAGGGAGCCTGCTTCCTCCTTTCTCTTTCTACCTGCCTCTCTGCCTACTTGTGATCTCTGTCTGTCAAATAAATAAATAAAATCTTAAAAAAAAAAAAACAAAAAAACCTCACAGTCCTTTTTTTTTGCTCTTTCCCCCACCACTATCCTTAGGAAGTATCTTAAGCCTTATAAGCCTTGTAAAAAAAAAAAAATGAATTCTCACCATTCTTTCCATTTAACGTGCAGAAAAGTAAGGTGCCAAACAAGTTTGTTGTTGTTTTTTATGAATTAGGTCTTAAACTAGTAGCTAGGCAACCAATCAAGTAGCCGTGACAACAGAAATAAAAGAAGCTTAATGATTACCCTCAGCCGGGAGCCTCCATACAGCACTGCATAGCTGCCCAGTGTTATTGGTTCAAATATAAAGTCTAACGTTAACAAAACTTCAAATTTTCTCTGATATTTCAGGAGTTTTGATCTGCATATGCTATTTTACAGAAACACTCTCACACGTATAAATAGAAATATTCTTTTCAAGGCAATATGCATGAAGTATAGATCTCTAAGTAGACCTATCTCATGATTTTAGCATTCCCTTCATTCAAATTGATGTTTGAAACTCAGATGCATGGCTTGCTTTAGGTTTTAGGTAAAACTGCCTTGTCAATCTCACAGAGATGTAGGGAGCAAGTGAGACTCTGGACAGAGGGAATGCTGGAGCAGAGAGATCTAAAGCTGGTCTTAGTTTCTTGATCTTCCAAACAGAAATAGTAATACCTACATCCCTGAGTGTGGAAAGGTTCAGCAGATATAATGTATGTCACACCGGTTTTGAAGCTCAGAAACACTATAATAATATACATTGTTGTGATGTGAAAAGTACTACCTGCTTTTTAAAAGCCAACTACCACTCTGCTTTGCAAATGAAGACATTACAATTCAAATTTGTCCCCTTCCTGTAAAATCTGTAATGTGTCCAAAACCCTCATGGCACAAGTTGCTGTTATCTGGGGAATAGGTTAACACGGAAAAAGGCACCGCAACTGAACACAGAAGTCAACTGCTCCCAAAAACTACCACCCTGATGAATCAGTCCTATGTACGTACACCTTTGGAAACAACAAAACCTCACTAGTCCACGTGCTCTAGAAAGAGTTCATTCATTCCAAACACACTTTGCCAAATAATTTGCTCGCAATCCCCTTTCACTCATTGTTGTGTGGCTGTATTGATCTTCTGTCTGAACTTATCCCGTTGTGTAACAATGAACATGTGAATCAACTGTGTAAATAACAAAGAGCTGTGGCAATTGACAATGTGAAGCAGAAGACAGCCAGCATGTTTTCCATTTCCAATAAAAGGGGGCAGTATTACATCAGTATAATACTGACATACTGTTCTGGTATTTTTGCAAAGTATGGTTGACGAGCAAGAATCTACACTTGCAAAAATTGAACAAGTGCCTTTTTGAGCAAATAAGAACAAGTTTACAGGGCGCCTCAGTGATTGAATGATCACGTTCCTATGAGCTTGGTTGAAAAAAATATCATTTGGGCATGAGAGATGCATATAGTTAGCAAGAATCAGGTTAAATATTTTCAAATATCATAGATTGAAATTTTGGTTTTTGGAAATATGTAAAAACATATATTAAGTTAGTAAGGACAAAAGCTCACTAGAACTCTAATATAATCCCACTTGAACATTATCATGTTGGTTATGGCCAGATTCTAGCAGGTAGCTGCTGGTGTTACTGGAAGTTACTGGATATCTTAGAAAAAAAGAAAAATGCATATCTTAACTTTGTAAGAAGGTGCTGTTAGCTTCTCAGTAACCTTCTGCTCTATCTAAGACATTTTGGTCCCAGGAAACAGTAGGTTAACCCATTCACCACTGGAGAGTACCAAAGAGTGAAAATTTAACAAAATTAGCAATCATTTGACAACCTGTCTGAGGTCTTAAAGTAAGGAAGGAATATTAACTGAGCATTCCCTGTGTCAGACGAGTGCTCTGAATGCTTTCCCTTGAACCAATCCTTCAAGGAAAGGGTAAGGATCTCCATTTTACAAGTATGCTTATTGAGACTCACAGAGGTTAAGTAATTTAATTAAGTAACACAGTAGGAAAACAGTACAGGATGCTACTAGGATTAATCCTAGAAACTGAGTCCCGGCATTAAGCAACTCTAATACACATGCTCTCCCCAATTTACCATGTGGCCTCTAATTGTGTTGCTGTTCCTCCTCTCACCTCTGCTTTTGCCTCTTGGTCTATATTAGCACCATTCAACCTTCACTTTCCTCACTGATAGCTTTCCAGGGGCAGAACCAATGGACATCGTGGCATGGAAGAATGACTTAGACCAGACAGGAGGTAACAAGTATGCAGGACGCAGGGGACTCAGCACTTTTCTGCTTCATGGTTCTTGATTCTTTTTACTGTCTTACTCCATCAAAGGTTTGAGATTGCCAATGTCAGAAATACTTCTATGTGGAATAGCCTTAAAGATCTCATAGAAAATTAATAAATGAGTCTGGCACAGTTCTATAAATAAGAATGTCATTGTCTAAGAATTAGGACAGCTGAAATTTCATTCCTGTTCTGCCATGAACCTACCATGTGACCATGGCAAGTCATTTTCATTCTCTAGGTCCCAGTTTTTCCATCAAATTGAAGTGATTAGGCCAGATCAAATGTAACGTCCCCTCCAATTCTTCCACGCCACACTTTTCATCCCATCAATGTACCTCAGAGACACTGTGATAGGAGTGTCCCTGGTAGCTTGCTTTGCCACTTGATAAGATCAAGCATTTTTCTTAAAAGATTCTCAGAAGGTGAGGGGAATGGCAATTCAGACCACAAGCATATAGATGTGTAATCTGCCTATTTATGAGCAACTCTGATCAGTAGGAATCAATCTACTGGCTCATCAAGATTATTAAAATGAGCAAAATAACCAGATTCCCAAGTTACATAACAGCAATTCAGGAAAGCTCTAACCAATTACCGAGTCAGTACTCAGACATTAGGAAGGTCAGAGAAGTTACAGATCGTACTTTAACACTGAAACGGCCCACTCTGCCTCACTTCTCTTCTGGCCAGATGCCCTTCGCTGAGCTCTAAGGATATTTAGAAGCAGCCTATTTAAAATTCTGCTGTGTATTGTCATGACTAAAATACTTTCTATCTTAGAGATGTCAAAACAACAAAATTTGGTAAGCAATTAGTCTATAATATGATCTAATTGCACTGGTACTTAGGGATAAAGATGGATGGTGTTCTTGGTGTGGAAAGCTAAAGCTGAGGGCAGTTAACTTAGACTTCTGCTGGCAGGACACTCAGAGTCCACACACAGAGGCTGTGTTGAAATGATGGAGCATAACAGCTCCTAAGGCGCCGTTACAGTCTATTGTCCCTACAATCTATATATTTAAAAGACACTAAATATCCCGTGACACAGCCAACCAGAACAACTCCATCGGTGCCGTTCTGGCCAATCAAGTCAACAATGTTTCATTTTAAAGTGCTAAAATCAGGATTTACCCAATAAAGTGAAATATGCCTTGGGTAAACTTGTATTCAGACGGACATATATGTGAGCCTATACATGACAAAGAGACAGCACCCCATGTCTGTGTAGGAAATGTTTGTCCACACTTATCATACATACAAAGCATGTTTTATACACACCTCATGTTACTAAATGTCACAGAAACACTCTACGGTGGACATCCTGATGCTTTGCCCAGATCCCCCCTTAGGACTGAGAGACTGACTCCCTCAGCTGCAGGGAATGTTGTTGGTAGCTAACCCTCAGTTGCTGGCCCTCTTTGGAATTGCCTCAGCTAAAGAGAGTCACCTCACCCAAAGTCATGTCCCCTAGCCAGGGTAGTCTTCATCCAATGACTGGTTGACACAAGTATATGAAAGTTCATTCCCTCCACCCAATGTGGGACAATTCTGAATGACCATGGCAGCCTTGAAGCTTCCCACAGGGTTGACTGAGGCTTGACTGACACTGCTTCATAGACCAAGCCTGCTGGTGTCCTTTTCCTTCCACAGTGGCAGCTAGAAAGAGCGCATCCCAGTAAACATGCTCGCTAATGTCTATTTCTCACACTCCTTCTCAAGGAACCCAAATCTGTGATACATTCTTTTGTAAAGACTGTCCAAATAAGAGAGTGACAAGGTATGCTTAATAAATTATAGCATTTCATGACAGCAACACTGCGAAAAATTCTCTAAAACTATATTATGGGTTACAAAGAACAAATTCGTAAATCTAACTTATGGATCTCTATATTTAAGAAAACAGATAATTCCAAAGTGAACAATTCTGAAGACACTTAAATTGAATTTGTCACAATCCATTTCACCCATCTTATTGCACATTATATATTTACCCTCTTTGACCTCAGAATAAAATCTGATCCTCACAAGAAAAATCAGTATCCCATGGAACCTCATAAAATTAAGATGGATATTTTGATTATGAGTGAGCCAGAGCTACCATAATGCTGTTCTTACAGTTCTTTCTGCTTCTAACCTAACAAGCAAGGACAGATATCAGCTCTAGAAACTCAACAAAGCCTATAAACCCACAAAATACATGTTCAAAACAGTGAAATTACTGGGAAGCAGATCATATTAAGGAGGTCTTGTGAACTCTCCTTGTACATAGAGGAATATAATGGATTCTTCCATTATGTTCGTCTTTTCCAGTGCCTAAAATGCAACCCCAGTAAAGTCATCTACAGAGACAGCTCTCTTCAACCAGGAAACCAGAGTTTTCTTGTTCTGCAGAAACTACTTTTCCACTTACCCTCAGAGGCTCCATTATATTCAGTGTGACATATTTTAGGTCAAATTTGGATTTATTAATTTTTTTTAAATTGTAACCTAATCTCTCATCTCTTTCCCATGTCTTACAAAGCAAAACAAGGTTATTTCAGTACCTCAGACTTCTCCCTTCCAAATGAATTAAGAAAAGTCAATGAATAACATTTAACATTAACTTCTAGTATTTGAAGTTAGTAGTGTCTTAAGTTTGAACACTAACTCCAACTGATGATACAAATTCAACAATACAGAGTCATGGTGTCAGACAAACCAAGATTCATTGCTGGAGGCAATGTACACCCAGTGCCAATGTACTACTGGGTGTGGTGCTCGTGGATTAGGATGCTCTCTTCCAAGCCTGATTGGAATGACAGATGGCCTTCAGTCAATGGCAGAGTTGCTGTAACAATACTGAATTTATTTCTCACTACTCCCTCAAACTAAATGGCATAGGGACACATTATGTTTTAAAGATTCTCTATGCTAGCATTCTGAACAAAAATTTCTAGATGCATTTTTCCAAGAAATATTTCATTCAGAGCATTAATCAAGAGCAAATGACTTTCATAATTTAATAACAGAATGGTTATTTAAGTGAAATTTTTTTGTGTGTGGAATGAAGTTTCTGAGATGTATTAATTCTAAATACATTTTATCTAGTCCAGTGATTTTTCAGCTAGGGGCCCTAGTCTCCTTCCTCCTCCAACAGAAGACATTTGGCAATGTCTGGAGACATTTTGGGTTGTCAGCAAAGGGAGGGGTGTTACTAGCATCTAATGAGTAGGAGCCAGATAGTACCCCCCTCCATGACAAAGAATTATCAAGTCAAAGAAAAAAAAAAAAGTCAGTAACACTGAGATTGAGAAACTCTGATCTAATCTAATTAACCTCAAGCTTCCATAGCTTTGGGTAGCAACTCAGTTGGAAAAGAGTTTAACTATGTGAGTTAGCCAAAATTCCAAAATCTGAAAAATCTGCTGTTTTTTTCTTTTGACCTTCCAATTATTGTGTGAGGACCTCTCAACTGTGACAAAATAGTATATTTGTTCTCTATATTCAAGGTCACCTGTGATTTAGTTAAAAGGGATAGGAAACATAAGAAAATTCCCGCTCTACCAGGAGCCATATTAGGTGTTTTCACATCCATCTTATTTCATTGTAACTCACGTTATTATCCTCATATTATAGATGAAGAAACTGAGATTCAGGGAGGGTAATCAACTTACCAAATATCACACAGATGGTAAGTGACAACTCAGTGACTACTATTCCAAGTGAGAATATTTATTTCAAAACTCATTAATACTTTCTCATCTATACAAAGAAAATTTCAGAATCACTAATGGTTGTTACTACCCAAAGAAAACTCTGGAATCATTAATAGTTAATGGGATAAAGAGGATAAGTAAATTTTTACCATATATTTTTCTGTATTAGGATTTCCAATAAACATATTACTTTCATTTGAAAACTAATAAATTAAAAAATTTTCAAATACATCACTGATGTACTTCTCAGATTAATTTTAGGATTAACCCTTGACAAAAGAGTAAAGTGGATGGTCCCAAGTGTATGTACCTGGTCTGTTGTTGTTAACCCCATTTCTCACTCAATATTTCTACGCCAAAACTTCTTTGCTCACTCAGATCCCCCAAAAGGATCTTATAACATAATTCACATCAAGATTTAATATATTATTTCATGGTGTTCTGAGAATATAATATCAAAGACTAAAAGATTGACTGTGTTGATCTCTAATATCAGAATGGTAGAAGAGGTTTGGGGGCAAGGATCTTCTACTCTTGTGGTCCTGAGACCTCACTCTATATGTAACCATCTATCCAGGCAGATCTTAAAGGGGTTCTGCCTCGTGAGGATGGGGCACTTAAGTTGATTAAGCAGATCCAGTGAATGGTGTGTGCATGATGAGGCCTAAGTTTATAAAAGTTTATGGCTTAATAGGCACCAAAAGACCCATATTTCCCCAAATAGTTTCTCTCCTACCTGATCTGAACCTCCCACCAAGAGGATCAATAAAGGCAAAGGGGTCCAATAGTGACCAATTTTTTATTGATTGTTTGATGTTAACCTTCATAAGTCAGTGCAATGAGGACACAATGAAATTCTTCTCTAACCTTTGGGAAATCAACAATGGCTTCCTAGTCTATGTAAGGACTAATCACATTCATAGTTTGAGAATTCTATCATATGTCCATCCCCTTAAACTCCTTCCCAGCCCAAGAACTCCAGTCATCTGCTAGAATGGCTAAAGAGTATAGGAGATCAATCAAGAATTAGAGGTTAATTTAACATGAGGAATGGTTCTGTATCCCACTGTAATTGGTTGAATTGTGTCTCCCAAAAAGATATCTTCAAGTCCTAACCCTTGGTCCCTGTGAATGTGAACTTAAATGGAAACAGGGTCTTTGTGGATGTAATCAAATTAAAATGAGGTCACACTGGATTAGAATGGACCCTAAACCCAATGACTTGTGCCCTTCTAAGAAGAGGGAGATTGGGAGACACACACACACACACACACACACACACACACACACACACACTGAAGACAGCCGTGTGGACAGAAGCAGAAATTGGAGTGATGCAGCTATAAGACAAGGAATGGCAAAACTTGCCAGAACCATCAGAAACCAGGATGAGGCAAGGAAGGAATCTTTCTTAGAATTTTCAAAAGGAGTAAGGCCCAGGCAACACTTTGATTTTAAACTAGTCTCCAGAATAGGGAGAAAATAAATTGGTATTGTTTTAAGCCATCTAGTTTGTGATCACTTGTTATAGCTTTAGGAAATGAATACATCCAAAATCTCAGACTGTCACTTAGACAGACAGAAAATCACCCTGCATTTTGAAGAGGAAACAAAGAAAAATAAATGACACCCTGGTTATAGCTATATATTCAAATATTTAAGTAACAGTACACACGACCTTATACTTGTCTCGTGATTTTTTTCCACATGCTAGTTAAAGACTCCTTCTAGGAAATAGGAAAGTATAAGTTTATTAGAAAGAATGGAGTCTAACATAGCATCCATGCTAGAGCTAGCAAGGATGGAAACAAAAAGGAGACTCTTGGTCCTAATTTAATAAGTTATTTTCAGCCTATACCAAATAAATGTATGAATGGGAATAACTTTTAAATTTATTCTAAAACCATTACCAAAGACACTACCTATTGTGCTACTCATTTGTCCCTCTACAGTTCTCATTAAAAACAAACAAACAAAAAACAAAAAACAAACAAACAAAAAAAACCTTTCAGAATATGGCACTGGGAAAATATGATCATCTCTTTTTAAAAAATGGCATGTTTCACTTATTCATCAGATAATCAGAATTTCTCACCCAGTGTACTACAACAGCCTCTCAACTGGTCTCCCTGTTTCCATTCTTAACTTCCGGGAGTCTATTCAGAATAATCCTTTTATATGTAAATCACACCATGTTTCTGCCCTGGACAAAACCCATCTGGGGATTCCCATCACTCTTGGAATAAAATGCAAATCCTTTCCAGGGCCTACAAGGTCTAGCATGTCACCCCAGGCTATCACTTTGTCCAACCGCTCTTCCTCCTTGGGCTTATCTTGTCACACGGGTCTTCGTGTTGCTGGTACACTCTAAGGGCCTTTCCACGCATCACCCCTGCTACGCGCACGCTCTTCCTTCTACTCTTCACCCGGCCTGCCCATGCCTTCACTGAGGTCTCCTTCAAGTGTCATTTCCGCACAGCGTCCTTTCCTCCCCATCTAGACGAACACACTCTAACTCCTTACTTAACTTGCTTCTATTTCTCTCAGGGCTTTTATTCACCTCCTGATATTACTGACCCATTGTATTGTCTATTAATCTTTGATCTCCTCATCATCTGTGCTCCCCCATCATAGCAGGGGCTCCGTGAGAGCAGGGATTTTTGTCTGGTTTGCTCACTGTTGTATCTCCTACGCCAAGAACAGTGTCTACTACGTAATTTGTTGAATCAAAAAATAAATGAATGCATTCGTAAGTTGTTTTATTTTTTGCTCTGGCTGATAAGAAACTTAGTAATAAATTCAATAGTGAGTCATAGTAAAACAGTAGCCTTCATCATGAGTATATACTCTTCTTCCTCCTTCTATTCCTGTTCTAATCACCTCATATATCCCCTCCATTATAAAATACTTTAAATCTTTTGTAATGGGACAGAAAAACACCAATAGGCAGGTAGGGTGAATGCCAGGTTGGGTGCCTGGTTGGGTGAGTGGGAGGCAACCCCACAGTAAGTGGGAAAGGGTGTATGTATTCATCGGCGCAAATGCTTGAAAGTGATAAAAACCAGCCCCCAAGCTAGAAGCCCAGCTCTTTGGCTGCCTGGAAAGAGCCAGATGAGAATAAGCCAATGGGTCTAATATTGCCAGTGAAGGAGGGAAACAAGTTTTACCTTTTCATTCCTGCAGTTGTTCAGCCCCATATTATTCATGGAGGACAGCTTCCCATCAACACCATGAGGCTGTTGCTGCTGTTGCTCCCGCTGGATCTGCTCTCGCATCTTCCGAGCCTCCTGAATGGCTTTCATCACTGTGTCCTGATCTCCAAACAGGGCAGGGGAGTTGAGACTGGACAGGATATCTGCATACACAGGATGCTTTATTAGAAGCCAACGAGATTAGATGCTAACAAAATACTGCCACTACCCACTCCCCTGTAGAGTGCTGCATTCTCTGAGCAAGGAAGGGGTGTGTTTGCTCTTAAGAAACCTGCAGTACGGGATGCCTGGGTGGCTCAGTTGGTTAGGTCACTGCCTTCGGCTCGGGTCGTGATCCTGGGGTCCTGGGATCGAGTCCCGCATGGGGCTCCTTGCTCAGTGGGAAGCCTGCTTCTCTTTCTGCCTCTGCCTGCCACTCAGCCTGCTTGTGTGTAATCTCTCTCTCTCTGACAAATAAATAAATAAAATCTTAAAAAAAAGAAAAAAGAAAGAAAAGAAAAGAAAAGAAAACCGCCGTACTAATCAGAGAGCACCGGGAAACCAAGACTTGCTGGCCTTTCAGCCCTTGGAGGATACCCCAGCACTCCAGTTAATCTGGACTCTGTCACCCTACCTTCTCACAGAGGAAGGTTCCTAGATTCCAGCTGCCAATGTGTGTGTGTGTGTTCTGGTGAGATCTAACAATTAGTAGGGGAGTAGTAGGGAAGAAGCGGGTGAGGAGAGGTACAGAGATATCTATTCAGGATGCCTGGTACACTGGGTATACTAATGCAGGAAAGCGGTTTCTCACCTAGCAGGAAAATTCTGTGAGTCTACATGTGTACTTCAGCGACATCTTTATCTGTGTGTTCTTATGTCCACTGCAGGAGAGAGGGGGCGGGAAGCAACGCGCGGCACTTTCCATTCCCCAATCACTGGCTGGCTAATGAAGCATTCTACTCACCATGTTGCCTCAGTTATTTACCCAGAGAATGACAACCCATTCCCTACCCCGAGCCAAACACCTACTGCTCTCAGCTCCCTGTCTTCCTGAGGGGGAGGCTGTATGTGTGGGAATGGTTTTCACATCAGTACAAAGCTTCAAATAAAGTGAGAACAAATATTTACTTTCGTTATATTCCATACAACTCAGACAGAACAAAAAAATTAAACTGCCTAATTTTCTTCAGTATCTTGCATTTTACTGTGGGTTAAAATTAATACTTTACACAAGCTTTTCCAATTCTTAGACCAAAAGAAGGCAACTGCTTGCTGACTGATCGATTTCAGCGGCTGTGGTCAAGTTTAATGTGATCCACTTGTTTGTATCCTCATATGAACATTTCATCGCACATGCATGTGTGTCCACACGCATACACCTCAGACAGGACAGAGGAAACCAGACTAGAGTCAAGTCCACACCGTGTGTGTGTGTGTGTGTGTGTGTGGTACATGTATATATGCGTGAGTCTAGAAAAAATTCCCAAGGCTATCTATAGTAAATTGTTTAACGGTCAAACAGTTGCTTCTTAGGATATAGAAAACCCCTCAGCGTTTGCTCTGGAGCTTTTCTGATAAAAACCAAACAGAACATTTCTATCCAACACCAACTGAACGAAATTGTGATTGCTTCAGCCCATTTCTAGCTTATGATCTAAGAAATCTGCTCTGCTGATGTATAAACTCTCTAAGAGCAGGGCCTGTGACATACTCATCTTTGTCCCTCACAATGCCCAGTAGAGCAAACAAATACCATCCAAACAAAATTCAGAAGTGGACAATGGGAAAGCCATTAAAGCCATTTCAAGATCAAGCCTATTATTTGTCCCTAAGTTGGCTTTTTTTTCCCCTCTTTCTTATCTCACAACTTCCAACAACCCAGCAACCATATTCACATACTGGAAATGACTCCCTTCTTTCTCCCACACGAATTTCACGGACGTGGAGTGAAAACCTCCCGGTCCCCTGCAGAGGCAGCCAGACTCAAAATGAGAATAGGCTGCTTTATGGATCCTAATATCCCAAGTTTTAATGAGGAAGAGGTATATCTCCCCATCAGAAGATTTACTTAAACCCAACACAGTACAGCAAATACTCCAACTGCGAATTCACAAAAAATGAACACTGAGTTTATTTAACTCAGGTGAGAGGACCCAGATTCTAGTCTTGGCTTTACTCATTCATAGCTACATGGCATTGGGCAAGCCATTTTACCTGTAAGAATCCATTTACTTCATCATACAATGAGGGTAATAATGCACTATGTCATAAGATGATTGTAAAAAATCAGATGAGATAATATAGTCAAAAATGGCTTTTCAACGGCAAATGGTTACACGTAACACATTATTTTGTTTATTATAATAAGCGTTTCAGGCTCCAGGACTCAATAAGGCAAGGAAGGTAATGCGGTGAAGAAACGTAATTCTGAGCCCCCAATCCCTTGTTATCTCTGTGTCTCATATGAAAATTAAGAGGCTTAGTAACAACATGCTAATACTTATTTGGCACTCTGCTGCTGACAAATGCTTTCACCTTTATTGTTTCATTCCACATGTATATGTAAATGTGTTGGTATTGGTTCAGTCTAGTTTTTTTTAGATTGTATGCCTTTGAGGTGCCAGACACTGTGCTGGGCATTTTATATGCATTTTCCTCCCTGAATTCTCATAACAAACTATGAGCTAGGTAATAATATTCCCCTCTAAGAGATTAGGAAACTGAGTTCAAAAATATTAAGTAACTTTCCCAGGGTCACATAACAAGTAAGTGTAGGCTCTGAATCCAAGTCTGTCTGATGCCAAAACCCATGTTTTCCCTCTATCCTTCTCACTGGGCTATGAGTGTCCCTGGAGATACTTGGCAATATATCAGAGAGTGTTAGAAGCCCGAGGATCATTCTGACATATCTTATCAGATATCAATTTTATTTCATATTATGTCATTGAAGTGTGTGTGTCATTCACATTTGTTTTAATGCAAAACTAATATGGGATAAGACGCAAAATTCACATACATTTTAAAAAGAAAATATAAAACTTCAAAGAAACTTTGGACTTTTGGCAGGCAGCTTGGAGGCCAGGTCCCTTTAGGCCCTTGGAGGGTTCATGATCACTCTTGTCTGCCTAGAGTTACTTCAGTGGCAAAGCATTAACCAAGCACAGAAATCCCCAAGTCTCTGATTTGCTGTATCTAACGGCGGCCTCTAAAGAACCCATCCCAAAGGATTTATATTATGACCTTTTCCAAAAGTTCTAATCACCCAAGATACCAAGAGGGGTCACGTTTCAGTAGAAAGGATTTTACTTTTACTTTTTCTTTTTTTCCCCCTTGGACTAAGGACCACTTTGGAAACAGGCATCAGTCATCCCTGAACAGGTTTGCTTTCTTTTACCAAAATCAGAAATCTCTTCATGTTGTTGACCTTTTCATTTACCTAAAGAGGATCCTCTTCCCAAGCTTCCTCCGATGGGGCTGGGGATGCTGCTTTTGTTAGGCAGATTAACGGGGCTGGTTTTGCTGGCTGGGAAGAGGCTCTGGGTGGGAGATGTTGGGGACTTCACAGGTTCCGCTGTCTTGGGTCGGGAAGAGAGATTTAGCGGCTGTGCTGCTGCTTCATCCTACAAGAGTTTAACATAAATAATTATTAAAAAAAAAAAAAGACAAATGAAGCACATTATCACTTAGTAAGCCACAGTTATTTTACACCTCAGAGACAATGCCACATTCTCCTACAATAATAACAAAAGAAGCTAATTATCTACCTCCTTGAAGATTCATCGGAAGGAAACCTCATTAATTTCCCTGTTATGCTTCTATTTACATTAACTGTGTAGTTGGATCATTCTTTTTGCCAAATTAAAATCTGAATTAGCTCACATTACAGCTTAATTTCCTAATGTGTTTTCAAGGATCTAAATTAACCTAGGGCATTTACAAAGAATTATTTAAAATTTCAGCAGCTCTGTAGTGCTTTTGTGTTATTCTCTCTGAAAAGTTCCTGCAACTATAAATAGGCTCTGCAGCTAATTTTTTAATATATATTTTAAATCAAACAATTGCAAGTACTTTAAAAATGGAAACACAGGCTTCTTCTGCTCTCCTGGGCCTCTGCCCAGGGAGCCACATGCCACAGCATGGTTTCTATGTGGCTTTCTGGGTGTGGACACCCCTCATGGTCTAAATTCTGGTCTCTATTCAGGTTTAAAATTAATTTTTGCAAAGAGCAAGCACACATTATAATTATGTTTTACATACCATGCTATATGTAATTTATTTTTCATGTCTAAAGTGATGTCTCTTTATATTCTTTGCTACGTATATTTACAGAATGTCTATTTTAAGATGCCTGTCCTTCTATACTGGGCACAGTATTCAAGTATCTGACTTGTAACTCTAGTGTAACCAGGAGCTTGAAAGCTAAACTCCTTGCCTTTGTCTCGTTCATCCTGTAGTTAAAGACATATAACAACATGTCCATTGTTTTAGAAACTTAGTTGTAATATAAACATACTCATTTAAATGTTCAGTTTTAAGATCTATATTATTGTGTTCTACAGTAAAATTGTCAGCAAATGTTAACTTCTGTTTTGCTTCTGAGAAGGCACAGAGAATTTTATTAATGTCACTTTTTAAAACACAATAGAGCTTGGAAACAGAACATTCTCTCCTTTGGGAAGAGAGCCTGATCCTAGCTAATCTCTAAGTTCTCCCCTAGTACCATGGTCATTTAAGGGAGGACAGAAAGAGATTCCAGAAAAGGCTACTCAGGAGGAAGATTAGAGAGAGAACATAGAAACAACATGGACAGAGAAGCCAGTATATACACCAAGCACTGTGCTAGATATTTTCACGTATATTAGTTCATTTAACTATAAGTCTATAAGTTTATGAGGTTGGGCAGTATTATTCTAAATTCACAAAGGAGGAAGGGTCAGAGTGACAAAATCATTGTTCAGAGTCATACATGGAAGGACAAATTTGAACTCTAATTTACTGGACTCCAAATCCCAGGTCCCTTTTCTATTAAACTATCAAAGAAAATAAGTCATTTGATAACGTAGTGAATTTTTTTTTTTTGTCTTGGTGGGAAATAGATAATCTGGCACATCTCTGTTGCAATGTGCATTTATCTTTATATCTAGACATAGGATGGAGTCTTAGGAAACACGACTGCATCATTATGCATGTCAAAAATGTCTTATGTGCTTGATTACAATTTACTTCTCTTTACTCTTCACTCAAAGGATATTTAGACTAATTAGTTCCTTTACTTCTATCTAAATAATAGTGACTTCTAGGCTAGGTATCTAGTTTTCTCCATGTTTGTTTTATTTGGGGTTCACTGAGCTTCTTAGGTATCTGAGTTCAGACTGTTCTTCAAAGTTGGAAAATTTTCATCCATTACTTCTTCAAATATATTTTTTCTATTTCTTCCTTTTCCTTCTGGGGTTCTGGGTGCACACATTAGGCCAGTTGATATCTCACAGCACTGATAGTCTTCTTTCTATATATTTCATTTGGGATAGTTTCATCATTCTGTCATCAAGTTCACTAATCTTTCCTTCTCTGATGTCTAATCCCCTCAGTACTAGTCCAGTACAATTTTCATCTCAAAAACTATAATTCTCCGGTGCCTGGATGGCTCAGTTGGTTAAGCGTCTGCTTAGGCTCAGGTCATGATCCCAGAGTCCTGGGATCGAGCCCTACATTGGGCTCCCTGCTCAGTGGAAAGCCTGCTTCTCCCTCTCCCTCTGCCAGTCCCCCTACTAGTGCTCTCTGTCAAATAAATTAATTAAAAACAAAAACAAAGACAAAAACAAACAAACAAATACCATATTTCTCATCTCCCAGACATTCCATGGATGTGTTCTACGTCCTTATAATGCTCATGTTTTCTTCTATCTTCTTAAACATATAGAGCTTATAACATCTATTTTTCCCAGCTTTGAATATACCCTGATTGTTTATTTTTATAATTCAATGATTGCCACTTCTGCCAACAATGCTGCTGGGCATGAATGGGAAGCATCTACCAACTCCCAATCAAGTAAATTCTTTTTCACCATGGCAGGCCCAATATTGGTTCTCATAGCATGCCCTGGCCTGACAGAAATTCCATGGGTGTTTTCTAGGAGCAAGATTTGCCTGTCTCTTCATTTGGCTATAGCTCGGTGACTCTGTAGTAGCTGTCTTAACTACTGTCTTAACTACTAACTCTATCATCTGTGCCATTTTGGGATCTGTTTCTATTGATTGATTTCTCTCCCTATTATTATTCATATTTTTTGCTTTTATAAAAGCCTGGTAATTATTAAATGGATGTTACACACTATGAATTTTACATTGCTAGATGTTGGAGTTCATGTTCATGAATTCTTTCAAATCTTTGAGGACTTTGTTCTGAGACATAGAAAAGTTTGGCCCTTTCTAGGCTTGCTTTTAAGTTTGTGAGGTAGGTTCAGAGAAGCCACTAACCTAGGGATAATTTGGCCTCATTACTGAGGTATCACCTTTTGGGCAATACTACTTGATACCCCTTATGTCAGAAGATCTTTCCACTCTGGCTAATGGGAACACAAATCATTCTCAGTCATTAGTGAATCTTGCAGGTGCTTTGCCTGCTACATCTGGTATTTTCCTCGTTCCTCAGAGAGTTTCCTCATATGCATATGCCGATCAATACTCAGCTAAATACAGGGGAATCTCCTACAGATTTTCAGTATTCTCTCGGTGAGCAGCTTTCTCCTCCTTGGTACTCTACCTCACAAATTCTGCCTACGTTGGTATCCCAAAACTCTGAACTCTATGTCTCTACTCAGAGAGCCTGCCATTTTCCATGTGGGTACCCGTCTTTGCACTATGACCTAGAAACTACCTTTAGACAGTAAGCTGGAATAACTGTAGTACTTGCCTCACTTGTGTCTCTTCTCTCTGGAATCACTGTCCTCTAATCGTATTACAAATGTCTGAGAATCATTGTTTTATATATTTTGTCCTGTGTTTCAGTTGCTTAAGCTGGAGACTAACTCTGATCCTTGTTTCTCCATTACAGCTGAAAATGGAACTCCTCTAGGTATTTAATTAGGCTCTCTTTTGTTATACAAATGGATAGTTCACTTACAACCACCATCACCAGCACCACCATCATCTTCATCAGATCATCATCATCACAATCATCACTACACTTACATTTATGGAATAGTCACTATATGCTAGAGGGTTTAAGGCCCATAATATTAACTCTCATTTTTCAGAGCAGAAAACTAAGGCTGAAAGAAGTAACTTGCCCAAAGTGACACAGATGGTAAAAGTGGTAGAACTAAAATTTGAACCAAAAAAATTCTGATTTCTGATGTTGATAATTATAGCAGATAAAAATTCTGAGTGAAAGAAGGTGTATAAGACCATCTATGTTTAATTTTGCTACCTTCAGCAAAAGGTGCCCTATGTCATGTGGTCATGTTATATACAGAGGGAAAGCAATGATTATAGACAGAATTATATTTTAGTGACCATAATCCGTTCAATTGCCAATTCATGAGATTATTCTCATAACTTCTTCAGTAATAGGTAGAATCTATTTTTTTTAAATTGAAAAAATTTGCTTCATGCCCTGATCTATATATTTTTACCCACACATACAATAAACAATATAGTAAGCATAAAGAATGTTTCCTTTGTTATTAATATAAAATATAGTCAAGTCAAATTATATAGAGAACTCCCTAAGAATTTGCATGTGGTGGAGTGAGTAATAAAACTCAGTTGGCCCACAAAGCTGGAATGGTAAAAGCAGATGTAAACTTGAATTTAACCAGGGAACATTTTACTCATCCAGTAAAGGCTTGGTTTGGTGCAGTTCCATTTGGCCAACTCACTTACAAAATGACTTTTTCATGTTAAAATATCTAATACCCAATATCTGCAGTAAAAAATGTTTGCTATGTTCATATTCTAACAACTATAATTAAACAAAGTGCTTTGGTTTTAGTTGTAGTGTTCTGCCTCTTATTCACAAACAGAAATTCTTGGAATACAAAAGAGACAGCCTGTTTCCATAAGTAATGTTACCTTATTAAATGTAAGCTGCCTATTGTCATACCTCAATATTTCTAACAACAAAGCATAAATATTCATCTATTTCTCTGGAGAATTTAAAGCATGGGTTTAATTCCTATCTGCACATTATAGAAAATAAAATAATTTCAGTGATTTTGTAGCATTTGATGCTGTTTTGTTGGCCTTAGATGTTTCCCTTGCGAAAATTTAATAATTGCAAAGTTTCTCCAAATGTAGTACTTTGGGTACATTATTGTAATGTATTATTGTAATACCTCTGTGCTAATCATATGCCTCTAAGTAGATAAGTCAATGATACAAAGCAATTGTTTCTCTGAACTATATTATAAAAACCAACCAGTACCACCTATAGGTACCGGCTGCAGCACAAAGTTGGAGCATATCATCCATTTTCCTCTGTCGCCAAATACTGCCCAGGTGCCACATTTTAAGACACTGAGAATTAGTGAGGAAAGGCCTCTATCACTGTCCCAGCCATAACCTGGGAGAGCCTGTTTATCCTCTCAACCACAAGGCATCAAAGAATGAATAGATAATGATACCACTCATTCCTCAGAGCCACATTAACTATTCCTGAAGGAGAGACCTTTATCAACAAACTATATGAAGTTCAGCCATAGATTCTTTTCCGTCCCCTTTTTCTTAAATCTAAAGTTTTGAGAGCCTCCTTTCCTGATACTGTAAGTTGGCTCCCACCTGTTTAAGGAACTTTGAGAGAAAGTGTCACAAGTCTATGACAAAGACTGGCAATAAAACCATGGCCATTCATGCCAGTGAACATTAAAAAATAAAAGCCAGAATCCAAAGGGGAAAAACTCCTGAGAAGTGAGTTTGCAGATTTAGGTAAAGATCTCACAATATGGCACTATTGTTATCAAAAGGGAAACACCTGTTTCTCAGTGCTCAATCATGAAATTTACCATAATGAGGAGCATTTGGGGTTCCTTTATGCTGCTATGCTTCCTGCTGTTCATTCCCATCCCAGTCCTGTTCACTACTTTTCTTGTGAAGCTGTTTTCCAAACTGTTTTCACAATCCTGCAAAGCAAGTACCTTAACTTGAGTTACAGGGCTGGTCCCTCTCTTTTCATTTTTTATCCCGGTAGGTGAGACTGCCCCTGCTGTGTTTGGTGGCTGTGGAGCCGATGGCATCTTTGCTCCAGGTGACACCTGCATGCTGGCCAGCTGAGCTGCATAGAGCTGCTGCAAAACAGGGAAGACAAACGTTATCTTTTTAAATGCAGCTGAAATTGAGTTTCAAGAAACAAAAAGTGGAAAATCAAAACAAAACAAAAAAACTTACCGTATTGTTAGATAACTATTTCTCTGACAGCCTTGCAATTTCTCTTTCACTAATTTTTTAAAGAGGAAATAAGAGAGACCAAATAATATAAAGAGTGAGTACTGGCATGAGAGCCATCGTCCTGTTCCTGGCCCTTCTGGCAATCACTTTATGGACCTGAAGAAAGAGTTTGGTTGCTCTAGAACTCCGTTTCTTCGGTACAAAAAGGAATTTGACTAAATGGTTTCTATGATTCTTTCTAGTGCCTAAAATTGTTATAAAAAGTTCT
Source organism: Lutra lutra (assembly GCF_902655055.1). NCBI lineage: Eukaryota > Metazoa > Chordata > Mammalia > Carnivora > Mustelidae > Lutra > Lutra lutra. The sequence goes on from NC_062287.1 coordinate 70,888,374, forward strand.
TCAAATATCAGTATGTCCATTCATGTAATTTTAATATTCATGTACTAAGTAACTAATCTGAACTTTCCTAGGGATTCCTGGAAGAACACTGTTCTTATTCAATACTGACCAAGCCCCTCTGAGGATGCTGATCCTTCTGGATGATAAGAATGCTGCCCTAAAGATCCTGGAGGCCCAACAGCAGTCACTGTTTCCTCGAGGTCTTATTTCTCAGCAGCATATAACATAATCCTCAAGAGAATATGGCCAGATTATAGACCAAAAAATGAAATGAAATGAAATGGAATGAAACGAAATAAAATAAAGCTTCTTTTTCCAACACAGGATGTTAAATCCCTAACTGTTGATTAATAGCTTTTGGGTGAAACTGGTAATAAATGAATGTGTTAACCTGCTATGGTTAACCAGAATTCTGATACCTCAGTCCTCACACTATTTAATGCTTGGAAACTCCATTCAAATATTTTCTTTTCTTCTTATAATCAAGATTAAGCCATTACCTTGATAGTCATATTTCTAGCATAATAAATAGAAAGCTTCCTAGTTCATCAACCACAGAGAAAATAGCTCAAACTTTGCTATATTAGTAAGGGGGGAAAAAAAAACAGGTGGTTTGTGTGTAATTTCCAGCATTACTATCATTCAGATGGACAAATAAAAAAAATTACAGTAATCAAAAACAGACCTTTCAGCACATGTAATTAAATGAAAGCTTAATAAAGAATAATTTGCAAGAGCCAGATGTGCTTATGTCATGATTGTTGCTTTCTTTGGAACAATTTTTCTAATATAACAAGCCTCTAAAGAAATTAAAGTTTCATAATTCTGTATGTGCAATGACTCAGTGGCAAGAAAAATTCACAAGTAAGAGTCAGTTAAACTGCTAGAACTTAGGGGGAGAAAAGGCTGCCTTTTCTGTTTCCTTTTTACTCTGTGGTATCCTTTTCCTTTGAAATGCAGCCAGGTGTCTTCAAAGGGGGCGGGGGCAAGTGAAGCTTCTGAAATTTTTCTGCTTGGATAAAGCCACTGAAGAAAAGTTTTCTACTGAATGGAGTGAAGACGGTTGAGAGCTGAGAAAGTGTCCACCACACAGTATCCGGCGTCATGACCAATATGCCCTCCTACTGAGTATTAAAGAGTCATGGAATCTTAGAGAGGCGAGAGTCCTTACGTATCATTTATGCCTTCATTTTCCCTCTATAATTCACAAGATCAGAAGAAAGTCAATTTTACTCAATGTTGAACTTCAACTAGTGAAAAAAAAAACAACACAGAAAAACAAACCCTCAGGAACAAATCTATTTTTTAGAAAGCTGACTAAATTCAGAAAACCTTCAGATTGAACAATACAGACGTTTCTTGCTTTTTAGAAATACTGTAAATTGCTTCCTCTAAAGCTTTGATAACCATTTATTTCATATCGCTTTCTAGTGGTTTGTACCTAAGAGGAAAGACCCCAGAAGTGCCGAGACTCCTCAGAATTCCTTGTGAGCTGTGATCACTGACCGTGCGTGGCAAGAAGCAGCATAGCCACATGCCATGAATTTACAGAGCTGGGTCAGCTGGACAGTAAGATACCAGATAAGATTGAGTAGAATAAGCCTTGAAATAAAAGCCAGAAAACAGAGCCCAATGTAAAGATAGAAGGCGCTCATGAAAGTAAAAATTGTCACATCCTGTCCCACAAAATATATAATTTTAGATGTAAGTACCATGCTTTTCAGACTGAAGACTTCAGATCTGACCTAGATAAAAAAGAATGCCATTCACCGAATAGGAGCAGGTTTACCAAACGATTTCACAAGACACCTCATCTTCTAAGCTAACGTTAATTGAAGATGTTCTATATGCAAGTCTGTGTTAGAAGCTGGGGAGGATTCAAAGTCTTGCAACAAGCACATGGTTTTGGAGAAGATGTAAGATAGAGACCCTGAACATCCGATGTGCACCTTTTTTGTGCCACTTACCACTTTTTTTTTAAACCTGTGTTTAGTTGTGCGCACACGCCTTATCATGTTGGATAGACTTGTCAGCTGACTGAAGTCACCATCCACCTGATTATTGCTGAATGCGTAGCAGCAAAAATAGTGCCTTGCACATGAAAGATAACCAATCAATGTTTTCACGATTAACATACTATATAAAATCACTGGCTGTTAGGAAGGACAGATATTCTCTACGAATGAGGCAACAGAAGCGGTATGTGATGATATTTGTCGTATATAACAACTAATTTTATGCTGCTGAGTTAAAAAAAAAAAAAAAAAAAGGAAAATAAGCCCAGCCTAGATTAAATTATGCTGTTTCGCCAGAAATTATTCTTTTGAAGTCATTTGTTAAAATGTTAACTAGAAAGTTTTTCAATAACTGTTAACTTCAGTCACCTGTCTCAAACTTCTCTGACACAAATTCTGCTGTTGAGCAGCAACTGTGGGGTAGTACCGATTTTGCTTCTCAGTCTAATTAGTTATGAACTTTAAGTTTCTCTAAATGTTGCTGTATCCTTTTTTGGAAGAACACAAAATATGAGTTATTCAAATAAATAGCCTTAGTTCAAAAACTCCTTTGTGGGCTAATGGTTTGGGAAAAAGAAAGGTTAAACTCTAATTAACTATGGCATAAGAGTTTACAAAAGTGCCATTCCAGATAGGACTCGGAGATCACAGTCCACAGTCACAGTGATATAATGATGAATATTCATTTCCAAACACAGTTGAGGTTTGCAAAACCAACAATGTAGTAAAGCTTATAACAGGCTTAGCCAGAGTTTCATAAACATGTAAACTTTGGTGAAGACTGTTCTGTTACTGTAAATATAGATTTTTTTCCATTTCAATTTTGAAAAGTGTTCAGTGGTTGTTTGGCATATTACTTCTTTATCCAAGATATATAAAAGACATACAGTGCATACATTTAAAAAATGAGCCTAGCTAAATATTTTTTTCAGAATCATAAAATCACTCATATTTTATGGGAGCATTTTAAGAAATGCTTTTACTATTTTATGGCTAAAAATATTCCACCTGTATTACTATTAGTTTAGGCTTAATAAAGTAGCCAGTATTAAGAGTTTTGGTACGTTGAAAAATGCCATACTTAGCCCCAAAACTGAAGGAGTCTTCCTAGATTATTTAGTCTAGTCTCACCTCCTCATTCCGCTGATGGACGGAGGACTACAAAAGAGAAGTACCACATCAAGACAGCATAACTAATTAGCACTGGTATTAGAAGGACACTCATTCAACATCACCATTTAAAGTAGAAATGACTGTATGATGAACCAACCATTACACCTTGCAGGCACATTCCAGCATTGATGAATCTGTTCCCTGGTCAATCTTTATCAAACGCTTACCATTAACTAAACATTATGCTAAAAACCGGAGAGGCAACAACAAGCAACTCGGAAATAGTCCCTGCCTTACCGGAGCTAAAAAGAAAAACTGATATTAACTAAATGCTTAAACGGTAATTATGAATTATGGTTAGGTATGGTTAGGTGCTAAGAAAAATACAGAATGTCAAAAGATGATGGGACAAAGGTGTGTAACATAGTCTGGAGAATCAAAATAGCTTCTCTAAGGAAGTAATACTTTAAGAATTATCCAGGTTGAAAGGTTATAAAGAACATTCCAGAAAAAAGAACACTGATTATTATGGCTCTGAGGTAGAAAAGTAGATAAGATTTCAAAAAACCAAAAAAGGGCTAATGTGGCAAGACTATTAAGTGATGGTGGAGTGGCATGAGAAGAGTCTAGAGAGGGGTACAGTCTTATAGGTCACATTAGTCATTTTAGACTTTAGACTCAAAAAAGAAGTTATCCAGAAAAAGCAGTAAACCAAACCAAGATACAAAGAATACAAATATACAAGATACAAAGAATCTTTCCTATGCTTTACCACTAACTCACTGACCAATCTTTTTAAATACATTAGATTAAGAAAGTCCTATGAAGGGGCACCTGGGTGGCTCAGTGGGTTAAAGCCTCTGCCTTCAGTGCAGGTCATGATCCCAGAGTCCTGGGATCGAGCCCTGCATTGGGCTCTCTGCTCAGCACCCACCTACCCCCCACCCTCTCTGCCTGCCTCTCTGCCTACTTGTGATCTCTGTCTGTCAAATAAATAAATAAAATCTTAAAAAAAAAACCCACAAAACCCTATCTTGCATTTGGATCCTAGTGATACTTTAATAACTAGGCCTACTTACATTCAACACAAAACGATACGTCTACCCAACTCCGCCTTATGGTGAAATTCTTGAGTGTCTTAGAGTATATACACTAGACTATGGTCAGGACCTAAAAAATATATTGTGTCAGAGTCACTTTATAACACCATTGCACTTGAGAAGAGAGGCTTGCTTTACCCCCAGTACAGCCAAATTCATGTCAAATTATAATGAGTGGTGTCACGGTGTACCTACTATTTAACATAATGTGAAATACGCAGGTGTACACATATACACCTGCTTACAGGGAGAAAATCATGTAAGATCTCCAGTGGAGAGCTCCATAGACAAAAAGGTGCAAGGCCCATATTCTCATAATCACACGATTTTCACATAACCACATAATCACTCACCCAGCCATCCAATCATCACTCCCATTCATTCATGGGTTCATTCAACAAGCATGCACTGTGCATTAACTCGGTCAGGTTCTGTGTCAGGCATTTTAAATTTATTATTTTATTTAGTTTTCAAAATAATCATATAAAATGGGAATTATTATCTATTTTACAGTCAGTCTCACTTTAAAGCCCATGTGCTTTAAATAAGCTATATGGTGAATAATAATGAAACCCATTTCCTGTTCCTAGCCACCAGATAAGAATCGTTGTCCAAGGAGAAGAGAGATTCTGATGTTGCTGCTGTTCCAAGTTCTCAAATAGCAAACTATATTACCAGATGTCTTGCAGCGACTTTGTCTCAAATGGCACTTCACAGTCCTCAAATACGGAAAGAGTTAATGGTACCACCAGCCACCTTGAAGAAGCAAGGGGCACAATTTGGATCTAAACAACGCCCTTCTCCAAGCCCTAAGAGAAGACACTCGAAATACCCTAGTGACACATATCTGATAGACTGATAAACTAAAAAGAACTATGCAGGGCGTAGGTAGAAACAGGAGAACTTGATAAACGTGGAAATTGTCAGGGGCTTTAAACTGGCACCAGTACGCTCCAGTATATGGAAACCAACAGTAAAAAAGCAGGCACAGCTTCACACACTAGATTCTCTTTGGAGTAAATTCTCTTGTGTTTTGTCATTTCAATTAGAAAGGGCATTTTAAAGTGACCTGTCGAAATCTGGCCTAGAGAGAAAGAAAAAACACTTTCCCTCAAATACAACTAGCCTATTGGTGGATAACGAAGTAAGGAAGGGAAGGGAAAATGTTGTTCTGTAAAAACAGATTCAACGGGCTTTCATGAAAGCTTTCAACCCCGACCCTTACATTTACCCCACCTGCTGTAGCCCCATATGATATCTGGGAACCCCAGCCCCCTAGCCCTCGTTAACTCAGATTCTGTTCTTGTGCACCACACACTACTGGGGGTGGAGGAAGGGGGCGGGCAATTGGAGAAGTTGGAAGAAACAAGCCGGGTGGGTGAGAGGCATCTTTAAGCTAATGTCAGTATTTACTTGATTGATGCTACCTAACACTAGGCCTCAAGCCTTGCTCAGTTCTCCAGGGACACCCTGGGTTTTGTGATCTTCTCAAAACAATGCTGATGGCCATTCCTCTGCCTACCAAGCAAGGCATGCTATAAAGCTGGACAAGTTCAGCTGTGAGGCTGTGAGAGGGTGGAACGGAGACAGGGGTAATTAAGCAGCATGATTTAGTGCTTGTTCAGCACAGGGAAGAAAATATGTCAGTAACAAGTCATTACAGACTGGTTGGGGGGGCGCTGGGGGAGGGCAGAGAAAGCTTAAAAATAATTTGAAAGAGATCACAAATACTTTTACTTCTCCTAAACCTCCAATGTCAACAAAACGATCCAGGAAATATAGCTGTGGTTTTTATGGAAGGAAAGAACTGGAGTCCTTGTTTTTCAGCATAGAAGGTACTTGTTTAGCTATACCCCTAATACTTGACACCAAAGAAAACTGGCTGTCGGGATAGGAGATGAAAAGGAAGAGGGGAAGATCTACCACTCCCACCCCTCACATATGGGGTTAATTTCCAAGTCAGCCTCCTTGGTTCTCCTGCCATATTCTTTCTTTTCCTATTAACCCCACTTGTTTGTCATGATCCTACTCATCTTTTAAGTCTCAAGTCAAAAATCACTTTCCCTTAAAGCCTTATCTGATCCCTGCCAATTTTGTGCTCCCACCATATCTCTTCTACTCCCGCGTACTCTATGGAATCTCTCTCTCTCTCTCTCTCTCTTTTTTTTTTTTTTCATGTCTTGATCTCCCAGCAGATCCCAAGCTGTTTAATGGAAGGACTCAGTCTTATTTATGTCCTTAGCACCTAATATCATGCTGACATTTAATAGATGCTCTGTTAACAATAACTAAAACTCCTTTATTTCCTTTCTTGTCTCTGTCATTTTGGAATCATTATCATTTCTGCCCACACCCTTTTCTTCATACACCTTTCCTCACACCTTGTCCAAAAGGAACTCCAGAGATGGAAGTCATCTTTCTCTGTTTTGGTTTTCTTGAAACTATAAGCCTGTGGGTTCCTTAAGTCACGCACCTATTTTCTTGCAGGTAAACACCAGATAACAACATTAGCAGAAGCAAGAACTGTAAACATCATCTAATCTAATCCCTTGGCTTTAGAGAGGGGGAACTCAAATTTATTAAACAAAGGTGATTTGCATAAGAATACCAACTGGTGAGCAGAAGATAGACGGAAATTTAGAACCCAGATTCACTACCTGCCCCCTTCAGTGTTCACAGGGACTCTTTTCTCCTTATGTTCTGTTCTCTTAGGAACTCAGTGCAAATAGAATATGTACATTTTATCAGAGCTCTTGATCTGGACTACATAAAAGGATTGTTTTCTCACCATTCCCCTGGAATTCAAAGAGAACTGTATGCTCTATGTGCTTGACAAGTAATCCCTGGGCTCCCGAGAATAATTTATGTTGTAGAATTTTATTTTAATATTTGTTTTAAAATGTACAAATTTTAAAAATCAACTACAGTAATTAGCTTAAGGTAATTATAATCACGTTAAGGTGTTTTCAGATTTTTAAAATGAAAGTTTATGCAAATACACACAAAGGGCCAAAAATCTGTCTCAGGTGAGAGTGGACCTATTTCAACCCCTTTGAGACTTCAGCTATTTGCCCTTCCACAACAACCAAAGGAAAAATAGGACAAGCATGGACTATAAGCCACTGGAAAGCCAGGACCTGTTTAATTCATTTCATTATATCCCCTGCAGCCTGCTCAAGAATGTCAAGTAAAGAAAAATGAATTGAAAGAAGAGTTTTCCTGGCTAGAGATCCTCTCACTTATTTTCTTAAGCACTGAGTAGCTCCTCTGACATAACCCATTGTGCTTATGGGGTTGGGGAGGCAAGGGGAGAATAGGCAGGGCGTGGAGGAGAGGAGAAGCTGTTTTAAAAAAAAAAAAAGAATGAAAGAAAAGGAAAAAAGAAAAGGCGAAAGGCTCAGGTCAATGGTCCTACCTTTCCATGAAGAGAACTTTTAAAAAAAAATTCTGAATCCATCAGGTTGAGCACCCAAGCAGTCATCTGCTACAACAACAACACAACACAACACAACACAACACAACACAAAAAACAGCAGAATTCCTTCTTTGGTTACACCAATTACATCGGAATGAGTCCAGAACAGCTTTTCCTCATGGAACATAGTTGCACAGTGCAAATAACGAAGTATAAACAAAGCAAACCCCCAATAATTTTAACCAGAAAACTCAGACTCTCCTTGCTACTTCCAAGTATCTTTCTTTCAGGGTGCCAAATAAAGTATGTAAATTCATAGTGCTTTATTTACAGAAATAAAGTTCAGTCATTGAAACAATTAGTACTTTGGTTCTCGAAGCAAGTTATTCAAAGAGGTGATAATGAGGGCAGTTGGAAATCAACATTATGGGAATGAATCTGACTGTTTTCCTTCTGTTTGCAAGAGCTGGGCAAGCACTGCTGAAGAGACCCAGCTCTCTGAATGTGCTCCAAGTGGTACTGCTTGCATTTGTAACGCTCCTTTAACTCTCTAGTCACAGAGCCGTAGCTCATCAGGGAAACTTAAACAAGTGCATCTTGACTCTACCAATAGGAAATAAAAACTTGTCGATGAGTCCAGAAGTTGGACTTGAAATCTAAGCATTATTTCCCAAAACCTTTAAGTCACAGGGAAGTTTCAAAGGGTATATATATTTGAGTACATGTGCTCAGTTCAGTAAAGTACATTTTTAGTAAATGAGTTAGGTTCCTAATACTTAAAAGCATTGTTTTTTGTAACCAAAAGGTGCATTTTGGTTCAGATTCATTCAAAAATTATTTACTGAGTGGTTACTAATGGCCAGGCACTATTTGGGAAAACAAAAGTGAGCAGTGATTTGGGGTCAAGGAGAGGAGAGGAGAAGACAGAGAAGATGATAAATAAGCATGTAGATATATGTAACTTGGATGCTAATATGTGCCATGGAATATTAAGTGACCAGGTATATGGATATGGAGGAGGGAGGATTTTTAAATATTGAGGAGGTCAGGAAAACTAAAAGAAGGGGCATGTGAGTAGAGACCTGAAAGAAGTGGGGGAGTAAGCCATGTCACTACCGGGGGACAGCATCCCAGGCAGAGGCAATGGATCGGTGAATGTCCTGAGGCAAAGAGATGCTTGTGCTTAGAATGTGTGAGGAACAGCAAGGAGGCCAGTGTGGCTGGAGCAGAGTGAGCTGGGCAAAGGGTGATGGGTCAGATGTCAAAGAGAGGGCAAGGGAGCCAAATCGTGTAGACCTCAAACACTATCTAACAGACTTCGGATTCCATTCCGAGTTTCCGGGTTTCTAGGAAACACCATTACAACAACATGGCAGACCTGGAAATCCCTCAGCAATACCCACAGAAAAGTCTGGAGATATTCCAGGACTGCCTTGCCTTGGCCCATGATGACTGCCAAGAAACCAGATGCTGTTGCTTGAAAAATATTCTACAACTGCTCAGCTTCTATGCCCTTCGATTTCCATCCATAATGAAGCCTCCAAAACAACAGAATGAAGACAAATATGAGTGACTATTCAATGAAAAAAAAAGGTAAGTTTTTATTTAAATTGTTAAAAATATATATTTGGGAAAACAAAAATTGTGTGAAAGAAAAGTATAATATTTTCTAAATGCTGTTTTTCTTCACTTTAATCAGTGGACAAAACAAATGCTGCTGGTTGGAAATAAACATGTTTATTATCAAAATGTTTTTAGTGTTTTTAAACTGAACTTGGTTTTTAATTTCTCAGGAGACTGTGGAAGACTGAACATAAGAGTCATGCTAATGAACACAATTCATGCCTATGATGAAATGCACAGATTTATTAAATAGAAATTTCATATCAATAATATTAACATGAAATGTACATTTGTAATAAATATTCAGGGAGGAAAGGATGTATTTTGAATTCACTTTTAAGCAATCCAGTAAACTCGATAAGAAATAATATAAAATGTCTTCTTCTTACTTTACCCTTTTATTTTCTCCTGTATTTTTAAAATTCAAATAAATGGTTTACCATGTTTCAGAGCCACCTCCACTAACTGTCATTTTCTGAACTACAAATTATTAATATTGCCAATTGGAGAAGTTCAGCATATTTTGCCGTATGTAAATATGCCATCTGTATCCTACAGTAATACCCATGGCTTACTCCCTAATTAGCAGAAAGGAATGATACCTTATCCATGGCAGCCATGGTAAAAGTCATTCAAATAGTGTGTAATAAGCACACAACACACTTTATTGTCACTAGATGTGACACTGAGACATATATCAATAATTCACCTTTAAAAATCCTTATAGCAGATGAAGCAAGTAATGGTTAACACAAAGTACTAAAGAAGACACTTAGAAAAATAAGGGTTATATGTTGCTGTGAGAGGCAGGACAGCACAGTGATTAAGAGTGTACACTCTTGGGGTGCCTGGGTGGCTCAGTGAGTTAAAGCCTCTGCCTTCGGCTCAGGTCATGATCCCAGAGTCCTGGGATCAAGCCCCGCATCGGGCTCTCTGCTCAGAGGGAGCCTGCTTCCTCCTCTCTCTCTGCCTGCTTCTCTGCCTACTTGTGATCTCTGTCAAATAAATAAATAAAATCTTTAAAAAAAAAAAAAAGAGTGCACACTCTTTTGTCAGAACTATGTAATCTAAGACAAGGTCATTTAATCTCTCTGGGTCTTAAATTTCCACATCTTTAAAATGGGAAAAATAACTGTACCTACTGCAAAAGACTGTTATGCGGAGTAAATGAGTTAATGCACATAACCTGGTTGGAAGAAGGGCACACTATGAAGACTTAATTCCTGTAGACTCTTATTCCTATCAGTATATTCTCTTGAAGAGATATCACTTCAAAGATCTTACTCGGAAAAACATCTGGCATTTTTATTCAATTTAGCAAAAATGTATTAGGGATACAAAGATGAAGAAGATACGCAGCCTCTCGGGAGCTCACAGCAAGGACAGGAAGGAGAAGGGGAGAGAGCTCCACAATGATGAACAGCGGCATAGAAGCACGTACAAATCGCTACTGCAACCCCATCCCTGGGAACTATCAGGGATTTCCCCCAGCTTTATTGAGATACTGGCAAAAATACCGTGTCAGGTTTAGGTGTACAACGTGATGATATGATATGTGAAATGATTACCACAATACTGTGAATTAACACACCCATCACAGTTAGTTTTGACTGCGAACAGTTAGGGAAGCTCTGCTCTTGTGGAGCTCTGGAAAGAGATCCTATGGTAACTAAAATCTATAGTAGTCCTGTAAAATTATTTAACCCAAAAAAAAAAAAAAAACCACAATAATCTTGAGAAGAAAGAATACCAAACTCTAGAATGCATAGTGTTTAGACTTAAGAGTTTCTATTCTGCTTTTATTAACGTCCTCCCTCCCAGCCCATTCCCTCTGGCTGGCACCCAAAGACTGCTTCACAGAACTAAGATGATGACACTAAAGGCCAGCGTGGCTTTGGGAAGCCTGAAGATCTATAAAATGTGGCACTTCTCTAGTAAAGGAACCCTTTGCTATTCATTTAGGGAACAGGAACTTTGTTCTGTTCTTGTTTTTGTTGTTGTTGTTGTTTGTTTTTGCTTTGTTTTTTGTTGTTTTTGTTTTTGTATTTCGGTGTTTGTGGGTTTTTTGTTTTTTGGTTTTTGGTTTTGTTTTGTTTTGTTTTTTGGTCCATTGTTGGACAGAGAAAATCTTTAGGCGGTCAAGGTCCTAATTTAGGAGGGATATTTCAGAATCTCAATACCTCGTGTAAGCCTACCATAACACCTCTGGAATACTCTCATTACATGATGTAAAATCGCAGCTTTAGTTTGTTAAGAGGGCATGATTCTGAGTGGACCGTGAAATATTTATGTCTCTATGCAGCTCTTTGAAGGAATAATCTTATGTTTTTGTGCCTGTCGTGGGTCAGAGGTTCAAATCAGCACTTCTTTCTGTCACTCCTTATATGTTTTACTATAATTTACAGCTCAGCAAGAGGACTCATAAAACAAAAGTGTCTATTTTATTTCAGCAACTAATTCTAGTTAATCAAAGATTTCCAGCCAAACAACTCAGCATGAAACTCTGCATGGAAAATATGAGGAGAACAAAGCATTTTGTCAAATAACACATCTCATGATGTAAACACATATGTCTCTTAGAGGGAATTTTATCGTTTCCGCATTATCGGCGTACAAAAGGAGCATTCTTGTCGCAGACCCGGTGCGACTGTGGAGGGATCGTCATTGGAAACAAGAGCCTGATTAGGTTCCCACACAGATATGAATAGACTTTCCTTTTTTAGTGAAATCGCTGCTTTTATTCCTTTTTAAAACAGACTGGTAATTGTCACCCTAAAAACACTGAATTGTTCTAGGGCAACATTTGTTTCTGCTCTTTTTCCCCATCTTTTTTAGAATCAGCCAATAACGTTACTATCCCTTCTGGTTGGTCCTCTTCTGGAAAGTCTGAGTTAATCCACAGCTGTGTGAATGTGAAAAAGGGACACAGCAGGCAAAGTCTATTGGGTCTCTTGTCTGCTAATAAAGTGCACAGTCTGCAGGACAGATGTTAAGAGGATCTGTTAAATAAGTCAGTGGCAGAGATCCTGACCTCCGCCAAGGAACATTTTATTATTCCAGAAAGGGGCATAATTGCACAATTAGAAGAACCATAGCTTTTCTTTACAGATTTTTACTCCTTGTTTCATCATTTGGTTGAAATATAGTATTAGGGCCTATTCGTTGAGAAGCAATGTGCTAAATATGATTGGGTTTAGCACAAACTTCAGATTACGAGATTTCCCCAAGTCCCAGGGAAATGGTTGGACCTTGGCTTTGCTTCAATCTTAAACAGTTTTGTTTATTCTGCATGTATCATTACACTATTTGTACAGTTTCGTTTGCCACAGGGTACCATTGTACTAAAGGGACTATGAATCTTACCAAACATAGTTCCCTAACTATTAAATCTAGTGTAATGGGAAATGTAACCTAGAGATCAAATTAATAGAGGAATATCACACCATAAAGTTGGTCGCTATACCTTATACCACTTTACCATTTACGGTGTGAATAAAATCATGTCTGCCACATGCACTGCAAATTCCCAGGTGTGGTGTGAAAGGCACTTTGTGATCTGACCCCTTGCTTACCTTTCCAACCTCACCAGCTACAGCTTTTGTACACTCGGCCTGCGCGAGACTGTCTGTCGTTTCCTGAATGTGCCATGCAGTCTGTTGCTTCTACAACTGGATGCAGGCTGCGCTCTTTGTCTGGGGCGTTTTTTCTCTTCTCTGTTATCTCTGCCATGCTGCATCCTTGCCCCGTACACCTAGTGAGCTTCCACTCTCCTTTCGAGATTCCATTTTAACATCATCTCATCCATGAAGATCACCCCTATTTCCCCAGGCAGAGCCTAATACCTCTCCTTCCCACAGTGTTTTCATTCTGGAGGCACATCTATTTTAGCAGTGATCACATGGTCTACCAGACTGTGAGCCCTTTGAGGGCAGGGATTAAGGTCTGATCTTAGCATCTGGCAAGTAGAAAAGCGTGCTTACTACACATAGCAGGTACTTAATAAACATCTGGGGGTATCGATGTAGGAGTGAATTAATTAAATAATAAATCCTTTTTTTCATGATAATAGAAGCTTGTATTCTGGCCTTGTCGCTACTGTCACAGTAGCTGTCACCGTCACAGGGTCTCATACTTGAGTATGCTTTATTTTGTTTTCTTAAAGGATAATCTTCATTAAGTTGGCACATTCAATGGCAAAATATCAATCTCTACAAAAACTCTTCCCTCACCCACCTGTACCTAGAGCAGATAGAGGCTGAGCTATCCTGTCCTCTTGGCCATGTTTCAGTTGGGTTCAGTTCTTTTCTTATAAATGTATTTAAAAGAAGCAATTAAATTTAGCTCTTCACAGTGTTGCCTCACAATTGCGCATATCCTAACCCAGGCCATTTATAAACCGTGTGGCTTTCTTTCCAGGCCTCAGTCTCTTCAACTGTAAAACCAAAAACTTCACATAATACTTGACAGTATGCAAAGCACTTTTCATAAGGATTTTCTTATTTGGTCTTCACAACTGCCCTTTGGGGTGAGTATTACTCCTAATCCCATTTAGTGGAATCTGGGCATAGGAAGATTAATTTGCCCATGCTCATGGAACTGGTGGTAGAGTGTGGATTTGGCCCTCAAGGCCTCTGAGAGCCTTTCTAGCTCTGAAAATCTATGAAATTTACAATCTCATTGCCTATTTGTGAAGGCTTTTCTTTCAATATGGTGGCATTTTTTTCTTTATTAGTGGAAAGTCTAGTTTAAAGTACCTTATTCACTGGCTGGCCATCACTTCTTTCTAAAGAACACTGCACTGGACCTTATGCTTTCTGAATTCAGGAGTGGTCATAGGGTGTAGGTATCAGGACAAAAAGATTTCAAAAAGCCTATATACAGCCAGCTTGGTCACCAATAAGTAAATATATTTATATACATATTTACCAAATGATTTGCCACATATTATTTGTTCTTATCACTTTGAAGTGCTTCTCATTTGGCTGAGCTCCTCCCTTGGCTATCACCATTAAGAGGTCACTAGCTTGCTCAGCTTGAGTACCTAAGGCATGTAGTATATGCCTTTAAAATGTTTTTAATGAATAAGAGAGATACTAGTATAAAGGTGCAGAGAGAATGTTTATTGAGTATTTACCATGTAGCAGACATTGTGCTAGGTGACTGGATTGTGTTACTTCATTTAATCCTTACAATACGGGAGGTATCATCGTTCCCACTTCACAGATGAAGAGACTGAGGTACAGGGAAAATTAGCTCAAGGTCACACAGCTCTTTTTTTGATTGTTGGTTGGTTTGGTTTTGGTCACACAGCTCTGTTAACTGAAGAGGTCTCAAGGAATCAATAAGCATTGCTTTCTTGAAACTTCCAAGCCACTCACTATTGTACAGACAGAAGACATGTCAGAGAGCAAGCTAGCTACTGAGTAAAGAGGAAGCATGTTGCTCCAATCTATGGTGGCAAATCATCACCTAATGATATACAGTCATTTTCCTGTTTCCTAGTGAAGTATATCTATGTTTGGCGATAGTGATTCATCATCAGGAGGTGTGGCCAAGGGGGCTCTAAAATCAGGAATGGTCTGGTTGGATATAGATGAATTACATATGACTATTTTGCACTGCAACTAAAAAAAGTCTCTTTATTAAAATGACTAAGAAACACCTCGTTATCAAAATGATTGATAGATGGATGGGGAAATGAAGGGCTTCCACCCCAAATCAGTCACATCCAGGCCTCAATTATCTCAACGAATCTTCTCACTCTCTCCTCATTGTATTCCATCTAAGCCAACAATCTACCTATGCATTATCCAAGGCTGCCCCTTGGGTCCTGGAGCAAACACTTGCTTAGAGGTGAAGAAGATGTTCTGAGCAGGCAATCAGACACGCTGCAGAGATGGGTGTCTTGTTGTACGGAGGCTAAGGAACTCTTAAACTCTGGGGGGCAATCCCAGTGTCATGAGGACTACATGGGGCACACACTCCCTTGCATTTACTGACAGTGAATGTTTCTCCTGTCTTTTTTTTTTTTTAATTTATTTTTTTTCTTTTTAAGCAGAGCAAGTGATACTCCATTGAGAATGTGATGCTAAACCACTTTTCCTTCAGAGTTTTTAAACTGGGCCTCTGAGAAGGAGTTTGATACAATTCAATGACTGAAGTAATACCTTTGTCCATTTGAGCATTAAATGGCCCGTTGAAATACAGCTTAGTTAGAGGGAATTTCAGAAAACAGTACTTTCTAATTTTTTTTTTTTTAAATTTCTCTCCCAGCTGACTAAAGCAGAGCTTGGAAAATGCAGCTCAATCACTTTCCACAGCCTCTCAGGTCAGCCTCTCACCAGTGTTAATTAAATATAACCCCCTTAGAATACGAGAGGTTAAGTGAGAGCAACATTGCGTTCTTCTCCAATATACTACCGTGAACACAACTGGCCATAATCTGTTTATAAGAAGCCTTCCTTGAACACAGAGATCTCACTAAGGAAAAAATTATAAGAGGAAAAGCTACATAATGCATCGACCATTCAGCACAAAATACATTTTAACCTACACATTTCTATATCCATTGTGAATAAGAACACATATCATAAAGGAAATTGGTGTAACAGATGGTTTCAGTTCTGGGTAGCAAATGCAACCAGTTTTCAATGGGATAAAGTAAAACAGTAAAAGCCAATGCATAATTCAGTCAATCTCTTACCTAAAAGTTTTCTTTCTCGTCAAGTTAGAGAACTTGCCCCTGATAGCTACAAGTAGTGGTGTATTTTCTCTTTTTTGGCAGATGCTCTATCTTCTGTAGCACGACTTGGCCAAACTCTAAAACTGGACAATTGCTGAAATAATGGCTCTATACTAGCCACTTTCAATTAGAAGTCTTTTTAAGCGATTGGATTTACAGTTTTAAAAAGTTCCATACACTGTCCAGAGCTATTTGTAAATGAAATCACTTAAAATAAAGCTCTTTTAATACTCTATAATTAGTCTTGTCTCTCTGAACATGACTTTACTGTAAAGGCTCCTTCCTGACTCTCCTATTGTCCCAAGATTGCTGAGAAGAACGCAGCCAAGCGATAATTCAACATTATTGCTGCTTCAGTGCACTAATCGCTTAAAGAGCAGCAAAGACTCTGTGCTCTCTGCCCTGCAGCCCCCACAGCCTCCTGGCCCGAGGCAGGCATCCCGACCCAGCCATGTCCAGATGTCAAGAGGAATCCCCAGCTCCTGATGCAGCAGGCGCTCCATTCCAGTATGGTCAAACATCTGCTTCCTCTGCTGGCATGCAACCTGCTGAACATGCTCAGAGGGCAGCACGGGCTGGGGATGGGCAAGGACACACTCCCCAGCTACTCTCAGAGATTCATCGAAACTTTCAAATTAGAAGACAGCCCCCAGAAACCCTCCAAAGAATCAAGCTCTGGCACTCGGCAAAAACATTCTAAGCATTTTCCTCAAAAGAAAACTACAGAATGAGATAAGACAGATTTCATGATAGTTCTTCTTATACTTGTTAAATTCTATTAGGCTTGAAGTTTCTTCTGGACAGCTAACTGGAAATTTGGAAAATACATGAACTCTCTGGGAACCCTAAGAATGTCATGTTGACTTGGAAATTTTCCCTTTTTGTAATTTAATTAGATTACTTTTAATTCACTTGAATATTATAAGAGGGGAGTAAGTTATGCACAAAAGCCTCTAAATGACTGTGCTTTCTACATATCAGTCAACATGGTTTAAAGCAAAGAATCCCAGCCGAGAAGTAAATTTTAAAATGCACTTAAACCATCTCTTATAGTCCTAATTTTGCTTAATAGATGAGTAATCTGATTTCAGTTGTTTAATCCATCTGAGCCTCACTTTCCTCTTCTAAAATATGGGGATAAAATTAAAGCACATTTATTATAAAGCTGAAATATAAATTGCTCATTAAACTGTAAAAATACTATACAATGTGTATTATATATATGTTGATATGTGTATATCTGTATACATATAAATAATACCCATACATTCTTATATCTGTTTTGTTTTGTTTTTAGAAAGACATTCAGGCTTCCTTTGTAATATCCAATTCACACATCAAATACAGGTTTTCTGCCAAGAATGATTCCATTCATCCTATGGGATCTCCATAAACAGCATCCTATAAAAACTAATGAACAGTTCCCAGGTCCTCACCAAATCTCATATTTACTTCATTCTGAAAGACAGACTTCTATACTATTATAGTCAGAAATAATATTCCTTCACTGAAAGTCAGAGTGGATGGTATGCTTAATACAATTGAAAAGATGAGCCTGAGGAGAATTGTGAGTGTTCTAGCCAGAAGTGACTGCTCAAATAAAATTCTTAGTTTTGAAGCTCAAACAGGAGCCGAGGATAAACAATCAAATAAGTCCCAGCTTTTAAAAATCTGCCCATCCAGGTTCAGATGTATGTGGGTAGATTGATAAGCGGATGCTTCTGCTAAGATGAATAAGATTTGCAATCCCAACTCTTTATCATACATTTCTTTCCCCATTTTCTTTCTCCCCCACTAGAATGTAAACTTCATGAGGGCAAGGACTTTGTTTTATGCACTGCTATTTTCCCAATATCTAAGACAGGTTTTCTCAAACTCAGCATTACTATATTTTGGACTGGATCATTTTTGTTGGTCAGGGTTGGTGGCAGGGTTGGGGTGGGAGGGAGGGCAGGGAATATCCACTGTAGGATATCCATTATAGAATATCCATTGTAGGATATTCAGCAGCATCCCTAGCTGCTTTACCCACTAGATGCCAGGAGTTATCTCCACCCCCACCAAGTCATAAGAATCAGTAATGTCTCCAGACATTGCAAACTGAACCTTAGGGAGCAACACTGCCTTCTGTTGAGGACCACTGGTCTAGAATACTCGGCACTAGATACATATTTGTTGAACAATTGAATGATTAAATTTGTTACATTTGAATTTTCATACAAAGTTTTCCAAATTTCCTGAGCATGACAAAAAAAGATTTTGATGCAACTCTAAGATATGCTGTTATATCATTGAAACCAGTAATATTCAAAGTAACAGTATAATTTCTAGTAATAAGAATTAGAGAAAGGCTGTAATACTTTATTCTTACTTTTGTGTCAATGGATAAGTGAATTAGAGTGAAAATTTGATAAATACCCTAAAAATGGATTTTCTAGATTAAAAACAGCTCTGTTTCAAACTGGCTTTGCACGAGTACTGTATGTTTGCACTTTGCAGGGTTTGCGATGGTCAACACATGTATACATTCTAAGCAATAGTTTTTTATACATATCTATCATTTATTTATTTTTGTTTTAGTTCATATGGCTCAAGTTCAATAGCATTAGGGAATCACTGGTAAGGCATCAAGGATCATCATTTAGATTAATTTCTATATTATGAAGTTGGTTATAAGTATTATAGCTGTGCTATAAGAGAAACATAATAAGCAATGAATTCAATGCAGTTTCCTGGAATCTAAGAATTCTTATTTAAGTCCTTAAACCAAGTCTTGGGAAATTTATTTGGCTCTACTTTGCTTCCATTTTTTAGTGTGTAAAAAGGAAATGCTTAGCTAACACCACATTAAACAATTATAAATATAAAGGAATTGGTATTTATAAAACTAAAAAACAAAACAAAACAACAAATTAATTCCTTTCAGTCTGACTCAAGATGACCCTGCTGATGTCATCAATTATAGGGGAGGAATGAAAGATGGAACATACAGTGATTTTTTTTTTTTTTAAATCCACACAGCAACCAGTACAGAGTACAGAGTAAAAGTTTTGGGCTTGTTTATTTACATTTAGAAAAGAATCCATTATTAGTGCCATTTAGGCTTGGAAGATATATAAGAGAATCCAGTTATTATCCTACTCCTAAAAATGTGAAACAGTCCAAATAAAGCATGATGGTTTTACATCACTGCAGAGAGCTTGACTTGTTACAAATTTACCTGAATTTACAATTTAGATGGATTCTGTACAAACATGTATACCTGTAGCATATGAATTTTTCTCTATATAAAAGAGAAAGGAAAATTGGTAGAGTGGTATTAATTACGTGCTAGCTCTACTGATCAGTGTTATTCTTCCACTGGGTCATATCTATGAATCTATCTGACTAAGCTTCTCAATCCCTTTTATTTAAACTATCACTAAAAATATTTTTGGGTTGAAATAATTAATATTGTCAAAATGTTCATACCACCAAAGTGATCTACTGATGCAATACATTACCTATCAAAATCTTAATTTTTTTTACAGAAACATAAAAAGAAATAATTCTAAAATTCATATGCAACTACAAAAGACTCTGAATAGCCACTGCAATCTTGAACAAGAACAAAGTTGGAAGTATCACACTTCTTAATTTCAAAATATATTACAAAGTTATAGTAATCAAAACGCTATGACAGTGACATAAAACAGATATATAGACCAATGGAACAGAATGCAGAAGTCAGAAATAAACTCAAACATATACAGTCAAAGAATCACTGGCAAAGGGAATGAGAATACCCAATAAGGAAAGGATAGTCTTTTCAATGAATAGCATTGGGAAAGCTGAATATCCACATGCAAAATAATTAAATTGGACCTTTATCTTAAACCATGTATAATAATTAACCTAAAATGGACTAAAGACTTAAATGCAAAACCTGACTCTTTGGGGTATATACCCAAAGGAACTGAAATCAAGATCTCAAACAGGTATCTTCACTCCCATGTTCATTGAAGCATTATTCACAATAGCCAAGATACGGAAGAAACCTAAATGCCCACTGATGGAGGAATAGATAAAATAAATGGATAAAAATGGAATATTATTCAGCCTTAAAAAAAGGAGGAAATCCTGCCATTTATGACAACGTGGATGAACTTATAGGACATTAGGCTACGTTAAATATGCCAGACATGGAATGACAAATATTGAGTAATATGACTTATGCAAGGAATCTAAAATAGTCAAACTCATAGGGGCAGAGAATAGAATGGGTTTGCCAGGAATTGGGGAGGGGAAATGGGAATCAAAGGGCACAAAGTGTCAGTTAAGAGATCTATTACATAGTATACAGTATATGGTTTGTAATTTCGTACTATATACTTAAAAACTTACTAAGATGGCAGATTTTATGTTAAATGTTTTTATCACACAAAATAACAATAAGAAGAAGGTGGGTGATGAATATGTTTATGGCATAGTTTGTGGTATGGTTTCATGGATGTATACTTATCTCCAAACTCATCCAATTGTATACAATAAATATGTGTGGCTTTTTGTATGTCAATCGTATCTCAATAAGGTGACATTTTTATAAAAAATTCTTTTGTCCTGCTCAGTCTGTTCCGTTACCTGACATGTCAAAATATTTCATCATATCTTTTTCTGATTTAAGTTTCCTAAATGTTGTATATCCTGACTTACTGTATGATTGGAAAGTGAAGTGAAACATTTTTGAAAACACAAGAATGTCTTGTTTTCAAACCTTGCAATATATCCTTATCACACCATCTCTCTGATTTCCAAGGTAGCCCCTAATAACATATAAATACACAGATATGTAATATGTGATACCAACCAAACAATACCTTGAAACTCCAGTTTGGTAAAAAGAGGAATAAAAATATGTGTCACTATTTTAGAAACCATTGCATATTACAGGTAGTCTATTTAAATACAAGTATTCACACATCGGGGCTCCCTGTTGAATAGATTAATTAGTGAGCCTGGAGTTAAATGAATATTGGTAGAAATCTTACATTAGGCAAGATTGAGGTCTGTGCTAGTTTTATAATTCCAAGGTACTGGCCTCCTAGTAAACCATCTCTGTGAGTACACGTGAGGATCCCATCAATCACATAACTTAAATACAGTGATTAACAGGGCTTATATATGAGAAGAGCCATACTCTCTCAACTTTGAGGTATTACCTTAAAACATACAGAAAATCAAATTTCTAAAAGAAAATCCAGTTTACCCAATGCTTTAATTTGTGGGTAGATATAACCTTATTCTGTTTCATTGAATACAAGTCTGATTTCCAAATACTAGGAAATGCTTTCATATTTTGCACCCTTCTCTGATCTGCCTATATTTCTTTAACCTCCATCAGGATTCACTTGGTACCTGCTGTTTTTCCTAAGAAGCATACCTAGAAATAAAAAAAAAGTTCTTTATATGAAATAGTGCCTCCCTAAACACAGGGCAACTGACAAAATATATTTAAAAAAAAAAATGATTTCAAAGCAACATGGGTCCCAGATAACCACCAAAGATGATATTCATTAATTCATTCATTTTACCACTGTGCCAGGCAATGCTGGGAATTCAACAGTAAACAAAAGAGACAAAATTCCTGAATGCAGTAACTTACATTCTAGTGGATTAGAGCTGCCCTTCAGAAGCACTTCAGGCAAGAAAGGTAGAGTAGAATTGACAGCTTATTGGATGTTGGGAAGTTTTTTCCTATTTTGATGGGTTTCTTTGTTTGTGTTTGTTTTTGTTTTTGTTTTTTAAATCGGAAACATGCCTCCTCACTCCACTTACTATTCACAACAACCCTTAAAATGATTATTATTCACCTTTTACGATTCAAAAAAAAAAAGGCACTCTGAGAACACCATAGGACAACATGACAAGTAACAGTGGAAACTCAAATCGAAGATTCTGATTCCAAAGTGGAGTTCATTAGTCCACAGCTCATCTAATCCCAGTCATAATGGTACTCCCAAGTTCCATCTCATTCTTAAAGTCAGGGGTAAGAGAAGGCTGATTAAGGGGAAAAAAGCATTTCTCCTCAAAGCACAGCCCCATGGTTGGCATCCTCAAAACAAGCTTTGAATCAGTGCATTCCTTTTTCTCCATTGGAAAGCTAGTAATAGGTCACTCTAATCAACTCTTTATTCAACTCTCTATTAGAAATGATAAGCTCCCAAGCCTACCCAGCAAAGCCTAACTCGCCCTCTCATTCCTCTACAGCACTGAGGCATGTTTACAACTGCAAACAAGAAAACAGGGTATGAGCCAGAGAGCATCTAAATACAACATCATAAAGATTCGGGCTGGAAGTGAAATAGAATTAGAACATTCTCGATGTTGATGGGTACTTCTTCACTTTCCATTTGTAGCATGAAAATTGACAATATCATTTAAATAAAATATGTGTTTGCATTTACTTCTGCAAAAATTTCAATTGTTCTCCTCCATCTTTGCAAACTTGGCAAGACTTTAATAGTTTCATTTAAGAGTAACTTATGATTGATAGGTTTTCCTAGTGTTTTAAGGCTCTAATTATACTCCTTTTCCTCAAATCTCCCCTAAAGTACACACAGGGGCCATCAAATAAAGGCAAAAATCTACTTATATTGATATCTAAAAATTTTCATATTTAATTCCTTTAATTTTAGGTTACTATCTATACTATCATTATAAGAACTTGTCTGTTAAAATATGTTCCAACTAAAGCTTGGTAGGCTTTGAATGCTCGATAAAAATCATTCTCTGAGGCTAATGAAGACAGAAACTCTGCCTGTAACAATATTAAGTTTGTTTTCTCTGGTGATTCAGAGAAGTGAGCAATCTGTCAGTAATACATTGAGTGAAATTACTTGTCTTGTAGGAATAACTGCTGACAGTCACTTTATCTCAGGGCTGACCCAAACATCTCCCTGCTGACAAACAAATTACTATGTCTAACTTTGAAAAGGTAACTAGCTTGTTTTTAATTTTGATTGGTCTTTCAGAGTCTCCTGTACATAAACTCAGTCCCATACTTCATTGTATTAAAAAAAAAAAAAAAAAAGCCACAAAAAGTGTTTTGCAGGGGCGGGGGTCGGGCAGGTTTGAATTAATGTGAAAGAAAAAAAAAAACAGGAAGGAAAGAAAAACTCTATCATTTGGGACTAAGAGAAAGAGCTACATTGCTTCTCTCCAAGACTGTTATGCAGATAAAACTGCTAAGTGTGTCTACCCAACATTAAGACTGGCAGTGCCGCCAGTGACTGACTGGGTGAGTGAACACATTACTGAGACAGTATTGTAGGAATTAATTTTCTTCAATAAAGTGATTTTTAAGGCTCATATATTTCACAATCTAAACATATGTCACTGTTTCATAAACAAAATAAATGGATTAAAATAATACATTACCAATATGCTGACATGCGGAGATATTTTAATTAGAAATTCTTAAGCTGTGTGATATTTAACTGCTGTATTTGCTAAAGAGAAGCATGCATCATTTAATAAGAAAGCATGAGACAGGTGTATCACTTTGCATGCTATGGTACCAGATTGTATTTAATATAAGCTACATCTATGAAGCAACAGTACTCCCAGTTACAAACAAAACAAAGCAAAACAAAATTACTTTTAGGGATCTATCGTATTGAAAGTCACCCCATAAAATGAATTGATACATTGAAACTTTTTCAATTTAAAAAAGAGAGAAGTTACTCAGAGCTTAGTTTCTGAGACAATATTTCTTCAGAAACAATTTAACATCTTAGCTATTTCAAGGCCGTATTTACATGACTGCCTCATTATACTGGTCCCCCTTCCTTAACATTCTTTCTGATGTACTTGAAGGACCAATGCTAACATAGCTGAGGAAAGCAAATGGCAAGTGGTCCTGAAATTTATACGGTAGAGAATTGGAATAAGTAGCAATATAATATATTGTTTACTATAGCAAGTGCCCTCTGTTCTCTAAAGGTCAAAAGCACTGTAACCTTAGAGTTACAGTTTCTGATTGTTCCCAGGGTTAAATACATTATCAAAATTAATGGTTCAAGCCCCTCAACCTTCAGATATATGAGTATTCATGCCTCCATCTGCTGAACTGTTCAACTAAAAATAGCATTCTTTGGCCTTCTCTCTCCTAATATTGTGCCCCTGAGGCAGAGAAAACCATGCCTTAGATCAGCACAGAGCAACAAGGCTTTCCTGTATCTTGCTTATTTTAAAGAAAGAAAGAACTGGAGGCTTTCCTGTATCTTGCTTATTTTAAAGAAAGAAATAACTGGAGTACACTAATGTAAAAAGGGTCTTTGCTCTTTATATAACTTTTTTTCCTACTTGATAACAAAATCTCAGGCTTTCAAGGTAGAACTATTAATGCTGTTAAGATTTATCCAGGCTCATGGGACGCCTGGGTGGCTCAGTTGGTTGGACGACTGTCTTCGGCTCAGGTCATGATCCCGGGGTTCCAGGATCGAGTCCCACATCGGGCTCCCAGCTCCATGGGGAGTCTGCTTCTCCCTCTGACCTTCTCCTCGCTCATGCTCTCTCTCACTGTCTCTCTCTCAAATAAATAAATTTAAAAAAAAAAAAAAAGATTTATCCAGGCTCATTAATATGAGAAATCACAACCTTCGAGGAACAAATGAACTGGAACATCAGGTAAAGAGGACCAGTTCCAAGCAACGTGGCCGGCTGCAGATGAAGGTGGTGAGGTAGGGTGATGGCGGCATGTACGTGTTGTGGGCTTTTCTTCCGAAGAATTTCTGTTTAGAAGTAAAACCAGTTAACATAATTGTAATGCTTCTGTAGTGTCAATGGTCTACCATGATCATGACTGCTAACAGAGCTGTGACATTTTAGCTTGTCAAAGGAGGGAATAATTAGAAAAGAGAGCAGGTTTTAAAATTGATAAAGCAAGATATTATTAAATTTTCTCTCTACTTTTGCTTACGATTTCAAATGTGAGTGTCTGTTGTAGCTCAGACTTGTATGTCTACTGTGCTTTCCATAGACGTCCCCATAAACATCGGATACTCATACCAGGAAAGTTTGGGAAACCTGCCTTTCAAACAAGGTCAAGGTCTTTTCTAAGCAGTGTACCATATAAGCAAACAGCAAAGGTTTCCTCCTGACTTGCAAAAAAAAAAAAAAAAAAAAAAGTGCAAAAAAATGAAAGCAAGAAAACAGGAAGAATTAACAAAAACCCAGGAAACTTTCAAATGGGCCTAACCTTAAAATGCAAAATCTGAGGAGTCCCTCACTAACTGGCTCTCTTTTTTATCCTAATGTGAGTGACAGACATGGGGCATATGCTGTGCTTCTAGATCAGCAGCACTGCTACAGAACTATGCAGATCTGGCACTCCCAGAGATGACATCAGACTTTCCAGAAACCCAAGAGAAGCCAGATTTGGCAGCATCAGGGGTCCGTGATGGTGGCAGGAAGAGAAGTCAAGCTACATGAAAAATTAGTCAGAGAAGTGATTGGGTAGAAAACTGCCGATGGAAAAAGGTGGATGGGAGAGATCTCAACACCTCAAGAGAAAATAAAAGTCTGAGAGAGGAAGTCTTGATTCTGAGCCAAGACCACCTGCTTTCACATTCGTCCAAGCACTTAAACATTTAACAAACTATCTGTCCTGAGTGGGGAAGCTCGCTAACTGGCCTCACACAGAAAGTGTTGTCCCTCACATGCAGTTATCTCTACATTTTAGCAATCCTAGGCATGGCAGATCTTCAGAATGTCCAGAAATACGGTACCTTCTCTGCAGCCAAAAGAAAGCCTTACATAAGAAATCCCTTCTTGCTGTCTAGAAGACAGTAGATACTCTGACAGTATATGCCTGGTCATGTCTGGGTGGGAAGCCCCTGTATAACTTATATCAAAGTGACAGGGAAAGAGGGAGGCAGGCAGCAAGCTCTGAACTCTTCCTTAGGCTACTTCCAAGCTGGCTTTTGATCTTGTCCTCTTTTTTCTTCTTAGGACTGAGTTTTCTCTATTATTTTTCAAAAATACAGATTCAAAAGCAGTGTAGGAAATAATATCAGAGGGATACTCTATTGATTAGACAGTATTTGATATATATAGACTGGCAAGCCAATAGGATATGAATGAATATACAGCTTTGCTTGATATAATAATACTTTCTTTCTTTTTTTCTTTTCTTTTCTTTCTTCCTTTCTTTCTTTCAAGTTGAGTTTCCCATCCTAGGTTTGAACATAACATTTAGTATTAAATCTAACCCAGAAAATTAAACTAAAGTATGTTTCAGTCTGAGGTAGCCTGTCTCCATTTTTTTTTTTTTTTTTTTTTTTTTTTTTGGTGATTCAGCAGATAGCTGGCAGCCCTTCAGTAGCTAATAGTCCTGGAGAGGGACTCCAGTGATATGAGAGAGAAATCAAGCATGAAATTAGAGAGATGAGGACTAGACCCCTATAGAAGAAAAGGGCTTGGTTTTCAAAAGAGCCATAAAAGCTATCTTCTCCCCAGTGGTAAGAATATCCCACAAAAACAACAAAGAGCTTTACTGGACATTAAATATGAAAGGGATACTATAGACATTCGCAGGGCAACAAGCAACCAGTCAGGCCCAGGCACTGGGCCCTACCTCAGCCGGAGAAAACAAAATTCAGAAACCTGAATCAGACACTTGGAAATCCTGGGTACTAATTCTGACTCCAGGAATATTGTGCATCCTTGTTCTCTCTGAACCTCCAGTGTTTTGCCTATATAAGCAGAATTATATTTATCAACTTTGCAGGGTTGTTATATGGACAAATGAGATCTTCTTAAAAATGTTATGTGTTTATAGACATTATACAGCACTATATACAAAAGGAGAAAGAGAGTCAGGGAAAAGGATGGTTCTGAAGATGGTTCCTTGTAAAGAATTTGCCTCAATATACAGCATTAAACAACCTAAGTCATTAGGGGCATTGGCTTGAGGCTTGCCGCCTTCTATGAAAGAAAAGGAGCAAAAATGAGCCTCCTTAGGAATGAGAAGAAGGGAAAGGTCACATTTTAGTGTTTAGGTCGAATGTTTGCCACTTTAAGGAAAAAAAAAAAAAAAAAGCCTAGAATATGACTGAACAATCCAGTCCCCCACCCAATGAAGCACCAATGGAAGCATTCATACCTCAATCTGTTTGTGGTTGTAAGAGTGGCCACCACCATGTTCAAAGGTGTCCAAACTCCTGCCAAAACGGTCACTTAGGCCCTTTAGCCTTGGGTTAATTTGTGGGTGGGAGACATGACCCTTCTGTTTAGTAGCATATTCAGAAAAAAAAAAAAAAAAAAAGACAAAACATACTGTCAGAACTCATGAAACAGAACATATGTTTCTAAATCCAGGGTACTGACCACACCAAAGAATAGAAAGTAGAAGGCTGAGCACCCAGACACTGTCTTTCACAGAAACTTGGTTATAGGATCAAGCAATGGTACTGGTTTCATTCATACTTCTGCCTCTGACTCGAGAAGACACTCTAGCATAGCAATACGGAGAAGGAGACACAGAGTAGGTTTATTATGAGGGAGGTTTCTTTTGGATTTCTTTTAGATTTTTCCAACTGCAGTAAGTTCCAGTGTTAGCAGTGGGGAAGGTGAAGTTTTGGAAGAGAGGCAGGGTTGCTGCTCCTGGCAAAATGTCTAGCTCTGCTCAGCAGTCTATAGTGGGTAACATTGTCCTGGCTTTCTGGATGAGGCTTATAACAAAAACTCAGAGTATTGCAAAAATTACTTATTTGCAGCCCCAATTGAAAAGACTCACAATGATGTTTTTTCATGGTAAAATATTTGCACATTTCTTATAATCAAGCCGTAGAGGGAATAGCAAAGAAGAAAAAAAAAAATGCCTAGCCAGATGCTATTCCCTTGTAAAAGAAAACTCAAAATTAATCACAGTAAATTGTAAGAATACAAGACTATCTTTAAACTTCCCACTGTGTTGAAATTCAAGTTCTTCACTGTCACATATTTTCTAACTGTTTGAATACTGAAGGTTTAACCATTATTTTAATGATACTATCTTTCTGTTTTTGTTAAAATACATATTCATATTAAAAGTCAATTTCTCATTAAAATGTCAGTGCTAGAAGGATATAAAGATCACCTGGTCTTATTATAAACCTCTCACTTTACCATGAAGAAGATAAGGTACAAATGATTCTTTTATCCAGCCTCCAAAACACTTTCTCCCCCATTTTCAACTCATAAGTACAGAACCCTAATCCAGAATGTGGTGGGATGCCATGCCTGGACTTCTGGCATGCCATGAAGCATGAGGGTACATATATTCCAGAACAATATATTGACATTTTACCAAACAGTTAAGGTAATTTGGTGATAACAACTCCTAGTCTATAAGCTGCAAGAAGGAAAATGCCCAACATTGTTTTCTATTTTGATGTTTATGTGTAAAAGATCATCTGAACATAAATGGAGACATGGATGGAAAAGGGATAAGGAAAAAGCGATCACATCCAATAGTAGCAGCCAGCAATAAAAATGTAAAACCAATAACTCACCCGACAGAAAATATAGAGTATTAAGTCATACTACCATTTTTCCCTTAAAAATACTGAAATTGGCAGTTTTCTATTTTCAGTATGGTAAGCACACAAGGTGTTAATCCTTCTAGGCTACGCTTAAAAATTATTTAACATTCAGGCCATTATTTAGCATACAGCTGGTTAGCAGTTTTCCACTAAAGAACTGGCTGGTATCCCACATTTTTTTCTTCTGGCACTTACCTGGAGCTGTAAAGGGCTGAGTCCAGAAGTAGCAGCAGCTGCCATTGTTGATGAAATGAACTGTACAGGGTAGTTATCACCTGTCGGAAAGAACAATGCATACAGGTTTAGACAATGCACAGGGAATCGCAGCAGACAAGTACAAACATGGTCCTTGGATCGCCTGAGCTTTACAACATTGCTCGAAGCCCAAACATCTGCAGAAACAAAAGGCTTAGTTGGGCACAGACTTGCAGTGCTGCCTTGGAACTTTTTGTTAACAGATAGCTGGTAGGCAAACTGGCAAAACATGAATGTGATGTTAAAAAAATTAAATGTGCAATTCAAGCATGTTCACTCCATTACAAATCTTGTAATACATCATTTTTTTAAGAGTAAAAAAAATATCTTAAAGCCAGGCTGACACTCAGTTCACTGAGAATGTATTAAGGTTTTTATGTTGGAACAACAAAAAAGTTTTGGCTTGGTAGGCAAAGCAGAGTATTAGAGTCCAAAAAGATTATGAGCTATTGACTGTCCATAACCCTAAACTTTCTTTTATAAAAAACAAAGAAAAAATTTTAAAAATGCAACCTCTTCAATTTGATAGGGGCGAGAAGGGAGCTAATCTTATCTGCCAACATTCTGGGAAATGCCTGGTATCTCCGCCAGAGTGGAAACCATAGTTTTCTGGATTAACTTCTGGTGGAACCTAGTAGAGAATCAGGCGAAGCACACGAGGTGCTTCCCACTTATTCTTTGAATGATTTGGTTCAACAGTCACACATATTACACGGGATATCTGCTGCATTAAACATCTGATAGAGACTGAGCATGCTTCAGCAGAGATCGATGCTGTATCCTCACGTCTGCCTCCATACCACGATGAAACATGGGAATGGAGAACCCTCTGTGACCCGAGAACACAGGCCGAGTGCGGCGACATGAAGATCCAAGAGAAAGTCATGAGGAACATATTGTGATAGTGGTGACGGAAATCAAAATTAGTACTCGTGGATAAATTACACAATATCAGTGATTTAATGGAGTATCACTTTGGCTGCAGCTACTTATTTAAAGTCGGTGTTATGTACTATCTCTAGGCTATATTTTAATAGGCTGTTCCTCCACACATTTTTGACATTTATAATAATCATGCTGTTTTGCATGAACTTTTCCACACTGAAAGCTGAATGTAATAATGAAGAGACAGTGTAGAAAGAATCACAGCAATAAAGGTAGTCAATTGGAAAGCAGTAAAATCTCTTTTTTTTTTTCTGTGCAGACACTAATACCTGGAGCCTCCATGGTACCCCCCAGTTCCTTGGAGCTCATCCGGCTTGCCACACCAAGGGCGCCTCAGCTGGCCCAATGTAAATGTTAAGTTGCTTTCACTTTTAACAAATTGTTAGCTTCTAATCGACATAGTCTCTTTGCATCATATCCATAATACCTCATCAGACCATTGAGCACAGTGTGTGCTTGCACACAGTCCAGTAACAATTGGCTTCTGATTGCATACGGAGCACTGCGACAACGCACTCACTAACACTAGATTGTGTTGGTCTCCTATGGAGTAATGTTCAAAATATCTGATCTTGTTTTTCCCCTTCCATGAGGTTGATTTCGGTTTGCAGGGCTACATGAGCTTTTTAAAAAGGATAACTAGGCCAAATTATTTTTTATAGTAAATGACTGTCGCTTTATGCTTAAATAATTTGGCTGATCTTCTTGATATTTAAACTAAATTATCTGAAGAAAGAATACCCCAATCCAAGTCAAATAGTATGTCTTTGGTTGATATCTTATCAGGTTAAAAAAAATCACAAAACGATACTGAATTAATGATGCTTCAAAAATAGGGGAAAAAATCACCATTCCAACCATCAACATGGACTGCCTCCCAGAACATTTTAGAGCTGTTCTTTCTTTAAATATCATGCATTATTCATACTAACTCTAAACCACAACCCCCCTCCCTGTAAGTTTAATACCAGTTGCTTTATTTGTACTAAAACATTTTTCATGTCAAACATATTTAAAAAAATCAAACTCTAAAAGAACTCCCTGGGGCACTCCTTTTTTCATAGCTGTCATGCTTCTATGCTATGAAATGGCTGATTTTTTTTTTTTTTATAGTTTTTGGCTTGCCAGTTAATTTATTACTATCTCTACCACACCCGGTAGTACTCTCCAGCTCACCTGCTGGCTACAAACAGCTTTCTTTCCACTGCTGACATGCATATTTTTTAAATGTTCTTAACCTTTCTGCTGGTTAGAATCTGTGTATCGGAATACAATCTTTTGAAAGCTGTTTCTTCAGAACATATCACTGAATCAATACTCAAAGTAAAAATGAATACATTAAAGCAACAGCATGTATTACAGAGAATGATTAGAAGAAAGGGAGAAGGGAAAGGCAGGAGAGGAAGAGAAGAGTGAAGAAAAGAATGGGGTTAAAAGTAGCACAGAAAAATGTTAAGAGGGAGGCGGATTTCAGGTATTGCAAGTTTTAATTTTTTAATAACAAAGTTATGTGCTTCACCCCCCCTCCCCTTTAATTTTCTCTTTGTAAGAGTTGGTCAAGTACAAGTTCTCAGTGGCTGACTTGGCAAGAAATCAGTCAACATGTTGTAGCAATTTTTTTCAAATTTGTCTCTGGATTTGAAATGCTTGCGTGAGGATCCATTCTTTCTAAATTTGTACAAAGGAAGATGAAGCCTGTTGGAACAGGCTGGCTTTAGGCACTACTGTAATCTGGCCCTTGCTACTTCTAGTGTAAAAAGACAACCTCCAAAAGCCAATTTGGGCAATAATGCCCATTCTGTAAATTCATCTTTCCAGGCTTCTAGATTTTCCAACTGACTATTTTTAACTGAAGATTACAAAACAAATACAAAACACGATTTAAAACCTATGGAAAATTTGCCTGACATTAGTTTCACTTGTCATAATAGATAACATTCCTTTGGAACCAAAACAGCTGTACAGCAAGAGTCTCTGAATGAGAGAAGTAACTTTTTCTCATTTTCAAGAAAAGTGAAAAGTAGTCAGAACTTAGTAAAACTTAAACACAGGAGAAGGAGGAACTTGTACTAAGAACCTAGGACCCATTAGACTCAGGCTACCTCCTGCCAGAATACTCCTAAGTGTCTGTAGTTCAAATATCAATTTCATTTTTATTAAAAAGTAAAAAATCTCATGGCTAAAAATCTGTCCATTTCCTTTGATTCTTCAGAAAGACAAGGGACTGGATTGTAATCTCCTGGGATATTAACTTCAGAATTAATCTACTGAGGAAATCATTTAGAGAGGCTAGAAGGAGTAGAGAAATAAAAATACATTAACCTAGGAAACAGGATTCAATGACTTTTCAGTAACTGGTTCAAAATCTCACACTTCATTTTCTACCCTCTAAAATGGAATCAAAATACACTACATATCCCTAACTATCTCACAGATTATTGTGTGGTGGCATCACAGGATAATGATAAATTATCTGAGTTGCCAAACAACTTATGGGTGACCCCACTTTTATAAGTTATCCTCATTCTTGCTACAATATGGAAATATTTCATTCACAACCACCAGTACAGACTCGGACTGCCACTTTGCTTCTTGCCTGGATGTCTGCATCGAGAATAGCAAAATGTTACAATCCCTCTATATCCTGAAACAATGTCGTAATCAATCTGAATTTATCTTTATGAGGCATCACACTGCAGAAAAAGTTAGCAGGTAATGAATGACACATTTAGAATCCTAAAAATAAAATTAAACTTTCAATTTGTTCTGGGGACGATTGGACAAATAAACAAAACAAAACAAAACCCTGGCAGGGTGCCTGGGTGGCTCAGTGGGTTAAAGCCTCTGCCTTTGGCTCTGGATATGATCCGAGGGTCCTGGGATCGAGCCGCACATTAGGCTCTCTGCCTGGCGGGGAGCCTGCTTCCTCCTCTCTCTCTGCCTGCCTCTCTGCCTGCTTGTGATCTCTGTCTGTCAAATAAATAAATAAAATCTAAAAAACAAACAAACAAACAAACAAAAAAACCCTGGCAAGGATTAAAGTATATATTGCTGAGATCACCATGCTGTTACTTCTCTTGCTAAATTTCTCCTCTAGGGACGGCTGGGTGGCTCAGTCAGTTAAGTGTCAGCCTTCGGCTTAGGTCATGATCCTGGAATCCTGGGATTGAGTCCTGCATTGGGCTCCTTGCTCAGCAGGGAGTCTACTTCTCCCTCTGCCTACTGCTCCCCCTGTTTGTGTTCTCTCTCTCTCTCTGACAAATAATAAAATATTTAATAAATAAAAAAATAAATAAATTTCTCTCTTCATCCAGGAACAGATCAATGATGAGAAAAGTCTTGATCCCAGGGCATTCTCTAAGAGCATTTGCATTGCTTTTCATACCTTTAAAGAAGATAAGAATCAAGGATCAATCTTAATTTCTTCATTTATTTCATAGATACATCCAGACTGTTGCCCAATCATATGGAAATCCATGGTATTTGTCAAAAAAGCAACTAAATAAGTGAATGTGGATAAACTGATATAAATCCATCCATTACAGGGCCCCTGGTGGCACAGTCTGTTAAGTGTCCGACTCTTGATTTCCGCTCAGGTCATGATCTCAAGATCATGAAATAGAGCCCCATGTTGGGTTCTGTGCTCAGCACGGGGTCTGCTTGGGATTCTCTCTCTCCCTCCTGCTGCCCACTCATGCTCTCTCTCTCTCTCTCTCTCTGTCACATGAATAAATAAATCTTAAAAAAAAAAAATCCCTCTATTATAAGAAATGAAAAACATTAACTCAAAGTTCATGCCTTAACATAGCTCATCTATGATATAGCTTTTGTATGTGATAGAGGACAGAGTTAAAGTAATCTTGATCTCCAGAAAACTAGGTTAGTTTATGTGGCTGTGCATATTTTCTTCCTGGACCTCAAAAATTACTAATCTAAAGAACCTCCGAAAAACTGCCTTGATTTCAAGTAGATTAAATTTAATTATTCAAGTATTCCAGTAACAGTGGTTACAAACCTCAGTTTTATATATTCTGGAAGATGCAGAAATAGCTAGCATTACAAGATGAATCCACCTTGGATGAATCCATACATATAAATCACACATTTTCCACAGCAATAAAGAGCTAGATTTTCTTAATATCATACACACTTAAACCATGTCACCAAGGGTATAAAATATCAAATCAGAGAACTTCATTCTGAATTCTATCTCCACTAATTTCTAGATGGGAAAGCTTACAAAATTTAATCAACTTCTTTGACTATTCATATCTTTTTTCTTTTAACAAAATAGATATAATGTCACCTATCTCTTAGAGCTGTAAAGAATATTAAATACAAATATATATGTACATATATATTTACATATATATGCACACATATGTACACCCCCAACATATAGATGCAAATAAATGCTACTCAGTGAATGCTAACTGAAACAAAGGAATTCAAAAGAACCACTGAGTAACCATTTATACCAAAAAAATTACACAGTCTAGAAGAAATGGACAAATTTCTTAAAACATGTAAATTACCTAAACCGGCTCAAGAAGAAATTGAAAATTTCAATAGACCTATAACAAGTAAAGAGATTGGATCATCAAACAAAACTTCTCAACAAAGAAAGGTCCTGGAGCAGATGGTTTTGCCAATAAGTTCTCCTGAATACTTAAGACAAATTAACACTAGGGGCACTTGGGTGGCTCAGTCAGTTAAACATCTGACTCTTGGTTTCAACTCAGGTCATAATCTCAGGGTTATGAGATAGAGCCCAAGATTCCTCCCTCCCCCATCTCTAAAAAAATAAATAAATAAATAAATAAATAAATTTTTAAAAAGAAAAATTAATAATTCTTCCCAAAACTTTCAAAAAAATTGGAGAGGAAATACTTCGTAACTATAAAATAGTGAGGTCAATATTACTTTGATAGCAAAGTCAGAAAAACCCATCACAGGAACGAAAATTACAGATCAACATCTTTTATGAATACAGATGTAAAACCCTCAACAAAATATTAGTATATTGAATCCAACAGCATATTAAAAGGATTATTCACCATGACAAGGCAGCATTTATCCCAGGAATGCAAAGGTGGCTCAAACACACACAAAAAGATCAATGTAATACATCACATTAATAGAGCAAAGGGGAAGAAAACCACATAATCATCTCAATTGATGCAGAAAGGGCATTTGACAAAATCCAACACCCTTTTAGGGTAAAAACTCTTAGAAATTTAGGAATAGAGGGGAAGTTCCTTAATATGATAAAGGATATTTATGAAAAGTCCACAGTTAACATCATATTCATGGTAAAAGACTGGAAAGCTTCCCCTCGGAGATCAGGAATGAGATAATGATGCCTGCTTTCACTGAGGCTATCCGACATTATCCTGGAAGTTCAAGCCAGCACTATTAGACAAGAAAGAAAAAGGAAAAGGAAGGGAAGGGAAGCAGAGGGAAGGGAAGGGAAGGGAAAGGAAGGGAAGGGAAGGGGAGGGGAGGGAAGGGAAGGGAAGGGAAGGGAAGGGAAGGGAAAGGAAGGGAAGGGGAGGGAAGAGAAGGGAAGAGAAGGGAAGGGAATGGGAGGGCAGGGGAGGGCAGGGGAGGGAAGGGAAGGGAGATAGTAGAAGGAAGGGGAGAGAGAGAGAGGGACAGAGAGAGAGAAAGAGAAAAAGAAAGAAAGAAGGAGAGAGGGAGAGAGAGAAGTAAAGGAAGGGAGGGCAAAAGGAATCAAAATTGGTAAGCAAAAGGTAAAACTATCTCTATATTTGCACATCACATGATCCTACATACAGAAAATTCCAAGGAATCCACAAGAAAGCTACTAGAGCTAATAACCAAATTTAGCAAAAGCTGGCAATCTAGTAAAATTAACACACACAAATCATTTGTTTTTCTATATACCAGCAATGAATACTCCAAAAAAAATTTTAAAAAGCATTTTTATTTATAATAGCATCTAAAATAATTACATACTTAGGAATAAATCTAGCCAAAGAGGTGAAAGACTTGTACACTGAAAACTACATAACATTGCTGAAAAAAGAATTTATAAGATCTAAATTAATGGAAATGTTCATCAACAGGAAGACTTAACATTGTTAAGATAGCAATACTATCCAAAGCAATGAACAGATTCAGTGAAATATCTATCAAGATTCCAAAAGTTTTTATCACAAAAATGAAAAACCCAATCCTCAAACTTATATTGGATTGCAAGGGTCCCCAATAGCCAAAACAATCTTGAAAAGAATAAATTTGGAAGACTTATAATTCCTGACTTCAAAATTTACTACAAAGTTTTAGTAATTAAAATAGTATGATACTGGCATAAGAAAGGACATACAGACCAAAGCAACAGAACGGAGGGCCCAGAAAAAAAGCCCTTACATATACGGTAGATTGATTTTGGGCAAGGGAGCCAGGAATATTCAATGAGGAGAGAATATCTTTTCAACAACTGGTGCTGGGAAAACTGGATATGCACATGCAAAAGAATAAATAACATATAAAAATTAACTAAATGGATCAAAGACCTAAACTTAAGTACTAACACTATAAAACTCTAAGAAGAAAACACAGGAGTAAATCTTTGTATTTGGCAACAATTGTATGGATAGGATAACAAAAGCACAAGCCAAAAGAAAAAAATATAAATTGGGAATGCTTCAAAATTAAAAACTTTTGTGCATCAAAGACACTATTAAGTGAAAAGGCAACCTAAGAACAGAAGGAAATATTTGCAAATCATATATCTGATAAGGGATTGTCTAGAATATATAAAGAACTCTTGAAACTCAATAACAAAAAACAGTTTAATTAAAAACTGAACATAATAATAAAAAAAAAACACTAAGCAAAGTACTTTCCCCAAGAAATATATACAAATTTCCAATAAGCGCATGAAAAGATGCTCAAAATGATTAATCATTAGGGAAATGAAAATCAAAACCACAATGAGATACTAGTTCACATCTACCAGGATGGCTATAATTTCTTTGAAGAAGTTGGAAAGTAACAAGTATTGGTGAGGATGTGAAGAGACTGGAACACTTAGA
This sequence comes from Lutra lutra, assembly GCF_902655055.1. NCBI lineage: Eukaryota > Metazoa > Chordata > Mammalia > Carnivora > Mustelidae > Lutra > Lutra lutra. The sequence goes on from NC_062287.1 coordinate 70,925,206, forward strand.
TTACTGGTGGGAGGATAAAAGGCAGAACCTCTGTAGAAAACAGTTTGGCAGTTTCTCTGAAAGTTACACACAGCTACCATATGACCCAACAATTCTGCTCCTACACAAATATCCTAAAGAACTCAAAGCAAGGACTCAAACGGATATTTGTATATCAATGTTCACAGCAGCATTATTCACAATAACCAAAATGTGGAAACAACCCAAGTGTCTATCAACAGATGAATGGATAAACAAACTGTCTATCCACATAATACATTATATATATATATATATATATACATATAGACACACACATACATATATATAGATATTGACATACATACACAAGGGGATATTATTCAGCCATAAAAAGAATGAATTTTGGATATATATTGCAATATGGATGGACCTTGAAAACATTATGATTAGTGAAATATGCTAGACATAGAAAAACAAGTAATGTATGATCTTACTTTCATTTACATGAACTATCTGGAATAGGCAAATTCATAGAGAAAGATAGATAGTAGAATAGAGGTTACTAGGGGATAGGGAGAATTATCATTTAATGGACACAAAGTTTCCATTGTAGATGATTAAAAGTTTTGGGTATAAATAGTAGTGATGCTTACACAACATTGCAAATGTATTAATGTCACTGAATTGCACTTTTATAAATAGTTAAAATATTGGGTATTATGCTATGTATATTTCACCAGAATTTTTTATAAAAGAAGCAAGCACTAGGTATACTTGTAAAATTATTTTTATTTCAGGCAGAGGGATAATATATCTCAGTCCAATGCTCAGTTTTTGGACATTTCTAATGAATAAGGATGTAGTTTAATATTGTTAAATTTATAGTTTCACGGTCAGACTTTACCCCTAAACCTAGTGCCTTAGAATTTTCAAAGAACTTACATATATTGTAACAAATTTAATCTTCACACTCACACTGAGCAGTAGGCATATTTTTTAGATAACAAAAATGTGAGGCTCAGCAAGGCTAAATGACATGTTCAAGTAAGAATTACATAAAATAATCCATGTAAAATATTTAACACAGTGTTTGGCACAGAGCAACTTATTCAGGAGGCTTTAGCTATTATATTATAATAACAAGTGGGTGGAAAGCTAGGGGTAGGCAGAGATCCTATTCCCAGAATCCCCAAGGAAGCCAAGGGGACTACTCCAGCAGCAATTTTAAAAATCCGAACTATACTCAGTCCATGGGTTAGCTGCACCATCCCTGGCACATGAAGGAGGTTATCCATTATTTTTATTTTATAGCCAATTCAATCCTGTTTTACATACACACTGCCAGCTATGAAAGAGGCTTACTCTTAATTTTCTCAAACATAGGTGCTTAAACACATTTTTCTTGACCCGGATTGCTGCATCTCTGTTTCATGCTCTGAAAGAGCACTAAGCAACCAAACTTCTGTGGTGTATGTTCTGGGCCCTGCCTAGAATGATGTGTCTAATTACAGAGTCAGTTAAAAAAAAAAAAAAAGAGTTAAAACTCAATAAAGCTATGTCTACAGATATTAATCTGATAGATAGTCCCCCTGAAACTGCACAATCCCTAGGCCATATGGCTTCTCAGCAACCCACCAAAGTGGGAGTACTTGTTTGGTGTTCACTGCACACCAGGACCCTATTATGTCCAGAGCAATGTGTAAAATTATCTGAAGGGAAGAAGGACCGTAGCCCTAAGTATATTTGTTCAGACTGTCCTAATCATTGATTCAGAAACAGTCAACTTTGACATGAACATCACCCTCAGATAGCCCGTGCTTCCTAGAAATCACGACAATTATTCAATCAGCTGAAGGCGCAAACACTATGGGATTGTTTCAGGTTATGGGAAGGTGGAAAAGAGCAAAGAGAGCCATTTATTTTGTAATTTATAAAGATCAAAATTGTGATTGCTCATCCTCTTGTCCAGGGGACCAAAATATAAGGTTATACCACCACTTCACATCTTCTATATGTGACAGAACTACTCTCTTCTAAAAATTTAATCATCATTTCATATGTATTTCAAATGAAATTATCACAGATCAGTTTGGAGCAAAAAACTTTCCTAGTCCAGACTCCAGTCCAACATGATTCTACTCCCCCAGTTCATGTGAAGGACAGAAACACCACATAGATTAAGTCACCCAAGTATGTAATTTCTCTGCTAATTGCATAAGAATAAATAATTTTAATCTTTTAAAATATAATTTGGCTATACTATAAAACCCGGATAAGCCAAAATATTAAGAATTTAGAATTCTGTTTAATAAAATCCTCTGATATAACTTAGGGGCCACCAGAAAATAACTTATTTTATCAGCCTTGCTTGTGATTAAAAATTGTCCTACATGCCAAGATCCTTGTCATGCTTTAACACAACAGGTTTTAGCTGCCATAATCACACATAATCCTGCTATCCCTGAACACTACTGTATGCTGCACATATGTTGTCCAACAGAGATAACACTTATGGGCACCACTCTCCCAATCTCCATATTCTCCTTAGTTACTTAATACGGTCTCATCAGTGCCATGTGAGAAGAATCTTTTAAAAGTGGTCCAAATTCATTAACTATATAACAATACATTTCCCTATGAAAAATGGCATTATTGTTTTAACAGAATTAGGTAACAGGTCAACTATGTCACTGTTCCGTGCAGTAGAAAATAAGGCTCATCCCTGATTTTTAAATGTGAAGCGTTTTAAATTTTAGAAGCACTGAAATTAAAGAAAGGTCTTCTACAGATGAAAGAGTTTCTAAGACTGGTAGAGGGATGACAACTCGGATTCAGGGTAAACAAGTAAACTGAGCTTACGTCAATGTTCCAGAGGAAGTCAAGATGGAGAAATAGTTCAGAACTGCTTGAGAGATCGGGGAAGGACTGAGCCACTGCATTGACAGAAACATAGTCTCTGACAAAATATACTCCTGTCCTTAATATGGGTACCAATTTTATAAGGAATATACCTTGCTCTAAAAATCCTGCTCTAGAAAAATCAAAATCTGACAGGTTAAACAATAAAATTTTCTTTTATTCAGGTATCCCAAAATCTTTGGTAAAACCAGACCTGACTAATTTGCATCTGAAGAATTTTCAAAGACAGTCCTTAAAATGAGCCAATTCCTTAGTATCTCTTTTTCTTGAAACCTATGAGTTCTGACAGGCATCCTACCTTTTCTCACAAGAAAGGTGGACACCTAGCAAATGCAAAAGAGTAATTGATAGCAATAAGCAATTAAAATAGGTGTTAAAATTCACTAGGTTTGTTTTTATGCTACTTAGTAAGCTTCCTTACTGAGGATTTCAGTAAAGTGATTTAGATTTTATTATAACTTGAAGCACATTAAAAGGCCTTTGTTCACTTTATAAACCCTCTACACGAAACCGCTGCACTCAGATTTGTTGTACTCGGATTTGGTGGTTAATATAATCAGGTTAATATGTTAAAAAGAACTTGACACGGAAATTATTAATGAGTAGAACAAGGTCACTACTTCTGAGCTGAGGTCACTTACAAAGAATGCACAAATGAAATTAAGGTTGACTTTATTTACTTGACTATCTTCTTACATTGGATTCCTTTGGCAACATATCTTTAAACATTTAAAGCCCTGTTTACAAGGAGGCTCTGAAAGAAACTTCAAACCATTATGTCCCTAATTGAATTCCCCAGGAGTCCAGTAAACTCAGAGGAATAAAGAAAAATCATAACATTTGCTAAATCATCTCAAAACATATTTCACTGCAAGGTTATGTGACCTGTTTCTGAGGTTCAAAGATGAATGAGAAAAATACTACTGAATGCTTCATTATTTACACTCAAATCCAAAGGTAGCTTACCTATTAGCAGCGAGCTAATTAAATCAGTCCTGTTTTAACTTTTCTTCCAGGAGAAACCAGACAACAAACAACAGTAGCATTTGATAGTTTGTGTGACTACTGTCCCAGAGCATGAAAGCTCCCAAGAGGAGAAGGAAAGGGTCTTTAACCAAAGACAATTATTGACAGTGAAGGTATGAGAGAGAGCTGGCAAAAACCTGTGGTCCCCAGGGAAAGTAGCATTCTATCTGTGAATTCAGAACAAACCAAGTGAAAAAAGAGAATACGAAAGTTTTTAGCAACCAATGAGTTTCTGAATGTGCCCCCTTCCCAATTAACGTCCCAATTCGAATTTTATGTGAAAGTCAGCTTTTGTGATCTTTTTATTCATAGTTCCTTTGTATGCTCCTGTGTTTGTTGTGACTACTAAGCAAAAACACGGGGATCTGAGCATTTCCAAAAGAATGTTAAATACCTCTCTACTTACCTGGTTTGTATGTTATTCCAGGGGGGAAGAGGAAGCCCTGCTGGGCGGCAGCGGCTGCTGCCAGGGTCCGCTGGTCATGTGGAAAAATTGGGATCATGAGCGGAGGCATGTGACCCTGAACCTGCTAAACAGAAGAGAGCCTATGATCAGACAGAGAGCAAATGTGTGCCAAGAAGTATTTGTTTTTCACTCCTGCCGCTGTGCTGGTACCCAAACAGCCACCCACTTCCGACCTCATTCCAGATCTGCTCCCTGAGAAAACGCAGGTGAAAGTTACCAAGTCCCTGTTCTTAGATCCCATTAGCACTCCAAGGACACAACCTCATTGCGAATTTGCCTCATCCCTGCTTCCACCAAATCCTGGTGAATGCTTTTCTTTTCTCTTGACTGTGTTCTTTTTTCCTTTTTTTTTTTTTTTTTAAACAAAACAACCGGAAGAAATAAGTTTGCTTCGTACACCGTGCAATATTGAAAGGTTTTGCCCTTTCACCTGCTTTGCATTCTGCCTTTTATTTGGGAAACAGGATTTAGTATCCTTGGTCAGAAAATAATGTCTAATTGTTATATATTCCCAAAGCGGCATCTCCCCAGTTTAGGTGTCTTATTTCAAAGCCTTGCCGCATTATGTTAAACATATAGCTCCTCAGATTTAGGGCTACTACATCTTGGCTCCCAATTAAACTAATATTCTTTGCCATACACACCTCGATGTAACATATAAATTGCTTGTCTGGCTTAGCGGTTTTACAGCTTTATGTACTACCATGTGGCTCAGTAATTACGGAGTTGTATTCAGAGAGCATTTCATAATAAATCCTACTATATCAAATTTCATTTGACCTCAATAAATGTATCAAAGAGCACAGAAATGCAAAATAGAAAATCTTCACTCTATATCAGTGTTTGTATTCTAGATAAAGAAAATAAGAGCTATGACAAAATCATGCCTGTGAAATCACATTTTAATTCCCTAGCTCTCCCTTTTTTACTTGATGCATGCTACCCTGATTCCAGGAGAGCATCACAGGAAGGTTTTGTCCTGGCTTTTAGTGCATGATTTTATACGCTGAACTACAGGACTTTTGTTCTTTAAAGATCAAAACTAGGATGTCCTCACAGAAGTGATTTTTAATTTCAAACTGGGTCTTTGGGCTCTTTGCTCATATAAAAAATAAACAAAAACAAAACTGCCTTATATCCTGTTTAAGATATAAACATTTACCAATAATTCTACCAACCCCAAGCCCTTCCCCCGTTTAAATTCTTAAAATTTCTCTTTAGGCAAAATTCCGTATACTGGCCGATGACCCTGTTTAAATAGCGCCAACTTGCCTTGTCCTGTCCCTGTTCCCTCCACAGCCAGGGACATGGTGCAAAAATGCTTCTGTGTGGGTCTAAGAGGTTTCATTTACCAACAGTTTTTCTCTAGGGAAAGCCCTAAGATGTGGGTTAATAAAGGGCAAGCAAAAAATAAACACTTGACAGTATTTTTCTGAATTCATTTCTCAGGAAAATCAACTTATAATAAAAAGGTCTTTGTGCAATTACTACCTTGCCAGTGGGGCGTGAAAGAAACTAGCTTTGGGCAGCTACTTCTACCATTTTAGCTGAGGTAAGCCCGAGTTTTGTATGTGAGAGTACAAACTTAGCCTGCGTAAATTGGAGCTGATCCCCTCGTGCCCGGGTCTTGCCTTTAACCCTGAAGAAAAGCACTAGGTTTGCTGTTCAACTCCAGCTTGCTGTGACCTGATGCAAACCTGAGATGTCAAAGAGGAGGGCACTGTTCTATGTCAGAAAATAAAACAGTCTTTCTTGTAGGTGACTGCTGTTCAGTGCAAGAGTAGATCAAAGGAAATCATTTCATTTACTTCTAGACATATGGTTCCTAGCATGGACCTAGAACAGCACAGACGCCTCATGCTCTAAAGGTGAACAAGAAAGTGAGAAGTCTAGGCATCGTATTTATTTATTCTTTCCTTCTTTTTAATGAACAATTATTAAGTTATTCTTCCATGCTATGGATGAGAAGTAGCTGAAAAAATGGGGGCTATTTAGCTTGGAAGAGAGAAGATACAAGGTTATCTTCGTGCAGCAAAAGAAGCAGATTAAGTCTGAGCAGTTAACAAGGGCGGAACAAGACTCAGAAGAAAAAGATTTTAGGGGAGCTAAATGTAAAGAAGAACTTTTTAAAAATTAGTTATTCAACAAGCACTCCGATTAAAGAGGTCCTGCGTGTCATTTCCCCAGAAGTGGTCAAGGAAAGGCTGTGTACCCGTAGGGTGGAGATACTTCAGAGGGTAACATAACTAAAACCCTGACTAGATAATGACCTCCAGAGTCTGTTCCACTTTATGATTCTGTTGTTTTGCAAACTCAGCATTAGGAAGATAATATGATGTAGTCATTCCTTTATTCATTCATTCATCATACATTTGTCCAGAATCTACCATGTCTACAAAGGCTTTGCTGTCAAACATCTCGGAGCTTAAATCTATACACTGCCATTTCCTTGGCCATGTGATCATGAACAGTTACTTAACCTTTCTGTAGTCTGAGCCTATTGCTTCATGTAAAAGCTAATGATACTACCTTATGCGGTAATTGTGAGGATTAAACAGACTAGAAAGTAACACTTGTGGCACAGTGACTGGCAAAGAACAGGCACTCAGGAAATGTTAGAGCCTTGCTTTTTTCTTACGATAGTTTGCATATGCAGTTCTAGAAAATAATCAAATTACTGAAAAGAAAAAAAAAAAGAGAGAAGAAATAGTGGCTCTTCCCCATAACTCTACTTTGAAAAAGAAAACATGAACCAGCAAAATAATTCAGTTTGACAGGCAGAGAATTGTCATGTTTTTAGCAGAAACCAGGCCTCACAGAGCATTAACCCATCCCAAGTATCTAGAAAACCATGAAAAAGAAGAGATAAGACTACAAGGATCATGTGAAGATGGAATTTGGGAACTTTACTACTATTCATTATATAGACTCTTGGGATGAAAACATAATTTTACTTCTACACTGATGCCCAAGATCTTCAGAACATGAGACAACATAAAGGGATCAATGGCAACAAAGCATCAGATCTTGATTCCTGAGCTTTGGTGTCTGAAGATATTTCTTTTGTAACTAGCTGTGTACATGAGATAACTAAGTGAACCATCCAGGGTCGCCTTCAATGCTGAAGAGCTGTAGGTGTTTCATATTAATATCAGTTGTAAGAATTTAGAGAAGTTCTTTTCCAGTCACCACACTCTACAAAGTAGGATATGTTAGAAATTTTCAATGCTAAACATGAATTCAGAGGCGGTTTCAATAAGTTGCAGGATAAAGTAAGTAAGAAGGGGGGCAGAAGACATTGTGAAAGCAATAGCGAGGATAAAATCAGAGTTGGAACAGAGCTTAGAGTTGATCTAGCCTAGTAGTTTTCAAAGGATGGAACATGACCAGTAACATCAGCAAGGATGGAGAATGTCATAAAAGCAAATTTTCAGACCCACCCCAGATCTATGAATCAGAAACTCTGGGAGCTGGGTCCAACAATCTAATATTTAGACTAAAATTTAATCCAGGGCAGTGACTCTCAAACTTTAGTGTGAATCCAGTTCTGCCAGAGGGCTTGTTAAAACAAAGACTGGCAGGCCCTACCCTCAGAGCCTCTAAACCAGTAGATCTAGGTGGGATCTGAGAGGGTACTTTCCTGGCCAGTACCCAGGTAAACTTGGTGCTGCTGATCCAGGGACCACTCTCTGAGAATCACTAATCTAATTCAAACCTCACAATTTACACATAGGGAAACAGGTAGCTACTGAAACTAAAAGACATGGTGTAAGATCACAGTGCCTATGACAGGGCTGGATCTGGAACCCAGAACTGCTCATTACTCCGACCAGTGCTTTTTCCACTACATCAGATGGACTTCAGTGATAGAAAAGAGAACACACATGCTCTTTGGGAGTCTGCAGCCAAAAACGACTTTCTATTTCAGAGTTGTATTGCTGGGGTACAGATAGTATGTTGCTCAGTTTCAGTTTGTTCCTTCTTCTCTCTTATTTTTGTACTCAGAAAATTTTGATCACAAATCTGCTGTCATCAGTTTCAATAACTTATTATAATACATCTATTAGCAGTGATCATTTAGCTCTGATTGATAAAATTGCCCTTAACTTATTTTAAGTAAAACAAGGATGTGAAAAATCAAAGTGCCCCTTATGAAGGACAAGCCAAGATACCCAGTAGCAATTAGAATCTAGGCCAAGCGAAGATGATGAAGTGCTCCTCTTGTAACTCTAATTACGAACGTAATAATAGTGATGATGATGGTGATGATAATCATCCTCTTCATCACAGCCACTGATATTTTCCAGTATTTCCTATATATCAAGCACTGAGAAAGTGATTTACATGATCTGTCTCATGTAATCCTCAAAAGTCTATGAAATATTTACTATTATTCTCCTCATTCACCTAATGAGGACAAAATCTTGAGAGGCTCAGTAACTCAGCCAACCAAATAGAGCCATGTTCAAGTCCAGGTTTGTCAGGCTTGAAGTCTATACTTTTAAGTGCCGTATTATATTAACCATCAAGTCATCTTTTGCTAGGCAGACCTAAATGAGAGAAGGAATATAATTCTTTATAATAACAATTGACTGGAAGTTTTATAAATATAATTGTAAATTTATATGCATTTGTAATAAATGATATAGAAAGATCCCATGAGTCCCCTCTCCTCAGTGGTAATAACTTGAAAAACTGTAGTACCATATCACAACCGGGGGCCTGACATTGAGATAATCCAACCACTGTATTCAGATTTCCCCAGTGTGATATTATTTTAAAAGAATTATGTATCTTAAAAACTCACAAGGGTAATGGAAGTTTATGAATACTTCCAACTACCAGCTTTTATACAAAGCTGACCAGTATGGCCCAATGCAAATAATATGAGAAGGAAGCCTATATTAAAGCAACAACTTCCCCCTTTCATAGATTTCCATTTATTGTACTTAATAGAAAATTAATTGGAGGTGGTACAGGAATGGAAAGCAAGGACAAGGAAGGGAGGAGAGATAAGGAAAGAGGGCTTGATAGCCATACAAGAATCACATAAGCATCTAAAATATTCTCCTTCTGTGGAAGTTGTGAATTAAGTTTACCGCACTGAGTATCAGGGCTTAGTGCAAACAAAGAACTGTGATTATACAGAAAAGCCCCACCCTGCTCTGGAGAATATACGCCTGCCTTTCCCCTTCCTTCCCATCATCCTATTTTCCCATCTGATGACAGGCCAGGGAAGGCAGTCACATTGGAAACAGCAACTTCCAAAAATATTTTACTAAAGAATAGAAACTAATAGAATTCCCCTCATTCCATCAAAGAATGACCAGTCTCCACATGTCTTTTCCAAGAAGTTATCAAAATTTCAAATAGCGTCTTCTTTTCTTGAAAGCGTAGCTTTCCCTTAGCACAAATTCAAAGATCCTTTCATTATTCCACAGGTAGAACTGATGTGGTTAATACAAAGAGGAAAATCTGATGTGGCCAAAAATACATCTCTGAGCACGAAGCTGCATTATTTTTACTGCTTTGCAAGTCAGCACTAACAGGCTGGGTAACAAGAAACCAGGAACTCCCTCATAGGTGAAGCTTAGTCAGTGCGTCATGAAAGAAATGAACTGCGTGTACCAGAGCACAGTTGTCCATCAATTTTAAACTTCCACAATCCCTGACCAAAGTGTTACCCTTTTGGAGAGGGTGGGGGGAACACATACTTCATCAAACAGGCCACATGCCCAGAAATTTTAATTGCTTGGTGTTCCACACATCTTTCAGACCATCAAGACAGCAGCAGATGCGCGTGAAACACTCCAGTTCTGTCTCTTCCTATTCGTAAAACAGCATTGTTGCCTCAACACTTATCCCCTTTGTTTTCTCTGCGCTAAGTTGTTGATGATGCCATTTTTTGCCATCTGCCCCAGAGCTTCATTAAAGATACATGAATGGGCTAACTGGCCTGATATCTTGTGAGGAACAGGTGCTATTGTTTGTCCCTGAAGACTTGTACTAAAGATATGACTCAGAATACTTGAGAAAGAGCATCTGCAGCAGTCAGTCAGAGAGCAACTTGGCAGAGACCCGGCTATGCGCTAATATGCAAACAGAGTGACACTCAGGGGGACTCATTTTCTCTTTCATGAAGATTTTTTAACTTTTTTGGTGATGGGAAATACGTATTTGTATTGAAAATCATGAGTATATTAATGTCTATTACTGAGTTAAAAACGGTGAGCAAGTCAAGATCATTTTAATGCTTATTTCTAGTAAATCGTTCCTTATGTGGTTTAATAGGAAAAAAGCTTCTTTAATCTGATGGAAGGAATGTTTCCACTGTTTGTAAATGAGGCCAGAGAAAGGGAGACAGAGATAGAACATACAGAGTGAGAAAGAGCAATCAGAGAGGGAGGGGGACATGGAGGGAATTTCCTAAAGGCCCTGTTCTTTAGTGCAAAGAATAGCTGAGTCATTGGTATGAAGTGTTACCACTGTACAAGCCACAGTGTCTACAGTGAAAGAAATAAAGGACCCAGAAGGGTTTCATGAAAATCCTTCAAAGTCAGGGTGGTGTCTTCTTAGTACCAAAAAGTACATGTCAAACTGTACACAGATCTCAGTTAATTCTGGAGAGTGAGAAGGGGAAGGATCTCATTGACAGGATGAAATTCATGCCTTAACACAAACCCTTTTCCAACCCATTTTTGCCTAACATCTATCTAAAACATTGACTGTGTTCTGCCCTGCCTTCAAAAGCATGATGCAATAGTTAGCGTATTGAACTTCTTTTGGTTGGCCATAGTTGGAAGAACACAAAGGAGCCTCATATTGTATATGGCCTATTGCTTATTCATTAATTGTCAATTTGTTAGTTATCTTTCACCAAACAAATTGAGTGTCCTGAATGGCCTATGACATTTATATTTTCATATGCTCCAGAGCTATTATCACAAGGCTGAGGATATAGTAGTCACTTTGCGTCAACTAGTCAATGTGAGAACCAGTTTTCTGAGCACCAATATACATAGAGTAGTTAATGGTATACCTATTCATATGTCAGTGAATGCAATCAATGATTTCTATTATTATCAAAAGTAATAATAATAAAGTGACTTAAAATAAACCTTGATATCACCTTGTTTCCTTTTCATTTGTCTTATTTAGCAGATCTCTGGGGCTGCTACAGCTAATAAAGGATAGCAAATCTTTGCTTATAGAGAATCTAGCTAGCTCTGGCAGGAGAAAAAGTCAACTTTCATCAGGAACAATTCTGGGACAAGAAAGAGTATTTGAGAACACAGAGTCCCATCTTTCCAGATGTTTCCCGCCAACTTCCAATGGATACACATTGAACAAAAATGTAGCTTTTTGTTTGTGTGTGTGTGTGTTTGTTGATGGCAAAATATTCTGTCCCTTCCCCCCACATCTCTGTTTCTCTCTCTCTTTCTCTCTCTCTCAGGTCCCATGAGTAGTACCAAAACCCCTTGTTACCATTGCTAACATACATCTTTAACATAGTGCAATTGCTGGGGCGCCTGGGTGGCTCAGTGGATTAAAGCCTCTGCCTTCGGCTCAGGTCATGGTTTTAGAGTCCTGGGATTGAGCCCTGCATCGGGCTCTCAGCTCAGCGGGGAGCCTGCTTCCCTTCCTCTCTCTCTCTACGTGCCTCTCTGCCTACTTGTGATCTCTGTCAAATATATATATATATATATATATATATATATATATATATATATATATAGTGCAATTGCTTCCACGAACTTTACATACTAATGCCACCACTCTTTTCCAAAATTCTCACTAAGGGCCAAGAAGAACCCTGGAAAGGTAGAAGAAATTCAAGATATTATAGTTCAAAGACATCCTTTTAAAAACTCAGGCGTTATTCTTTCAAACTCTAATGTTTTAGTTTAAACCTAAATGAAGAGCTAACTTCACTCTTATGATATATGTTTTTCTCTATGTATATTTTGCTTTAATAAGAAGTTAATTTAAGAAAAAAAGAGAAAATAACTTCAGTAGTTAACTTGTCTTCACTCATTTACAGTATTAAAGGTAGGTAATAAAATATCTAAAATATTCACAGGAGAAATAGAAAAGACATATCTTACCCCCAGCTTCACTATGTGCCCAAGCTCACTATCAAGAGAAAGACATGCAAACAAAGCATTCTTTTACTAGGTTGGTCTTTAAGATAGTTGTTTAACTCCACATTACAGTCTAGCATTTTCCAGGTCCCTTCCTTGGTTACACAGGACAGAAACAATCACTGAGAGGAAGAAGAGCACAATTGAGTCCTATCTATCAGATCAATAGTCCAAGTTTTAGAAATCTTCTTTAGGTTCTTATTCTGAGAGAAATGTTAATAGCCCTGAAAGAGTCAATCTTGTCCTTTGCATTAACACCTCTTTTTATATTCTCAGCATACTGTACACGCCCACTTGATCTGCATTTTCTAAAATGGGCAAATATCTCATTAATCTACCAGGATCATCAGTAGTCAAATGTCATTATGTTATGCTTCACTCATTTGTACACTTCCTGCTTAAATACTGAATTTTCAAAGAAGAGAAAATGGATTTAGCACTAACAAAATCATAATTCCTAGCATCTTTTACTTATCTCTCCCCTTATTCTCTGAAAGAAAGAGCTCCACATGTATAAGTTGACCTCTTACGCTCCCAAGAAACATTCTACTTCATAAAGGAAGTCAATGGTGCCTGTCTTTAATCAGCTATTCATCAGCCACTTATCAAGCACCTAGCACTATCTGATGGTACTGTGCTAGGTAGGCACTGGGAATATAAAGGTGCCTTAGAGAAACCTATAGCCTTATTTTATCAGGTAGTGGTGTTAGGTTTGTTTTCACTTAATATGGTGGTACAAATCATCCAGTTTGTCAGCTTACTTTGGAACAGGGTCAACAGAGAAAAGAAAGGTATGCTTAAAAAGAAACCTAAATTACAACAAAAATCCCATTAGGTATCCTTCCATAGCCTTCCTATGGCCTATAACCTAGAAAAATTTTGAGAGTATTTATGAGGACAAAAGTCAGATTACTTTATAAAATGGATGATAAATGTTAATTAAATGTGTTTAAATTATCTTACTATGTTTTAAGAAACTCTCACCAGGAGGGAAGTAGAATATCCTGGCCATAGAGAAATTAATAAAACATGTTATGCAAAAGTAAAATTTATGATTCATTTGGAATTAGATATCTACCACCTTTTCAATCCATACAAATGCATAATCTTGTCAATTAAATATTATTGTTAAGGTCTAGTAGTATGTTAAAATCACTTTAAAGTGCAACTAAGGAAAATTCATGTGTGTTTATTACTCCTTAAGGATCTATTAGTGGGTATTTTATTCAGATTCGTGCTGTAAAATCTGCATAAACTCAGCATATTGTTATCCCCATGTGTGCATTTGTTTGGTTAAAGCAGAACAGCAAATCTCAATTTTTGCAACTTCTGGAAAAGTCAAGAGAACTAAAACAGTCTTAATTTTAATCAGATACAAACAGTTATCACTACAGAAGTGAAGAGTTGACTATTATGCAAATAGTCACAGTTAGTGGTCACCAGGCCATCACTGAAGACTGAGCTATTCAATTACTTTAGATATTTCCAAAGACTAGTGAAGATGAATGCTTTCTATCCACCCTGTCTTATTTCCACAGGAGTACGAAACATATTAGAGACTAATGATTGTTGTTCTCAAATGGAAACCCTATTAAATACACAATGATCAAAATGTTTGGCCAAGATGGAAATTAATTTTTTTCAAATTTTGTATAAATGCCATATAAATATGGTAACATTGTGAAGAATGCGGCATTCCTTTCTTTGTAACAACCAAATTCAGATATAAACCTTTCATAAACTTTTGACCTGTAATGAAGGCAATCTGGCTTTTACCCCTGAAGTATTTTACACAAGCTTATACTGTTAGCAATGACCAGAGTTCAATTATTAAATTCCTCCTCCAGAAATACAAGTTTACATCTTAGACTACAGGTCTTGTTAAAATTATGCACAACTTAAAGGCAGGGACTTTGTCTCTCCCCAGGGCTTAGTAAAAGACCCCTTCTTGCACAGAGTAGGGACTCAACAAATATTTGTAATATAAACGCATTAAAGAATTTTCATTCTCTGTTATTTAAAAACTAAGTCACAAGAATTCTGATTTTTTAATCTTCTGAATCAATTCAAAGTCCTTTTATCATTTGCAATCCTCACTGAAGCAACAAAAATATGCATCTGTTTCAAACATACATCATCACAGCAATCTTTTCTTCTGGCATGCCATGGTCGGATTTTGAGGTCCACTAGTTGGTGTGAGAATGCAAAAATTGACCTATTAATTCATTTGAAAATATTTTTGAATGACTGAGCCTTCCTAGTATATCTGTTGAAACTCTTCTATAGAATAGAGAGGTCTCTAAGCTTTTTTAATAATTTCATCATCCTCAATTGTAATCCTTACTGACAGAGATGATAAGCTCTTCTCCCTGGAAGAGCCAAGAATACAGTTTTCCAAAATAATAATAAACAATGTTTATTATATCACAGTGGACTGGTTATATAATATAGAATAAGTGACAGAAAAATATTTAAGCATCAGTTATCATGGGGAATAGAAGCAGTTTCATTTGAAGCCACAAGCCTGAGAAATAAGCAATGAACTCTGAACAGAACATAAATACGATGTCTAAGCTAATGACAGCTGGGACTCAGCCATGGCAAGCTAACCTTCCCTAGAAGTATCAACAAGAGGGGCACCTGGGTAGCTCAGTTGGTTACGTGTCTGTCTGCCTTCTGCTCAGATCATGGTCTCAGGGTCCTAGGATGGAGCCCCAGGTTGGCCTCCCTGCTCAGCAGGGGAGTCCACTTCTCCCTCTGCTCCTCCCCCTGTTCGTGCTCTCTCTCACTCTCTCTCTCACGTTCTCTCTCTCTCTCTCTCTCATAAGTAAATAAAAAATCTTTAAAAAAAAAAAAAAAAAAAGAAGTATCAATGAGAAATGGAACCTGTATATGTAATTGGAGAGAGGGCCAGGGAGGCAAAATAAGGGGATGGTTATAAAGAAATGGATACTGAGTAAAAGCATAAATAATAACTATATCACAAATGAAATAAACTTCAGGTTTTCACTCTTTATCACACTCTAATCTTTTTAGTGGAAAAAGTTCATGACATGCAACTTCAATGTCGTGTTGGAATGTGACCTACAGCTCCTGCCTGCTCTCAGCATGCACACTTCTACTCACACACACACACACACATTTACACACACTTCTACACCTGCTACCCCAACTAAATGCTCAAGTGTGTCAACACTGAAAATGATTTAAGGATAAGCTAACATGTTGATTTAAATAGAGACATTTTCTCTATTTTTGTATTTTTATTTAGTACTATGTTCATATTAAATAATTTAGATATAATAAAGAAATGTTTCCATTAAAAAAGGTAAAGTCCAAAGTCCCTAGTCTAGTCTGGCATTGAAATCACCTGATAAGATGTTCTTAATGTGCATCTCAGGGTTGTTTTCCTACTACCTTTACCATCTTTCCTATCTTGCTTTCTATAGCTTCTAAGTCTTTGTTCAAGCCATTTCTTCTCACTTACATATAGAATGATCTTTCCTCTCATCTTTGCCTTCCCAAAGTTCAGTTCAAATTCAACTTCTCCAGGAAAATTCCCCAAGCATAAATTTCTTTCCCTCTGTCAAAATTTACCCTGCACATACTGTGTTGAATTTTTTAATGGTTTTCATTTCAATGTGACATATTCTAGACACCAGAGACATAGGAATACACAAAATTCCCTACCACTATCTACTAGGGAAGACAAACAACATACAAATGAATGTGTATATGTATGTGTGTGTATATATGTATGTTTGTATACACACACATGAGCAACTATATAAAAATATAACAGATCATAATTGATGCTGTAGCTTAATTTTCTTTATATCTGGAAAGGAACAGAAACCCAGGCCCCAAAAGAAATGGGATGATATGCTGGTCCACTCAGGTCAACTAAAAAAAATAAGTAATAAGAATTCAAAAAGGAAAATAAATACATTGAATTTTCCAACATTCTTAAAGTAAGCAATCCTACTGAGAAATTATAATATTCCTTTATCCTTTATTTTACTGTATTAATTTTTACTACACTCCATCTAAAACACAGTATTATACATAGCCCTTGATGACATTTCTTAATAAGCAAATAAAGAAGAAAGAAGAGCATTGTATGTCTTAGATTTAAAATTTTAGTCAATCTTTTGTACCATCAAAGAAATAAAGGTAGTATTAGATAGTTTTGTCCTAATCACAAGATGTTAAGAAAAAAGAAAAGAAAAAAAGAGAAATGAAATTTTTAAAATGAGAGAAATGAAAAGAAAAATATGAAAATATAAAGAGAGTAAAGAGAGAAGAGAAGAAAGAGAAGGAGGGAAGAAGCAAGCAAGCAAAGATATTGTGGACTTTCAAGAAAAGCAGTGCTGTCTTTTATATCCACAATTTTTACCTGATAACTGCTCACTCTGTCACTTACACTTCAACAGATGAAAACTCCAAACCCCAGTATCTTAACTTATTTTATAAATATTTTGCAAAGATCAAAATGATATAGGTAAAAATCTCTTCGCAAAAAAGAAATTGCTATGAAAACTTTAATTAAAAAGTTAATTACAGGGGCACCTGGGTGGCTCAGTCGTTAAGCATCTGCCTTCAGCTCAGGTCATGGTCCCAGGGGTCCCAGGGACCCCACATCGGGCTCCCTGCTCAGTGGGAAACCTGTTTCTCCCTCTCCCACTCCCCCTACTTGTATTCCCTCTCTTGCTGTCTCTCTGTCAAATAAATAAAAGTCTTTTTAAAAAGTTAATTATATTACAATAACATCAAGACCTATAAAATAGGAATAAATTTAATTAAGGAGGTAAAAGGTCTCTACTGAAAACTACAAGACATCAGTGAAAGAAATCAAAGACACAAATAAATGGAAAGTTATCCCATGTTTATGGATTGAAAGAATTAATATTGTTAAAATGTCAATACTACCTAAAGCCATCTACAGACTCAATGCAATCCCTATCAAGATTTCAGTGGCATTTTTTTAACAGAAGTAGAAAAAACACTCGTAAAATTTACACAGGCCCACAAAAGACCTCAAAGGCCAATGGAATCCTGAGAAAGAACAAAGCAGCAGGTACCACATTTCCTGATTTCAAGATATACTATAAAGCCCTAGTCATCAAAAGAGTACGGTAATGGCATAAAAACAGACACACAGACCAAGGGAACAGAACTGATAGCCTAGAAATAAACTTAAGCATATACAATCAACTAATATGTGACAAGGGAGCCAAAAATATTCAATGGAGCAAAGACAGTCTCTTCAATAAATGGTGATGGTATAACTGGATACTTGCATGTAAAAGAACAAAACAAAACAAAAGACCCATATCATACACCACTCACAAAAATTAACTTGAAATGAATTAAAGACTTAAATGTAAGATCTGAAGCCATGAAACGCCTAGAAGAAAATGTAGGAGTAAAACTCCTTGACATGGGTCTTGGTAATGAATTTTTGGAATGACACCTAAAGCATAGGCAACAAAATAAAAAATAAAGTAGGACTATATCAAACTAAAAAGCTTCTGCACAGCAAAAGAAACCACCAACAAAAAGAAAAGATAACCTGTGGGATAGGAAAAAATATTTGCAAAACATATATCTGGTAAGGGGTCAATATTCAAAATATATAAAGAACTGACAGAGTCAATAGCAAACAAAACAAAACACAACCCAAAACCTTATTAAAAAATGGACAATGTACCTAAATAGACATTTCTCCAAAGAAGATATTTGAAAAGCCAACAAGTGCACGAAAAAATGCTCAATATCACTTGTCATTACGGAAATGCAAATTAAAACTACAATGAGATATCACCTTATGCCTATTAGAATGGCCATTATCAAAAAGACAAAAGATAACAAATGCTGATGTGGATGTGGAGCAAAGGAAACCTTCGTGCACTGTTAGTGGAAATTTAAATAGGTACAACCACTATGAAAAACAGTATGGAAGGTTCTCAAAAAATTCAAAATAGAATGCTCATATGATTTGGCAATTCCATTTCTTGAAAATATATCCAAAGGGAATGAAAGCACTAACTTGGAAAAATATCTGCACCGCATGTTGCCAGCAGCATTATTTACAACAACCAAGACATGGAAACAACTTATGTCCACTGATGAATGAATGGATAAAGAAGTTGTGGCATATATGTAGTATGGAATATTATTCAGCCTTAAAAAAAAAAAAAAAAAAGAAAAGAAGGGAATTCTGCCATTTGCAACAACATGTATGGACCCTGAAGGCATTATGCTAAGTGCAATAAGCCAGACAGAGAAAAGAAAGACAAATACAATCTCATATGTGGAAGCTAAAAAACGAAACAAGACAAAACAAAAACTAAACTCAGGAAAAGAGACCAGACTTATGGTTATCAGAGATGGAGCTGGGGGAGTGGGAGAAACAGAGGAAGGTGGTCAAAACATAAAAACTTTCAGTTATAAGATAAATACTAGGGATGTAATGTATAGGAGGACTACAGCTAACACTGTTGTATAATATACAGGAAAGCTGTTAAGAGAATAAATCCTAAGAGCTCTCATCACAAAGAGAAAAATACTTCTTTTCTTTCTTCTTTTCTTCTTTTTTTCTATCCATATGATAAAACGGATGTTAGTTGAACCTACTGTGGCAATTACTTTGCAATATATGTAAATGAAACCATCATGCTGTATGTCTTAAACTTATACAGTGATGTATGTCAATCATTTCTCAGTAGAGCTGGAAAAAGTTAATTATAAAAATTTTAATTAAATTAACAGCATATATGTATTTTTAAACTTGAGAACTCATGAACTACTTTAAATTGGATTTAAACTGAAAATTGAAAAGTTGTGGATTTAGGCTGCTGACCAAGTTCGTATAAGTGCAAGGACAGATCAACCTATCAGTGTGCCCTACCATTAACTATTCATGACTTCGGAGACATGGGACTCAAAATAATATTATAATAACATAGAAATGTAGAAATAGATATTTTCTACAAACTAACTCAACCA
Organism: Lutra lutra; assembly: GCF_902655055.1. Lineage (NCBI taxonomy): Eukaryota > Metazoa > Chordata > Mammalia > Carnivora > Mustelidae > Lutra > Lutra lutra. The sequence goes on from NC_062287.1 coordinate 70,944,727, forward strand.
ATTTTGAGACAGTTCAACTTTATAAATTTCTGTGGGTAATTATGTGACACACAGAGAGAATGGGAACCCTCATAAATAAGAAATACAAAGATAAAGACATGTCCCATGATATGTGGGTCACATACAGTATCTATCCCTAGATTTAATTTTTGACTTTAGTGTGCACTACAAATAGAATTCCTAAAAATGTAGTTATAAATTTGTGAACAGGCATTTTCCAAAATCCTATTTATCACATCCACAATGATCTAGAATCATGATAATCTAAGCCATAGACATTTATTTTTAGTTCCACGTGACAACTCCCAAATATGAATGACATAAAGCCCAACTTTCTCTTTAACTCCTCTTAATTTAACAATAAAAAAGGTCAGGTTAGCTCCTTTACAACTGCACTATGATTGTAGTTTCCATGGTAGAATAAGGAGTTGAATTTACATTGAAATTATCAGCCAATAACAATAGGTCTTTGTCCAGCTGTGACTACTTCCCTCTTCTACAACCAGTCCTTATCTGGCTCAGGAAATGCCTGTTTTAACTGACAGGTAGGAGATTAAATCTACAGCTGCTGAAACACAATCTCAGCTCTGTTAGATAGGCTTTCATTGAAAAGCACTACAAACACATAATTTGTTTATGTTGTACCAGCAATCTCTGACAAAGCAGACTGTCTAGCTGAGACAAATGTGGTTAAACCCATTTATTGTATTATTTCTGCTACACAGAACAAGCTCTTAAAACGCAGAAACTAGACAAGGCACAAAGCTCTAGCTGTCTAAAGAAATCAAGAATAGATGACTTCTTGTTACACTAGCCCTTTTTACACAGAAAGCATGTTCTCCCCTGGAAAACATCTATTCCAATTTCTCTTTTAAGTGGGTGGTTCAATTATGTTTATGCTTTCAGTTTTTAAAGTTTCTTTTGTTTCTTTCAGCATAAACAGGCATAAAATCACCTAATCACTGAACATCTCTAGATTTAAGAACATGATGAATATTTATAGCAAGTGTTATATCACCTCCTCAAAAAAATACCCATCATGATAAATTCTATTGGCAATCCACCTTTTTTTGATATTTATTGCAAATTCTCATAATGTTATTTGATTTATGTCACTTGATTTAAAAAAAGGCTTTGCACTTTTAAAGAATATGAACAGTACTTTTTTTTTTAATTAAGGAGTCATGCACAGAGATATCTAATTTTATAAAATAAATGTCAAGGGGAGGTTTTAACAAGAACAGTAACAATGAAAGCTGCTAGTCAAGCCATGGAGTTCTTGCTCCAAATTAATAATAGGAATCAGAAATAAAATTGTCCCATATCTAAAATCTATTCTTTAGGAAAACTTATTTAATTCTAGCATTGAGTATTCTATCTATACATAAACTGTACAATTAAATATTAAAGTTTTGATCTATCTTTCCTAAATCCTAAAAGTTATAATCAATGATAATGAAACAACAGATGGTACACAATATGGTTTTAAAAATAGGAAAACAGATGCTATAACTCAAACTTGTCAAAAATTTTTAGGAAGAGTAGCATAATAAAATAAAGATTATAAAAAGCTATATTTGAAGCATGGCCAAAAAGATTATGGTTAGCCACTCTCAAACATGTCACCATTCCCTAAAATCTTACTTTATTTTTCCTTAATCATCATCATAAAAAAGGAAAGTGAGAAAATAATCTTCCAAGTTGGAACACATGTGCCACTTGGAACTCTGAGTTAGTCTTAAAATATAGAAAGTATTCAATAAACTAGCTGAATCCATGGGGTCTCCCTCAAACAGCATGGATAATGAGGGGAATCCATAACAGACATAAACAAACCCAGAAAGATGTCTAGACCCCACATCATTATGTATGATATATGCCCAAGATATATGGGCATATGTTTGAATGTTCAAGTTCAAACTTGGCTTCTATTAGACTGATTCAGTCACAGCATGGGGTTTCGTTAATAAACAAACCTTACTGTTAGAAAATATTGGGGACTCAAATCATGTATTATGCTCCAGCTAGTTAGAGATGTGGTGCTCTAATGCCCTATATCCCTTGAAGCTTTCTCACAACAGACTGTAAATAACAAAGAAAAACTACATCCTAAGAAAACATAAAGAAGTCTTAGATTTTTGCATTTCAAGTTGGAGCAAATACTACACAAAACAAGCATCTCAATATATGCTCAAGAATTTACCTTTCCCATTAAAAATTACAAGTAAGTTTAACAATGTGGACCTTGGTTTTTTTAAATTCTCCGTAATTCTTAAGGATGCTGAATGCAGTCACATAAAATATGTAACCATCGTTATTTATCTCACTACAATAGTTTCTTTGCCATATTTGATATTTAGAGAGCCATTTTCATTTTAAACATAAATATAATAAGGCCCAGAGAAGAGAAGTGGCTTGTCAGGGTCACAAAACTTGAGAACGGCTAATTCAAAGTTAAAAATAAGGTCTTCAGTTGCCAAATTTACTGATTTCACAAAATCATAAAATAAAAAGATTTTCAGGAATGAAAAAGATTTAGAGACTATGTAATCCAGTAATTCTCTCCTGGTCAAGGAGCTCTAGTGAGATTTTCAGAAATATATATGCTCCCTCTTTCTTTATCCAGAAACACTGAACAGACCTAACCACCACATTTGTATGGAGGAGAAAATGGAGGCACATGGGGATAATAGTGTGACTTATCTGTGGTGACATAACTAGTCAAAATCAGCTCAGACTAGAACTAGATCTCCTAACTTCCAGTTCAGGAATTCTCTTTTTTCTTCCCCAGTTTTCTTTCTGTCTCCTTTAAGGTAGTACCTAAACACAAAGATACCCTTTCTGTCCCCAGAATTAGTCTAAATATTTTTTTCTGAAACATAATCTACATCATGAGGATTAAGGCAAATTTCAGTTCTTCTACAAAGACATTCTGGCAACATTCATACACAGTGACTCTGATATTTGCCTGTCTTCCTTTTTCCCCAACTGCCCCCTCCTAAATCTGTATGCTTGGGGCATACGTTAAAACCAATCATGTATTCTTCTTCTTTTTTTGAATGGAGTGACAGCATAAACTCCTTTGAGAAAATAATCATAGCTTTTCCTCTCAAATCCCTTGCAATATACAGAACAAAAAGGCAGCTTTTAACAAAATATAAATTGAGTTATTTTCCCAAAGGTCAGGGTACTAATTTTAAAAAGCATAATAATGGACTGGCTAAACAGAATGAAACAGTATATAAAAAAGATAATATATCATGACTAAGTAGAGTTTACTTGGGGAATGCAAGGTTGGTTTAACATTTGAAAATCAATCAGTATAATTCATCATAATAAGAGAATAAAGTAGCAAAACTGTGATCATTTCAAGAGATGCAGAGAAAGTATTTGAAAAACTCTAACACCCATTCATAATAAGAACTTCCAACAAACTTGAATATGAGGTCATTTCCTCAATTTGATTAGAGGTATATTTGAAAAACATACAGTTAACACCAAAATCAATGGTGAAAGTCTCCATGCTTTCTTTGCAAGATTGGGAACAGGCAAGAATGTCCATTCTCACCACTTCTACTCAGTATTGTAGTGGATTGCCTAGCCAGTTCAATAGTCAGAGGAAAGAAATAAAACACCCATGCAGTTTGGGGGAAAAAAAAATAAGAAAAAGAAGTTAAACTGGTTTTAGCTACAGAAAACATGATCATGACCATAGAAAATTTTAAGGAGTTAAAATTTAAAAAACCTACCAGAACTGAAAAGAAAATTAAGCAGTCACAACCTACAAGGTCAGTAACAAAAATCAGCTGTTTTCTTATATACTAGATATACTAGAATAAATGATTAGAAAAAGAATATTTTTAAAGATTTTATTTTATTTATTTAACAGAGAGAGAGAGAGCACAAGTAGGCAGAGTGGCAGGCAGAGGGAAAGGAAGAAGAAGATTCCCCGCTGAGCAGGGAGCCCAACCCGGGACTCTATCCCAGGACCCTGGGACCATGATCTGACTTGAAGGCAGCCGCTTAACCGACTGAGCCACCCAGGAGCTCCAGAAAAAGAAATTTTTTAAACTCCATTTACAACAGTATAAAAAATAAAATACTCAGAAAAATTTAACCAAAGTATAGAAGGCTTTCCTGCGCTGAATGCTCAGGTAATGGATGGCTCAATATTATTTAGATATCAATTCTCCCCCAAATTAATCTACAAACTCAACATGATCCCGATCAGAATCCCAAAAGGACATTTTGAAGATAGTATCAAACTGATTCTAAAATCTATAAAAAAATAGCCAAAACAAGTTTGAAAAAGAACATCAAAAGTAAAGAACCATAGTAAGATTTCAAGACTTAACTATAATGCCACAGTAATTCATTCCAGGTGGCACTGTGCAAGGACAAACATATAAATTGCTGGAACAAAATAGAGACTTCAGAAATAAATCCACACTTAATTTTCACAATGATGCCAAGGTAATTCAACAGGAGAAGGAAAGTCTTTTAAATAGATCTTGCTAGAAATGGGTATCTATATGGAGAAAAATAAACCTAAACCATTGTCTGACACCAAACACAAAATTTAACTACAAGTAGATAAAGACCTAAACATCTGAGCTAAAACTAGAAAAGTTTGAGAAGAAAACAGAGGTAGAAATCTTTGGAACATTGTAATAGGCAAATATTTGAAAGATAAAACACAAAAATATGAACCAGAAAAGAAAAAATAATGATAAAGTGTCATCAAAATTATAAACTTTGCTCTTTGAAAGACACAGTTAAAAAGACAAAAAACTAAGCCACAAACTAGGAGAAAATATTTGCAAAAGAAAATAACCTCCTGTCCAGAATATTTATTAAAACTGTTATAATTCAATTCATTTTTAATTCAATAAGAGATAAATTAATAAAAATGTTGCTAAAGATGCAAATGGAAAATTCACACAGAAAAATATATGAATATTCAATAAGGACATGAGAAGACTTGCAACATCACCAATCAGCAGAGAAATGAGTAACAAAACCACAGTGAGATATCCCTAAAACCTAGTGGAATGGTTAAAATTAAAAAGATTAACGGTACCAAGTGCTGTTGGGGATGCAGAAAAACTAGAACTCTCATATGTTGCTGATGGGAATGAAAAATGACACAGCCAGTTTCTTACAAAGCTAAACATATAATTTCCATACAACCCAGCAATTAATCTACTCTTAGATACATATACACATGAAAATGAAAACATATGTGTACATAGACTTGCAACATTATTCATCATAGCCAATAACTGGAATCAACCCAATGTCCATTAACTGGAAGATGGCTAAATAAAGCATGGTATGCCCATGTCCATTCTATGGAATGCTAGTAAGCAATATAAAGGAACAAAATATTGATAGATCCGGTAGTATGAGAGAATCTAAAATCATTCACAGTGGAAAGATTTTAACATAAAAGAGTATGTATGCATGATTCTACTTATATAAAATCCTAGAAAAGACAAAATTATAGTGACAGAAAGCAGATCAATGAATGGTACAAGTGTGTCATAGAGGGTATCTGACTGCAAAGGGGCACAAGGTAACTTACAAATGCTAAAAAGTTATATGGCTGTATACAATGCCCAGAAATAATAAAACACTTAAATTTTACTGCATGTAATTTATACATCAGTAAAGCAAGAAAAATACAATTTTCAAAAGTGAAAAAATTGTGACTGTCCTATGAAATGGGCATTAATTTCTTATTTTACAGATGACATAATAAAAATTAAGTAATTATTCAACACTATAGCTAGTAAGTGGCAGAGCCAGAATTCAAACCTGTATCTTCAGCAGCTCATACTCTTTCCAAAATGGTAGGAGGATTTCCCTTGTGGAGTATTCACAACATTCTTAGGAAAAAGAAAATTCTACTTTTGCATTAAACAGGAAAAGGGTTCCATTGGGAAGTCCTAGCTCAAACTGTAGATCTCTGAGCTATCACAATGCTTAGGGCATTTTTGTTTCTTTGTTTCATTTACACTAACTTGTTAAAATGACAGCCTTATTCCTCCTGTTCTTAATCTGGGAAAGAAGGGCAATTTATACCACAAGAACACTTAAATTCATCAAGTACTACAAACCTGAGCAGCCGACTCCTTGGGCCCAGAAGCTGATTTCCCAAAATGGCATAACACTAGCATATGGAAGGAAAGAAGCAAGACTAGACAGATTTCAATCATTTTTGAAAGTTTTATTTCAGTAACAATAAAAAATAGTGAAAAGTATGTAATTTCATTCAGAGGCACTTGTCTTATAGTAGAATAAGCCCTGGGATGAGTAAACTAAAGTTAAAAGATCTACACCAGAATCAGTATCACAACAAATTGCTTCACTTCCAGTTTTTCCTCATTAAAAGGGGAATAATAATATCTACCTCACAAGGTTGCTGTGAAGAGAAAATTATGTGAACTGCTTAACACACAGTAGACACCATCCACTGAATTTAAATTTGATCCTTTCAAACTAGTTCAGTGCTCTCTTAAAGAATCGCACTTCCTTTTTGGGGAACATTTCAGAAGTTGTGTGTGTGTGTGTGTCTGTTTTTCATTACGTATGTTCTCTCCTTTGGGAGATTCATTATGCCCTGAGGGGAAAAATGACCCTGACCATTGCTACTATTGTTTTCCTAGGATAAACTTTAGGGTGATGGGCATATATGACTTGACATCACCAAGGCACGTGAAGAACAGGTAAGAAGAAAAGCTCTGAAGAACACAGCTGGGCCTATCTCAACCTATAAAGGTTTTCTAAATGAACAATTAAAGAAGGATACTGCAAAACAGAAAGAACAATATTTTCACTGGACTATTAAAGGAAGGTTAATAGTAAGGTTAAAAGAGTCTTAATTATTTTATCAGGCAGAAAAATAAAAGGTACAGACTGAAGAAGACCTAATGACAGATGTTAATCTAACTTGATTCTCATGACATTATAATAACATCATTATGTTATTAAATTGCTTTAAGTCACTATGGTAATTGCATAATAACAATAATAGTAATAATAGTAATGACACACTGATAGAGTATTTGCAACGTGTCAGGCACTTTTCTTAGTGCTTTACATGCAAGAACCCCTTTAATTATCAAAACAGCTTCATAAGGTAGGTACAATTATATTCTTAATTTTATACATGAGACTTAGAAGCTTGCCTGAGGTCCAGACAGTCTGGTTCCAGAGTCTTACTCTTAACCAATGTTTCATAACTGCCTAATGATGCAGAGATTCTCAAAGTTGGTGCCATGTCGCAGGAATGAGGTTAGTAAAGAAAGGGGAAATAAAGGAGAAATAAGGGGAACCTTGAAAAATTCTTATAGAAGGTATATATAGTTGAAACAGTACATAAGTGAACAAGTTCTCTATGCCATAAACTGAATTTAATAAATGTATTTTAGTTTTCTGCTTTTACAAATGTATCTACAATAAGGAACACAAAGCAGAGCAACATGGTGCATGCTGGAAGTGACTGTGTTCACTTCCACAAAGCCCAGGAAAAGCTCACAAACATTTAAAGTTAAAATGTGCATCTTAGAAGATAATAAGAATTTTCTTGTGCCACAATATTAACCTAACTGGAAATTCTGTAACATTAAAGAACTGTACGAGGTTATTTTGTTATCTAGGGGGCATAAAGTTTTAAAAGGATAAGAAATATTGAGTAATACAAAGTCCATTGCTTAGATGTTAAGACTAGACTGAAATACTGGTTTTTCTACTATCTTCTTTTTGAATCAGTAAACCTTGATTTTCTTCCATACAAATGAGAAATAATGTTTTTCCTGCTTACCTTATGGAATCAAGGTGAAAATTACTTACTAGATAAATTATCTGAACTATGAATTACTATACAAGTGAACATTATTTCCTCTAACATTCACTACAGATACCTATCTGTGAGCCAGAACATTCTTTTAAAGATCTATCTATCTATCTATCTATCTATCTATTTATTTATTTCAGAGAGAGAGGAGAGAGAGCACAGTGGGGGGGGGGGCAGAGGGAGAAGGAGAGAGAGAATCTTAAGTAGGTTCCATGCCCAGCATAGAGCTGGATACAGGGTTCAATCTCATGAACCTGCAATTATAACCTGAGTTGAAATTAAGAGTCTGATGCTTAACAGAGGTACCCAGGTGTCGCAAGCCAGCACATTTTTATTTGGGGCTTCATAGTTCTACATATAGAATTGTTCCTAGGAGCTTAAGAAATGAGACTTATGACTTCTTGAAGACTTCCTACATTCCAGAAAATATATGCTAGATACTTTATCTCAATTAATTCACAAAACAACTCAATTCCCTAAGATATCATTATGCCATTTTATTGATCCAGAAAGGTTAAGGACATAGAGTTACTAATGTGACAAAACCAGGACCCCAAATCAACGGATTCTGTTGCTTTTTTATCATAATGCCTTTCAATATAAATAAAAAGTAAGATTTAATCAGCCAGGCAACTACTACTGACTAGAATTTTTCTGTGGTTATCAATGTTTTTCTAACTTTCTAAAATTTGAGATCAAATATTTGATCAAAGTTTAAATCTGGCTCCATCACTGGTGAACATTTTCTGATGACTTTTTTTTGTTTCTGTTTTTGTTTTGTTTCATTTTTGGTCAAAGATGAAAATAATGTACCAGATATTTCTTCTGACCTCAATACTCTACTGAAGTGTAGAGTTAGCTATTTTCACCTCATGATAATGAATCTATATCATTATCTCTTGATGATGAATCTCTTGACAGGATACTTTCAGAAGTCTTATTCATTAACATTGAAATCATATCAACAGTGACATTTCTGGATCTTAGAGGCTAAGAAGAACATAGGGATTATTGGTAAGGAGTAGTAGTGACAAGGGCATAGGCCCCAAAATCTCATTAGTTACAGGGTCCCACCAAACCATAAAGGCTAGTGAATTCAAATACAAGAGACTAGGGCATAAAATGTATCAATAATGTGTTCTTTTTAAAGATTCCTTGTAAGAAACTTATAAATACACTGAGATCACAACATTTAGCTAACCATCAAAATGACTACCACTTTTTAAAGCCCTTCTTTACTTTCTGGAACAATATGATATTCCAAATTTATCCCATATTTTCCCTGTTTCACACCTAGACTTGGAATAATATTTAGAAGCCAAGATCTGGTTGCAAGGTATGTTCATTACTTCCGGGGTATGCTTTGTTCTTAGGCCTTCCCAGTAGATAGACCTTAAAATATTTTATTGGTATATATTATACATAGTCACACACATTTATACCTAAATTCTCTTCTATATATAACAAGAACATACATTTAAAAGATTATGTCTTTATATATCTAAGTTGTATGGAATCACAAAAGACCCCAAATGCTAAAGCAATCTTAAGAAAGAAAAACAAAGCTGGTTTCATCACATTTTTCAAACTATATTGCAAAGCTATAATAATCAAAACAGTATGGTATTGACATTAAAAGAGATACATAGACCAATGGAACAAAATAGACAGCCCAGAAATAAACCCACACTTGCATAGGTAATTAATGTCTAACAGAGGAGCCAAGACTATTCAATGAGGAAAGGACAGTCTCTTTAATAAACGGTACTGAGAAAACTGGACAGCCACATGCAAAAGAATGAAATTGGACCACTATCTTATGCCATACACCAAAAATAACTCAAAATGGATTAAAGACTTGAATGTAAGACCTAAAACCATAAAACTCCTAGAAGAAAACATAGGCAGTAGGTATCACCATTGGTCTTGGCAATTATTTTCCAGGATTTGACACCTGAAGCAAAAGCAACAAAAGCAAAAATAAATAAGTGGGACTACATTGAACTAAAAAACTTCTTTCTGCATAGCAAAGAGAACCACCAACAAAATGAAAAGGCAACCTACCAAATGGGAGGAAATATTTGCAAATCATGTATCTGATAAGAAGTTAATATCTAAAATATATAAAGAATTTATACAACTCAACAGCAAAAAAACCCAAAAATCCAATTTAAAAATGGGCAAAGGATCTGAATAGATATTTTTCCAAAGAAGACATACAGAAGGTCAACAAGTATACAAAAGGTGCTCAACATCACTAATCATCAGGGAAATGCAAATCACCACACACCTAATAGAAGAGCTATTATCACCAAGATAAGAAATAAGTATTGGTGAGGGTGTGGCGAAAAGGGAGCCCTTACACATTGTTGGTAGAGATATAAATTGGTGCAGCCACTATGGAAAGCAGTGTGAAGGTTCCTCAAAAAATTAAAAATAGAAAAGCAGTGTGGAGGTTCCTCAAAAATTAAAAATAGAACTAGCATATGATCCAGCAATTCTATTTTTGGGCACTGATCTGAAGAAAATGAAAACACTAACTGAAAAAGACATATGCACTTCCATGTTCTTTGCAGCAGTATTCATGGTAGCCAAAACACAAAACAACATAAGTAACCACCAACAGATGGATGGACAAAGAAGATGTAATAAATACATATCTACACACACACACACACACACACACACACACACAGAGGAATATTATTGAGCCATAAAAAAGAAACAAAGAAAAGAAAACAAGCTCACAGATACAGAGAACAGATTGATGGTTGCCAGAGGTGTGGAGTAGGATATGAGCGAAATGTGTGGATGGAGTCAAAAGTTACAAACTTCCAGTTATAAAGTAAGTCATGAGAATGTAATGCACAGCATATGAATATAACCATTATGTCTTAGAGACCAAATGCTTTCATGTCACCTAGATATCTTTTTAAGAGACCACAGAAGTTCTTTAACCAAATGTTTCCTTGAAGGGAAATGGGTAAGGGAGTTTGAAATAGTAAAGTGTAGCACTGCCAATCTTCCTTTTTAAGCCACTTCCTTCCCCCAAGTCCTGTTCAACCCCCACCTCTACCCCCAAAGAAGGCTTAGATGAACATGGAGAAGTTTCCTTCTTTTTCTTGTACTTCTCACATTTCTTATCTCCTCCCCTCCACATGAAATAAAAATAACTTGGTTCCCGTCGGCACCCTGAAGAGCACAGCCAGTTTCCCACTCTGATGTTCCAGTTCAGACTGAAAGCTTTCAAAGTTACTCTTCTCTTCCCTAAATTCTGTTATTCAGTGTGAAACTTAAAACTTGCTAATGACTGCAAGCCAGAAATTCAGCCTGGCATGGAGATGTGAATTACCATGAAGCTCTCAGTCTTTCACGCACCTTTCAAAGGAGATTAACCATTGCTTCATGACTACTTGGTCAGAGCATCCTTTTATACAAACAGAAACCGCTACTTAGTGAATTAGAAGGGGGAAAAAAAAAGATCTGTAATACCGTCTGTAGCCATTGAAATGTGGCTGTGCATTGCTTCTTGAGCCTGCTTTTTAGCTGGTTAACAAATATTATGAATGTAACCTTGTAGATCCTTAACATTTAAAGACAACATTCTAAAGAAATTTAAAGTACGTTCTGCCAGTCAATTGTTGAGTAAGACCACCCATAGCTATTTTTAAAAAATTCTTCATTGTTTGAATAATATGGGAGGAAATTTAGTGTATACTCTCTTCCTCCTGTATTTTCCAGCTAGATTAAGCTGTTGTCTTCACAATTGCCTCCCAGCTGCTGTGACTTGTGAAAACAACAGACCCTGCTCTGTTGTCTGGAGAAAGCCGGGATTGTTATGAGTAACTTTATTGCAGGCACATGAGTGTGTTAAGACTTTAAAACACGCTCAAATGTCATGTGCACACCCAATGACGGGCAAGAATAATTATGAAAAAACAAGAAATCTATGTCTATGAAACTGTGTTGGACAAAATGGGCCATTCATTGTGTTCCCCTGGGAATGCCTGGACTCTGCAGTCAGAAAACAAAAAAGGCACTTTTTTCCTGCCGTAGGCTGAATGCTTAGCTTTGCCATCTGAGCCCTAAGAAAACACGGGCCCCTCTAGTGCTGGCGCACCCACGCACACTAAAAAATATTAATGCCTCTCTCTCCTTACTTTTTTCCAGGCATCCCTTCTGTGTAGGCTGTAGCCAATATAATGTCAACACAAAGACAAAATAGTTTATCTAACATCAGTCCCCCACAATTTCCCTCTTGTTTTCAGTTAATTGCCCTGCCCCCAACATTAAGAAAGAAAGAAAGAAAGAAAGAAAAAAAAAGATAACCTTTACTCCAATGGAAAACTTGTCTCTGGCACTGATTTTATTCTCAGCAATATTCCCTTCTGTTCTCTTACATATTTGCTACTGTTAATGTTTTTACCAAATACTATGTAAGCATGCTCATTTGCCTCCAAATTGTTTCTTCTTTTCTAGGAAGATTCTGAAGGTCATTTTGTTGGACAAAGTTTGTCTGTCATCTCCTTTTCAAAAATGCCCTGTCTCCAAGTTAACTACTCTCTGTCCTTCCTGTGTGTGCAACAAATGGAACAACAAATGAAATGCCAAATCATTTCAGCTCCAGCATAGTTCAATGTAAATATTTCACTGGAAGTTCAAGGTTTTTATGTTTTAAGGTAATTTCAAAGACAGCTATTTTATGTTAACAGACAAGGTAAGTTATTCACTGACTTTCCTAGAGACACTGAACTTCGATGGTCTCCTGTAGACTCTACAGTAATTTCCTTGGCAACTGAACCAGCAGAAAGAAATATCCTCTCCAATAAACAGATTTCCAAAACACTGAGCTTTTGCACAGGATCTTTAACCTTGAACCTTTTCAGTATGTTCCAGGAAGAAGCAGCTAGGAGAATACGTGTTTCACTACAAAGTAGGGGAAATAGGAGGCCGATAGCATATTAAAGACCATTAGCATATTAAAGACTCTAAGTTCCCATTTCGTCTTCCTTTCCAGAGCTCAGCTCAATGCTCTTGCCTTCCTACCCAGCAAACCACTGACTTCAGAGTCTGTAGATAAGCCAGGCACAAGACTGGATAAGAGAAAAACACTTCTTTGGTTGTTTTACAAAATCTAGCTAATAGAACACTTATGGCAATTCCTTTGACTAGAAAAGAGTTTTTTGTTTTTTTTTTAAACTTATCAAGTTTAAGCATGTGCCTCATCTTTAACCAATGAGCAAATGACTTGGAAAGGGAATAGCTGGAGAAATGACATATAAATTTTGTCTGACAATAAAATGTGGTTATCTTTTATTTAGCTAACTAGTGCTAATGACCCAGCAGCAGCCAATGCCAAAAGAGAGGCAAATGTGGTACATGTATACACACCAGCAGAAACCACAGTACATTTAGTAGACCAACTAACTGGTTGCTTTGACTCTACCACTCACAATGCAATTGATTTGACTGAAGTAACCAATTGATTTTTTTTTTAAAGATTTTATTTATTCATCTGACAGACAGAGATCACAGGTAGGCAGAGAGGCAGGCAGAGAGAGAAAGGGAAGCAGGCTCCCTGCTGAGCAGAGAGCCTGATGCGGGGCTCGATCCCAGGACCCTGGGATCATGACCTGAGCCGAAGGCAGAGGCCTTAACCCACTGAGCCACCCAGGCGCCCCTAACCAATTGATTTTGAAACAATGAGTGAGGTAGGGAGTGAAAAAGATTTTAGAGATCATCCAATTACTAAATACTAAGCCGGCTCATTACTTTTTAACATAAACATACTGAGGCTAGAGACACAGAGATCCCTCAAATTCCCGATGAAGTCAGCATATGGATGCAGTCAGAGGCATAAGAGAACAGTGATTTATTACAGGAATGACTTAAAAGAATAGGCATTAATTACACAGGTGAAACAGGTTACATTTCTCTAAATTGGGAAGAACAACTTTTCCAGCAACCACTAGAGGAAGAAGAGGAAAAACTGAAAGTTGACAGGCCAACTTTTTAAGTGTGTCTTTCAAAGAGCAAAGTTTATAATTTTGAGATGACCCGGAGGTCATCTCAAATATTTTCATACAAACAGGAATGGATTTGCCCCAGCAATGCTCCTATAGTGGTATTTTTCAGAGATGCTAGGGGCTGGTCTGCAGAACTCATGTGAGCCTTCTCCATGGAAGCCACTGCGGGATGGCATGAATAATACTGCATCCTTCTCTCAAACATGAAGTTGGTTTCAGGGTGTTTTCTAGTCCAAAGAGCCTAAACAAGGTTTCTGCCCTCCCCTGGACCCTAATACCTAGAAATACAGGAAATTCACACTGAAGTAGTACTGAGCAAGGAGTCTAGAACTAGTTCCGTCTCCCAGGCTGAAAGAGGATGCTCTTACAACCTAGCCAGCCATCAAACCAGTCATGAATTTGTTTTAACAATTCAACAACATCACCATTCCTCATTCATCCACTTAGCTTAATTTTCCTAGCATCACTTTCACTGCTGAGGTTGTCTCTATTAAGCCATTTTTTTTGCATCATTAACTTTTAACCAGGCATCGATAGCTTTATTGTTTAAATTGCGTATGACTTTATTTAACGTCAGCATTTCTTCTAGCTCCTGACAAGAAGTCACATTTTATAACTAATTAAATTGATCCCTGGGAAGCAAAAGCCACTAAACGGAATTATTCCTACCCAAGTGTCAATATATTAAATCAAAGGGCTAATGAGTTGGGTCACTGCTTCTTTTATTGGGAGGCTACAGCAGAATAGGACTCGTATTATCCTCTATTTTCTGCTTTAACAATCAATTTTATTTAAACCAAAGGCAGCTAATTAATACTTTGGGATCTTACAGTAAATAATACCTCCTTTATAACACATAAATGGGAAATGGAAAATTTCCTTTGATGACATAGGCAATATATTTTTTGCATCTTTTAATGACGTTGGGTCACAGAAGCATCTAAGATGATCTAAAAGGTGTTTTGCAAGCAAGTGATTTTGAGAATTTCTAGGTTTCTACTATTAGCATTATGGGCTTAAATCAAGATGAAAATCTGCCTCTTGGAGCTGACAATGGTGCCTAACGAAAGTGATTAAGAAATGACTAAATTTGTCATGTCAGCCTTTCCTATCACTCTGGCAGCTGCTGAGTAATACTTTAAATGATTTCACTATTTACATCTGGACACTACTTTTATATTCATCGCCTAATAATTCATACCACTCACTGCTTTTGACATCACTTAGCTTCTTTTGACAAAATCCTTACAGACACTAGAAAACACCCTGTTATACCACTGCCTTCCATTAATCTCATCACCCCAATTTATTCAGAGGTACAATTTCATGTCTAATTCTTTGTATCTGTGCATTTTACATTGGGGGGATTTCATCTCATAATTTATAATTTTGGTATTTGGGGAAGAAATTAAGCCCATAAAATTGGGTATGGAATCTCTTAGATCTTCAAAAACATAAACAATATGGTCTATAAATAATACCCATAGTATAATTATGTAAAACATCTGGCAAGTTGAAAAATTCAGTCATATAAAATTAGGCCTAGTGATTCACAGACCTGTACCCCTGGGGATAAAAATACATTATATGATTATTAAAAAAAATTAGGCCTAGTGACAATTGTCTTATGACAGTGAGGAGACCACTGCTAGGAAACAGTGGTAAGGTCGAAATAAAAATGATGGTGCAAAGAACATAGGCATGACCTACTGCAACTGCTAGAGAAGAAACTCGGGCAATGTCTTTAATTTTGGAGTGAGAACTTCAGTTCGTATATCTGACAATTAACCAAAATTAACCAGCCCTGAGATCCTTTGGATTGAATTATTATTTATCAGATAGTAAGTTGTCAAAAGCCCATTTTTTTCTCTAATTCTTAACTTTGTTCATTTACCATCAGGATCAAATACATCACAGGGAACACCACAGATGTTTTTGACAAAAACATGTTCCTTCACCCACATATAGTTTGCTTTTTCAAACATTGAATTAGGGTTTCTTTCTTTGTAGACACAGTGGTTCTTTTTCGAAGCAACCTTAAATAGTCACTTTTATCCATTTATAGATGTGTGTGCTTTAGAGGTCAAGCATGTGCTGTTGTTTCTTACCACAAATGTTTTCCTTCATTTTCAATGGTCAGAAGTCACAGGCGTGTTTGACCCCACCCACAGGCAGCCCTGTTCAGTATCTGGAGAACCCAAGACTGGCTAGAGATCACTGAATTACAGATGCTTACTTCACAAACAAATGAAAAGGTATCCCAACACAGACCAATGGAATTTGACACTGGACCTTCAGTAAGTTACAGAAATAAAACAAAACCAAAAAATACTAAGTGCTATTTTCTTTGGACTCTATGTGTATTTAAAGGACATCCTTCCTCACTAATAGAGATGACTGATGTAAATGAACATACTAAGATGTTCTTGATAAACAATTTTGTTATGTAGCAGTGGCTGAATTAACAGTGTCATATTTCCCTCTACTTCCTAGCTTCATGTTTTAACTTAGATACACATGTGTGCATGTATACACAGAGCATACCCTGAAACAAAGCTATCAGGGCTGTTATATTAGTTTTTTGTTTGTTTGTTTGTTTGTTTGTTTGTTTGTTTTAAGGAAAAAAAAAGTTACCGCCTCTGGGAAGGGAAAGATTTTATGAAATGATAGCTGTTCCACATTTGCTTGGCAGTGAATCACCCTGCAAAGTAGTACTGTACAGGGAAATACAGAGCAAGTTTTTCTAACCCTATGTAAAACAGGGTCAACTACCTCTAATAGGACCTGTTAGGCAAATAAAACATCTCATCCAGCCACCCCAAAGAAGATAGAGTAAGAACCCATTCCTACTAAGCACAACATGAGCAACTGAACACATCAGATTGTAACCCGCTGGGCCTGTCAGAACTGAACCTATCTGTGTCTCAGAGAAAACAAACAGCTATAATGATCACAGAGGTCTGCTCTCCTGCCTGAAATGTGCTTAAATCCTGTAGCTGCCGCTTTTGCCAAAATGCCCACAGAACCGAAGAAGCTAGTAAGACAGATGTGTGGCCGAAACTCAGTGTTAGCAAGATGTAAATAAGTTTTCTGGCTTGCACCCTGCTGAGAAGATGCTAAGGAAAATCTAAATATTTTTAAAAGCCAAAATGCAAAATTCCCAAGTGAAATATAAAGTTCAACTTCTTTTCTCTACAGAGTGTCATGCAATCTCATTGATAATTTCTAATCCAAGCATCATGCTAAGTTCTACTTTTCTGATAACCAAGTATGGTATAATACCCAAGGCTTTTGGGTAATTTTGTCTAATGATAAAAAAGAATACAAGGGAAATAAGATTGCCACTTATTCCTCTTGGCTCAGATCACATTCCCATCTTCATTCTAGTGGCTGAACACCACCAAAAGCTTTGTTACCTGTCTTCTATAACTTGCTGTTGGACAAAAGCAACTCATAGTGAAGACAGCCCGAGACCAACAATGAACATACATCACACATCTTACCTTAACATTATCAAAGAACTATGCTGTAATCAGGAACCTAAGTGGAGTCGACAAATACATTAAAAAATTAAAATAGGAAACATAATTGAAGAGTACAAATGGAAAAATAGAAGGAGGGAGTATTTACTAACAATCATCACAATAAAATAAGAACATCCCCCCCCCATAACAAGCTGCAATATATTACAAAAAGCTCTCCAATCTTTTGTGTAGTTCCCCTTTGTGCTACATATCCCTATGCAGCATCTTTTTACTATCCTAGGGAGCCTCACTTTAGATTGTATGGAACTAGTGATGCTTCTCTCTGGTGCCCCCATTTTTGCCTTTTAAGTGACTCCTCTTTTTCCCGTCCAGACCTTTTCTAATCACCTACCTCCAAATTAAATTCAGTACAATAGTCTTCAAAATCACTCAACCATGGTTTAATTGATTTTTTAAAGCCACTTAATATTTGCCCATGAAAAATATGCAAAGGAGCTTTACATAGAGACAAATCAAGAGAATTCTAGGGATATACACATAAAATATTCCTATTCCTATTTCCCCACATATAACTCTGTACAAACAGTCACAGACTAGTTCACAAGGCATCTATCTTGATAAATCTGTACCTTAAGTTTGTAACCAGGCATTTCCTGGGCAACCAGTCTTTCAGGGAGTGTTTAAATATTTGTAGTTGGGCAGTTTGGGCTGCACATATTTTCATTCTTATTCATACATTCCTCATTTACAAGTTGTGAACCTGGTAAATTTCCCATTTTGAGACTACTGCTCCTTGTTTTCTGGAGGTGGTCCTTGAATTACCCTCTTTGCTTCATTGTGGAGGATGCATCACACTAACTGTCAAAAAAAAATTCATTTCTTTCCCTTTGGAATTATTTCCTGGGCTAATCTTTCTATATCCAATTCCCAATATGATAAATGAGTCTACAGTTCTCTCAGTGACAAACCTGGTTCTGAGAGACCTGGGTAACACAGTGGTGAGGAGAGAGGGGTCTAGATTCATATAGACAGAAAGGCACCTGAAAAGCCCAGTGGTTAATGGCACGCACTCTAGAGCCAGACTAAGTTCGAATCCCACCTTTGCCAGTTATAAAATACATGAGCTTCACCAAATTACTTAACCTTTCTGTGCCTCACTTTTCTCATTTACAAATAGGGATAATATTACCTACTTCATAGGGTTATTTTGAGGTTTCGAAGAGTTAATGTATCCAGAGTCTTAAAATAGCATCCAACATACAGTAAACACTATATGTTAGCTGCAGGTATTAATTAGGTTAAAATTCTGGCTTGGCCACTTATATCTCAGGCAAGTTGCTGGACCTCTCTTAAATGTATATTTTCTCAATGACAAACGGGATTATTATGTTAAATAACGTAATGCATATAAGGCATTCTCTATAGGTGCCTAGTGTATATGACCATTTAATAAACATTTGCTATTATATTAATGTGTACTTGTATTATATCTATCTTCTTCTTCCACAATGTGCTTTTATTAAAGATGAACTAGTTCCATAACAATTCCCTATTGCTTTCTCACTCCATCAAGTACATGGTCCTCATTCTATTTTCCAAATGTATCTCCTCGGTTCCTTAATAAAAATTCCTCCACCATAGAACAGAAGGACATCTTTTTAGATGCCATATACAACAAATTCATTCTCACGCTTCTTTGCTTATATTCATTCTCATATCACTCTTCCCTCCTCCATGAATACCTAATTCCTACCCAGCTTTTTAAACCAAAGTTCCACAAAGTTTTTGCAATTCTTCCAATCTAGTATGCTCTTTGCTCTTCTAAGCTCAAGTGTATCGCAGCATGGTATAGACTGAATGAATCATTCATTATTAAATTCACGTGTTAAATCCTAATGCCCAAAGTGATAGTCTTTGCAGGTGGGGCCTTTGGGAAGTGTGGGTCACGAGAGTGCAGCCTTCATGATGGGATTAGTGCCTTTAAAAATGTTACACCAGAAAGCTCCCTCACCCCTTCCAACAACAGCAAGAAGACAGTCATCTCTGAACTAGGAAGTGGGAGCTCACCGGTCACTGAATCATCTGGCACCTTGATCTTGGACTTCCCAGCCTCCAGAACTGTGAAAAATAAATGTTTGTTGTTTAAGCCCCCCAGTCTATGGTATTTTTGCTATAGCAGACCCACTGGACTAGGACAGAGCAGAAAGAAGAAAGCTCCAAAGACTTGCATTGCAGTCCTGACCAGTAACTACTGAGTTCTGTCATTTTGCCCTCTGGTCACAATTGCCTCAAATACAAAATGAATAGGTTTATTTTTTTTTAAATTTTTATTTTAATGCCAATATAGTTAAAATATAGTGTTAGTTTCAAGTGTTAAATATAGTCATTCAATAATTCTCTTAATCCCTTTCACCTGTTTCACCCATACCGCCCCCCCCCCCCCCCACCAAAATGAGTAGGTTTAAGTGGGTGATTTCTAACAACCTTACCACCCTACTGTTCTGAATCCTACTGCATTTATGTTCATAGTGGTATGCTTATAGTAGATGCGTCACTAATATTTCATGATCGAATCTTCCAGAACTGAGCTGATGTTGATCAGTCAATTGGTCCCTTTACTACCACCTTTCCTTCTCAGTCTCCATCATGTGTTCCCACTGCTCTACCACTCCATGGTTTATTTTTTTTATTATTTTTCTTTACTGTACACTTTAAGTGTTAGAATTTATCAAAGTTTCTACTACCTACCTTGTTTTAGCTCTCTCTGTTTCTATGCAAATTCATCATCACTGAGAGTGTGATAATGATTCCTAAAATTTTATTTCTAACTCCTAAACTTTCCCAACTTTCAAACCTATATGTTTGTTATCTAGTAGGCATATCTACGTGGATAATTCAGAATGTTGGAAATAGAATCCTTCATCTCATCCAACCTTTCAAATATGCTCATCATCATGTATTAATATGAACTATCCCCAGGGACGCCTGGGTGGCTCAATTGGTTAAGTGTCTGCCTTCAGCTTAGGTCGTGATCCCAGAGTCCTGGGATCGAGTCCCACATTGGGCTCCTTGCTCTGTGGGGAGCCTGCTCCTCCCTCTGCCTGCTCTGCCTGTGACTCCCCCTGCTTGTGCTTTCTCTCTCTCTGACAAATAAATAAACAGAATCTTTAAAAAATATATATGAACTATCCCTACATACCTCTCTGGCCTCACCACATATTCACTTTTCCCCTGGCTCTGTCCATTCTATCTCTACCGGCCTCTTTGCTGCTCCTAAAACATGCCAAACATACTCCTGCTTCACAGACTTTGTACCTCAATTCCTTCTATTGGAATACTTTTTATTCTACTATCCACATGTCTCATTCCTTCAGTTTATTAAAATAATTTCCTTTCTGACTAACCTCTGTATATTAGTAATACCCACCCCTCTATACTCTTAACTTTAACCCCCATAGAACTTATCACTGCATGATATTATCTATTTGTTTACAGTCTCCATCTCCCTAAACTTCATCAGTTTTGTTCACTGCTGTATTATCAGTGCTTTAAACAGTGCCTAGCACATAGTATGTGCCCAAAAAATATTTGTGGAATTAAAGAAATAGCAGCGCTGTTGACGGCAGTCAACTCTAAGAATCAATGCAGAAATATGAGATTTTTCTTCCCTCCTCCATCAAATCAATTTCTAATCCTATAGATTTTATTTCCTCAGCATCATTCAGCTCCATCTGCTCCCTATTCCCCTGCTACTGCCATAGCTCAGATGCTGCCATGTCTTCTCCTTCCACAGGACCTTAAGTGTGCTCTTTGACTCCTCTTTCAGCCTCTCCAAAACTATTCTCTACAGTGTTGCCAGAGTGATCGCTTTGAATATAAATATTTTCTTTCATTTCATAATTTCTTTTTTTTTTTTTAAGATTTTATTTATTTATTTGACAGAGAGAAATCACAAGTAGGCAGAGAGGCAGGTAGAGAGAGAGGAGGAAGCAGGCTCCCTGCTGAGCAGAAAGCCTGATGTGGGGCTCGAACCCAGGACCTGGGATCATGACCTGAGCCGAAGGCAGCGGCTTAACCCACTGAGCCACCCAGGCGCCCCTCATTTCATAATTTCTTAAACGATTGCTCTTAATTCGCCACACAAGATCCTTGAAGATCTAGTGCGTAGCTCCAATCCAGCTTCATTTTGCCACAACTGCCCTGGTGCACTACTTTCTAGCCTTACTAGGAACTTACTGCAGTTCCCCAACATGCAATGTTCTTCATCCCTTTGGACCCTTTGTACAGACTCTTCCCTCTGTCTGGAAACCTCCCATCCTGGTTCATTCCTACTCCTGTTGAGAAATTCTGAATCAACTCAAATGTCATGTCTTTCAACAAACCTCTCTTCACCTGTCAATTGAGATTAGCTGACTCTTCCCTACACTCCTCTGGTAGGCAGTGAACACATCTATCACAACACTTAACACACTGCATCGTTGTCATTTACTAGACTATGAGCTCCCCAAAGTAAGTAATCTTTCTTCCTTAGTCCTAGGATAGTGCCCAAAGATAATACCCAAATTAAAAATATGTAAAAATATAGTTAAATTTATTAAATTCAAAAATTGCTGAATTAGTCAATCTCTTTCCTGAAATTAAATATATATCTTTTTAGAAATTAAATATATATCTTATTTGGATGCTTTCAATACATCTAGACACTTTAGCACCCAAATTTGCCCTTCAGTTCTTTCTAATTTCCCTACCTTAAAGCCAACATCACTCAAACCCATCATACCCCTTGATATGTGTATCATGTTATTATGGCTTTCAGAGAATATATTCTCCAGGTGTGTTGACTTGCTCCATTTAGTTCAGAATTAAACTTATAAGATACCGTGCCTTTCTCTGGTACCAAAACGCATCAAAGAAACAACAAACAAATAAGCAAATCTCATGGGCATTTATTTCTTTACCTACACATACTGAGCCCTAATTTATCTCTATCTCAACTATAATTTAGGTATAAACAACAATATGAGAAGTTGGCTATTTTTCTATACTTTTGGCAATACAAATGATGTATGTATATGTATGTGCATGGAGAAAGGTAAAATGGAGGAACTGTGGGCAGAACTTCCAGGAATGATCAAAATATTCTTGTCTGATTATTGCTTTCCTGGGTACTGTTTTAAAAATCTCAGAAAAGGATCTTGGTAAATGTGGTGTGAGTATTGGCATCAAACTATTTTGCTCTGTATAAACTTATTCATTATTACTACTAATACTATTCCCTTTAGCAATTTATAGTTGCCAAAATACTTCTATACATCTTAACTCCCAATAGTCCAATGATGCTGGAGATACAGGAATGTGTATGTGTGTTTGTGTGTGCATGTCTGTGTGATAATCCATTTACAGAAAAGGCTCACAAAGGTTAAATGACTTGTCCAAGATCACATGCCAAATAGACAGCAGAGCCACCCTTTAAACGATGTTTTTGACTATTTGCTGCCCCTTCTCTTTAAAGTCTTTCACCTTTAATTTCACACTCAAATTAATTATATTTTTCTTAAAAATAGTTTGAACAAGCAGTTATTAAGATTAGGTAAACACATTCCAATTGGCAACTATTTCTTTGTATACATTTACAAATATCTCTTTGAGAGAAGCCTAAACTTTCAAGTCCACTTATTTCAATATCTACCCAAACCACTCTCCCACTGTCCTTTTTCTGCTCTTATTGTAAGAAAATGAGAAAATAGAAAAAAGCCAGGAGATAGAGGAAGGGAAGGACAAAGATGGAAAAAGAGGAATTAAATACTCTGGGATCAGTTTCTGTGGATTGACTTAAGTCAGAGGAAAGCACTGGTATGATGGAACACATGGCAGGCCATGACTTTCAGTAGGGGAAAATACATCTGCCATCATTGGACACCAAGCCATTTTATACTCACTACTTGTAAAAAAGCACCACGGGAAAAAGATAATTCACATAGTCCTCAGAAGCTCACTTTATGCCTGAATCAATTTACTAAGGATCTACAGAAGTCTACATCTTTATGAGAAGGCTCTCATCAAATCATTTTATTAGTGTGCTACTTAGCCAAAGTTAGCTAATACAGATTCCTCATTCAAAATTACTGATGGTTCTCATCTGTGACTAAATCCTATTCTACCACTTCTCTAATTCAAACAAAGATCATTTCTAGTATGAGAGTGATGAAGTTCAGCCCCTTAAAGTTTCAAGAACTTAGGACAAATATTACAGTTTCTCATATTTCTTATCTTTTCCACCTATCTTCTTTCTTAACATTTTCATATAACTAACTACCCAAAACAGCTACATGAAGAAGTTGGTGTTCATTTAAAACAAACATTCAAACAAACACTTTTCTTTCTTCCTTTTAGTTTTTTTATTAGGCCTTAGAGTATCAGAAGGGAATTTGATAAAAAAAACAAAAACAAAAAACAAAAAACAAAAAACAGTTGACATGAACTTGTGACCTGACAGACAAAATAAGGCAAAAAGACCTTTGTGCAGTATCCTGAGTAATTTAAGATCTAAAATATATACCTATGGATTTTAGTAACCTGATAACCACCTATAAATTTGTAATCTTTTAAATTTTTGACAAGGTAGAATTTTGAGTTAAACTGTAAATCTATAAAGTTTGTAACATATACATTTACTATTAAAATAAATCTCCCTTCTATTGACTTTTATTGGCTGATAGAACAATCAGACCTTTTCATAAGTCTGTTTCTATCAATATGTATTAAATGCAACAGAATGCTGGGATCGGTTGGAACATCATTACCAAATGTCAGTAAATGGCAGAATTTAGAGAACAGATAATAAAACATGGAGCAAAATCACTAAAGCAGCTTTCTCACAACAGTTTGGGCCATGGACAAAGTCATGCTGGGAATGAATGATGCAAGGGGGCTAACATACCAAAACTACCAAGCTCAATGGTATTAGCAAGAGCTCATAAAATTTCATAATACTACTGTATACATAGCGGGGTGCTGTAGGTTGGGTTTCCTAAAAGACAAGATTTAGAGTATGAGATATTTAGCAGGGAATGGTACCTATGAATGGGAAGAAGAAAGAAAGAAGACTGGACAAGGGAAGAAGCTGAGTTAAAACACTGGGTGAACAGAATTCCATCAAATTCAGCAGGAAGCTTTGAAGTGAGTATCTAGCTTCAGGCCTAAGAGGCCCAACCTTCGCTTCCACTTTCTTCATTCAACTGGGAACGCCCTGGGAAGGAAAGGACCTGGGGCTAAGAAGGTCTCTGAAGCTGTGGTGAAGCTAAAGGGGCTCCCCATGGAGGCTGTTTCCTGTATTCCTGTGGCTGGATGGCAAGTGCTTCTCTGAAGAGGGATCTGGAATGTGCATCTCTCTGTCCACCATAATACCTTTACATACTAGTTTGTGGTATTATACTAAGTGTGGTAAAATTATTTAAAAGGAATGGAGGCTAATGTGCTTACATTTTAACATAAAGTTAAATAATAAGAAGAATCATTTCTATTAAAGCAGAGTAGTTCACAAATTTACCAAAGAACACATAAAATATGCCAACTGTTGAAATGAAATTGTAGACTAAGGAGAAAAATTAACTGTAGAGTATTTCATTGTCTTAAGCTAGATTCTGTTCAGACTTCTCAATTTTTCCTCTTTCCTTAAGTCTACAAAAGCAGCATAGTGAGCCCAGGGGGCTAGTTATTTCTGGCTGTGAATTACTTTAAAATATTTCTAAATTAGTAAAGAATCTTTGGAACTGAGCTCCCTTTTTAATTCTTCAGTTAACTCCAAATTTTCAGCAAAACTACAAAAAAGTTTTTAACTCTTGATCCAAAATCAATGCTGTTGATTAAATAAATGACACCCAGGATCTTTAACTCAAGAATGAAGCATTCAAAGGTTTGATTGTATTGCTGTTTATTACTTTTGTCCTTTAGTGCACCCAGTTGCATGTGGTAAACCAGCTCTGAAAGAAAGAAAGAAAGAAAGAAAGAAAGAAAGAAAGAAAGAAAGAAAGAAAGAGGAAAGGAAAAGGAAAAGGAAAGGAAAGGGAAGAGTAAAAGAAAGAGAAAGAGGTGATTTAGAGCATTTGCCAATTTCTACAATGTAGTTGCACCATGGTTGATTTCAACCTACCCACATGATGTCACTGGGTAAGGAGTTAGGGAAAGAGACACAGCTGGCCCTTGTGCACCAGAGTGAGTCAGTTCCAACACCCTACAGGTACTCCTATTTCTTCTTTTTTCTTTGTTCTCAGATTTCGTGAAGATTGTACGACTTGCAATTTGACAATGGATCTGTTATATTTCATATATATATTATGAAAGTCTCAAACATAAAACATAATTATTTCAGTAGCTAGTAGCTATTCTCCTAAATCCAAACATTATATCAAGTTTATTTATAGTGTTTGTCATAAATTTCATGGTTAAAAATTTGTTGTGTCTTCCTAGTTTAAAAAAAAAAAGGAAACTAAATTACAAAATACCCCTACACATACAAAGTAGATTTTTGAAAAAGGCACAAATAGAGTGAGATTCTAAGGAGACAAAAGTAGGACAAAGGAAAAATAAAGTGTTGAGCAACTTTATTAGCACCACAAAATTCCCTACCCACCCCCAAGGAAAAAAGCTGTTCTGTTGTCAATACATGCTCATTCTGAGAGCCAAGTCAGGTGTATACCATGTAATGGTGATGTTAATGGTTTTTAGTCTTCTTTCTTTCTGTCATTTGATAAACCATAGTACATAGCACTTGGTCGCACTGAGTGAAAAGATGGATTTTAGACTTTTTGTTGTTCTCACTTGACCTTGTCTTAGCATATTTCTTTGACACTTCCTGCTCAAACATACTAACCCCTGGCAAGGGGATAAACTTATTGTTTATCAGACTTTGCTCATGGTCTTCACCCTCATACCCTTCCTGGAAATATGAAAATAAGTTAATAGACTGTCCTGTTGCTTTCTTGTCCTAAAGTAAGGATTCTGTGCAGTTAGATATAACGAAATCTTGAAGGCCTTCAAGTTTCAAACATAACTGTATTAATTATTCTTTGCTTGGAAAAAATCACAATTTTAAGTTCATAATGATAGCAACATGTTAAACTAGAAAGCCATATGAATTTCCAAAACTTGACCTAGACATTCTTGCTTAAAATTTCAACTAACTCTATCTTGTATTCTTCAAAACAGGAAAAATTAGGTTCAGAAGCTTAATAAGATGCCCTTATAGCCCAGAATGTTTTGGTTTCTTTGGAGATCTTCATGGTCCTACACTCTAAACCTGACTCTGTTGATAACTAGATGTTTCCAGGGCATAACATGGGATCTCGGAAAATTCCACGTCTACCAGCCTCGGCTCCCTTACATGTGAAATCAATGGTTTGACCTAGGTCAGTGTTTACTGGACTTTGTGGCTATGACCAGTTAATGGGACAGAGCTGACATTTAAAAAATATAATAGAAAAGGGAAAAAGAGGAAAAGGGACAGATAAAAGGAAATAAAAAACAAAGAGAAGGATGAGAGAGAAGAGAAAGGGTAGAGAAGTAGAGAAGGTGAAAGAAATGAGGGAATGAGAGAAAAGAGTAAAGAGAGATGAAAAGAAAAGATGAGAGAGAGAGAATGAAGAAGACAAGAGAAAATGAACAAAAACAAAACAAAACAAAACCAGAAATATAATGTGAAGAAGGGAGAAGAAAGAGAAGAGAACCAGAGAAGAGCATGGAAAAATGAGGGAGAGAGGACAAATAAACAGAAAGAGAAAAGCAGATCTCCTACAAAGAGCCCATGTAGTAAGACAAGTGTCGTTTAATGAAATTTCTGTTTCTGTTATAAGGTGCATACCTGTGTTGTGCTGCATGCTTGTATCACACAGTGATGTGAAATACACTTCTTATTGCATTAGTTTGAAAAAAAAACCAAAAAAACAAAAAAACCCAACAACCCTCAAATCCCCTGCCAGCCCAAATAGTCTAATTTCCTATGGTTTTTCAAAAGATTTTATTTATTTATTTGAGAGAGAGAGTATGAGAGAGGAGGTCAAAGAGAGAAGCAGACTCCCTGTGGAGCTGGAGCCTGATGCAGGCCTCGATCCCAGGACTCCGGGATCACAACCTGAGCTGAAGGCAGTGGCTTAACCAACTGAGCCACCCAGGTACCCTCCTATGGTTTTTTAAATTATATCTTTTATACTGGGACACCTGGGTGGCTCAATCGGTTAAGCGGCTGCCTTCGGCTCAGGTCATGATCCCAGGGTCCTGGGATTGAGCCCCATATCGGCCTCCCTGCCCTGCAGAAGGCCTGTTTCTCCCTCTCCTACTCCCCCTGTTTGTGTTTCCTCTCTCGCTGTCTCTCTCTTTCTCTGTCAAATAAAATAAATAAAATCTTAAAAAAAAAATTATATCTTTTATAAATGAAAGATTTCATTTAAAGGAGAATTAAATGATAGAAAGCAAGCATGTTTAAAAAAATGTTACAACTACTGATATGCAATTCTAACCTTTCAGAAAGTTAGGTATCAAAAAAAAAAAAAGTTAGGTATCAGCCACCAAAAAAGGACTAAATCAGGTTTTCGCAGACAACACCTCAGGAAAAACAAAATCTGGAGAGAGGAAAAAAACTCACACACACTTTCCAGATCAAGTCTCAGGATGAAAAGCACCTCTCCCTTAAAGTGAAAAGCAAATCTTGCCAATAAATCTTGAGTGAAGTCCTCCTAAGTTATAGGTTAAACCATTCTCCCAGAGCCTTGACACCACATGGATTTGGCTTCTAAAACTACGCCAAAGACAACGTTAATCCCAGCAAGATAACAGCCTGCAGACTCTCCCTGTGGCTCCTGTGAACTACATTTCATCATGTGGTATGTATTGTGTCCTCTGTGGAAAGTTTGGGCATTGAAAGGTATACTTGTGCCTCAGCTTTAGAAGCAGCTTAATACTGTTTAATCACCCCCCCCCCCCATTTCTAGAAGAGATTGGTTGCAAGACAAAGATTTGAGCCTGTGGAAATTCTCAAATGAGTATTAACTATACACTGTTGAAAATGAAAAGTACAACATACTACTACATTCAATTTAAGGCAAGTAAAAATTTTGTAAAGTAGTCTGTAACTTTTTACTTTCAATCATAATGATCAGTAGACCTGTAGCATTTAGCCATTCCATTTATAATCAGTGGTTTGTACTTGTTGACAAGACACACTGCAATTGCTCTCACATTTTAAAATATATGAAAATTTTGTTTCCTTGGTCCTTTTAAGAGTTCTTTGAGAGAAAGCATTATGTCTCATAGTTCCTCATTGCCTTCATACACTCAGCTTTTAATCACAATACACAGAGAAGATATTCAGTAAGTCTGTGAAATAAACTTTTTTTTAATTGCTAACTGTGGTTTTTCCTATAGTTGATTACTAAGATAACAAAGAGTAAAACAGTTCTTTGAAAAATCTACTTTTGTGTGGGGCACCTGGGTGGCTCAGTGGGTTAAGCCTCTGCCATAGGCTCAGGTCATGATCCCAGGGTCCTGGGATCAAGCCCCGAATTGGGCTCCCTGCTCAGCAGGGAGCCTGCTTCCCCTCTCTCTCTGCCTGCCTCTCTGCCTACTTGTGATCTCTCTCTGTCAAATAAATAAATATAATCTTTTAAAAAAAAATCTACTTTTGTGGAGGAAAACTTTTCAGAGTATTTTCATGAGTTCTAGCAAGTACTACTGTTCTACTTGATGTCATAACTTACAAGCCACAATACCTCCATCACATTTAAGAGAGAGACCCTGAATACTGATAAAACTAAAATACGTCTTGGCCATGATCAGTTAACAAAGCTAATAAAGAATATTATTAAATAAAAAAATCAACAACATTTCACAATAACATGATTATTGTTCAGATGTCTCTCTTACTAAACCATGAAGCACAGACATTATCTTTTCCACCTTGGTATCTCCAGCTCAGTAGTAAGGCATTTAATAAACATTTAAAGAATTGAATTAAATCTACCACTCTCGAGATTGCTGGTTTTAACAGAATAGAAGCAAGAATTATAGAAGTTATAAAGCTCAAAAAAGAGACCAGATAGTAAATTTAGGCTATAAAAAAACATAGCTCTTACTTCTCCTTTCTGAAGTTTCCCTAAAGAACCAGAGCATTACTGTTCAAAAAGTAAAGTTCAATAATGCTCAATAAAGAAATCTCAAGGACTGAACACATAGGATATAAGGAGGTGACATTTTTAAAGGGCTTATAAAAGTCCTTAGCATATCATAAGTACTCAATATTTCTTTTTTATAAATACAAATTATTCACTAATTTAAAGACAAATAAGGGCCAATGAAAATTTGTAGTACATAAATACATTCACAGTCCTATTTGCTCTAAGCATTTTAATTCATATCAGAGTCAATCCAAACAGGTCACTGAAATGATTTTTCTAAACAAGTCATTAAACTTTTTTATTTATAAAAGGTATGCTGTTTTTTCATTAAGATTACCAACTTTAATCAAGCAAGATTTGAATAGCCAATTAATTCATCAACTATTAACTCCTTAAATTGGATAGCCTGAACCTCAGTCAGATCAATGCCTGGAGAATTCAGCACACTATTTCCTAAATTTCCATCATTGTAGAGAATTCATGGAGTCATGAGCTAAATATTTTAGTACCATTCATTTCAGATATGTTTTTTTAGTATTTGCCTCATTAAGTGATGAGCATACAAAAGAAGAAAAAATAATACTTTTGATTGTCTCCTTTGTCCATTAAAATGATTTAAGATTTCAACTATTCAATTCAGCAATATTCAGTAAACATCCACCATGTATGAGACACCAAGCTAGACTTGCTGGGAATGTAAAAATGAACATGACCTCTGTCTTCAAGGATTTTATGATCTTGTTGGAAGGATAAGACATGTAAGATGGGCTAAAATATGGTAGTAGTATAGTAGCATGTGGTAAGTCCTATAAGAAAAGCACCAAGGGCTGTGTAAGCTCAGAAGAGAAAAAGAAGGCTTTAGTTCAGGCAGGAGATAGGGGTAGAGGTGATCAGGGAACTAGACTTAATGGAATTCTAGATTTTTGAAGGCAAAGATGAATTTGAGGACAAAAATAGGCATTCCAAGTAGAAAAAAAAAAACCAATATGATAATTGACATGGAGACAGGAAGGAATGATCATGTTCAGGAAATAACATGTAGGCAAGTGTGCTTAACTATCTAGCAAAAAGAAAATCTAGAAATAAGAGTAGGAACCATTTCATGGATGGCCATGAAATTCAAGCTAACAACTTTGAACTTTAAAAACCATCCACACATTGATATTCCCAAATGTACATTTCTAGTCCTTATCTCCCTTTTGAATTACAGACCTGTATGTCCTATTGCCTACTCAATATCCCCACCTGGATCTCTAATGAGTATTTCAATTCAACACTTCAACACTAAACTCCTGAATTTCCCCCTCATTCCACTCACCATATTCTCACTCTTACCCTCCACTGTTACCTGTTCTACAATTTTCCCAATGAACGGCAACTCCATTTTCCCAGTTGCTTGAGTCAAAGTCCTTGAAGTCATTTGAAAGTGACTTCATTCCCCTTCATTCCAAATCTCTTTGGCTCTACTTTCCCATTATATCTGGAATCTAACAATTTCTCACTACTTTTACTGCCCTGGGCCAAGTTACCAAAGTTACTTGCCTAAATAACCTTCTCATGGTCTCCCAGTTTCTACTCCTGCCTCCTTCAGTCTATTAGCAATACAATATCCAGAATAATTCTGTTAAAACCAAAGTCAGATCATGCTACTCAAAGTTGCCTCACATTCCACTTAAAGAGCAAAGTCCTTACAATGATATAAAAGGCCTTCTCTGTTCTCATTTCCTATTCTTCTCCATTTTGTTCACCCTCAAAAATTACCCCATACCCACCAGCCATGGTGGCCCCTTGATATTCCTTAAATAGAGGTGACTTCCTCCTACTTATGAGTCTTTGCATCTGCTGTTCCCTCTGCATGGAAGTGTCTCACTCCAGATACACACTTGACTGAACTTGCTTTCTTTCCTTAAAGGCTTTGCTCAAGCAAACTATTTAAAACTGTATTACCTCGGGGCGCCTAGGTGGCTCAGAGGGTTAAAGCCTCTGCCTTGGGCTCAGGTCATGGGCTCAGGTCCTGGGATTGAGCCCCGTATCGGGCTCTCTGGTTAGCAGAGAGCCTGCTTCCTCCTCTCTCTCTGCCTGCCTCTCTGCCTACTTGTGATCTCTTTCTGTCCAATAAATAAATAAAATCTTTAAAAAAAAAAAACTGTATTACCTCTTTCTCCTTCTCTATTTTTCCTGCATAGCAGTTCTTATGACATGCTATAATTTCACTTTTCTCATTTATGCCCGCCTTCCCCCACTAGAATGTAAGCAAAGAAGAAATTTTCATAGATTGCCATTCCTCAAAGACTGGTGTCAGAAATATAAATGCTCAATGACAATGTATTAGGTAAATCAAAATCATTGGCAACAAGACACAGTTCGATTCAACATCTCTGAGAAGATAAGCACAATGAGGAAAATACTTTGGAATGAATGTGTGAAGTGGAGACAAACAGACTGAAGGTGAGGAGACAATTTAAGACTATATTTCAGCAGCTTGGGCATGAAGTAATGATAATCTGAATCATGTTGGTAACCGTGGAAATGAAAAATGGAAGCTAGATATGAGACATTTGAAGGTAAATTGGACTAGAATTGACAATTACAAGATGTGTGAAGAAAAGCCAAGATCAAATGACCTGAAGTGATGTCATTTATAAGAACAGGAACTATAAAAAGAGAGGCAGACAACAAGTACATGGAAAGATGCTCAACATCACTAGTCATTAGGGAAATGCAAATTAAAACCACAGTGAGATATCGCCACATGCCTGTTGGAATGGCCATCATCAAAAAGACAGGAGATAACAAATGCTGGCATGGATGTAGACAAAAGGGAACCCTTGAACTCCTGATGGGCACATCAAACTGGCACAGCCATTATGGAAACTGGCACAGCCATTATGGAAAACAGTATGGAGGAACCTCAAAAACTTAAAAATCAAACTACCATATTTCTCTAGCAGTTCCACTTCAGGGAATATATCCGAAGGAAATGAAAACATTAACTTGAAAAGAAATCTGCACCATGATGTTATAGCAGCATTTTTTTTTACAATAGCCAAGATATGGAAATGACCCAAGTGTCTTATAACAGATGAGAGGATAAAGAAGTTGTGGTGTATATATACAATGGAATATTATTCAAGCCATATAAAAACAAGAAAATTCTGCCACCTGCAGCAACGTGGATGAACCTTGAGGGTGTGAAATAAGTGAAATAAGTCAGAGAAAGATAAATACTGTATGATCTCACTTGTATGTGGAAACTAAAACAAACAAAAAAATCTCATGGAAAAATAGATAGGCTCAGGTCATGATCTCAGGGGCTTGGGATAGAGCCCCTCATTGGGCTCTGTGCTCAGTGTGGTGTCTGCTTCAGGATTCTCTCTCTCTCTCTGCCCCTCTCCCTGCTCTCTTGCTCTCTCTCTCTCTCTCTCTCTCAAAATAAATAAATCTTTTTTAAAAAAGCAAAGAAAATAACTTTTTTTCTTTATTTTTTTGCTTTTTCTTTATATTAAATCTATATGAGATAATGGGTGCTAACCAAACTTGATGCAATAATTTTTTCATAGTATGTATATGTAGGTTAAATCATTATGCTATACACCTTAAACTTATACAGTGATGTATGTCAATTACATCTCAATAAAAACTGGAAGAAAGGCAGATTTACAAAGAAATGATATCAGTTGTTCATTCTGGATAACATCCTGAACAAACAAACAAACAAACAAAAGCAATCTTAACCTAATTAATTCATGTCAGAAATAAGGATGCTAGAATTTTCTTTGACTCTCATTTCTGAAGATCTTACTGTTTTTCATATTCAAATGCAATCCAACTCTGGAACAAAGATGCTTAGTCATTAGTTTAAGTGGTTTGGCATGTGTTACTTCTACTAAACGCGGCTTCTTTTGGAAACCACAGTACCTCTGGGTAGCAAGCAAGAATACTTTAAAAAAAAAAGCACCTGGGAGGAAATGGTTTTTATTTTTTTCCTCTCCAAGTCACACAGTCACCATTTCACACTCTAAGTAAAGATACCACCCATTCTCCTGAGTTAGATCACCATGGCCATATTTGGGCTCAGACACTTTCAGGCGTTATCTATACACAAGTGGAAATAGCCATGCAGACCGAAATTATACTTTTTTTTTTTACTACAACTGTTAAATGGTATATGAAAAATGTGATTCACTCATGAAGACCACTTTGATAAATGCAATAAAAAGAATTATCTGTCAGCCATCCATCATTACAAATAAAATCAACAGTTTTCCCACATTTTTGCTGTGCCACACAGAGCCTGTCATGTACAGTAGAATGTTGGTCCCACAAAAGGATAACATTGCATGACTGGCTTTATGCCAGTCAAGGTATCATATTTGAAGACTTTCTTATTTTCCCACTTAAAAAATCCAAAATGTAGACTTGTAATAATGTTTTTTCAGGGGGATTTTTCAACAAATTTTTTACGGGCACTTAGCAATCATGTCATTTATTTTATTTCAGAGATCCATTCTTAAAACATAGAAGTTTAGAGATGAAAAAAAAAAAAAAAAACAACCTTTATTTACGGATGAGGCATTTGTGGCCCCAGGGATTAAGTGATTTGCCAAAGGTGATTCAGCAAATTATTGGTGATCATTAAGAGAACCAAGGCCACTGTTTTACTTCTAAAATAAATCAAGAGGCAAGTTTGGCTAAAGTGTCTCAAGATTCAACATTGTGTCTTCATAAGAAATTATAAATTTCTCTTTCATTTTTAAAATTCTTTTCTGTAAACAACTTAAATACTTGGCTATAAATAAGTAGGTAATTATTGTTCATATTTATATATTCTTAACTTAATAATATAATAGTTGTCATATAAATACATTTAAATGTTTTTTATAGATAATTAGCTGAAGATATCAAGCTTGAAAGGAAAAGTACAGAAATTTAAAGATAAGTAGTCATAAATCAAGATAAAGGGCTAATGAGGATTATAATACAAGTCAAAGGAGGAAAAATGATCTAGTTTATAAAACCTTAAGAAAATATGAACAGTGTGAATGGAAATATACCTGTAACTTCCTACATATGCCTCTTCAACAACATGGATTTTCCCCCAGATGCCAGAGTCCACAAATTGAGACAAACTAAACAAATCATAGCTTGAAACACCCACAGAAAATGTTGAAATAAAGATTCCCTCCACATTTTAAGCAATTACTGTCTAAAGAAAGGGTTCAGAGTGTTGCCAAGGATGCTGCTTAGTAAATACTTTAAATTCCTTCCACTTGAGAGAGAAAGGATCCAAAGTATATTAGCCTCTCCCCTCCCCCTCTAGTGAATTAATATTCCATGATATACACCATCACTGCTGATGGGGGCACCTCTTTTCAATGAGCAGAGATCAGCAAATGGCTATTTCACAAAGAATAAAAATATAACCTTGTAATTTTAATGCGTGTTTATGTTAAAAAAAAATGTGGCAGATCCATGTTAATAAACCTTGCTAGGGAAAAAATAAAATAGTTGCTAAGCCATGGTGAGTAATTAGCCTTTTAGCATCCCCTTTCTTCAAGAATGCTTCCTCCTGTGCTGGTTCTTTTAAATAGCTCCAGTCCTGGCTGCCTTTGTTGGGCTTCGAAATTGTTCACATATGAGAAAAATTAAGCTCTCATTTAACAGAGACACATGCCTGTCAAGACCAGAGGAACAAAGACTAGTCCCTGGGGCCTGTTCAGCTCCCAGAGGCTGCCACTCATTCTGTTAGCAATGCTTACCCTTTACAGAATGTGTATAAAACCCAATAAATCATTTCATCTGCTGTGCTTAATACACGAGAGCTCAGACCATTTTTCAAAGTGTTTTCTCTTCCTCATACAACTTCACAGCTAGTTAGTCAAAAAAAAAAGGGGGGCCTCCTATTGGTTTTTTGTTTTGTTTTGTTTTTCCACATGCAATAAGCCTTTTCTAGTCAAAAAGGTAATGAGAATGTTCCCAAACACCGTTGGCATAAACGGAGAGGCAGTATCTTCTTAGATTTCTTCCCAGATATCTTTCCTACACTTTATGGTTAATAATGAGAATACCCATTTTGTGAATTACCAGTACATCTCCCAGCTGCTTTTCAACCTACATTCAGGAGCTAGCTCTGGCAAATCTGAAATGGTTAAGGACCAGAACTGGACAGACTCGCTGTCCTATTTTTTTTTTTTTTAAGATTTTTATTTATTTATTTGACAGAGAGAGATCACAAGTAGGCAGAGAGGCAGGCAGAGAGAGAGGAAGGGAAGCAGGCTCCCTGCCAAGCAGAGAGCCCGATGCGGGGCTCGATCCCAGGACCTCGGGATCATGACCTGAGCCAAAGGCAGAGGCTCAACCCACTGAGCCACCCAGGCGCCCCTCGCTGTCCTATTTAAAGCCAATACATGTTGCCCCTTTGGAACCTCAGCCACCATGTTCTTTCAGGTTGGAGATTAAGACCACTACTTACAAAGGCAGTTCTTTTTACTAGGAAAATAAAATGGCCTTATAAACCCAACCAAAATATCCCCTCACACATTCTCATTTCCAAAGAAAATAAGATGATCTTTGAGCCTTCTTCAGGAGAAAAGACAATGTTACCTTTTACACAGAAATCTCTGTACTGTCCCCTACCTCATTCCCTTACCTACTCCTCCCCCTGGGGAAAAATATGGAGGCTCTGATGAAAGACTAATGACCAGACTTTAAAAGCCTTCTAGTCTAGACTTCTCTTATCCAAAGTAGAGAGGGGGAACGGCTGTGGGGAAATGAGTATCTTTCCACAATTATTAAAATAATTACTTTATTCAAAAGTAAAATGCTTGTTTAACCTGTGTTGCATGGAAAGCAAACTTACCAAGGATTTACTCCAGCAATGTTAATCTTTCCACAGAAACACCGGGAGTTTCAGGGCTGACAGCTTCAATCCCCAAGATGCTATGAACCCCAAAATAATAAGAAGCTGGTAGCACAAATAACTTCACCCTGCTCAGCGGGGAAAGAAAGCAGATCTGGATTTCATAAGTAAAACCAGATCTATACAATGGTTATATGGTAAAGCCCCGCAATTAATGTAAACCATAAACAGTTCAAGAAGCCAGCACTGCGGTAGTTTCTCCAAAATAGGTTTCACTCATATCTAGTTAGATACTAATCAGATGTACAACTGGCACAAATGCTTTGTACAAACACAGATAACTGTACAGATGCTTTAGTACAAAAGAAAAAAAAATGAGATGGAAGTGCGTTAGACTCTTTTACATTCATATTTATGTATCATTCCCGAATGATTTATCATTTTTCAAATAATAAATTATTTTCATTTTTAAACCACAAATCACGTCCTGCAGGCCTTAGCAGATGCAGTGTCAGAATGTGGTAGTACAACAAATTAAATAACCCTTGAAAAAATAAAACAAAGTTTATTTATAAAAAATGACATTAAGGTGAACTGCCTAATAAGAACATGGATTTGCTTAAATAAAACATTATATGGTTCTGTTTTAGATTCATCCCTAAAGCCCTGAAAGATATTAGAATTTTAGTGAGTAATTACCCTATTTACTTCAAACAAAATGGGAGGAAATCAGAAAACCATATTAAACTCTACCACACATCAGAAATGAAATTCTCTCATTTTTTATCTTGCAACGCAATAAATAAATTGTAGTTGGAAAATTTATTGAGACTAGACGATGAAACCTAACAAGCTAGAAATCAGGATATGGCCGAAAGAATATCCGTATCAACATTATGCTTCAAGCAGTAAACC
This sequence comes from Lutra lutra, assembly GCF_902655055.1. Classification (NCBI taxonomy): domain Eukaryota; kingdom Metazoa; phylum Chordata; class Mammalia; order Carnivora; family Mustelidae; genus Lutra; species Lutra lutra. Next base: position 70,982,037 of record NC_062287.1, read on the forward strand.
CACTTCTAGAAAGCATAACCAAGTAGTCTCCCCTTCACAGCTTAATTGTTTTCAGACAGTCTGAGCCTCACTCAGCACCACCCCCACAGTTAGACAAAATTCTAACTACTTAACACATCTCTTTTCAAATGAAAATGCAACACTTGGGGTGAAAACAAGAGAGACTAGGAAAAGGTGTGACATGCTATATATGCCACTGACATAATTCTACACAAGGATATGTTGTAATTTCCTGCAATTAATACTTCAGCAAAGCTATAAGGATTTTTTTCCCCCAAAATTATAATATTTCACTAGCAACACTAAAATGAAGTTTGTGTCACCCTTTCCATTATATAGCCCTAATGGCAGGAGTTTGTCATTGGCTGCAGAAATGTGTTTGGTGTAGACTGAAAGCAGGCATTTATAGGCCCTCTTCCTAAATATGTTTTTCTAAGAATCCCCGATAGTCATCATTTCATGTGGCAGGCATTACAAGCCATCCCAATACCCCACAAAGGAAACATGAATTTGACCTCATCATTTAAAACCTTTCAATGGTTTAAAATGCGAACATTCGGGCGCCTGGGTGGCTCAGTGGGTTAAGCCGCTGCCTTCGGCTCAGGTCATGATCTCGGGGTCCTGGGATCGAGGCCCGAGTCGGGCTCTCTGCTCAGCAGGGAGCCTGCTTCCCTCTCTCTCTCTCTGCCTGCCTCTCCATCTACTTGTGATCTCTCTCTGTCAAATAAATAAATAAAATCTTAAAAAAAAAAATTAAAAAAAAATAAAATAAAATGCGAACATTCCTAGGGGGGACATGGCTTATGCTGTGGCCAAATCTGACATTTGCCTGCAACCTTCTTAGGCAAAATTGTCTACTACTCTCCATTTCCCAAGGACCAGAGTTAATTCCCTTCATCCAGAGTCACAGGAGGTCAATAGTGACAAGGAGTTTCTGCAATAATCCTATACAATGATCTTTGTTCTAAATATATGGAAAATGAAAATCATTGCAGAAGAATAATTTTCCAGAGGTTATGTAGTCACTAGCCAAACAAAAACTAGACACAGACATCCTGAGTCCAAGTCTAGGCTTCTTTCTGCCACCCTACACTGCTCTAATACTATTATCTCCCAGTTGGGATCATATACCTTCTAAAGGAGAGAGAAGAACAAGTTCTGCTGTGAGTAGATCAGCTATCATCTCCATGGATCCCTTTTTACTAGGCTTGAAATCATGGCCTCCCTGAGCCAACAGGAACATACAAGTCTGTGGGATTAATTCAGTGTCCTAGGCAAAGATGGTTGGCAAAACAAGGAAGAGATGGAATGTCTTTAGTAAAATAGTCTGACACTACTGGAAATATCTGTACCTGCACATTTTTTTCCAACTATTTGGAGACCTGGTGTTTTTTATTAACTGGAAGCTCTATAGTTTAACTATGATTCTATTATAAAAAGACATTTGCCTTAAAGATTGTACACATAATCACTTGAGGTATACAGTATATCCGATAGATGTTATATCACAAATCAGGTCTCCACAGTCAGGTCCAATCTTACTGAGAAAGAAAGATAACTGTACTGATATGGAAGCCAAGTCCTAAACATAGAATTCCAATGACCTCTTCTAGTGGATCGCCAATGATCTGAATTTCCCTCCGACAGGGGATCCCCAGGAATTCCAGTGATGTATTTCTACCTTAAAACAGAGACCCTGGAAGGGCCCTGCCAGAGACCAGTGTATCTCACAATCTCCAAAAAAACAAATCAGACAATCTTAACAGGAAAACAGCCATTGTATGGAGGCCATCTTCGAGAGCTCAACATCATTTTTCTTTGCTCTGGTTTCCACCCTTGCACTATAGATACTCCAGCCATGGGCTGGAATCCCTCCAACGTCAGACTACATGCTTGCTCTATCATTGTGGATCTGACCTGGTCTACCTGATCTGAGAAAAACCTCTGGCTAGAACCAATAATGAATACTACTATCTCACTTTTGCCTGCTCCTCTGGACTTTTCTTTCCTTTTTAAAAATATGTATGTATTTCTTATTTTTCTTTTCTTATAATTCTTTTAAGATTTTATTTATTTATTTGACAGAGAGAGAGAGATCACAAGTAGGCAGAGCAGCAGGCAGAGAGAGAGGGGGGAGCAGGCTCCCTGCTGAGCAGAGAGCCTGATGCAGGGCTTGATTCCAGGGCCCTAAAATCATGACCTGAGCTAAAGGCAGAGGCTTAACCCACTGAGCCACCCAGGTGCCCCATGTATTTCTTATTTTTCTTATTTTAAGTAGGTTCCATGCCCAGTGTGGGGCTGAAGCTCACTACCCTGAGATCAAGAGTCACATGCTCCACTAGGACTGAGCCAGTCAGGTGCCCTGCTCTCTAGGCTTCTCCTTGGAGCATCCCAGCTCATCCAACTGTGTCTCTACTCCATCTAACCTTCAAACGTAAAATCTAGAAACCTGAGTCCACACAAAGTATTACAAAGAATTACACAGAGTAGGATAGAGAGAAAAACTTGGAACTACATTTTCCTTTTCTGAAGCCTCCTTTCCTCATTACTGAGCAAGGTGACAGCTTCCTGTCAATGTGCACTTCCTTCCTCTCCAACATCTTCTGCTGTTAAGCTCATTCTTCCACCACTATATCCGTGCTGATTCCTTCAAGCCCGCCTCCAGCTCCTAAACCGATGATCAGCTCCTAAACCGATGATCTGGGAGCTATCATGACATTCTCGATTCTCAGTGAAATGCAAGTCAGGAGGAAGGAGAAGCTGACAGCCACAGGATGAAAAAAGGTCCTTTAGGACAGACAAATACATGAGCCAGCAGCTGGAGAGCTCTCCTCTCCTTGAAGTTTTAGGCCCCACATTGCCTCCTCAGGCACCATTCAATTATAGGAATCCTAAAGAGCCTTGTATTTAACTAATTCTCTGTACATTAACAAATAACAGCTAGCTCCTGAAACAGTGAACTAGGACTTACTTATATCTTTTATCAAAGATATAATACAAATTTGGGTAACTGGTTCCTGACATCATCACAACTTTCAAAAAGGAAAAAAGTCACTAGACGACCAACTGAAACTAAAATCAGCTTTCTTGGCTCCCCCACCCCTTTCCTATGAATACTACAACTAAAGAATGCATAAAGGCGCAGCCAACCTTTGTGCGGCTGGGAAATGAAGGACGCTAGTCCAGTACGGAATAAGCCAGGCCTGCTACGAGTCCTTTACAGTAGTTTGTCCACCTTGTCAGATGTTCCAGCAGCAGCTAAGTCACCCAGCTGACAGCCCTTTCCATCTGCACTAATTTCAGCCACTGTAGAAAATTCAAATCTTTTACCGAAATGTATGTTCAACAAAAGTCCTGACTATGCCCTGACTGAGGATGGACTTGACCCTGTCTTCTGATCCGTGAATTCCTTGACTTTCATTGTTTAATGTTACAACTTCAACATTTTCTTAATGGATCGGGTGTTAGATAAAATGAATCCAGCATCTCACAGTGAGACCCTGATCCCTTTTGCATCATTTATTTTCTTTTATTTTGAACAAGTAGAACTATCTGACTCTAACATTAATAACTTTGAGTGGGAGTTACCTTATGTGAATTAAAAATGGTTATGTCAGTACATCCCTTCAGAATTTAAAAGATATTTCCCTGTGCTATATCAAGAGTCACACAGTATATCAATTTTTATTTCCCATCTCTCAAGTCTGGTATGCATACTGTTTAACTTCTTAAATTCTAAGTATAGACATAATTCACAAAAGCTGGGCAAATGCTTGACTTACAGGAGATGGCATACACAAGATTTATATGAACAACTTTATTTTAAACAAGAAAGACTTTTGCATTTTGTGCTGCTACATCACGTAACTTCATCTGTGTTTTTTTTTTTTAGCTATAAAATAAATTGGAAAGGTTCGTTTACTGTCCCTCTAACTTCGCAAGCACTATTGATCTAATAGGAAAGCCCATTTTGTTGTAAAAGGTGAGAATCTGACCCTGTTTTCCAGAATAAAATGCCGGGCTCTCTTTTAGACAATCTCCAGGTAGCCCTAATTCTTGGCCAACTACTTCTGAGTGCCTGATAAACCTACTCTCCTCTCACTGACAATTGAAACAGCCCACATTTGGCAGCCAGAGAAAACTATTGCTCTTTCTTTCCCTTTAGATTATCATGGTCATAATAGATTTAAGCGCATTGACATTGATTACCCTATATTCACATCGCTAATTTGTGGGTCCTAAATATGCATATGTATATAGATACAAACATACTTATAAACACAGATACTATATATAGATAGATAGATAGATAGATATATTCTTCTCTATAAGGTACTCTGAAATGATACTTGCTAAAAAACAGCAACAATAAAAATACTGATAGATACTATGCATTGAGCACATACTAGAGGTTTTATATGAGGCTCTCTAATCTCACAACTAGTAAGGTACTATTATTATCCATCTATTACTATTAAAATGTAGACTCAGAGGCATTAAGAAACTTGTCTCATACCTAGTAAGTAGCAAAACAGATCACTGACCTAATTAGTAGTAGAACTGGAATTTAAATCTGGATTTATTTAATCAATACCTGTGCTAGTTCCCTAACAATTTTAAATTACAAACCCTCTGAAATAATGCATCACATTCTCTATACTTTCTACTTATATGTACAAATCTAGCTTAAAGGTGCATTCAGGTTCGTACATTCCACAAGTATATCAAGATGTGGTCAATTTTGTAGAGAATTTTTTTGAAAAAACACATATAAAAATAAATAATGGATTGATTTCCTGGATCATTTTGTTTAAGTAGTAACTGAGAATTTATTTTCTAATAGTTTTTATATTATTATGAAATGCTATCCTTCATTTTTATTTTAAATACCACCTCCCAAAGGAAAAAAATATTCTGATCTCAACACATTCTTGTTTTGCCAGTATACCTATATATAAATAAAAATCAAGTTATTAGAACAATTAACTAAACTTATTTAAGTTGTTTAAACCATGATCCTTCATAAGATTTCTAGCTTTTAAGTAAAACAGTTGTGACCAAAGTCAAAAGTATATTTCAGCTGCTAAAGAATTATTTGTTTAATCCATGTCCAACCCTCTATTTATGTAGATATAGATAGCTATTGATATAAATATAGATACACAGATGTTAGACAGGTAAATAGATAGATGGCCCAAACAACTTAGAGTTCACATTTAATCATTAAGTCTGTATTACACCATCTAAAGCAGTATTTCTCAGTCTTGGTTGTCCTCTAGTAACTCTAGAAAGTTTTTAACCATTTTCTACTAGAACTGTACCCCAGACCAATTAAATCAGAATCTCTGGGATGGAACCCAGGCATTAGAATTTTTAAAAGGCTTCCAAGGGATTACAAGGTATAACCAAGATTGAGAACCACTGGCATCAAATGCTGTCACTCACTGCTCACTTTTGTCAGCTGGAGAAGGTAGCTGTAAAGAAAAGTATTCACATTAAAGGTGACCGACCCTCAGCATAAAGACATATCACTTTACCCCCAGAAAGTAAAATAATTAACTATCTAAGAAGTTTATATATAAACACCAAAAGAGTCACTCAGCCATGAATACATTTCATACTACACTATAGGAAGATTCCAATTATGTTCTTTTTATCTCTTTCCTTGTGGGTATATACCCATAGTTGTAGTAGTTCTGGGATATAAACTGATTCTAATGGCAAATCTTCAATTTTTTTTCTGTTTAAGGACAAAGAGAATGTAATGAGATTTTTAGATGTTAGGTGTTATTATCCACATTTTACAAACTAGGAAACTGAAGTGCACGAAGATTTATTCAAGTCATAAAAAGGGCAAATTGAGACACAACCTGGAATGTTGGAAAGAGCACTAGACTAGGAGTCAAGAAAGTTGGTTTCACTCATAGGTCAGACAATATTTAACTTTTCAAGATTGGACAAGTCTGGAGTTTCGGTTTTCTTCTATAAAGTACAGGATTTGGACTGGAGAAAAAGTTCCAAAGAAGTTCTAAAGAAAAACAAAACTGGGAATATATGGATATATATATATATATATATATATATATATATATATATATGACATTCCCATATATATGGGAATGTCTTATTTTACCAAATGGAAAACAAAGAAACAAAGTACATACCATCCATTATCACCTTCACTTCATAAAAAGAAAAAGCATTTTAATTCCAAAGGAGGTAAAAAAAAAAACAATAAACCCATAATGTGAGGGTTATCTTTAAATATAGCTTAATGATAAACTCACAGTATTGTTGTCCACCAGGAACAGCCACCCACCCTCACCCCACCCCATGAGCAAATGAGAAGCATGAGGACTTCCATATGATGTTTCAAGTTTAGCCTTCTGTAAAGTGGAAGCAGTGTGAAGGGGGATCTTTTAATACCTCTTAGTGTAGTACTTTTTCAGAGCTTTCCCAAAAGTTATCATTAAAGACCATTTTCAAAATTTTTGCCATACCCAAGTACTCAACAGTTATTTGCTTAAGGTTTTAATTTAAATTGACTCTTTTTTTTTTTTGCTTAAATACATTTATTTCAAAAGGAAACTTAATAGCACTACCTCAAATAGAAACCTAAAATCTCTTGTTATAAATACAAGATAACCAGGTAAGTACGAAAATCAAAGTTTTATTTTATTTTATTTTATTTTATTTTATTTCATTTTATCTGTAGCTAAATGCTGTTGCCTTCAGAGACTCTGAAACTAAGATGCTCTTTCACTCTCTCTCTCTCTGTCTTTCCTACAGAGAGAGATTAGCACATCCTAGAAAGGTATTAAAGACTAACATTAAACTGAGCTCTCAATGTAATCAAAGACGTCAAGAAAAAAACAGAAGAGTGCTGCCTTTTCCCCATGGGATTGATTCAGTGTTATGTAATGGCAATGTCACATGCCAGCACCACCTGTGTCATCTGCCCATTCCACTCCATACCCTCCTGCCTTTGAAGAGGTCATGTACTCTCCCTTTTTCACTAATCCCAGAAAGAAGCAAAGACTTTGGTTTCCCAGAATTTTTAGTATCAGTAGTTTGAGAAAGAGCCGGGGAGTGGAGTCAGAGATAAGTATAAGCAGGTAAAATAGACAAGGGAGGGTCACCTAGAGAGGGTAAGGGTAACTGAAGCCCCAGTGCCTCGAAAGCATTGAGATTCAGGTTCTGGTCTGCTGAGCCATCTCTGCTATGGGCCACATTTAGAAAACAAGTAGAAGGCTGATTAATAACTCCATACAGTAAGTAACTCACAGAATGTGGGCAAGTATCACTTCTTATTTTTAGATCCACTCCAACTTTAACAGTCTAGCATGGCTAAATCAGAGTTTCTAATCCACAGAGAATTTAAATTTTTAGCTGGGAAGGCCCTTGCTCTTCCTGAATTATAGCAGCTTTACCTATTCTTTATAATTCAGAAACTTCATTATTAAAATGTTTGAAGCAAACTATGGAGCATCTATCATTACTTAAAAAGTTAATTAGATTACATAAAAGAAATAATCAGATTTGCATTTTTATCTTGGTTTTAAACTTCCAAAGAAGATCACAACGGCCTGCCTGTGGGCAATTAAAAACAGCGAACAGCAGAGAAATAGAGGAGACAGGGTCTGTTTTTCCTGGCGAATTCATGATTGAAGATAGAATTACAAAATATTTTCAGGGCTTGCTGAAGCTGGGGGCTAATCCTCGACTTCTAAGCTTTGTTTATAACTCTCATTTCATTGCAAGAGAGTATCAGATCCACGTACAGTGCCAATAGTGGTATCGAATTGCTTCCAGCGGGTTTATTTAGTCCTGTTCAGAGGCTGTTGGAAGGAGATTCGTTACCTGATCAATAACACATAAAAGAACTATTGGCTAGAGCCAAAACAGGAGCACTATAATTGCTTTTTGTTTATCAATGTTAAATACAATTAACAGAGATACAACGTAGGACAGAGCGACTCCGTGAGACTGGAGGGCTCCTGACTTTCATCAGGCTTGTGTCAGCTCCGACAGCCATCTCCAGAAGACAATAAATGCCAAGGCCCAGCTCTTAAAATTAGAGGTCACTTAGATACTTAATGATGAAGCATATTCTCAAATATATATCTATTATTATTATCTTAGCAAAAAATTAATTAACCAGGTCATACAGGCCATGAAGGCTAATGTACAAAGTAATTATTTCTGATCCTTAGACAACTACTACACATAAAAAGGTAGTCCTTATTCTGCTCAGCAGATACCTGAAATGCCTATAGTTAATCATACTGAAGGAAAAAAAAGGCACGGTTTATCTCCTTATAAGGTGAGAGTAGGTCTCAAATTATTCTCTTTAATGGTTTAAGAACAATCATCTCCTTTTTTATAATATTAGCCTCTCTCCTGGTTAGCAGACAGGAGGAAAAAGAATGCATATCGAATGGTGCTCTATCCCATGACAGACACACAGAGACACACAAAATATATGAAAAGCACACAGGAATATATTATAGCCAAAATAGAAAATACTGTGTATGAAAAATACTCGTATACTCTCAAGAGCAAAATGAAGCTTCAGGGAGGAGAAAAACACTTGTAAATAAGCAGCCTGTAATACAGCATTTAAAGTAGAAAGCTTTCAGATGAGATAGAGTATGTGGAAAGCAGCAGCAATGGCATTTGCCATCTAATGGAGTTTGCCATCTAATGCATGTATGAAATGATGAAGAAAGGAATATTGCACATTCATCACAAAGATTAAAATTCATAAAGATTAACAAAAAGATAAGAATTTCAAGTTTCACAATTATACTAAAAAAGGCATGTGTGGATGAATTCACTAAATCATTGGATCTGACCCAGAAAGCCAAATGCCCCAATAATCCCCCAACCAGCCAGTCTAGTGTTAGGAGACCAGTGTGGTTCCATCAGTGATGTGATACACTGCCCGCATAGCACACAATATAAGCCACTTGGACATCTCTAAGATTGGGGTTTGAAGAGACATGAATAGGGAGAAAACACTGTTCATGTCTGGAAAAGTAAGTTTCTCACTGAGCTATCTTCTTCCAAAGATTAAGCTTTAGCAACAAAATGCCAGTATTAAATATGTTCCTGGTAATGTGCTATTGAAACCAAAGAATGTGGTACATTGCATCCATGAAGACTATCTTCTCTAGATTCAAGAACCATGATATGGGCAGCTGAGGTTGGATACATAAATTAACAGATGGATCAAGAAAGCAGGATTTATAAAGTATTTTCTCCTTTGCTTAGACTAGCCTTCTATTTAGTAGTTGATTAAAATGCTGTACATATACTTTGATATGTCCAATAGATTAAAAGTGAGTTTTGTTGACTGGTCAACATAACTCATAAATAAAATGCTTCAAAAGACTGGCTAAGACACTTGAATGCAATGGTGGGGAGCAAGGAAGATGATATGACCAAAGCAGTTACCTGTCTTTTGGAATTAAAGCACAGGAACTGACATTCCCAATTCCAGGGACCCATGTTCCATCATCTATTATTTTGGCTTTCCGTAGACTTAATGAAACTGCTATTTCTGTCCAGGAAATATCAAAAATGTCTAACTTTTTCTGGGCTCTGTATCGGGGGAATTACTTAATATGAAACAAATTAGAGGAATCACCATTTTCCCCAAAGCACAAACAGAGGGATTTGAATTCACTAAGGAAACAGGCTCCTAAAAGATCTGTTAATATTAAAACATTTTAATAATCATTTCAAGTTATTACACTGATTTTTTAATGGCAAAAATCGACTCATCAAAAATATAAAAACATTGGTTCACAAAACTCATTCATCTTACTTTCTCAACATGGCTTACATAGTGCCTCTTTCACAATTTAGTTAGAATTTACTAAGACAAAATTATGTCAAAAATTGTATTTAAGGAAGAAAAATATATAAATGAAATGGTTTTTAACTACACATTTAAGTTTTGGATGGTTTCACATAATAAAGACATGGGACTTCTACAATACTGTCTTCATCATGTCTCTTCCTACCTCTAAGGAAAAATCCTGCTTTTCACTCTTTGTAAACCATTCCAGTTTTCATTCGTTTTGATTATAATAGGCCCAGATGTGTTGGTCTGTGGTTATTACAAGAGGTTAGACACTCCTCCCTTCCTTTATATTACAGCTTGAAAATTCCGAAACAGCAAGACTAATTCACAAGTCGGCATTCTGAACTAGAAGTAGAGTGCAATCTTGAATGTAACCCCTGATCCATAACCAATTGCAGCTCTCCATAGCCAATTGCCACGGCTTACTCTTGCTGACCATGTTAGCTAACAGGTTCTAGCACTCAAGATTTAAAAAGAAGAAAGAAGGTCAAACTTGGCTCAAATTGTCTCTGTATACATTCGCTTTCAGAAGAAGGTTTTGCACTCACCTTATTTTTACTCTTTATTCTGGTTTGTTTTCAAAAGGGACAATGTGTCTTTCATGATAGAAAGTGTTGGAAGCATCTCTTAAATCTCATATTTTGCTCAAAAAGTATACTAAAATTAGCCCAATAATAATCTCTTCTAAATTTGATCATGACAATAGCTTGTCAAAACCGTATTTGAAAATAGTTAACCCATTCCCCTTGCAGAAAAAAAAATAAGTAACTAAAAGTCTGAATATCAAATACCTGTTTCATAAGTGTCAGAGATGAATATGTTTTGTGTAAGGAGTGTTTTTCAGCATTTGAAAAATTCTTTGAATGGTCTATACTGATAAGATAAACACTGAAAAGATATGAAATAACGCAGTAGTTCAGGACAGAATGAACTATAAATACAGGTTATTGCTTCCTGTTATTTTTTAAAATATGAATTCTTATTATGAAGATTCCTACATATCTACAATGAATGCAACTCTGATACTTTGAATCTTTCTGATTTTACAATTTGTACAGCTGAGATCAAGTGCTGATAATCTTCAATTTTTAAAAATTTAAACAATAATATCCACAGTTTTAAAAGCAATTAAACTTCTATTAAAAAGCTTGAAAAAACAATTTCCCATCTTCTCAAATTGAACATTCTAATAAATAATATTTTAACATCATACTCTATAGTTTCTTGAAAAAAGGCACCAATTTCACATAGTAAAGTTGTAACTATAAAATCCTATGCAGTCAGTAAATACTAATAATATTTCATAAAAATTGCCCTGAACTGATTAGGTCGCTATTCATCTGACATCCTCCGTACCAAAAAGCAAACATCAATTAAGACAGCCACTTCATATAAACAACAGTGGACGAAGAAGTGAAATACATTCAAAATAAATAAAGAAATAAATATAAAGATATAGTAAAAACATTAACAATAAGTAACTGATAAATCAGGGAACATCTCAGGAAAGTTCTTTCATTCCTGCTTTAAAATAGGAGAAAAAGAGAGAACTAAATGATCAGGTTATTTAACACCTACTGAGTTCTTAGGAATCTAGAGAAAAATGTAGGAAACCACAGGCTAAAAATCTTGACCTTAGCAGTAGGAGACACACTGAAAATTCTAATAAGGGCAGAACCAAGGAACACCTGGACAGTTATTTAATTAGGAATCACAGCATGAGTCATAAAAGAGATATCAGGATGAGAAATTATCCCAAGATTTAATTGTAAAAGCTGACTGTCAAAAATGCCTGAGACATTCCATCTCTCCTGTATTTGGACTCTTTATTTTGAAACATACACACTTACGTAGGGAAGACAGAATCAGAATGGATTAAATAGCAATAATGAAGACACTGGCTAAAACCTTTGGGTAAAGATAACTGGACAAAATGCCAAATGAGGTCCAGGGACTTACTCAAGCACCAAGCTGGGGTACTTTAAATGGAACACCAAGTATAACTAACAAATGAAGCGAGGCTCTATGTTAAAATCACTGGCTTTCACCAATGAAAGAGTAGAAGAGTAAACTATGACTTCATGAGATTGATTTTTTTTAAACATACAGGAAGGTGTAATATTGAACTCAAGCAAAGGAATGCCATAATTCACAATATACCGCCCCAGCTGGACTGCAACACAGATTGCAGAGGTTAGAAGACATCCACAGTAACCAAGAGAAAGCACTGAGGTTGTGGCAGGATGACAGAAGTCTGGAATGAGTATTCCTCAGGATTAATCACCGGACAACCAGGTCTGTATTCTATGGTTTTCTAGAAGTCACATACCCATGTTCCTTTTCAAAAAATGGAGGTCTCTTCCCTTACCTATCTCAGATAGGTGTTAGTTACATTAACCATCAAGTGTCTAAAGGAACATCAGAAATCAGAATTCCTCCCCAGGCCATTGCAATCATGATCTATGTACCATATCATACTGCCACAACAAAAAAAGGGATTTTTAAAATTGTGTTAAAATTATTTGGGAACAAGTCTTTCTTCCTTCCTAGACTATAAGCTCCTTGAAGACACATAATTATTCATTGATCTTTCTATTCCCCTCAGCATCCAGCAAAAATGCAGTGAATATTTATTAAAGGCCAAATTAATTGTTATGATCTCTTCCCAGGTTTTAAGACTTGTCTCATAATTGACCCAATCAGACAGTCCTAACAAGGAAATAAGCGTCAGCTTCTCCCTGTGATGCCATTAGATGGTAAAATACAAAACAGAAAATGGTTTATGGCAATAAAAACAGCACGTGTGTGCTACCTTTGAAACCATTTAGATTTCTACTGGGTGAGGGTTGGGCAAATGGCAACAGGAAAAAGAGATAAGGTTTATTCTGTGTACGCCTCACATCCGAAAAGAATGCTTAGACCACCATGTGATCGTGATGGATGTTTCTTACATCCATGTATACAACTGTACATCGTTGAGTAACAGCCCTGTTGGTACTGTTGACAAGAGAGGGGTGCGTTTGCCACATTTTCATTCCATTTGCAAGGAGGAAAGTATCTAAGTACCATCAGCCGAGAGTAATAAAATACACTGACCTGGATCTGTTGCTGCAGGAGATTAATTTTGTGCTGCTGCTGCAGAAGTTGCTGCTGTTGTCTTGCAATCTATCAGAAATAAAGTTTCGTTAAGTTCAAATGAAATGCTTGCACCTTTGCCATTACCCCAGGTATCTCTCTTGGAATGACAAGAATGCTTTACTGAACTTCTGTGTGAAAGAGTTCCTATAAAATGAGAGAGGCAGACTTAGTAAGCTGGAGAAAATGAAAAATTTCAAACAGGTGCCACTTCTCTGCTTACCCCCTAAATCTTTCTCTGTAGGTGAACAGTGCCCTTGTATGACACTTGGGAGCAGTTCATCCATATCTGCACTGGTCATCTGGAAAGAGTGGGAATGTCGAAATCTGATCTTTGGAGAATAAAGACAGGAAAACTCTGGCTACATTTTTCTCAAGAGCTTGATTTGGATGTAAAAAGTAAAATCTGTAAGCAAAGCTGGGAAAGAATTTTCTATTCCTTGTGGTCTACTTTGGTGCAATCTTTTCTGAAGGAAAGATTTCCAGAACTGATACAACTTACAAATATTGTCAAGGGAGTGCCAAAAAAGCAGCAAAAATTCAGAAATCTTTTTGTTGTTGTTGTGGATGTTACATGTACAAAGCACTTCTTAAAAACAAAATTTAATATTTATCCTTTTGAGGGGAACGTGTTAATTTTAAAGTTCAGGATCCACATAAAAGTTTTACATTTCCTTCCTTCATCCAACAATCAAATCCAACATGTGAAAGTGTCATCTGGTCTCTAGAAGAAATATTAGCCACTTAATGCAAGCCCTGTTGAGGACTGAGTCTGCCCCTCAGAAGAGCAAGCAACTTCTTCGGCATAATTGTATTTACTATAAAACATGAGCTAGGCATGAGGCTGTCTACTGCCTCAAAAGCTGGAGCCCCGAGGTTGGGACGGGGCGGGGGGGACGCGCTCAACCTACTCACTGCCCACACAGGAAGCCAGTTGGAAAAGTGGCCAGAGACTACTTAGAAGGACTTGGTTTTGTAGTGCTCTAAAGGCAAGAGTTATGGTTTTTTTCCTTCCTATTTCTTCTATTTCCAAAAGCCTATATTCTAGAATGGGCAACCTTGGAATTGGAAATGAATATGGATCAGCCCTCGGCAGTATATTTCTTGAGTCTTTTTGATGGTTCAGCCCAGAGCAGAGGGAAACACCCAAATCACATTTCACTCAGCCCAAGATAACAAAACATAGCTGTCTACTCCCAGATGTTGCTTTGTGGTTTCTGGTGATGACTGGCTCATACTGGAACTCATGATAGAGCTGCTGCTATCACAGGCTAGAGTTTGAGGGATGAGACCACGCCTTCTCAAAGCTTCTTAAGCAAAATGGAAACTGTGTCTAATCAGATTGGAAAGGCCCAGTCTGCTTGTCACCATTCAAATCAGAAACGGACAACTCGGCAACTCTAGGTATAGATGCTGGATCCTCTGAATATTTATTTCCTCTTAGCAAACCAGTGAAACACTACTAGGCATCTAATACTGATGGTCCCTCCTAAATGATAAAGTGCTGCATAGAAATGCATCCAAAACACCACAGTGCAATTACTATCATCCACTCTAGACGTATGGCTTTGACACAGTGAAGTATGGTACATAAGCACCATGTGGCTCAAATTCTGAATTTTATTTGCCAATCGGTTGAGCTACATGCTCGCTTCATTGAGCATGACAACCTAGTTTTAAGTGTCATTTAATTTTCATTTTGAAATATAATTACAAAGTGTTCACTGTAAGATATCACTCGTCTGCAAATGTGTCAGGATTAATTTGTGCTAGCTTATTCACAAGTGTCAATAGTTAATTACTGTGTCATCTCTGGATGGCTAAATGACATTCTAACTTCTGATTTTTTACAGTGTTCCTTTATGTTATTTTCCATTAGGGGCTGAGTCCATATTCCTACATGTGGGCAAATATTCAAGCATATAAAATACCAGACGTCACAACTCATTAAAATCAACAGAGCATATATTGCTCTATATACCCCTATAAAATACATTTAACTGAAAAGATAATTCCAGTAATAATGTCAGATTCCTAAAAACTGCACATTAATTTGGGTCTGTCTGATCTAAAGCATCAGGGACTACTCTATAGGATCATTGTTGTTAGATTAATGTACTCTTGTGAGACAGGAAAAACATTTGGGAAAGTGATATATTTTTTAAAAGATATATATTTAAACTTTGCTTTTTCTTCTTCCTTCTCACATCTAAATCAGTGAAATCAAATTCTTGGAGGAGCCATGTGCTAATTTGTTTTCAATGATTTACCTATGCTATAAATAGAGTGACCATATAATTTATATAATTTATCATTCAAACCAGGACAACTTTTGCAAGTGGAATAGGGGGTTATTAATAATCACTCTGGAAAACAGGCATTAGCCAGGGCTATTCTGGGAAAACTGAGACCTACGTCTACCCCAGCTTTATAGTCAGAGAATATCATGGGACCAGTAAGCTTAAAGATCCTCAAAGATTTTCTAGACCAGGACCCTGCTTTTCTGGATGAGAAGAGTAAGGCCTGGAGAGAAGCAACTCACTCTTGGTTAAGCTTGGAATCATTCTTGGTTAACATGAAGAATATGTATGATGCCCACGTGAGTAAGTCCCTAAGTAATTAATCAAATCCAAATGTTCTGGAACCATGTTCTCACTTCAGTTATGCCCGGTTGCTAAGATGCCTTTCTTTGTCCTTCACATACCATCTCAGTATTCTTGAAGACCCTGGATTTTATTTTTAGAAGGCTTTTTCCTTTCTTTCCTTCTTTTTTTTTTTTTTTTTAGGAATGCTTATGACAAATAAGCCAATCAATGTGATTACTCGCTGAGCTTGGCACATTCCACATCTCCAGTTCATCAGCTCCTTTTGCAGGGCTCACCTGTTCTTGCTGTTGGCGAGCAAGGTCCATTTGCTGCCGTTGTTTCTCAATTTGTGAGGCTGCCAGTTTCTTTTGTTCGTCATGCGCTGCCAGGAGCTGCTCCCGTAAACTGATCAGCTGCGTAATCATAGTAGAGAGCTGCCGTTCTTTTTCTGCCAGGCTCTCGGGTGTACCTGAAATGGAAGTGAGAAGATAGCTCACAAGTTTGAGAAAAGCCTGAATGAATTGGGGAAAGGGGGAGGGCAGATTCAGAAAGGGACTACCCGAAGGCACTTAATGATCCGGGACAGTAACTGGAGGTTACTGTGAGTATAGGAACGCTACAGAATATGGATGGAATGAACACAAGTTAGTCATCGCCCCTGCCAAGAAAAAGTATGATCACAATAAAATTCTCACTCTTCCCTCTTGCTCTTTAAACCAAAACAAAACAAAAAGCAGAATTACCCCCATCCTCACCCTTTTATCGTATTCCTCCTCCTCCCCCCTTACCCCTACCAAATATATCTGATCAAGCTAAGGAAACCTATGATATTTAACACCAAAGATTGGAAAGTATAGGTTCTGTTAATATTCTATAATATTAGTTATCTCTACACCTCAGTGACTAACACAGGATCGAGACCTAGTACGTGCTTAATAAGTGTTATTTAAGGAATTTTCCAATCATTGCTCTCATAAAACTTTTCTGTTGTGTAAGGACCTGTCTCTGAAGTCAGAAGCTATTCTCTTGGCCATGGAATGAGTTCTACAGAGAGAGGGGAAAACAAAAACAAAACAAAAAAACCCAAAACTTCCTTGCCTCAGGTAAGAAAGGATTGAATCTGATTTTTCCCCCTTGTGAGGGGATCAAGCTAAAGTTCTCAAGTTCATCCTTAAAGGCAACAATGTTGCTTAGGGAGCTCCTTCACCCTTTTGTCATTTGTCATTCTTCAAAGGGAAAAAAACACGTGTGAGGTTGAAAAGGTTATGCATAAGGATGTGCTGTTTAATGAATACGGTGTCGCTGAACACTTATGGTATGCACTAATGGTGCTGAACAGTCTTTTTATGGGCAAATTGCACAGCTCTCCTAAGTAAAGGGTACAGAATCCTTTTGTGACTCTAAATTAGAGTATTTACCACAGCATAAGATAAGAATTTCAACCCACTGTATTTGAGCCACACAGGTTTCATTATGAAGAAATGATCTATGATTTGAAAGCTTTTCAGAAAGATGCCACCAGCTGTCAAAGGGGACAAAGACTGCCGATGTGTGTGTGTGTGTGTGTGTGTAAGAGGAGACTTCCAAACGCCTTTGAAATTCCCCTCATTCCTGCTAAGAAAGCACCGGAATAGTTTGAGAAACTAACACTATTTCAATTAGCAGTGGTCCTATTTTCCAAGTGCCCCCATGGACAAAGGGAGCCTTCAGAGGATGTCCGTGAGTCCTTGCTAGTATATGATTCCCAGAAGGTAAAACTGATATCAGCAGAGAAGTTATGGCACTTAAGGACTACCTTGGGGTTTGTAATGTCAATTCAAGTCCTTAAAAAATAAAGAAACAAACAGCCAATACCCTATGTCCTTAAAGATTCACTGAATTGAAAGTTCTTCAAAATTAGAAGAAAAATTAGATAGTGAGATGATGTTAGAAAATGTGTTCTACTGACAAAGGCACAAATACTGTATTCTGCTATTCTTTCCAGCTACGGGAACTGATTTTTTTTTTAAGATTTTATCTATTTATTTGACAGACAGAGATCACAAGTAGGCAGAGAGGCAGGTAGAGAGAGAGAGAGAGAGAGAGAGAAGCAGGTTTCCTGCTGAGCAGAGAGCCCGATGCGGGCTCGATCCCAGGATCCTGGGACCAGAGCCAAAGGCAGAGGCTTTAACCCACTGAGCCACCCAGGTGCCCCTGGAATTGATTATTTTTAATGAGTTTTTATTTCATCAATAAGGATTTCAGCTTGGTAAAAAAGAACTTCTTGATCGAAATATTAAAACACAAAAGCAGGTTCCCAGAAGGAATCATAAAATTTCTTCAAAATTGCAACAAGCTCAATTAATTCATGTGTTTATATATATATATATATATATACACACAAATGTATATATATGAATGAGAAAATACAAAATAAATATGAAATGTATTTATTTACTCATTTTATTCATTTCTCATTGAAAAAAAATACTTCCTGAGTCGCAGCTATGTGTCAGGTACTATATAGAACTAAGGATACTGACACCATGGCAAGAAAAAGCAGAGAGAATTCCCTACTCTCAAGCACTTTGTAGTTCTAAAGTAGGGAGACAGCTTAAACAAGAAATTATACATTTAAATGTAAACTATAACTTTAAAAGTATGACAAAATGATAGGTATTTGGGGGAATGTTTAAACAAGTTTGGGAGACCCAAGTGTAAGAAAGATAGAATGAAAAAGTAACAAATTAACAGTAGGATGAATAGAAGTAACTAGTCAAAGAGTTGGAGGGTGGTCAAGAAGCTTTACAGCAGAAACAAAATAGGAAAAAGCCCTGACACAGTGGGTGAGAGTTCCAGTGTGTTCCAGAAGTTGAAAGAAGATAGCAAAATTTGAGCAAGTAAAATTAAAGCAAGGAGTAGAGTACCAGACAAAGTAGGAAAAGTTCACACCATTCAGGCCCTAATTACCATGCTTGATAAACTTCATATTTATTCCAAGAGTATTTCAAATCACTACAGTATTTTATTTTTTTTAAAAAGATTTTATTTACTTTTTTGACAGACAGAGATCACAAGTAGGCAGAGAGGCAGGCAGAGAGAGAGGAAGGGAAGCAGGCTCCCTGCTGAGCAGAGAGCCCTATGGGGGGCTCAATCCCAGGACCCCGGGATCATGACCTGAGCCCAAGGCAGAGGCTTTAACCCACTGAGCTACCCAGGCACCCCTCACTACAGTGTTTTAGATAAGGGATGAATGATGTGGTCAATCTAGCTATGGTGTGGGAAATAGTTTGGAAAATTGTAAGAATAGATCATTAAGATATACACACACATTTTATTACATATATTTTTGGCAATATTCTGATCTACCTGTAATTTTCTTTCTATACCTATCTATATGCAGTGATTTAAGAGAAGGGTTAGTAGACTCTGGGAAAGTCACTGTACTACAATTCTTTGTTAATAAAGAAGAGCATTTATAGGAAACTTTGGGCAAGGACCAATACAAGGGCAGGATTCAGCACTTAGATTCCCCGAAACACTGGAAGTTTTCCTCTTCTCCCAAGTTAAACAATGTTGTTTTAACAATCTTCAATATAGTCCCATTTTTCTTTCCTCTACGCAGGAAACAGAGAAGCTGAGGATAACATATGTCTCCTTAGCTTCTTCTGCTCAAGGTGAAGCCAACAGGTCTATAAATGCACTGGTGTTTCCAATGCTAATAGACACGTATACCTGCACTTACAGAATACCACCACTGAACTGAAGCTTTTTACAAATCATTAATGATATTCAATTATTATTGATATTATTGATATTCAATATTCAATTGAATATTAATGATATTCAAGCTGGATGATGTAAAAATTCAGTGACATCTAAATAAACTTTTCAAAAAAGCAAGCCAGAGAGCAATATTTTTAAGTGGAAATTTAGGCATTCATATGAGACTGTCACTCTCTTTTCCTTAATTTGAGGAGCACATATATATTTTTTGAATAGATATGAGTGGCATAATGAATGCAGTTGGAATGAAATAGAGTAGCAAAACAAGTCTCAAATTCCCCCCTCAATGGAGAATTTATATATCTATCTATACATATAGATATATATAGATAGATCTAGATACAGATATATATCTAGATAAATATACATACATACATATAGATAGATAGATATCAATTAGTCTCTTGTGAGTCAAATTAAGGAGAGCTCAATTTACACCATACAATAGCTTATACTCTCTAAAAGTGTAGGCCACTTTGTTCCAATATGCATGGGCATGTGTGTGTGCACGTAGGTTATCATTTTTCTGTTTTATACCTATTGTATTTAAAACCTGTGGTACTGGATTTTTGTTTTAATTAACAGCAAACGTTTATGTCTATGTAATAAAAAATAACATTGAATCTCAATCACATTGATCAACCAACCTGTGAACACAAGTTTTTTCAACTCAAAAATTACTAGTTTAATTGAATATATAACTTTGCTTTGGCAAACAAAACAAAACAAAACCAAAAAAACCCACAAAACCCTATACACAGTCCTTAACTTATAATGGTTCAACTTAGAATTTTTTGATTTTATGATGGTGCAAAAGTGATACGGATCCAGTGCAACAGGGAACAATAGTCTCTCCAGATGCTGAGCAGCAGCAAAGACCTTCAGCTCCCACTCAGCCACACAATCATGGAGGCAAACAACCAATGCACTTCAATTGTACTACACCCATATGACCATTCTGTTTTTCACTTGGGGGATGGTATTCATTAAATTACATGAGACAGTCAACACGTAATTAGAAAATAGTCTTGATATTAGACAATTTTGCCCAAGTGTAGGATAATGTAAGTGTTCTGAGCACACCGGAGGCAGGCTAGGCTGCACTCCGTTTGGCAGATTATTTCGGACTTAACGATATTTTCAACTGAAGATGAACGTCACTCCATCATAAGTCGAGGAAGACCTGTACAACTGCCAGAGTTGTTGAAAATGTAGACAAATTATGGGGCACGGTCGGGCTACCTAAATACCATCCGGCTATGTTCAAGGCAAATGACCATATAGAATGCTCTTATGAGGTAACTTAACTCGATGTAAAAAGTCTTATCTTAAATGGTGTTTTGAGTTTTGATAAACTCAACTTGGAAGAGGAGCTCAGATCCAGAGGATCTGCCCAGGCCAGCAGAGGTCATCAGTAGCTGCCTAACTGTCGTCTGCTTCACATCCTTCAGGCTATCTCAGAATCTCTAAAAAGCATTGCCAGGAAAGTCTCTCCCACACAAAAACAGAGGTAGTTTCATAAACTGCAAAGAGGGAACCAGCAAAAAAGCTTCTGTACACAGCTTCTCTACAAGTCAACGTGCCTGCTTTTATCCAATATTGCACACAGTGCGCGCCCGACACTCTCCGCTGTAAACTGTATCTATTCTCCAACTCCAAAGACAGTGCAGCAGGGTTTTTTTTTTTTTTTTTCCATGGGGTCGTCTTTATCCCCAAACCACATCTGTCTTGAGTTTCTCTCAGATTAGTCAGGTGGATCAGTGCTCCCCAGGGCCTGCTCCAGCTGAAGTATTTTAATTTGACTAAACACCTGATTTATTTTATCTCTCCGATGAGAAAGGCAGTTTGTCTTAATAGAGCCTGTCAGCCCACAGCCCCATTCACAGCAATTTACAGGCAGCCAGGGACGCTGGAAGAGAAGAGTGCCGTGATTCTGTATTTTATCCTCCTCCAGAAAGCACCTAAAAGCAGCTATTCACTGCTACTGCATGTGGCATTTTAGAACTGAATTAGCTTTTTATTCAAGTAACTACACTTGTTGTGAATAGCTTATCTGTAAAATTGCTACATTCACTACTGATTTTATTAACCTTTGGCTCTATCACAAAATGGTCTTCAGTTAGGAAAGACCTTTAAAATTGACACATTTTTTTTCTTAGGGGCCTTTATTCCCGTGACTTCAGATTTACTGAGTTTGATCCATTGAATTCTTTACCAGTTGTACTTAAAATTTTGAGTCTCAATAGGAAGTCAATAGTGCGTAAATAAGGAAACACTTTTCAAAATGTAAATACAGCAGCAATTTCCCTCATCAAAAGTTTTCAAATACCATCTTTCACTATAACGTTTCAAAATCAGCCCTCTAGCCCTTTTTGGTCAGAATTTGAAGAAATTGGGGGGAAAATGAACTAAAATAGGCTCTTTTTATTAACTTTACAAACTATAACTACCTGTCCGGAGGCCCCAAACCAACAAAGAAACCTCAAAATTGAGGAGAATTTAGGTATAATAAAAAGATAACTAGGATAAATCCCTTCTTGATACAGAATGAAAAACTAAAAATAAAAATCAAGTTTAAAATTTAGTCTTTTTTTTTTTTTTTTAAACCTCAGCTCACAGAAGTTTGCACCATAATCTGCTAGTTAACTTCCCCCACAGTTACAGTCCATGGTGCTAGAAATGAGACTGGGCATCGGGAGGTCACTGAAGATTCCACATCTGGAAAAGGCAGGCACCTTGCAGTGCACTTTCCTAAGTAGAGATGGGCCCCACCTCTTTTACAATATTCTCATGCCTAGGACTTTTGCAATGTAAAAATTTCACACAGGTCACTCTCTTTATGGCTGGCCCCTGAGAGTGGATCACAGCTACTAGGGACAACTAAATTTTCCTAATGAAAAAAACCAGAAACAAGCACAGCAGTGGAAAGACAGAGAGACTGAGAAAGAGAAGGAAGAGGCTCCCTCGCAGAGATGGCCAAATTAAATTCTGTGAATTTCTCCACACAGCTTTTATCTCTTCATTCTTATGAAATGAAGGGAACTGGTGGTAAAACACAATGTTTCTCAAGCCAAATAAAACTAATATCAACAAACTGCTGTCTCTAGAATTGTTTCCACGGAATTTAAAATAAGACTTCCACCTGACCATGTTCTGTCACTGGATTGCACATTCCTATAATAAGCTTAATGGGACTTAACAATGAAATGACAAGAAGCCTGGTTAACTGACAGTGTCTGTGTTTGGAACGATGGGGAGGGCTGGCAGTGACTCTGGAGTGGAGTTCTGATGGAGATACACTTTTCCACATCAATCCTAGAAAGATTAAAGCACTTAACAGTAATTTCAAAGCAGCATCAACCAAAGAACTCAGTCAACAATCCAGAAAGATTTTAAATTAAGTTGAAAAGCCTAGCTCTTAAGAGTGAATTCCCTGGTTAGTTCTAATTTTTTTTTTTTTTTAATGGACATTGTTTGAGAAGAAAGCCCAGATACAATGCTAGTCATAAAGGAAAGCTGCATTTGATCTTGTCTGCCCACAGGTAACCTGGTTCAAGTGCTGTGCTCCCGCAGCCTCCTCACACATCAGATGGGCTGTGATGTCTGCACTTCACAAGCACAGTCCACCAGTTAGCACTGGCCTTTTTTGATAGAGCCTTCTTTTAAATGTCACAAAATAGGGCAGCAAAAAGTCAACAAAAAATAAATAGGGTGAGCTGGAGAAACTAACAATCTATCAGAAGGTCCCCTGATAAAAGTTACTTTGTGGCGACTGCCTGAGAAAGGAAACCCTGTCCCAGTGTACCAGCAGCTAATTTGAGTTCTGAATCCAACAGCAGTTTTAAAAGCTTTCTACTCTAAAGGGCCCCAGTGCATCATAAAGATAAAGGATTTCAGTACAAAACCACCACAAAGACCTCTATTATCTTATCAGTCTTTGGTTACAACAGCTGAACCAATATGACTAAATTCTGAATGACTTTTTTCAAAACAGCAAAATACTGGAATTTCTTTGTTTTCTCATCAGTCAGCTATTGTCATTGCTCCCATATGCTACTGTCCATTCCTTAGTAAATAAAAAGTTTAATAAAAGCAGCAATTGTGCTCTTAGGAATCACTTAGGGACCACTACACAGGAAATGTGGCTCATGGACTGAGGTACAGGCCGTTTTTGCTTGTTTCTGGGTTGTTGTTGTTGTTGTTTTTCCACCAAATGTATGAGAATTTCCTTCCTAAAATGCAAACAACTCTCATTTAAAAAGTCATTAAAATCTATTCTGTTCAAACAAGACAAGAATACCCAGGAACTCCCTATATTAAGATCAAACTCCCTGTCTATTCCAGGCACACTCACCTCTCCCTCAGCTTCCTCTCTCTCTAGCTGCAAAAGGAAGTCTATTCCTGGATCAACTGAGGTCTATTCATGTTGCAGATCCCAAAAGAGCAAGAACAATCCATGGAATTCTGCCATCTAGGCTCCTAACCTCACAGCTGGGCCTTCAGCCCATTGTGCTTTATTAGCCCATCCTTTTGGGATCCGGAAATGAAGGTATCCTGAAACATCCCTCCTTCAGTATAAGACAGGCTGCCTTTACATTACTGCTCTCTATGGATGTTAATTGCTCAATGGCTACATCTCCACAATTCATACAGAAAAAGAGTAATTTCTGGCCTTTCAGAAACATTGAATTCTTTGGTCCTTTAGGGGGAAAAATATTCAGAAGAATTTGTTTCAATAATTGCTGTATAGGATTGGTTCTTTATCGAGAAACTCCACTAGGATTAGAAACTAGGAAAGGAAAGAGTAAGAAGAACAGATCTTCTTTAACAAAATATTGTCTTAAATAAGAATTTATGTGTTCTCTTTTTAAATATTTATCTTAAATGTTGCATTGTTACTTCCATGTCGCAGATGAAAAACAAAGCTTTCAGAAATTAAGGAAAGTTGACCAAGGGAGAGCATTGGATTGGATATGAATTCAGGTCCTCTGATTCCTAATCCAAGGAAGTCTGGAAGTGAATGAAGAAGTATCTTCCCTCATCTCAGAGTTAGAATACATAGCAGGAAATTTCCAAAAGTTAGGAGGAATGCTCTAAGGGACCTAGAATTTTAATGCCACGTAAGGCTTAGAAATCCATAATTTCTCAGTAAGACTTTGTTTACAAAAATAATTTTAGGGGCGCCTGAGTGGCTCAGTGGGTTAAAGCCTCTGCCTTCTGTTCAGGTCATGATCCCAGGGTCCTGGGATTGAGCCCCGCATCTCACTCTCTGCTCGGCAGGGAGCCTGCTTCCTCCTCTCTCTCCGCCTGCCTCTCTGCCTACTTGTGATCTCTGAGTTTCAAATAAATAAATAAAATCTTAAAAATAATAATAATAATAATTTTAAAATCGAGGCTAGGCAATTAGACAACCAAAGAGGTGAGTAAGCTGAACTTTGACAACTTATAGATGTACAAATAGATCTTAAGTGATATGCCTGGAATTACTCAAGAAATTAGCACCCAGCCTGGCAGTTAAGATCCTCTGCTCTGTTTTATTTCCCAAACCCTCTCTCCTCAATAAGCATATGGCCTCCCGGTTCCAGCCCAAGTACAAAGATTGTGCAGACCATGGCATTCCCAAACATTCCAGATACAAAATTTACAACACCAACAAAAGGCTGAGAAATACACTCAGATATCTGGACACATGAAGTGTGCTGCTGCCATAAGGTGCAGTGTGGCCGCAGACTGAGATGGTGAGGGGCTAGCCAAGAGGAAGTCACCTGGAGAAGTCGAGGAAGTATTCCTAGCAAGGACTGAGGAATCTGTCTGATACAACTAAGGCTTAGGACAGTTGCCTATAGAAGTGCACCATATGCTTGCCCACTTCCAGGGTGCATTTACAACTTGCCTAGTGTAGATCAAGGGAACCCCTGCCTTAGTACAATATGCCTCATTGTATAATAATAATTGCTTAAACTTACACAGAATTGCTTTGTGTTAGGAAGAGCTTTAGATCTATATATCAACTCACTGAGTCCTCACGACAATCCTATGCAGTAGTTCATATTGTTATCTCCATGTTAAAGATGAGGGAACTAAAGCATAAAAAGGTCAAGCAATTTGTCCAAGTTCTAAGCTCTTAAATCATGTCTAAGATTCAAAAATCGGGCAGTTGGGCCAAAGACTCTGTCCTCTTAACTGTATGATAAATGGTGAATAGTACTCTTAAATAATCCACCTTCTCAAAACAACTTCACCCAGAAAAAGTAGCTGAAATTCTTTTTGAGTTTTGTTGTTGTTGTTGTTTTTTAAATACAATGTTCCTGAAGTCCTACTAAAATGAAAGAATTTACCTAGGGAAGGATCTAGGATACCTTTTGTTCTTTAAGATAGATCAACCCACTAACACAAAGCTCTTCTGACCTTTCAACATAAAACACAAATATCTCCCATTATCTGTAGTTGCTTTCCATTACTAATCCAATCTCTCACTCTCTTAGTCTCTTTCTCTTTTATCCATCTAATTGTATTTCCTTCAAATTCTAAACTCCTGGTGTTCAGATCTCCCCATCTGGATTCCTGTTTAAAACTCCACCAGACCAGGTCTGCCTGGGTGGCTCAGTGGGTTAAGCCTCTGCCTTCGGCTCGGGTCCTGATCTCAGGGTTCTGGGATCGAGTCCCACATCGGGCTCTCTGCTTGGCGGGGAGCCTGCTTCCTCCTCTCTCTCTCTCTCTCTCTGCTTGTGATCTCTCTCTCTGTCAAATAAATTAAAAATCTTAAAAAACAAAAAACAAAAAATACTCCACCAGACCAGGGGTGCCTGGGTGGCTCTGTTGGTTAAGCCACTGCCTTCAGCTCAGGTTATGATCCTGGAGTCCCTGGATCAAGTCCCACATCAGGTTCCCAGCTCCACGGGGAGCCTGCTTCTCCCTCTGACCTTCTTGCTCATGCTCTCTCTCACTCTCTCTCAAATAAATAAAATATTAAAAAAAAAAAAAAACTCCACCAGACCTAATATGTGGACCTGAACTCTCAAATATTGGAGTCTTAGTTTTCCCCCAACATATTTGTTCTCTGGCTTTTAGTGGCCCTTTTGGCTCCTCCTTAAATCCCAACCTTAGCTTTGCCCTTAATTACTTGATCAGCAATCTAGAGAGCCCAGTCCAGACCACCTTCTTCCCCGCTGTTGTCTGTAGGTATCAGGACATCCCAGTGGACCTGGCTGCTACTAGTGGTAAGACTCTAAGGGGAAGGTTTGCTAAAAACTTTACATTAAAACGAACTGAAACAACAACAAAAGAAGATTGCTTATTTGTATTTTTACATAATCACTGATAGTTCACAGATACCCAAATTACAGTACTAAGTATCTGATCAGATAACTAGCCAGAAATACAGAATCCACACATTACAAACTCAGATGGTGAGTTTGTGGAGGGGAAAATGGAAATGGAAATTTCATACTGTTTCTGAAATTGTGGTTTCTTTGATTGTTCTCTCATAACTGAATACAGCTGGATGAGTAGCAAATTCTTTTCATTCTCAATTTTGACATTAACATTGATTTCTGGTACAATAGGTGCTATCATCATCTCACTATAAAAATACATTATGTTCAGAAAGCTTTTTTGAAGGTTATCTAATGTTTCCCATGTAAAAGTCATAATATTCAGGGCACAAAAATTAAGGAATACCAAAGAAAGGAAGAAAGACAATTAAAACCTCGGTCCAGAAATGATCAAGCTTGTCTCACCACAGGATGATCTTTAACATGCTAATGTAAACGTGAACAAAATATTTCTAAACATTTTAAGCCCTTTTCTTTTAAAAATTAAATTAAAAGTCAGTGTATGTTTGTTCAACCAGTTTAGTCACAAACAGGATGTCCTATTCTCATACTGGGACATTCTCTTACAAATGCACAGAAAAGCATGGTTCAAGGTTTTAAAAGAGGATCACTTCAAACAATAACTGCAGGTTACAAATGGAATTTTAAAAGAAGTTTATAAAAATCACTTTCTAATGTAACTTTGAAACATTTATGGTCTTATAATTGTCATATGAATAAAAAATAAGGATTTCTACTTTTTTTGTTTAAGATTTTATTTATTTATTTGACAGAGAGAAATCACAAGTAGGCAGAGAGGCAGGCAGAGAGAGAGAGGAGGAAGCAGGCTCCCTGCTGAGCAGAAAGCCCGATGTGGGGCTCGAACCCAGGACCTGGGATCATGACCTGAGCCGAAGGCAGCGGCTTAACCCACTGAGCCACCCAGGCGCCCTGGATTTCTACTTTTTTAACTTGAAGGCAAAAGCTAGCCATTTGATGCAGAGGCAAGAAGGTAAAAATATATTAATATTTGAACCTCATGAGGAATAGAATACCACAGTCGTTGGGATAGTTCTGATAAATTACCTCAGCAGTGCTGGACAGCACCTTTTGAAGAAACAAATGTCTGAAAAGGCATCAAGATGATAGCAATCATTGCATTTAAGGGTGATACTTAAAAAGAACTTTGGTTGTAAAAAACATTATAATAACATCAGTAGTCCCAGAGGACCTGCGGAGGTAACGGGCTCTTCAAACACACAGATCGCAAGCACATCTTCCCTGCCAGACTCTGCTGGCTCCCCAACCAGGTTTAAAACCTCTGCTGTGAATTAGGTAAGAATCTTAGTGTTACTCCTAATTCTCTATGGAAAAGGGGTGGGGAGGAAGAGCAAATGAGAGGCCATGATGGGTACTTCCTACCTGACTGCTGCTGAAGGGCAGGCTGTGTGTCATGTTCATCTCTGTGACAAAGCACAGATCTTAACTATGGTACCTACCACTTATTTTGTGCTCAGTAAAGTTGAAGTGAATGCATAACACACTCTATCTAAATTGTTAGTTCCCAGAACAGTTAGAGATAGGAATTGCTCTTTTTAACAAACCAGACAGAATTGCTCTAGACTTCAGCAATATTTCAGCCTTATCTGAGTTGCTTCCAGTTAGTTACCACTGTTAACTGCCTGAAATTAATGACCATCTTCATTGCTATGTAAGCAGTAGAAAATCAAAGCCAATTAAAAGAGGTAAATAATAAAATTTGGAAAACTAAAGAAATGTAGATTCAGATTCTACAAACATTTTTTTGAGCACTATGATGCTTCAAATACTTCCTATGCACTAGGGTTAGTACTTAGCATTTTTACCATTTCAACAAACTTGGGGAAATGAGGCAAATAAGGTTAAAATATGTCTAAGATAACATAGCTTGTAACCAATAGAGCCATGATTCTAAGCCAGAGGACCTGATCTCCAAGCCCAAGCTCTTTCCAGTAAACCACAAACATTTCTAGGGAAAAAAGAAAGAAAGAAAGAAAAGACAACTAGTTTAAGACAATGACTTCATACAGTCTTCATGAAGTCCTTCTGCATTTTTTTAAAAAGTTAAATACTGTGTTGGCAGATATAATGGTATTAAAAGGAAAACTACATTTAGGACAATTACAATGTAACATTATTTAAAATCTTATAAATAATAAACAAAATCTGATGACTAAGAGGACTGAATCTATGTAGATATATTTGAAAATTCTCTACTCAGGGGGTGCCTGGTGGCTCAGTTGGTTAAGCATCCAGCCCAGGTCATGATCTCAGGCTTATGACATGAAGCCCCAACTCAGGCTGTGCTCAGCAGGAAGTCTGTCTAAGATTCTCTCTCTCCCTCTCCCTTGCCCCTCCCCCCCATATAAATAAATCTTTAAAAAATATATTTTAAAAATAATAAAATAATTCTTTAAAAGAAAAGAAAATGAGTAGGGACTCAGAAGATGTTATACCTAGAAATTAAATTCCAAGTCGTGTGAAAAAAAATTTCAACACTTCTCTGAATACCAACTATAACTCAGAAGGTAGAATCAACTGAAAGACTACATGAATTATATAAGCAATTATATAGGAAATAGTTCAGAGGGACTTACATTATTATATTAACCCTTTCTAACACCATCTTCTTTCAATAGAATTGAATTTCAATAGAATTGAATTGAGCCAAGACACTGTAATCAGAGATTACAGGACCTATAATCAGGTTCTAATTCTTAATTGCCGAAAGAAAGAACTGCCAGGGGACAGCTGGGTGGCTCAGTGGGTTGGGCCTCTGCCTTCGACTCTGGTCATGATCTCAGGGTCCTGGGATCGAGGCCCGCATCAGGCTCTCTGCTCGGCAGGGAGCCTGCTTCCTCCTTCTCTCTTGCCTGCCTCTCTGCCTGCTTGTGATCTCTTTGTCTCTCTGTGTCAAATAAATAAATAAAATCTTTTAAAAAAAACAAAGAACTGCCAAAAGAGTTACATACAATAGATTAGCCAACTCATTCAGCTGTCCTTATGTCACCAAAGCTTTTTTAGAGGAATTTTTTTTTAAAGTATACTTTTTAATGGATAAAATCTATTCTTTGGTTGAATTTAAGAATTCAATGGGAAGAATGACCCTGACTATATCCCTATAGATTGATCCAAATCAGTGTCTTGCAATATTTTAAAGTCTATGCCCCCTACCCAGCTTTCTCACACTTTATTTTATATACCTACACTAGCCAAGAAGATTTTGTTTAGCTGATTCACTATCTATAGTTTAAGAAAATAATAGGTATACTAATAAGCTTTAACAAACTACAAGCAACCTCATTTGAGATTTCTGTTCTACTTGCCCCCCAAAATTACAATTAAGTAAATGGGTATTTGCAGCTTGTTTCTCCTACACTTACAAGTTTAAAACAAAGTTGAAAAATTTTAACTGTTCATTGACTTTATGAAAACAACACTTTCTTACCTGATACATCTTACTGACACATCTATAGCATATCTCTAATCTCTTTAAAAAATGTTGATAGTTTCCTTTCTGTGTAAATATTTATTTTTTGCTCCGAACCTATTTTTTCTTTTTAAAGTTTTATTCAAATTCCAGTTAGTTAACATACAGTGTAATATTGGTTTCAAGTGTGCAATATAGTATATATTTCATACAACACGTGCTGCTCATTTTAAATGCACTCCTTAATCCCCATCACATATTTTAAAAAATTTTTTATTTAAAAATCAATTTAGTTAACATCTAGTGTATTATTAGTTTCAGGGTAGAATTTAGTGATTCATCAGTTTCATATAACACCCAGGGCTCATTTCTATCAAGTGTCCTCCTTCATGCCATGACCCAATTACCCCAACACCGCACCTACCTCCCATCTGGTAACCCAGAGTTTGTTTCCTATAATTAAGAGTCTCTTTGCC
The DNA here is from genome assembly GCF_902655055.1 of Lutra lutra. NCBI lineage: Eukaryota > Metazoa > Chordata > Mammalia > Carnivora > Mustelidae > Lutra > Lutra lutra. The sequence goes on from NC_062287.1 coordinate 71,012,648, forward strand.
TCCCTCTCTCTTTTTATCTTATTTTATTTTCCTTCCCTTCCCCTATGATCATGTTTTTTTTTTCTTAAATTCCACAGATAAGTGAAATCATGGTATTTATCTTTCTCTGACTTACTTCACTTAGCATAATACGCTCTAGTTCCATCCATGTTGTTGCAAATGGCAAGTTTTCATTCTTTTTGATGTCTAAGTAATACCACATCTTCTTAGGCATTCATCAGTCGATGAACAACACTTGGGCTGTTTCCCTAATTTGGCTACTGTAGATAATGCTGCTATAAACATTGGGGTGCATTTGTCTTTTTGAATTACTATTTTTGTATTTTTTGGGTAAATACCTAGTAGTGCAATTGCTAGATCATAGGGTAGCTCTATTTTTAACTTTTTAAAAAAGATTTTTATTTACTTATCAGAGAGAGAGAGAGAGCATGCAGAAACAGGGGGAGAGGCAGACAGAGAGGGAAGGAGACTCCCTGATGAGCAAGGAGCCTGATGTAGGACTATCCCAGGACACCAGGATGATGACCTGAGCCGAAGGCAGCCGCTTAACCAACTGAGCCACCCAGGTGTCCCTATTTTTAACTTTTTTTTTTTTTAAAGATTTAATTTATTTATTTGACAGAGAGAGATCACAAGTAGACGGAGAGGCAGGCAGAGAGAGAGAGAGAGGGAAGCAGGCTCCCTGCTGAGCAGAGAGCCCGATGCGGGACTCGATCCCAGGACCCTGAGATCATGACCTGAGCCGAAGGCAGCGGCTTAACCCACTGAGCCACCCAGGCGCCCCCCTATTTTTAACTTTTTAAAAAAATATTTTATTTATTTGTTTGACAGACAGAGATCACAGGTAGGCAGAGAGGCAAACAGAGGCGGTGGGGAGGCAGGCTCCCCGCTGAGCAGAGAGCCTGATGCAGAGTTCGATCCCAGGACCCTGAGATCATGACCTAAGCCGAAGGCAGAGGCTTTAACCCAGTGAGCCACCCAGGCGCCCCTATTCTTAACTTTTTGAGGAACCTCCATATTGTTTACCAAAGTGGCTGCACCAGCTTGCATTCCCACCAACAGTGTAAGAGAGCTCCACATCCTCACCAACACATGTTGTTTCTTGTGTTGTTGAATTTAGCCATTCTGACAGGTGTGAGGTGATATCTCATTGTCTTTCTGTATATTTAATGTACTGTGATTTCAGTGGTACTCTATTACTATGCACGTATTCTATTTTTGTTATGTTCAGTGACAAAGACAATTTACCTGATCACTTTTTTGGCAACAATAGCAGACATAATCTTCTGAGTTACTTGATAATATTTTTCTTTTAATTTGTTTACTATTAGCTATTTCCCCAGCTCCTAAAACAGACACATAATAAGGCTTCAACAAATACTTGTGGAAAGGAATTCTATTACGTGAATTAATTCATATAATTCATCATTCAAAGGAGGACATTTTTTAAATGAATGGAGACACTGTGAATGAGTACATCAAGAACACAGATGTAAACCAGGCAATCCCAGGTAAGCTCAAACACAGTCATAACTTATGGTCACCTAAGGTTAGTTTCTAAATATTGTTATGTAAATAGAACCCTAGAGTTGATAAACTTCATATTTTCCATATTTAATGGAATTTTATGTTGTTGGTAAGCCTGAAATATGGATGATGCAATTCTATAGAATAATTGGGCTCAGTTCATCACTTTTGAACACATGCAGAAATTCAATATAAACAAATATAGATATAATGGACCCTTCATTGAGTAAACATAACAAGGTAATCTTGGTTTCATAAAGCTTGTACAAATGCTCCTTACTTGTCAAGTATTTTGAAGAGAAATTTTTAACATAACATTCATAGAAATAGTCAATCAATTTTCCATGAAATGTAATTCCCAATTAGGAAGCTACAAGGTCATGCTAATTTTTCTCATTTTAGAAGAGACAAACTTACAATTTTACTTAGTGATTAACTAAACAACACAAAAATATCCATCTAAAAATAGAGGGGAATATTAAAATGTCTAAATCTTATAGCATTGTGTCATCGTAAATTTTAATTTTGATATTAAGCATATGTTCTTCTTTCATATGATAAATATCCAAATGCATGAATCAATGAAAAACTTATATTTGCTTCTGAAGATTCTAAGGCCTTCGGTTATAACTAATGAAGAAATAATGAAAATTATTTTAAAGCAAAATTAATGAAAAGTTCTGCCTAGCATAAAGACAGTAAAATAAAACTTTCCCACTTAATTTTAAGTTGAAAATTCAGTCAAATTTTTGAAAATCTATACCAGACTTATATTCAGTAAAAGCCACAGAGTCAAGGGCCTTTGAGTAAATTTTATGGGAAAATAATTTTCTACAGAATTTTCTACAGAACTGTAGAATTCCAGTTCTACAAAACAGTATTTAAAATCTACATGCTAACAATTATTCCAGAGAGTTTATAGTTAAGTTTCTAGGAAATCAACAGCAACAATGTTTACCAAATTTCTTCCTAATATAGAAAAATAAGTAATTCCCAATTATCTATTAATAGAAGTATGAAAAGAAACCACCCATACCTCCAAAACTGAGCTACATTTGAGTCCTAAACTATATTTCCAAGCTTACACACAGGCAGTTCTAACCAGACATTACCAAGCATAGTGGAATTGAAAGGTTCTAAAGAAAATACAATTCCTATCCTGATTCCATAAATAAATGTATTTTATATAGTTAATTATAAAGACCATCAGTAATTTAAAAACTGAAGGATCTAAGGTTGCCTGGGTGGCTCAGTCTGTTGATTTTGGCTCAGGTCATGATCCCAGGGTCCTGGGATTGAGCCCCACATCAGGCTCTGCACTCAGCACGGAGTCTGTCTATCCCTCTTGCTCTGCTCCTCTCTCTCTCTCTCTCTCTCTAAAATAAACAAATAAAATCTTTTAAAAAAATACTAAAGGATCTAAACCAAGTAAAAATTAAAAAAGCACTGGGAAAAGAAACAAACACCAAAATATAAGAAAATCTACTAAATGTGATTTGGGGAAAAGGATTGTGCCATTCCTGGAGTTTTTCAGGCACTGCTCTGTAAGAATACCTGAGTTAAGCTGTAACACTGTTAGTCCACAGTTGTAAAAGTTAAATCAGAGGCAGCAGAAATACATTTTTTAAAGAAAAAAAGTCTAAAATACAAAAGTGAACATCAATTAAGAAATTTCAAAACTCTGTAGATCCAAAGGCAATGCCACTATACAATGCTGATAGAACTAAATGGATTTTTGGTCTGAATTTGGAGCCAAATTCAGTTCAATTATAAATGTTATAAAAATTTAGTTTCCCAACATCTTTATTTAAACAAAGAGTGGATTTGCCTACTCAGACTGGGGAGGCGGGAGGTGAGGAGCAAAAGTGACTGAAGCAGGGGCGCCTGGGTGGCTCAGTGGGTCAAGCCTCTGCCTTCAGCTCAGGTCAGGATCTCAGGGTCCTGGGATCGAGCCCCACATGGGCTTTCTGCTCACGGGGAGCCTGCTTCCCCCTCTCTCTCTGCCTGCTTCTCTGCCTACTTGTGATCTCTTTCTCTCTCATCAAATAAATTAAAAAAAAAAAAAGTGACTGAAGCATTTATCAGTCTTTTGTTTGCCAAAGAGATGAAGGAAACAAACAAGACTCTTCCAAGAAGATTCACAAGTTAAGTTTGGGGCCAATATATTCTAGGCAATAAAAGATATTTTAGATTCAGGGAAAACACTTCCAAGTTTTAATTATCATTGCAACAAGCCAAAGACAAGTGAGTTCCCAGATTATCAGACATCATTATATTTAAATGTAACTCTTAAATCCATTCATGAGCAAAATGTAAACAGGTGAAGTAGCTGCTGTTTGGAATTATCTGTGCAACTGAGAGCACAGGTGATCAAGAGTTGACTACGCATACTCTTTTGTTCCCTCCACTTGTTCAAATGAACTGAATAATCAATAGCAGCTTAGACTACTTGGAAAGAGCTAATAAGAGTTTACTTTGGCAACCCAAGAAATATAAGGCAGAGTTCATCAACACGGGTGAGGTGGTATAATTATTACTATCATTCATTTCATTTTCATTATAAAATAAACACCATGGGAGAAATTCTACCAGGTTAGTAACTCTACCGAGATAAAAATATACAGTAAGGAATTATTCAGTATTGGGCTACTCATTTTAACCTTCTTTCTATTTTAGTTGGTAAAGTAATAGAAGTCTATCATAAAAATGGCCTTACTTAGCCTAAAAACTTATTGTCAAAATGGATATATAAAATCATTAAGTATTTAGTTAATAAGGTGAATAGACATGAATGATAACATTGTTTCAGCTAATCTATACATGAAAATAAACTAGATATAATAAAAATCTAAACAACTGAAAAGGTACTAGAAAATGGCTTTCATATACATTAGTTTTTTTTTGTTTGTTTGTTTTAATTTATTTATTCGACAGAGAGAGAGATCACAAGTGGGCAGAGAGGCAGGCAGAGAGAGAGGGGCCTGGATCCTGGGATCATGACCTGAGCCGAAGGCAGAGGCTTTAACCCACTGAGCCACCCAGGTGCCCCTACGTTACGTTTTTTTGAACCTCAAAACCACCTGGTATGGTGGCTATCATTGCTGTCCATCACCAATTCACAAATGTAGAAAAAGACAGAGAGGACATAAGATTTACTTAAAACCACACAGCCAGATCTTAAACCCTAACTTCAAACCTATTTACATCCATTTCAAAACAACCAGTTATTCTAGATGATATTCTGAGAATACATTTTCTTATCTTGAAGTTTCATACTCTCATTAGCATTAAAGTAACATTGTGCTTATTTTCCCTAGACTGAAGTCCCAGATCGACCCCATCAACTGGAAAACAGGAAAACTGGAAGAAGGGAGATGGTCTGGGGGGTGGGGGGCAAAGGAGTAAGTGTATATGTATATAGCTCCAAATGTATTTCCCAATTGGAACATAAGTAAACTGTTGTTACAAAGCTTACTGCCTATCTGAGCTTTTTAAGGGCAAAAAGGGTGTATTATGAAAGAAAGAAAACATGTCTCAGATTTTTCCTGATCAAACCAGTTTGTTTCCCGTATTTTCCATTGCTGGTTTTACCACCATTAATCTAAAGCTGAAGGTGATTTGTCAAAAATTCATCTTATCTACTAAAAAATAACATGAAATGTCTTCTTAAAAGTATACCTATTTAAACAATCACAACTCAGAAAAGCAATGTTGTAAAGAATCAAAGCATTCAGCTTCCAAGTTTTACAAATCAGGAAGCTGAAAGCCAGAATGGGAAAGTCATATGCATGATGTCAAAACAAGAATTCAAGTTAGGACTAGAACACAGAAGTCCTGATGCTTAGCTCAGAATTCCTTCCACTGAAACACACCATCTCTTAAAAAATCAGGGGAAAGGGCGCCTGGGTGGCTCAGTGGGTTAAGCCGCTGCCTTCGCCTCAGGTCATGATCTCAGGGTCCTGGGATCGAGTCCCGCATCAGGCTCTTTGCTCAGCAGGGAGCCTGCTTCCCTCTCTCTTTCTCTCTCTCTGCCTGCCTCTCCGTCTACTTGTGATCTCTCTCTGTCAAATAAATAAATAAAATCTTAAAAAAAAAATCAGGGGAAATAGGGGAGGAGTCAAGATGGCGGAGAAGTAGCAGGCTGAGACTACTTCAGGTAGCGGGAGATCAGCTAAATAGCTTATCTAAAGATTGCAAACACCTACAAATCCAACGGGAGATTGAAGAGAAGAAGAACAGCAATTCTAGAAACAGAAAAGCAACCACTATCTGAAAGGTAGGACTGGCGGAGCAGTGAATCCAAAGCGACGGGAAGATAGACCGCGGGGGGAGGGGCCAGCTCCCGGCCAGCGGCGGAGCAACGGAGCACAAAATCAGGACTTTTTTTTTTTTATTTGACAGAGAGAAATCACAAGTAGGCAGAGAGGCAGGCAGAGAGAGAGGAGGAAGCAGGCTCCCTGATGAGCAGAAAGCCCGATGTGGGGCTTGAACCCAGGACCTGGGATCATGACCTGAGCCAAAGGCAGTGGCTTAACCCACTGAGCCACCCAGGCGCCCCAAAATCAGGACTTTTAAAAGCCTGTTCCGCTGAGGGACATCGCTCCAGAGGCTTAACTGGGGTGAAGCCCAGGCGGGGTCAGCACGGCCTCAGGTCCCACAGGGTCACAGAAGGATCGGGGGTGTCTGAGTGTCGCAGAGCTTACTGGTATTAGAACAGGGAAGCCGGCTACAGAGACAGAGCCGAGGAGTGACTCCCAGCTCGGGGTTACCTTGAACTGGTCGCAGGCTCGGTCAGCTCGGAGCGCGGCCGGAGGCCAGGGTGACGGGAGTAATTGGGCGCTGTTCTCTGAGGGCGCACTGAGGAGTGGGGCCCCGGGCTCTCAGCTCCTCCGGGCCAGAGACCGGGAGGCCGCCATCTTAATTCCCGTCTTCCAGAACTCTACGGAAAGCACTCAGGGAACAAAAGCTCCCGAAAGCAAACCCAGCAAACCCGAGGGGATTACTCAGCCCGGCCCAGGGTAAGGGCGGTGCAACTCCACCTGGGGCAAAGACGCTTGAGAATCACTACAACAGGCCCCTCCCCCAGAAGATCAACGAGAGGGGCGGCTGGGTGCCTCAGTGGGTTGAGCCTCTGCCTTGGGCTCAGGTCATGGTCTCAGGGTCCTGGGATCGAGCCCCGCATCGGGCTCTCTGCTCAGCGGGGAGCCTGCTTCCCTCTCTCTCTCTCTCTCTCTGCCTACCTCTCTGCCTACTGGTACTCTCTCTCAAATAAATAAAAATCTTTAAAAAAAAAAAAAAAAAAAAGGAAGATCAACGAGAAACCCAGCCAGGACCAAGTTCACCTGCCAAGGAGTGCAGTTTCAATACCAAGGAGAGCGGCGGAATTCCAGAGAAGAAAGCAAAGCATGGAACTCATGGCTTTCTCCCCATGATTCTTTAGCCTTGCAGTTAATTTAATTTTTTTTTTCTTTTTCAATTTTTTTTCTCTTCTTCTGCTAAATTTTTTTAACTTTTACCGTTTTCTTTTTTAACGTTTTTTAAATAGTTTATCTAATATATATATATATATATTTTTCATTTTTATATTTTTTCTTTATTGGCTTTCTTTTTTTAATAGTTTCTTTCTTTCTTTTTTCTTTCTGAACCCCTTTTTATCCCCTTTCTCCCCCCTCACGATTTGGGATCTCTTCTGATTTGGCTAAAGCATATTTTCCTGGGGTTGTTGCCACCCTTTTAGTATTTTACTTGCTCCTTCATATACTCTTATCTGGACAAAATGACAAGGCGGAAAAATTCACAACAAAAAAAAGAACAAGAAGCAGTACCAAAGGCTAGGGACCTAATCAATACAGACATTGGTAATATGTCAGATATAGAGTTCAGAATGACGATTCTCAAGGTTCTAGCCGGGCTTGAAAAAGGCATGGAAGATATTAAAGCAACCCTCTCGGGAGACATAAAAGCCCTTTCTGGAGAAATAAAAGAACTAAAATCTAACCAAGTTGAAATCAAAAAAGCTACTAATGAGGTGCAATCAACAATGGAGGCTCTCACTGCTAGGATAAATGAGGCAGAAGAAAGAATTAGCGATATAGAAGACCAAATGACAGAGAATAAAGAAGCTGAGCAAAAGAGGGACAAACAGCTACTGGACCACGAGGGGAGAATTCGAGAGATAAGTGACACCATAAGACGAAACAACATTAGAATAATTGGGATTCCAGAAGAAGAGAAAATGGAGAGGGGAGCAGAAGGTATATTGGAGAGAATTATTGGAGAGAATTTCCCCAATATGGCAAAGGGAACAAGCATCAAAATTCAGGAGGTCCAGAGAACCCCCCTCAAAATCAATAAGAATAGGTCCACACCCCGTCACCTAATAGTAAAATTTACAAGTCTTAGTGACAAAGAAAAGATCCTGAAAGCAGCCCGGGAAAAGAAGTCTGTAACGTACAATGGTAAAAATATTAGATTGGCAGCAGACTTATCCACAGAGACCTGGCAGGCCAGAAAGAGCTGGCATGATATATTCAGAGTACTAAATGAGAAAAACATGCAGCCAAGAATATTATATCCAGCTAGGCTATCATTGAAAATAGAAGGAGAGATTAAAAGCTTCCAGGACAAACAAAAACTGAAAGAATTTGTAAATACCAAACCAGCTCTACAGGAAATATTGAAAGGGGTCCTCTAAGCAAAGAGAGACCCTAAAAGTAGTAGATCAGAAAGAAACAGAGACAATATACAATAACAGTCACCTTACAGGCAATACAACGGCACTAAATTCATATCTCTCAATACTTACCCTGAATGTTAATGGGCTAAATGCCCCAATCAAAAGACACAGGGTATCAGAATGGATAAAAAAACAAAACCCATCTATATGTTGCCTACAAGAAACTCATCTTAAACCCGAAGACACCTCCAGGTTTAAAGTGAGGGGGTGGAAAAGAATTTACCATGCTAATGGACATCAGAAGAAAGCAGGAGTGGCAATCCTTATATCAGATCAATTAGATTTTAAGCCAAAGACTATAATAAGAGATGAGGAAGGACACTATATCATACTCAAAGGAACTGTCCAACAAGAAGATCTAACAATTTTAAATATCTATGCCCCTAACGTGGAAGCAGCCAACTATATAAACCAATTAATAACAAAAACAAAGAAACACATCGACAAGAATACAATAATAGTAAGGGATTTTAACACTTCCCTCACTGAAATGGACAGATCATCCAAGCAAAAGATCAGCAAGGAAATCAAGGCCTTAAATGACACACTGGACCAGATGGACATCACAGATATATTCAGAACATTTCATCCCAAAGCAACAGAATACACATTCTTCTCTAGTGCACATGGAACATTCTCCAGAATAGATCACATTCTTGGTCCTAAATCAAGTCTCAACCGGTATCAAAAGATTGGGATCATTCCCTGCATATTTTCAGACCACAATGCTCTGAAGCTAGAACTCAATCACAAGAGGAAATTTGTAAAGAACCCAAATACATGGAGACTAAACAGCATCCTTCTAAAGAATGAATGGGTCAACCAGGAAATTAAAGAAGAATTGAAAAAATTCATGGAAACAAATGATAATGAAAACAAACTGTTCAAAATCTGTGGGACACAACAAAGGCAGTCCTGAGAGGAAAATATATAGCGGTACAAGCCTTTCTCAAGAAACAAGAAAGGTCTCAGGTACACAACCTAACCCTACACCTAAAGGAGCTGGAGAAAGAACAAGAAAGAAACCCTAAACCCAGCAGGAGAAGAGAAATCATAAAGATAAGAGCAGAAATCAATGAAATAGAAACCAAAAAAACAATAGAACAAATCAACGAAACTAGGAGCTGGTTCTTTGAAAGAATTAATAAGATTGATAAACCCCTGGCCAGATTTATCAAAAAGAGAAGAGAGAGGACCCAAATAAATAAAATCATGAATGAAAGAGGAGAGATCACAACGAACACCAAAGAAATACAGACAATTATAAGAACATACTATGAGCAACTCTACACCAACAAATTTGACAATCTGGAAGAAATGGATGCATTCCTAGAGACATATAAACTACCACAACTGAACCAGGAAGAAATAGAAAGCCTCAACAGACCCATAAGCAGTAAGGAGATTGAAACAGTCATCAAAAATCTCCAAACAAACAGAAGCCCAAGCTAGACGGCTTCCCCGGGGGAATTCTACCAAACATTTAAAGAAGAACTAATTCCTATTCTCCTGAAACTGTTCCAAAAAATAGAAATGGAAGGAAAACTCCCAAACTCATTTTATGAGGCCAGCATCACCTTGATCCCAAAACCAGACAAGGATCCCATCAAAAAAGAGAACTACAGACCAATATCCTTGATGAACACAGATGCAAAAATTCTCGCCAAAATACTAGCCAATAGGATTCAACAGTACATTAAAAGGATTATTCACCACGACCAAGTGGGATTTATTCCAGGGCTGCAAGGCTGGTTCAACATCCGCAAATCAATCAATGTGATACAACACATTAATAAAAGAAAGAACAAGAACCATATGATACTCTCCATAGATGCTGAAAAAGCATTTGACAAAGTACAGCATCCCTTCCTGATCAAAACTCTTCAAAGTGTAGGGATAGACGGCACATACCTCAATATTATCAAAGCCATCTATGGAAAACCCACCGCAAATATCATTCTCAATGGAGAAAAACTGAAAGCTTGGGACGCCTGGGTGGCTCAGTTGGTTAAGCAGCTGCCTTCGGCTCAGGTCATGATCCCAGCGTCCTGGGATCGAGTCCCGCATCAGGCTCCTTGCTCAGCAGGAGCCTGCTTCTCCCTCTGCCTCTGCCTGCCATTCTGTCTGCCTGTGCTCGCTCTCTCTCCCTCTCTCTCTGACAAATAAATAAAAATCAAAAAAAAAAAAAAAAAAACTGAAAGCTTTTCCGCTAAGGTCAGGAACAAGGCAGGGATGTCCGTTATCACCACTGCTATTCAACATAGTACTAGAAGTCCTAGCCTCAGCAATCAGACAACAAAAGGAAATTAAAGGCATCCAAATCGGCAAAGAAGAAGTCAAACTATCACTCTTCGCAGATGATATGATACTATATGTGGAAAACCCAAAAGACTCCACTCCAAAACTGCTAGAACTTATACAGGAATTCAGTAAAGTGTCAGGATATAAAATCAATGCACAGAAATCAGTTGCATTTCTCTACACCAACAACAAGACAGAAGAAAGAGAAATTAAGGAGTCCATCCCATTTACAATTGCACCCAAAACTATAAGATACCTAGGAATAATCCTAACCAAAGAGACTAAGAATCTATACACAGAAAACTATAAAGTACTCATGAAAGAAATTGAGGAAGACACAAAGAAATGGAAAAGTGTTCCATGCTCCTGGATTGGAAGAATAAATATTGTGAAAATGTCTATGCTACCTAAAGCAATCTACACATTTAATGCAATTCCTATCAAAGTACCATCCATTTTTTTCAAAGAAATGGAACAAATAATCCTAAAATTTATATGGAACCAGAAAAGACCTCGAATAGCCAAAGGAATATTGAAAAAGAAAGCCAAAGTTGGTGGCATCACAATTCCGGACTTCAAGCTCTATTACAAAGCTGTCATCATCAAGACAGCATGGTACTGGCACAAAAACAGACACATAGATCAATGGAACAGAATAGAGAGCCCAGAAATAGACCCTCAACTCTATGGTCAACTCATCTTCGACAAAGCAGGAAAGAATGTCCAATGGAAAAAAGACAGACTCTTCAATAAATGGTGTTGGGAAAATTGGACAGCCACATGCAGAAAAATGAAATTGGATCATTTCCTTACACCACACACGAAAATAGACTCAAAATGGATGAAGGATCTCAATGTGAGAAAGGAATCCATCAAAATCCTTGAGGAGAACACAGGCAACAACCTCTTCGACCTCAGCCGCAGCAACATCTTCCTAGGAACATCGCCAAAAGCAAGGGAAGCAAGGGCAAAAATGAACTATTGGGATTTTATCAAGATCAAAAGCTTTTGCACAGCAAAGGAAACAGTTAAAAAAACCAAAAGACAACTGACAGAATGGGAGAAGATATTTGCAAATGACATATCAGATAAAGGGCTAGTGTCCAAAATCTATAAAGAACTTATCAAACTCAACACCCAAAGAACAAAGAATCCAATCAAGAAATGGGCAGAGGACAAGAACAGACATTTCTGCAAAGAAGACATCCAGATGGCCAACAGACACATGAAAAAGTGCTCCACATCACTCGGCATCAGGGAAATACAAATCAAAACCACCATGAGATATCACCTCACACCAGTCAGAATGGCTAAAATTAACAAGTCAGGAAATGACAGATGCTGGCGAGGATGCGGAGAAAGGGGAACTCTCCTACACTGTTGGTGGGAATGCAAGCTGGTGCAACCACTCTGGAAAACAGCATGGAGCTTCCTCAAAATGTTGAAAATAGAACTACCCTATGACCCAGCAATTGCACTGCTGGGTATTTACCCTAAAGATACAAACGTAGTGATCCGAAGGGGCACGTGCACCCAAATGTTTATAGCAGCAATGTGTACAATATCCAAACTATGGAAAGAACCTAGATGTCCATCTACAGACGAATGGATAAAGAAGATGTGGTATATATACACAATGGAATACTATGTAGCCATCAAAAGAAATGAAATCTTGCCATTTGCGACGACGTGGATGGAACTAGAGGGTATCATGCTTAGCGAAATAAGTCAATCGGAGAAAGACAACTATCATATGATCTCCCTGATATGAGGGAGAGGAGATGCAACATGGGGGGTTAAGGGGGTAGGAGAAGAATAAATGAAACAAGATGGGATTGGGAGGGAGACAAACCATAAGTGACTCTTAATCTCACAAAACAAACTGAGGGTTGATGGGGGAAGGGGGGTTGGGAGGGGGGGTGGGGTTACGGATATTGGGGAGGGTATGTGCTATGGTGAGTGCTGTGAAGTGTGTAAACCTGGCGATTTGCAGACCTGTACCCCTGGGGATAAAAATATATGTTTATAAAATCAAAAAAAATAAAATAAAATTAAATTAAATTAAAAAATCAGGGGAAATAATCCACTTTAAATTGTTTTTGGAAGACAGTGGATTTCAGTAATCATTTTTCTCAATCCATTTAAAAGGCAATATTTTTATTTAAATGAATTTTCACTTCCTCAAGTCTATCTAGGCTGTCTAACAATGAAATGCTAGTCAAAGACAGAAGCAATCAATAAGTAAATATCTTAAGAAGCACAACTTGTTCAAAGGTTGTTCCAGACTTTCACTCTGGAACACTCAGCATGCAAGTTTTCATATGTACTGGTTTAAAGATATTAATCAGAGTTCAAATGATACTTTTTCAGAAATAGCGTATCAGAATGTTTCATAGGTAAAACAGTTACATATGGATTTGGAAAGATTCCAGGGCCCAACATTGATCAAATTTAACAACTGGAATATTATGGGCCATGAGAATCTTTGTATTTCACTGGCCAATGTATTTGAAAACCTGAGGGCCTGCAGGGTTCTCCAGATCCTAATTTCCTTTAAATAAGAGCAAGAACTATATAAAGAAATCTAGTCTTAAGCTCCTCAGGAGACAGGGCATCATTTAAAAAAAAAAAGTGATTTCATTTCTAACAAGATTTTCTTTATTTGAAATTACATTCTCAAGGATAAAATTCTATGTGTTAAGAGATTATTATATTAAAAGATACTCACTGAAACAGTACTGGTGATAGTGAAAAACTGAAAACAAATGGGGAGTCCAGTTATAGTGAAACGATGAAGTAAACAGGTCTATCTATATTCAGCTGCTGATTACACAAAGATAAATTGGATTTTTAACTAATATTAGGAAAAGCCTTTTAAAAATGAAAAAATGCCATGTGATAATGTTAAGTGAAATAAAAACAGTGTGACACTGTGAAAAAATAAGCAGAACCAAAAGATCTGAAGGGGCCATCTAAACTGAATCTGTTTTTAACTGGCAAATCCAGCATGTCTTCCTCTAGTATGATTACATACTACAGACACGCTTTGAACAACACGGGTTAGGGGCGCCAGTCCCCTGTGTGGTTGAAAATCCACACATACCTTTTTCGTTTAGTTTTTTATTTAAATTCCAGTTAGTTAACATACAGTGTAATATTTGTTTCAGGTGTACAATATAGTGACTCAACACTTAGGTACAATACCCATGCTCATCACTACAAGCAAACTCCTTAATCCCCATCACCTATTTCACCCATTCCCCCTCCCAGCTCACTTCTGATAACCATCAGTTTGTTCTCTAGAGCTAAGAGTCTGTTCCTCGGAGAGCCTCTCTCTCTCTTTTTCAAAAAAGTGATTTTAAAAAATCAGCGGCATTTTGGGTCTGTAGGATAATAGAAATGCAGAAAGTTATAAAGATTAACAGATAAAACTCTCAAACTGAGATCAGATAAATCACATAAGTATGTATTTAGTCAGAGTTCACTGTTTGTTAGTACACAGAGAACAGAAAGAGAAAATAATAAAATTCAAAAATAGTATGATGCTCATCTTATAATTTGCAAGGTGTGTAAAATATTACGCACCATCAAATGTAAAAATATTTGATTATGAAGTTGTATAGTGGAAAGTGACTGGAATACAAATCTGGATATCTGGGTTCTAGTTTTAGTTTTGCCATTTTGTGCAAGTACTTTTCTGGCCTTCCGTTTCCCCACCTGTAAAACGAGAGTGTTGGATCGGATAAAATATAAGGACACTTCTAGATATAGGTTATAATCTAGAAATATTCCATGAATATAAACTCTCTCTGCAACTTTAATTTTTTATGAAAATCATTCAATCTTGCCTATATCTGTAAAGATCATTAATTTCTTGGTAACATGAGAAAAAATCATTTATGTGACCAAGAACTATAAATGGAAACATATTGTATACATATACATGTGAAACAAGATTCAAAATGATGTAAGCATTGCTAAGAGAGTCATTCAAAATAGAGTCAAAAGGACAATGAGGAAGTAGGACCTATGCACAGCTCCTGTTTCAACTGTCAGAACACCATGAACTTTTGACTTTCATCAATTGCAATTTGTCATTTGTAACTCTACCATGTCCTTGAGTGCATCCTTCTAACTTAAACTGAAATAGAAATAATGTAATGTCTATTATCTAAATAACCTACTGCGTATTAGTCAGTTTAAACTCTGCCAGCACCAATCATAATTCTTTCAAAACAAGTTATGTAACCTCATGGTTTTTGCTTTATAAACCTGCATTCTCCCCTCCTAACTCCAAGTACACTTTCGATTTTGGTGGATTCTCTGTCTCCTAGATTATAATCCCTAAGGCCCCAAATAAATTCTATGGTTACTTTACAACCTCTTCTTGATAGACAACATACATATATCCATTAGCTTAACATTTTATATTGATATGCAACCCAGCATTAACTTTTCAGATGTGATTGTTTTTAGTTAATTTTGAGAGTAACTTCACCAAATTTAAAAACCATCTTCTTTTACAATGTGACGTTATCATTAATGTTTAGTTTGGCCAGCAAACTCACTAATTCACAAAATGTATTTTTGTCTCTTTAAACTTACAAAAAAAAAACTGGAATAAAAGCAGAATACATTAAGCTTAATTTGCATCATTCTGTAAATGAAGAAATATAACTTAATTTTTGACATCACAGCTTCATATGTAAGTTCACAGGCTTTGTTTCTATATTTTAGGAATAATCAGATTTAGAAAGCAGTATGCAACATGTTTAAGACCATAGGCTCTGGAGCCAGATTGCCTAGTTTTAAATCTCAGCTCCACTAATTTCTAGTGCTGTAACTCTGACCTTTTGATCTATTTTATAAAATTAGAATAATAACAGGTTATTGTATAGATGAAGTGAACACAAGTTAATACATGCGAAGCACTTAGAACAGTGCTTTTACATGGTAAACATTCAATAAATATTACTAATATGGTCAGATAATGTCTGTATTAAAAATCTATTGTAGAATCTATTCTGGGGCACCTGGGTGGCACAGTTAATTGGGTTTCCAACTCTTGGTTTCGGTTCAGGGCATCATATCGGGGGGTGGGATGGCTCCGTGCTCAGCACAGAGTCTGATTCAAATTCATTCTCCCTCTCCCTCTCCCTCTGCCCTTCCTGCTCATGCTCTTCCCCCTCTAAAATAAATAAATAAATAAATAAATAAATAAATAAATAAATAATTTTTAAACAAAGTTTATAATCTATCCTGACAGTGAATAAAAGTTACATGATACAGAATTATGATATATTTTATTCTAAATGTTTCATAAAGTCCTAAAATCAGACACTTTCATTCATTACAAAATACCACTTTATTACAACAGTCACAAGGATGAAGATGGAAGTTGGAAATCCAGGCATGATCCTATCACTCACCTAGTTAAACTCTTCAGTGGTTCTCCACTAATAAAGTTCAGACTAATTTAAATGGCTTACATACCCCTTCATGATCTTGTACTTGCTTGTTCATCTAACCTCATTTCCCACTTTTCCTGTCCAACTTCTAACACCTGCCCACCCTAACCACAAATGCACACACACATGCATACATTATTTTCACGAAAAATATGGGATTCTGCAAAAAAGTAATTTCATTCTCACATTTCCAGGTCTCACCCATGCTATTCATATTGCCTGAAATATTCTTCCACCCATTTTTTCTACTATAGTATTACTTTAAAGGTGAGAGCTGGGAACAAGCCGATGTTTATCAATAGAGGACTGAATAAATTATTCTTTGTTGATCTGGGTATATTATAAGGAAAGCTCTTAAGGTAAAGTGAAGAACTCATTCATTTAACAAATATTTACTGAGCATCTTCTATGCACTCTTCTAAATTTTGGAGATTAGTGAGCAAAACAGACAAAAATTTTACCTCCCAAAATGAGATAAATCTATATTAAGGGGACAAAAAAGCAAGTTGCATAACATATTTTTATTTTAAAAATTCCATTTTTAGGCTAGCAGGGATAGAGGAAAGAGAGAATTCTATGTTATTACTTTATATACTTCTGTATTCTATTGTTTAATAATGTACAGTGATAAGTGATACTATGCAATTCTTAGAATTATTAAGAACAAAATATCTCAACACTCACACTCACCATACACCCATGGAGGGGGTGTGGAAGGCCCCATTCCCCAAGCATCTTGGCTGCAGTACAATGTGATTGTCTAAAGCCACAGGGAAAATGGCGGAAAATTTACCATCACCAGTGCCAGAAAGAACAATTTATGGCTTTGTTCTTTTCTTAAACTCCCAATCTGGCTACATACTATATCTCATGGGGGCTTTTACTCCTGAATCTTGACTAAACTCCATAGGCTAAATCTATTAGCCTCAAAAATATTGGGCAGTTGGCATGGCTTGTCTACCTCTTCATTACTACAGTAATTGGTTATGTCCTATCATTTGAAATAAGCAGGATGAATACAACTACACTCATCTTCATTCATACAATCACAGATAACTATGCTAATAATCAGAAGAAATACCAAGAAGAGGCCATCCCAGCTTTAAGAGATTGTCCCATTAGTGGAATAAACCAAATGGTCTTTCTTGTGGTCAAAGAACTTTACACCAAAAATTGAATTCTGTGTCGACTAATACCAACTATTTATTTTGTTTTTGACATAATACTTTTGACCATAATTATTATAACTCTCTCTCTTAATAATATCTAACATTGAAAGGTAAAAATATTAAGTTGAATTTCTCTGATGTTGAGTTCCATTAATATCATTAAATGTTCTCGAATATTAGTTATTAATGGACAGACTAAATAAAATCATGTATTAAAAAAAGAATAAAGGGGGGCCTGGGTGGCTCAGTGGATTAAGCCTTGCCTTCAGCTCAGGTCATGATCTCAGTGTCCTGGAATCGAGACCCACATCGGGCTCTTTAGTGAGGAGGGAGCCTGCTTCCCCCTCTCTCTCTGCCTGCCTCTCTGCCTCCTTGTGATCTCTCTCTTTCTGTGTCAAATAAATAAAATCTTTATTAAAAAAGAATAAAATATCTCTCTCTCAAGGGCACATAATCATTTATAAGTTATTTCTTCCCAACATTAAAAAAAAATTTTCTACTAAAGATCATGTAAAGAAAGTTAAGGGAATAGAATTTGAGGTGAGAAGATATTTAAACAAATTAGTTTCCTTCTAAATTAATGTTTTTAAATAATTGCATATATACTGAATAATAATCAAAGACTTAAAAAAAATTTAACTTAGAAGAGAATGTTTATTCCTCTCGCTACCATCATATTTACATCTATCACTTGACTCATACTTTCCAAAAGGCATTTTGGCCACCACTGGGGTCCACTTTTATATGAATGCTATATATGTAAAAATGTGTTTATAAGTTACTGATCTTTTTGTCTTTTCACTGCACTGACATTTAGTCTAAAGGTGCAAAACTAATGATAAGTAAAATTACTGGTGCCTTACCATAAATCAAGACAGTGACACTGAATTGTGCTAGTTAGCAGTCATTGACGTCTTTATAAACACACATATGTACTTTTTATTTTTTCTTCTTCCAAGATTGTATTTAAACTTAAATTAGTTAACATATAATGTAGTTTTGGTTTCAGGGGTAGAATTTAGTAATTCATCACTTACATATAACACCCAATGCTCATCACAAGTGCACGTGTATTTTCTCTAATGTCAGTTTCACTTAAAAATTCTTGATAAAACAGTAAAAAAATTAACTTATTAAATCTCAACTTAGAGTATACTTTATAATATATGTAACCAAATTATAAGTACATATAAAGTAATTCTGCTACATACCAAAATAACAATAGTTTTCTTGACAAAAAGGACTTGTGTGAGTCTTTAAGATCCAAACTAATGGCTTTTTCCATAGAACACCATTTTTACTTGACAGAATGAATGACAGGCACAGAATGGTATTCAAACTAGGGTTTTTGTGGGTTTTTTTTTTTTAATTCAAGTATAGTTAACATAAGTGGTACATTAGTTTCAGGTGTACAATATAATAACTCATTATATTAAGCAGTGCTTAAGCAGTGCTCATCATGATAAGTGTATTCTTAATCCCCTTCATATATTTCACCAATCCCCTCCCCTTCTGGCAACCACCAGTTTGTTCTCTATAATTAAAAGTCTTGTTTTTTGTCTTTTTTCTTTTTTCATTTTTTTTGTTTGTTTCTTAAATTCCATGCATGACTGAAATCATGTGGTTATTTGCCTTTCTTTGACTGACTTTATTTCACATTTTGCATTATACCTTCTAGAACCACCCATCTTGTTGCAAATGGCAAGAGTTCATGCTTTTTTGTGGCTGGGTAATATTTCTATATACCACATTTCCTTAACCTATTCATGTATGACTAGACAATTGGGTTGCTTCCATATCTTGGATTTTTAAAAGACATTTTCTCAAAAATGTTATGAAGTGAGTCTTTTCACTTCAAGGAAAACAACTGGCTGTATTTGTTTTTAATAATAAAATTCAAATTTACAAATGTGATATTAATGGATGTGATTATTTTATATTGTATCATGAAATATGTCAACATTTGGAAGGTCTGTGTAACTCTGTGATCCAATATTTTCCAAATGACCAAACCAGGTAATAAAATCATACATTGCTAAAAGATCCATTCAAAGTACAAGTTAGACTAATGGTAATAAAATATAAAGAGCTCATTATGTTTTAGATTCTAAGTCACAATTAACCTTTATATTACTTGTAAATTATAATACAAAGAATATCCACAATTATCTATAAAAGTTATTAAAATACTTCACCTTCTAAACCATATATGCATAGTGTTTCATATACTTCTACCAAAACAACATATTGTAACAGACTGGATGCAGGAGCAGCCGTGAGAATTTAAATATGTTGTGTTATGCCTGACATTAAATAAGCTTGCAAAAAAGTGAAATAATGCTACTCATTTAACTAAATTATGTTTTTGACATTAAAGCTATTTTTATTAAATGTTATTTATCTTAACAACACATTTGTTATTTTAAATTAATCAATATTAACATTTTTCACAATCTTAATTTCTAATACAAAATATGTCAATAGACAAAAGCCACATAAACAAAAGTACTTTGGGTCCTCATTAATTTTTAGGAGTATTAAAATAGACCTAAATTGCTGACCTATATGTAAAAAATTCTAAGACATTAGTCTCATCAAACTATAGGTTAACTGCTCCCAACTCCAAAGACATGGGGGGCACTCAAATAAGTGCTAAATGTAAATGATCTTCAAAACTATTCTGGAAAATAATACAATTTTGGAATGAATGAAAAGTATAGGTTTTAAATTAGAACTGAATTAAAAACTAGCTCTACAATTTACTACCTTTATGATTTTGGACAATTATTTGTGCTTTTTCTGAGCCTTTGTTTCTTCATATATAAAATAAGATTTATAATATCTGTCCAGAAGAACTGTTGTTAAATATTAATAAATAAACATTATTCATATTGTTAAAAAAAACGGTGAAGATGTGGAGCAGTTAGAACTCTTACACACTGCAAATGGCAAGATTTCAGGGTTTTTGATGGTTGCATCCCATCAAATGTATTCCATTGTAATTTGCAATGACATGGATGGGACTAGAGGGTATTATACTAAGCAAAATAAGTCACTCAGAGAAAGACAATTATCATATGATCTCACTGATATGAGGAATTTGAGAGGGAGGGTGGGGGGCCATAGGGGAAGGGAGGGAAAATGAAACAAGATGGGACCTGGGAGTGAGATGTACCATAAGAGACTCTTAATCTCAGGAAACAAACTGAGAGTTGCTGGAGGGGAGGAGGGTGGGAGGGATAGGGTGGCTATGTGATGGACAATGGGGAGGGTATGTGCTATGGTGAGTGCTGTGAAATGTGTAAGGCTGATAATTCACAGACCTGTGTCCCTGAAACAAATAATACATTATAGTTAAAAATATATATAGTAGCAGCAATGTCTACAATAGCCAAACTATGGAAAGAACCTAGATGTCCATCAACAGACGAATGGATAAAGAAGATGTGGTATATATACACAATGGAATACTATGCAGCCATCAAAAGAAATGAAATCTTGCCATTTGCGACGACGTGGATGGAACTAGAGGGTATCATGCTTAGCGAAATAAGTCAATCGGAGAAAGACAACTATCATATGATCTCCCTGATATGAGGGAGAGGAGATGCAACATGGGGGGTTGAGGGGGTAGGAGAAGAGTAAATGAAACAAGATGGGATTGGGAGGGAGACAAACCATAAGTGACTCTTAATCTCACAAAACAAACTGAGGGTTGATGGGGGGAGGGGGTTGGGAGAGGGGGTGGGGTTATGGATATTGGGGAGGGTATGTGCTATGGTGAGTGTTGTGAAGTGTGTAAACCTGGCGATTCGCAGACCTGTACCCCTGGGGATAAAAATATATGTTTATAAAGCTGTAAAAAAAAAAAAAAAAAAAAAAGAAAGGATGAATACCCAAGTTTTGTAGCAACATGGACGGGACTGGAAGAGATTATGCTGAGTGAAATAAGTCAAGCAGAAAGAGTCAATTATCATATGGTTTCTCTTATTTGAGGGAAATTGGAAGGGGAGGTGAACCATGAGAGACTATGGACTCTGAAAAACGATCTGAGAATTTTGTTAAGGGGTGGGGGGTGGGAGGTTGGGGGCACCAGGTGGTGGGTATTGTAGAGGGCACGGATTGCATGGAGCACTGGGTGTGGTGCAAAAATAATGAATACTGTTATGCTGAAAAAATAAAAATTAAAAAAATATATATATATATAGTTTAAAAAAAAAAACTCTTATACACTGCTGGCAATAATGAAAGGTAGTGCAGCTGCTTTGGAAAATAGTCTGTCAGTTCCTCAAAAGGAACTGGGTACATATACCCAAGAGGAATGAAAGCATATATCCACATCAGAACTTATACAATGTTCATTGCAGCATTAATCATAATAACTAAAAAATGGAAGCAACTCATGTCCATCAACTGATGAGAGCATGGATAAAATGTGGCACAGATCCATTTAATGGAATTTTATTTGCCACTGAAAAGGAATAAAATACTAATACCTGTCACGATACTGATGAACTTGGAGAACATTGTGCTAAATGAAAGACGCTCATCACAAACAAAACAAAACAAAACAAAAACAAACACACACACACACACACACAAACACAAACAAATAATTCCATTTATATGAAGTGTCCAAAATACACAAATCTACAGAGATAGAAATACTTAAGTGGTTGCTTGGGGCTGGGAAATTTGGAGGGAAATGGAGGGTGACTACGTAAAGGTAAGGTATTCCTTTAGGGGAATTGATGGTGGTGACAATTGCACAACTCTATGAAAATGTTTTTAAAAAACCAACCAAATTGTACTCTTTAAATAGGTAAATTTTATGATATATGAATTATATCTCAATAAAGACATTGCTAAACAAACAGCAAACGAAGGTGAAAATGCCTATCAAAATGCATGACACACACCAGAAGTTCAATAAATGCTTTCTTTGTCTTGGTCATAACCAATATGTCTTTCAAAATCCACTCACAAACTTAAGATATATCACAAAGTTTTGAAGTGAGTTATTTAGACCATGGTAAATATTTAAATATCAATGATCAACAAACACTATAATGTATTCACAAAAGAAATTCCTATTTTCATGGCACCTAAATGGCTCAGTCAGTTAAGCATCCAACTCTTGCTTTTGGTTTAGGTCATGATCTCAGGGTCATGGGACTGAACCCTATGTCAGACTCCATGCTGGGCGTAGAGACTGCCTGGGATTCTCTCTCTCCCTCTTCCTCCTCCCCCCACCCCAGTCATGCTCTCTCTCTCTCTGAAAAATAAAAAAAGAAGTTCCTATTTTCTTGTCTAGTTATTCTTATTGATATAACAGAAACTATCTCTTTTTAAAAATCTCTGTGAAATGTGAATGAATAAACAGGATTGAACTTCTAAGATTCCTTGCAGTTATTTAATATGACTAAAATTTAATATCTGATTTAAATTTTGGTGTCTTGAGGCTTCCTAGTATGAACTATGTTTCAGGAAAAAAAGCAGAAAACTTGTATATGAGGTGTGAGAAAATCGCTTAGCAGATATTTACGGACAACTTCCCTCAGTTAAATTGCTATTTATGAAAAAAAATTAAGCAATCTCTATCTCGTAATTCCTCTTTTTACTAAAGAATAAAATTATTAAATAGTAAAGTTTTTGGTATTGCAAATTCATTGACTATAAAGGTTACCTTGAAAAAATATCCAATTCATGTCAAGAATAATCATACTAGGAAGCAAAACACACTCTAGAACTGTTGTCCTTTACAATGGGAACAAAGCTACCTATGCTCTTGTCTACTTCAGTCTTATATTTGTGAAGTCCAGTTAAAAGAGGAACTTTTTGTATCTGAGTTTCCACTTTTAGATCTGCCCTTTGGCATAAGTGAGTAGACATATCTTGGGTATTGAGGCATAAGCTAACTAGAACTTCCATTCAGAATCAGAAGCAAACTAGTGAAGCCAGGGTGAGGAAACAGAAGAATAAAAGCAATTTCTCAGTCTTCTCTGACATTCACAGGTTTCTTATACATCTCTCTAATTCACTATATTCATTCCATCATTCATTGAGTAAGTATTTGTTATATACCTTGGATTAAGCAGTGAACTCACACATACCCTGTTTCTATTCAACTTACCTTTGAGTGGAGAAATTCAGATAACAAAAGAAATTAAAAAATAAAAAGTATATCAAGATGCAGCAAATGTTAAAGAAAAAGAAAAAAACTAAATAGGTAGAAGAGGTTCCAACGTTAAACAGGATGGTCATGATAGGTCTCTCTGAGAATGACAATTAAGCAAGAACTTAGAAATGTTCTGAGGAACAACTGGAAAAATGATTCAAGAAAGTATTGAGGAGGAGCGCCTGGGTGGCTCAGTGGGTTAAACCTCTGCCTTTGGCTTAGGTCATGATCTCAGGGTCTGGGATCAAGCCCCACATCCTGCTCTCCGCTCAGCAGGGAGCCTGCATTCCCACCCCCCTTGCTTGCCTCTCTGCCTACTTGTGATTTCTCTCTCTGTCAAAATAAATAAATAAAATCTTAAAAAAAAAAAAAAAAGGATCGGGGAGTAGAGTATTCCAAGAAGATTAAACAACAAATGCAAAGGTCCTGAGGTGTGTGACCATTTGAAGAACACTAGGACATAAACATACCATGAGCAAAAAAGAGCAAAGGGAAGAGGTGGTATTTTGATACAGTAAATATATATTTGGTCTTCACCCCCAATTCCTGGCATAGAGCTTCAAAAATCTTTGTAATTTCCTGAGTGGTAAGAGTGAGAGGAGTGTCTCTTACTCATAATAAGCCCCTCTCAACTGTACCTGAGTTTATGTTTATGAGGTGATTCTTAATGAGCCCCTAGATAGCTCCAGGAAATGGGCTGGTTGCCAGAGGAACCAACTGTGTGATTAGAGATTTGGAACTTTCAGCCCTACTCCTGACCTCTGGGGAGGGGAGAAAGGCTGGGGATTGAGTTAATCACCAATAGCCAAGGATTTAATCAATCATGCCTATGTAATGGAGTCCCATAAAAATCCTGAATGAAGGAGTCCATAGAACTTCAGAGTTGGTGAATGCACTCTTATTCCAGAAGGATGGAGCATCCCATACACCATAGGAAAAGAACTACACTTGGGACCTTCCAGACCTTGCCCTACATACCTCTTCATCTTGCTATTCATTTGTATCCTTTATAACAAAAGTAACAGTAGAGGGTTTCCCTGAATTATGTGAGCCATTTAGCAAATAAACTGTAGAGGGGGTTTGGGAACTCCTGATTTGTAACCAACTTGGACAGAAGTGTGGATAACCTGAAGACCCATAACTTGTAATTGGTGTCTGAAGGCGGGGGCAATCATGTGGGATTAAGCCTTTAATCTGTTGTGGGGACAGTCTACTAACTCTGGCTTGTTAATATGAGAATTGAGTTAAATTCTCCATGAGTTGATGTCTACAGAGCACTGAAGAATTGTTTGGTGTGGAAAACTCACATTTCCTTGGTGTCTAGAAGTGTTTTTAGTAGAAAAACAGTTTTCCTTTAGGAGAGTAAGAGAAGATGAAGTTAGAGAAGAAGGAGAAGGACATATCAATCTTGTAGGGCCTTTTGGGCCATCGTAGGAGCTTTGGTCTTTATTCGAATTAATATAGGAAACTATTAGAGGGTTTTCAGACAAAGGAGTGATACGACTTAACTGATACTTTTAAAAGGATCCATCTCACTTTTCTGTGAAGAACAGACTGTCGGGAGACAAGGGAGAAAGCAGGGAACGTCAATTAAGAGGCTAATACAATAATCCAGGCAGGAGAGATTGGTGGCCTGGACCAAGAAATGGTAGTTGCACATCTAAACTGGGTAATTTGAGAAGAGTTAAATATTTACAAAAATACAGGGCAAGTTTTAAGGAAAACAACAAGGGATAGTAATATACCCAGGAGCTAGTTATAGAATGAAGCTGTTATCATTCCAAGGCCTAATGCATAGGGGGAAAGGATGGTTGCTAGAACATAGAGAATGTAGTTGTATGGAGAGGGTCATGAAAGGGTGACAACCAAACTACAATCATCTGGCAAGGAAAGAGCCCTAAAGAGGACACCAACCTTATTATTCTCCAGCTCTCCTGAAAGCTTCTCATTGGTTGAACCCAAATGGAAGTCAAAGAGAGAAGGAACTCAGTAGGGTTCCCAGTGCACAGAGTAAGTTTAGAAGGCATAGAGAGAGGCAAATGGAAACTATGTCTTGTAGTGAGGAATCAAGGTGAACTTCAGGGTTTGTGACCTGAGCATGCAGGGCAGAGTTACTATTTACTGAGATGGGAAGGAATTTAGGTATAGAAGATCTGAGAAAGGTATTGGGAATTCCACTGTAGACATCTTAAATTTAAAATGTCCAAGGAGAAATGTACAGAAGAAAACTGGATATATAAATCTGGAGCTCAAGGAGGAGGTCTGGGCTGGAAATATAAATATTAACCCTGGTTGTCATGGATTTGAGATACCAAAGAAAATGTGACACTGATCTATAAATACAAATGATTCTCTTTCTTTGAGAGATAATTCTTTTATTTACTTTGAAGGGAAAAAATCTTAAATAATATGATAATCAATTCCCTTTTTAGCATCCTCTAAAATATGAGCTAAAAAAGTTTATAATTATCTGTGTTATAATTATCTGCATATGCTATTATAGGCTGTGACCTCCTTATGGGTAGAAACCATTTCTTAGTCATCTTTGTATTCCCAATACCTAGCATAGAAAGGCCTCTCAAAAATGTTTGACAGATGAGTGGAATTAATGATAATTTAATTAAATAAGAACAGGTTTGAGTCTCGTAGGGTATCTGGAAAGTGTTTTCTAAAATGCCATATTAATGAATAAAGGTTTTTTTTTGTTTGTTTGTTTTGTTTTTTTTTTTTTTTTGTAAAAAAAAGTCTCTTCTGGCCGACTAATCCTGATCCATCCTGTAACAGGAGGTCAAGGGGAGGTCAAAGAGTCGCACTTTAAACAAAGGAGTCTTAAGCAACTTTGAAAGCTTCTGTTGGTAAAGCAAAAAGCAAAGACTGTGGACAGTCTTGAGTAAAGAGGGAGGCTTGATACCAGATAATAACAAGTCGCATTTATTTGTTTGTTTCCTGTGCCCTTGAGGCAGAACCTGCTTTTATTTTTTTCCATGTTAGTTGTACTAAATATAGTGTTTATCCTTTCAATATTTGTTTTTACACTGTTACTACATATGGGCTTATAAGAAAATATTTATACTATTTTTACATGTTTCAGTTATATAAATTATACATATACTAGATATGTAATTCTGTGTCCTTTTTCACATACTATCATGTTTTTAAATTCATACATGTTGATATATACAACTGTTTATTTTGACTGCTTCTTTGTTTTGGTTGCTCTTATAAACAATGCTACAGTGAATATTCTTATACACATGCAAAAGTTTCTTTAGAATGTATACATGTATATCAGTATCTATCTACCTATCTATTTATCTACACATGCTGGATTGCTAGTTTGTAGAATATGTGCATCTTCAACTTTATTAGATATAGCAAAACTCAGAGCAGATATATAAACTTAAATTCCCACACGTAGTTTATAAGAATCCTAGTTCCCCACATTTAATCTTTGCTGGCCTGATGGATGTAAAATGGTATTATTATTGCTTTAATCTGTATTTCTCTATTATCCAGGCATCCTCTTCTGTGAATTGCCCATTTAATTCTGAGGCAGTGTGGAATCAACAAGCTTTGTCTACCCCATGTATTATGGTTCCATATCAATGGCCAGGTCTGTTCAAGAACCTGCATGGCAAAGTCAAACAAAAAGCAGTACCTCTGAACAAAGGGATTTGGATTTTCCTCTAGAAGCCACAAAATTGAGTGGCGGTGACTCTCAGGAGCATGGGTTTAAGATATTAGAGAAAAGTTAGATACCCATATAAATGGAAATGGTTCTCTCTTTCTCTGAGAGTTAAATTTACTTTGACAAGGAAAAAAATTATCTTACTCTATTTTTCTTAGCATGTCTAATGTCCCCCTCTCTGTCTTTCCTTGGGTATTGTTTTTGTCTCTCTCTCTGCCACATACTTAAACACACACAATCTGTATTAAATACAATGAAAGAAGCATACATAAAACTATGTGTATTAAATACAATGAAAAATAGCACTCAAAATGGGAAGCTGCCTTGTTGACAATTTGATGAAAGAAATATAGAAGGATCAACTTTCCCATCAGCCATCAGAGTAGATGAGATCATTTCAAGTAACTCACAAAAACCAATATGCTTCACCAAGCACACAATATACATGCAAGAAAAATAGATTTTAATATAATTTAAGCAGTTCTATACATAAGTTATGATCCATACCAGCGGGACTTAAATAGGTGTTCCTCAGTGAAAAAAATCTCTGTATTTATTGCAACAATATGCAAATCAGTAAAAAAAATATGAACACCAACTTCAAAACTAACTTCATATAACACAATTCTTCCATCAAAATCCTGTTTTCAGAAACCTCACTAAATTTGACATAATACCATTTTTTGGTCTTTTTTTTAAAGTACAGTGTCATAGAAATGTCTTGTTACAGATACTTGCAGATTCTACATTTTGCCAGTCTTAGAACTCCCTAAAAGGCTAGCCTTTATAACTACTATAATATAGAACAATCCTGTCAAATATAACTTTCTGTGATAATGGGAGTGTTCTGTATCTTTGCTGTCCAATGGTAGCCACAAATCACATGTGGTAATAAGTATTTGGTATGTGGTTCATGTGGCTGAGGAATTAAATTTTAATTTTATTTTTCTTGATTTGAATTTGTTAAATAGCCAATATGCGGCAAATAACTTCTACATTGGGCAGCACAGATTTACAGTAATCTAGAAAAATTTTCCTTTCATCTGGTTACAAATTTCAGTCTCTATACTAAGCAGATAACTAGAACTGGACAACCTCTGCTCTAGGATCAGAGGTCACAAGACTCTCAGGACCACTGGTGGTGACCTATTTCTTGCTCCCTATCAGTGCTGAATTATTGAGTATCTACTATCTAGGGCTTCTATAACTTATGGACTGATTCTCATTTTTAGCAAAGCTTATATTTGACTCTTGTTATCTAACCTATGGGTGCTTTGATACCTGGATACTAGGTGCTTCATGCTCCTAATTTGTGTCCTTGGGTATCTCCGCTTGCTCCCTTGGAGAGATTCAGCTACATCAATAACCATTATCCCCCAGCTCCGGTGAGGCCAGTGTTGATTGACAAATGCTAATTCCTGACAAAAGATTCAGTATTCATATCCTCTTCATGACTTCAGTCCAACCTGAGGTATCTGTCTAACCTATGAGATTTTTTAAGCACTTCTGGGTCTGATTTCCTTCTCAAGAAATGAAAATTATTTGAATTGGAAACTGTTTAAGATAATCTGGTTACTTAATCCTCCAAATAACAGTGTCTTTTGTATACCCCCATATTCAAAACACTTGTTATTTTATTAGTACCAGCTCTTTCATTTTCCTGATGAGCAAAGAACAAAGCCATTTCTAAAATATTGCAGAGATATCAGAAAATTGTAGTATGAATTGAAAGAACTTTGAGACAAATACTTAATAGATTCCAGTGTGAGATATGGATTATAGGCATAATAGTAAGTGGTCATTGTAAGTGGGAGATGACAATCTTCCCTTAACTATTTTCTCAAACTTTAATCATTAACCACAATATAATTTATTATTAAAATTCTATTCATGGTTCATAAATTTTTACAGTAGACACACAAAAATACATGTCACTATGCTAGAAATGTAAGAATACTAGTAGCCTAGACAGCATCTAGAGTTTCTAAAGTTTATATTCTACAATTATTCTCATGACATATCCAGGCACCCTATCAACTGTCTAACAACCAGAGAGGATTCACTGTTGAACTGCAGACCCTACTGCCCTAAAATGCGAGAATAATATTAAATAATCCTTGATAGAAAATAAAAATCCAAAGTACAATAAAAGATAAGATCCCCAAACCTGAAGACTTTAAATTAACAGAAAAGGGAAAAATCTGTGGTAGCCGAATTTGAAAAGAAAAACTATAGATAATAAAAAGTTTAAAAAAATCCCACTAACTCAAAAAAAAATTTTCTATTTTTGTTGTTTGTCTGATTTTGTTTTTGTTTTTCTGTTTAGCTCAAAGAGACTTGAGAGCCTTGGAAAATGCATGAGGAAATGTGTCCCAATAACGACCAGAAGAGATATTAGCACATCTTGGTAGAAAGAGCATAAATCTGAAGCATTATATAGACCTCCATTCAAATCCTGGATTGCCCATTATTATCTTGGTGTCTTGAGAAAAATTTTCCTGAGCCTCTGTTCTTTCCTTTGCAAAAGGAGGATAATGTTGCTGACCTCATGCCGTTGGTTTGAGGATTAAGTAAGAAAAAATAAACAAAAGCTCTGTGACACACAGTATTTGCCCAATAAATGTTAGTCTTTGCTTTTGACAGCACCCTCCGCTCCTGCTTCTCTGTAGGTCTTTAAAAACCTACCTTTAAAAATAAAAAACAAAAACTTTCCTGACTGGTAAAAAATACAAAATATTATAAACTCCACAGAGTCTAACACAATGGTGGGCAAATAATAAGCACTAAAAAAAGATTTGTGGATTGATTGAGATTCTATAAATGCATTCCTTCTTGAAAGCAGAGGGATGGATGAGATGAATTCTGAAGATCCCTTCCTGGTTCTGAGATTAACATTCTAGTGAGAAAGTTTCTGTCAGTGTCAACCACAATTAGAATAGGTTCATCATGAAGGCAAAAATGGATTTTTTTCTTTATGAAATACAATACAGAAAATCTCCTCGGGGTCCTTTCTGCAATCTTAAGTAAACTCGTTTTCTAAAATGAAAAAATCCCAACTATTTTTCTCCAGTATTTCAATTCATCTCATTCATCACTTCTTACTCATTTGTTTCTTGTTCATTAATTCCGATTCCATCTCAGACAAGCCTTTGTAAATATTTAAAAGATGTTCCAGGGAGGGAGAGCACCATATCCGGTAGTGGTAATCCCCTCCTCTTCTTCCTGACACCAACACTGAATATTATGCAGGGAAAAGTAACAGTTACTCCAGTAAAATGCTTTTCAGCATCCATCTGAGAGGACAACCTTAAACCACTGATAGCCATGGCTGAGAAATACACAGTCAACCGTGGAGATTACAGAAGAGCCATCATGCTTCAAGGCGAATGCCTATTAGCACTAAACTATGGCTGGAAAAATAAAAGAGCTCCTTTCAGTAACCAGTTAACAAGAAACCCGGACTCTCAATGGTATAAAAGCCTGTGTTTAAGCAAAACCACAGAATGGTTGTGCCCATTTCGTTTTCTTTAGCTTTCTTAATAAACTTCTATTTATGTTCCCTTGATGTTACCAACTTAAACTTTAGGGTCTCAGTAGGTTTTTCCACATTTCAGCATGGAAAAACTTCTAGTCACATAGAGTCACGTAAAGCACTCTTTCTGTCCTTCAGTCTCTTGAAATCTTGCAACCCAAGCACAACAGTTGCATATTTAAACCATAGAGGTAGTTTTACTAACTTGAGGAAAAATATATTCTTGGGTCCAGATAAAACTAAAGTTTTTTTTCATTAATAACTAACTGGAAAGTGCCTCAGATGAATTTCAAAGTAGTAAAAACCTACCTGTTTATAATATGGTGTATATATGTGTGTACACATATACACGCCTATATATGTGTACATATGTGTGTCTGTGTGTTTATACTTATTCTTGAAATTAAAAAAGGAGTTTAAACCTTCTATTGTAAAAGGATGATTATGAGCCAATTTTAGAAATGTCTTACATTTGTAAAGATCTGAGGATGTCTTCTACAATCACTCTTCTATAAATAACCACGTTTCTAACAAACCTTAAAATCAGACTGCTCTCGATAGAACACTGACATTTTTCTTCAGTAATCTCTACTTCTGTGTCTATTTGAAAAGTTGGTCAAAGACAGGAGCCATGTGCACATATAAGGCTTTGATTCCATCTATACTCCTGTCCTAATTCTTGTGGCTTGGACCCATTCCAGGTGCTCTGTCTTACCTTGTGGTTTGTATTTGAGATCCCCTTTTCTGACTCATTGCATTCTCCTGATTGACAAACAGATTTAGATATGAAAACAGTTACCTGCCTGTAATTGGTTTCTAACAGCTGCACTGTTGTGGCACTTCTTAACCGTGGTGAAGGTGCCTCCTATAGAAGCTTCCTGTTTAGTTCATAGGTGTGTGTGTGGTGTGTGTGTGTGTGTGTGTGTGCACGCGCCCATGCGCGCGCACGTGTGTATAGGGTTCATGCACTTGGTTTTGTTTCCTTTGGTTCATTTTTTTTCATTTGTTTGATTGTTTAATTTTTACCATTTGGGAGACTTTATTGTTACCCCCAAAATTCAATAATTTTGGTGTACATGATTTATACATTATTAATCCGAAATCTATATTTCTAATTTTTTAACCTTCCGCAAGTTAAATTTAAATAAGAATACAGTGGATTTTGGGGCACCTAGGTGGCTCAGTCGGTTAAGTGACTGCCTTGGGCTCAGGTCATGATCCCAGAGTCCTGGAATCCAGCCCCATATGGAGCTCCCTGCTTAGCCGGGAGTCTTCTTCTCCCTCTCCCTCTGACTGCTGTTCCCCCTGCTTGTGCTTGCTCTCTCTCTCTCTCTCTCTGTGTCAAATAAATAAATAAATAAATAAATATCTTTAAAAAAAAAAAAAGAATATAAAGTGGATTTTAACTTTTTAAACTAATGTGACTGAACTTAGAAAAGTCTTAAAAATAGTCACTTTTTCTTTTTCTTTTATTGATTTAATATAAAGCATAATATTATTTCATTGATAGATTAAAATATTAGACTAGAAGTAATAAACTACTATTATATTTTTAGGAGTTTGTCTCATAATGTCAGCTGAATTATGTGAAATGTATCAAACTAGTTATAGTATAAACTACTACTTACATACTACAAACAATTGCAACTCCCTCAACACATCAGGATAAGAGACTGGGACTTTGCATTTTAAAATTCCTGTGGAAATCAAATGTATTTTAAGTATCAGCTCTGATTATTTAATCAGACAACTTGCATTTTGCCCTGGCTAATTTTGAAGGCTGATAATATTTTACTCATAAAAATAATTGTGCACCTGTTGTGATGGAAGCCTAGTTAAACAAATGTTAATAGGAATGCAACTCTTAGCTTTAAGCATAAGAACACAGGTCTCTCATTACTATTACATGAAGAAACATATATTTAAAGCCATGGGATAGATCTCATTTTAAATCTCATCTCTTCCTTAGCCCTAGAGAGATGTTTAAGAATATTATTAAAACATGTACAACGGATAGTTGCATATTAACTTGAACACCAGATGATGTCTACCGAACAAAATGGATATGGAGTTCCTCCTTCCCATTTAATATCTATGCTCTTCTGTCTTACTCTATTTCCTGGCCAAACCATTTTAATGATATTGAATCATTTCTGAGAAACATGTGTACTTTTCCTACCAGCTGATGATCAAAGGAAAAAATAAAAAGTGGGCTTACAAGAGCTGCACCCTTCTTGAACACTTCTTATTTTCAGACTTTTTCAGCATTAGAGATCTTTTTCAGTACCCAAATTCTCTGTGCTTTAAAAAAAAAAAAATGTGAGGCACTCATGGAAAAGATGGACCTTTGCTCTGCAGATTCTACCATTTTGTAAAGACTTTCTAAGAGCTACCAATTTAGGTCTACTTGATCCATTTCCAGGTGTAATCAACTCTTAAGTACTGAGAAGAGGCTTGAGGAAAAAGGATTTGTCTTAAGTTAAACTAGCTGAATTTTGAGCTCAGTTATATACATCTCTTATTGACTTCTGTTAAGACTGCAGCCTTGCAGTTGGCCCAAATTCTTTAAGGTTATATTTTAAAGGTAATTTTATTCAAAATTACCTAAACTTTTGAACCCTATCTTTTATAATGCTGGCTCATTTTAATTTTATTTTGGTTGGTGCAGTACAAGTTTACAAGCAGAGTTCAGAAAATGTGTGCATTTTTTAAATGACCTAAATTCTCTGTAGTTTTCTTTTTCAATAGTTTAATGCAGACATTTGGATTGAAGGGGAATCACAAATAAACGGAATAATTGCATCAAATTTCCTCAGTGCATTAAATATGCACTCAGTGGTAATTACCAACAGTAGCAACACATTTAAAAATGTAGAGAATAATGTACAATTTATGCCTATTTCAAGGGTCTTATTCATGAAAACACCATTTGGATGAAAATACACACATTTTATTAAGTGGGTAGCCTTAGATTTTTTTTTTGTTTTTTAATTCAGACAAATGACTTAAATAGTAAGTGTGTGGGAGGTCTAGCAGTATGGGCCAGCTCTTAATGTGACATATATATCCCATGAGAATTTGGTCAAGAGCTGACTCTACAGTAAAGAAATACCCGGGGTGTACCCTGACACCTAGGATGCTAGGCACAGAGCATTCCTGGGCCTATGAACAGCAATGAGATTACTATCCCATGTATTTTTCTTTCAAGAATCAACTGTATATAAATATTATCACAAATGTATATTTTTAAACTTTTTACATTCATTCAAACAAAAAAGAGACTAAAGTGAACTAGAGCAAATGAATAATAGTGTATAAAGATTTTAAACCATTTTTAGATTTTATGCTTACTAGAAATCTATGTAATTTTAATTATAAAATAATTAATGCATATGTATTGAAATCACATCTATCACAAATATTACACTAAAAAAAAAAATTCATAGCCACTATATGTCCAGGTCCAGAAATGATACATGTGAAAATCTCATTTTCACAGCAAGACCTCTAAGTTTTAGCTACCACTATAATAAAATGCCAGAACCAAAATAATATGGAAAATCTCTTAAAGTTTTGAGTAAGAAAATTTTACTTGTACTTAATTTAAGTGAGGTCATTTAATAATACTATGAGGAGTTGGGAGTCATACAATTGCTGTAATAAGATGGGAAGGAAACTGATTAGGCTGGTGTCCACCAGGACTAGCTTACCTAAAAAATGTAAGTTACTTATCAATAAAGTGGTTATCATTTTTTAGTTAAGCCAACATTGGGGACATGGACTATACTGTAAATTTGACATGAGTAGTAACACTGATTTCTTGGAGTATTAGAACTTCTCAATTTTATATATACCTAATCATTTCCTATGAAATAATTTGTGCTACAGGAGATTAATAAATGGTTCCAGGTCCTTATGGGTGGCACATAACTAAATATCCTTGTTCCTATTCCTACTGGTAAACTAATATTTACTAAAGACTTATTTTGTTAGTTATTTTACAATCACTGACAATAATCCTGACCTGCATGTATTTTTTTTCCCACTTTGCAGTTTAGAAAGCTGAATGAAAAATAGGTTAAATAAATTGCTCAATTTATTATACCATGATACAAACCCACATCTGATCAACTCTACACCCTGTGTTAATTATGCCACAATTCCTGTTTATGGCATACAAAGGGAAGAAAGCAATTAACTTCTTTAGGCCAGCAGCTTCATTCAGACTCTTTATGGAACCTAAAACTCTTAAATATAACTGATTTGCTTTGTAGTTACTACTGAAATTTTTATTTATTATTTTTTTATTTTTCATTTATTTATCTATTTTAAGTTTCTAGCCCAGTGGTTCTCAATGTGTGGCTTATGGATATGTTAGAGATCCAGAGAACTCTCCAAGGTGTCCCTGAGATTTTCTGTTTGCTGAGGTTTTACTGTTTTCACAATAGTATTAAGGCATTAATTACATGTTACAGTGCTGAGATATACACTGACAGTGCAAATGAAATAGTGGGTGGAAAAGCTGGTTCCTTTGCATGAATCAGAGACCTACTAGTAGTCATTGTATTCTTTACTACCACACGCTTGTAGTAAAACAAAAAAATCAGTTTCAATTAAGAATTTCCTTGAGGAAACAATTAAATAATGACTTTAAAGTACACATATTTTTAAGTTCTTTTTTTTTTTTTTAGTTTATTTATGTATTTATTTAAGTAATCTCTACACCCAACATGGGGCTTGAACTGACAACCCCAAGAGAAAGAGTTGTATGCTTCTTCAAATGAACCAGTCAGGTGTCCCATAAGTACACATATTTTTAACATTCTATGTGATGAATCTCTCAGTCAGTAGAGCATGTGATTCTTGATCTTGAGTTAGAAGACTCATGATGGTAGAGTTAAAAAAAAAAAGTTCTTAATACTCTGTGTGATGAAATGGGAAGCATCCCACTGCTTAATATACCTTAGTATACGAGTTGTCTCAAGGAAAATCACTTGTGCTATTACTGGAGTTGTAACCTGAAATTTTTCATAGCTTTTTGCATAGGACTCCAATTTTTTTTAAACGAACAAGACAAAATACCATTAACCATGCTTTAATATTTAGCAAATGAGCATTCAACTTCTAAAAGTAACTGATGGTGTTGGTTAAAATAATATAAAGTTTAAGTTATATTAGATTTTTGGAAAAAATCTAATTAAGTTAGATTAGATTTTTGGAAAACTTCTGTCTGCCATCATGAGTATGACAGTTTCCAGATACTTAAAAAATTTTTTCTGGTAAGATTAAAGGTAATATGGATGAATGTGATTTTTGATACTATATGATTAAATATGCCACCATAAGGAAGAACTGCATAACTCGGTGAAACAATATAATCTAAAAAACCAATGTATGCCATTACAAAATCATGCATAGAACAAATGACTCATTTGAAGTTCAAACCGGACCAATGAATTTTAATGTAAAAGTATTGGAAAGTTCATTGATATGGTTTCAGATCCTATACTGGACCTGACCTTTAAGAAACCACCACTTGGGAAATTTGGTTTAGTATCAAAGAATATTCACACTATTTGAAAAGGTTGCAAGATACTTTTCCCTTTGTCAACTACATATCAATATTAGTTTGTCTTCATATACTTTGATCAAAATATATCAAACAGATTGAATGTAAATGTAGATATGAGAGAGTCCAGCTGTCTTCTATTAAATCACACATTATAGAGATTTGCAAAAATGTAAAATAATGTCATTCTTCTCACTAGATAATTTTTACTTTAGGAAATATACTTATTTTTCATAAAAATGAGTTTTTATGTAAATATGTAGATTTAATTTTACAACCTTTTTTTAAAGATTTTTTTAAAATTCATTTGAGAGAGCGTGTGAGAGTAAGACAGAGAGAGAGAGCAAGAGTTGAGGGGAGGGGTGGAGGGAGAGGAAGAAACAGACTCCCTTCAGAGTAGGGAGCCCCATGTGGGGCTAGATCCCAGGACCTTGGGATCATGACCTGAGCCAAAGGTAGACACCCGACTGAGCCACCAAAGCCCCCCTTAATATCATAACTTTTAAATGAATTAAATATTTTTAATATCTCAGGTTTAATTTCTGACACAATTAAGTATTAGTACATGTAAGTCACATGAACAAAAAAATGTTAGAATCTTCAATACATTTTAAGATTCTTAAGATCAAAAGTTTGAGGACTGCAGTTCACCATTTTATCAGCACATATTTACTGTTTCAAGTACTTAACTGTGCCAAATATTGCTGCCTACCTATAGTATTTGTGGATTCCCTACTCTATGCTATGCCAAATACTACACATTTTCTCTCTAATCTTCTCAAAGCAATCTGAAACTAAGTAGTATCATCCATATTCTCTTCTACAAATAAGGAAACAAATCCTTTCACTTTCATTGAAGACTGCAGTCTTTTTTTTAAAGTATTTTGTCTCATAATCAGTCATAAAAAGTTTTATAATTACTCATAAAAAACAGTCTTTTGTATTGAAAAGCCATATACATGGTTTTAAAAAAAACTACAGTACAAACTATACAGTACACGCTTAAAAATCAACCTCTCTCATACTTTTTATTTGTTATTTCATAGTCAACCTCTGTTAACAGTTTATTAAATATCCTTCCAGCAATTTTCTGCATATATATAATTTTCCACACAAACTGGAACATATAAATACTCTCTTCAGTTTTACTCTGTCACTCTTTATAGTTCCAGAGATGTTCCCCTTAATAGGACAACCAGTAATTCAGATAATATGGAGATGCTATGCTAAAAGTCTCTGAATCGGTGACCCCATTTCTCCCACAACAATGCAGAATCAGTCAAACTTAAATTTATGTCCTGTAAAGTGTTTTTCCTTGACAGTCAGCATTGCTTATCTCTTTATTGAGATAAGAAGATGCTACTAAAAATGGGACTAAATTCACCACTCAAAATGTTGTGAAATCAGCATTTCAAGTTATAGAAGAAATTTCTTTCAATTTGCCCCAATACATTTCGCTTCCAGATCCCTACTGTTCTTCCGTTACCCTGTTATTTCTTATTCTACTATGAGCCATCCTCCAATCTACAGGTATGTACTAAGGTCTGTATATATGGATGGATGTTGAAGGCTATTTTCAACTCTGGGTTTGTACTCTAATACTAAAATAAAAATCATTTGTATTCAATGAAATATGAGCTACTTTGATACAGAAAGTTACACCATAAGCCAAAGTCTAACACACATCATTAAAGCTTCAGTATGTTTTCACTAATTCCACACAGGAGGATTACAGATGTCCTGCTAGCTACCATTTCCTGGTAAGCAATCTGAATGGCTTCCAGGAAATTGCTAATGACCTCTATTTTACTTAAAATCTAGGCTGCAATTAGTAATAGTTTTGCTCCTCCATGCTGGTTATAATGTTTATTTTCATCACAGCAATCAGGAAGAAAAAAGTGAAATGTCTTGTTTTTGAATTATATCAAAATGTATTCTCTTTTATTTTGGTATGTCACCAAATAGACTAATACATATTTAATGTAATCATAATTGTGTAAGAATACTTTGGATATTCTTTACTTCTAACCAATTTTGTCTCCTTTCCCACTCTAGGCTGTAGCTATTGTTAAAATTAGCATTTTAAAATGGAATCCATAGAAATACTTTGTAATTGTTGACTATTTTTACATGTAACATTTTATAAAACTGAAATTTTTAAAACTAGATATGATTTTGAAGTAAAGTTCTATGTTTTTACTTACAGTAACTGCTAAAAAAAGTTTCAGATTTTTATTCAATGAATTTAAGACATGATTATGTGGTCAATGTAATAGTAACAAAGAACAACTTCATCCAGTGTTGTATTTATAACCAGAATTTGTTACTAAACTTCAGCATTTTCTTTTATGTAAACACTGATTTCACTAATTAGATCCAACTGATCTTCTCCCCAACATATCGATTGCTTTTAATCCCAACAGTTAACAGTGATTCTACTGTATCACAATGCTTTAGACTTTAATCATATAGTCGTAATTTTAACCAGTAGCTTTTGTTTGAATTTTAATTAAGAAGACCTTGTGTCTCCAAACCCAAGTGGCAAGAGGTTTTAATTGCTTGTATGCATATCACACAGACTTCAAAAGAAGAAAAAGATGTTTATGACAGAGTACAAAGGAAAACTTTGAAATGTTTACATTGATGCAAAGTAGTATAATTTAAAAAACTATGGATATTCCTGTTATAATGCATATGTATCTGTAAAATAGCTGTGATATGCATTTATTGTTAGTAAAAGGAGTTCATAGGTTAACAAATAAAAACTCACTATTGATTACAACACAACCAAAAGTCTACGTGAAATGGGCTAAACATGTTATTCTGAGGGAATATTAAGTTTTCACCTTAGTAACTGACTATGTGATTGAAAATGGTAACTTTTCTTTTCTGGATATTGGAGTCCCTACATGGAAAATAAGAGGTTTAGTTACAAAAAATAAAAAATTAATAAAAAAAAAAAAGAGGTTTAGTTACATAATATGTAAAGCTTCTTCAGTCCTAATCTTTTCAGATACTATGTTTCTAAATGTTACTCTGATGTTCTATAATTACAAAGATTTATTCAGAAAATAGTGACACTCTACCACATTATTTCATACAAACAGGAAAGTGAAGAAAATTACATTGCTCCCAGTCCCTTTCACAAGCTGGCCTCAGAGCAATACAGCATTTGTCTTAGAAATAACAATTTAGGGGCGCCTGGGTGGCTCAGTGGGTTAAGCCGCTGCCTTCGGCTCAGGTCATGATCTCAGGGTCCTGGGATCGAGTGCCGCATCGGGCTCTCTGCTCAGCAGGAAGCCTGCTTCCCTCTCTCTCTCTCTGCCTTCCTCTCCGTCTACTTGTGATCTCTCTCTGTCAAATAAATAAATAAAAAAAAATCTTTAAAAAAAAAAAGAAAGAAATAACAATTTAAAATTTTCAAAATACATGAAATCTAAACATCAGTACATTACTGTTTCAACTCTTTTTTTTTTTTTTTTTTTTTTTTTTTTAATTTATTTATTTGACAGAGAGAAATCACAAGTAGGCAGAGAGGCAGGCAGAGAGAGAGAGGAGGAAGCAGGCTTCCCGCTGAGCAGAAAGCCCGACGCGGGGCTCGAACCCAGGACCTGGGATCATGACCTGAGCCGAAGGCAGCGGCCCAACCCACTGAGCCACCCAGGCGCCCCCTGTTTCAACTCTTTTACCTATGAGGCAGCAAGAATCACTAGGTATGTGAACTTTGCTGACTTTATTGAAGTTGAAAAGTGGCAGATGATTTCCCTCTAAACACTTCCAGATTTTTTTAAGTTCCTCAGATGAAGAAATTGCTGTAAGTTTATAAATGGAAATTCAAGAAAAATTCATTTATAAATGAATATGTAAAGTTACAGTCATAGCTGTACTGTAATATGTAAAGTGTACAGTCATAGCTCTTGGCAAACCACTTTAGTCCTTCTGTGATTGCCTATAACCAAAACCACAAGTAACTACGAACTACTATTCCTAAAAAACAGAGTTTTCTGTAGAAAGGACAATGTATGGAATGACTACAGAGTACTTACTAGAAAAGTGAGCAATCTAGGAAAGAGAATTGGCATTTAAGATAGTAATCTGGGATGCAGAACACTGATTCTATGGGAATGCTGTTAGATCCATTCTGACCCTTTGGTGATAACAGCACTACTTAAGTTAACTTCAAGAATAACCTATACTATTTAATCTTCAAAGATCTATCATGCACTGGAAAAAAAAATGACTTTTGTGTTCCTGTGCTCTCTTCTAGAGATTTACATTTGCAATCAAAACTAAAAATGAAAACAGGCTCTCATTGGCACACAGTAGCAATAGCATAATAAATTCACACTTTTTAACTCAGTATTTGTGCCAAGCACAACTATAATATGCTTGTACTATTTGATGCAACACTGTTCCTAATTTTACTTCTCTTGGTACCAACCTTAATGAAGTAACAGGGAGTAATGCTTAAAACCTTGAATAGTAATGTATGGCAGGAATATTTGGGCTCTAGAACAAACCTCTTAGATATATTAGTTGAATAACTATAATAAGCAATTGTTTCTCAATAGTGGCTTTGAAAAACATTGGTACTCATTTGTAGAACTTTCCATTTAAAAGCATTTTTCTAATCAACTTTCTTCCTATCAGAAAGAGACTGGCACTTTTCTAAGCTGCAGCAGAGTATACCTACAAGCACATCTACCTTTATTCCTAAATGTAAATATTGCAATAATTAATCATAAATGACCAAGGAAGGAAAACATTATTTTCCTTATTTGGTTCATATCACATAATTATTTTTTTGTCTCTCATATCATCTGTATGTTTGACAAACACAAGCACAAACAGTTTGTGCTAACTCAAACAACCAGCAATACTGTCTCTCTGGCACACTGCCCAGGGAGGCGACTTCACACCAGGGAGATGCCAGCCACAGCATAGAGGGGCATGTGTGCAAAACAGGGAAGCTGGCTAAGATCTCTTCCATAAAGCACAGAAAATCAGGCTTGTCCATGGAGGCAGAGGCTGATTCTCTAATGCTCTAGATTTCATTTGGTATGTCACCATTGCATTTAGAAATGTTTTATAACCATAACTATCCTGGCATCTTCACTTGGTGGTGCAACTCAAACACACATACGAATGGGTTATGGATCCTATCAGTAATTCTGTCTTACCTTCTGTCTTCCTACCATATGACTCTCCCCTCTCTCGCTTTCACATTCAGATCAAGATAAATACTTTTATAGAGAGCAACTGTATTACCTATACCCCTTCCTGCTTTGTGATACTGCTTCACTTACATAAAAAAAAAGTACCAGGGGAGCTGTGTTAGTTGCTATATTGTAGGAGGGGGAGAAGAGCTCAGAGAATATCTTTCTCTTTTCTCCACTGCAGAAGTGTAAGATTCTGGGGAGTCTGAGAATTATGCTGCAT
Organism: Lutra lutra; assembly: GCF_902655055.1. Lineage (NCBI taxonomy): Eukaryota > Metazoa > Chordata > Mammalia > Carnivora > Mustelidae > Lutra > Lutra lutra. Next base: position 71,054,255 of record NC_062287.1, read on the forward strand.
TACATTAAACAGAGATTTTAGAGGCAGGACTTAGAACCTGTCTCTACAATTCTTGAGTGACCTCACACAAGCCACTTAATTTCACTCAGTCTCATTTTATTCATATATAAAATCAATATAATAATATTTTCCTCAATAGATTGTTATAATGAGGATCAAATGAAATAATTAGCTGCTTTAGTACTTTGTTTCCTTTATAGACAATAAAGCCACTTACAAAAGTTCGTATTATATTACCTCTTGACAGAAAATAGATAGTATTTTAAAGATCAGTCTTATAATTAAGAAAATACAATAAACACTGGTATTACTTTTGAAGAAACCTTAGGAGGTCATGAAGATAATATTCCACCAGAGTGGAAATACCCTCTAATATCCTCTACATTTCCATTTAAAATTTTCCACAGCCAAATTTCCAGATGTTATTTTATTAATTCATCCATCATTCAACAAATATTTCTTAAACACCTGGTGTATTTGAGGTACTCTCTTAATTCAGTCCAACTGTATCACATCAGATAGCCACTAATTGTTCTTAAATTCTTTTGTACATTGAGAATAATTTCCCTATTTCCTTAACCCCCTGAAACCCAAAACAAATCTTAATCTCTTCTATTCAACAAAGCTTCAACCAACCAACTTATACTAGGCCAAACTTCCCTAGATCTTTAATTGCTAGTCATATTAAATGTTCAAGACTGTTTACCATTTCAGCAACTTTTGATAAATCCAAATTTGAAAACAGATCTTTTAAAAATATGGCACCCCAATTAGAACATGATACTTCAGACACAACTAGACCAAGGCAAAAATCTAATCATTTTATGTAATATTTCATTTAAGCTTTTAATAATAAAGTTGTCTAGCAATACTTGTAATGACATTAACCTGGTTGGAACATTGCTTTGAGATTACTGCTATTAAAATGTATGCCATTTATAGTACTCTAGCCTAGATTAATGCTGCTACTGGAAAGGAGGCTCCTTATGCAAATATGGTGGTGGGTTAGGGATAGGATTTTCTTTTAAAAAATATCAGACAAGACCCGGATACAGATCTATTGAAAATCTATGATTAAGTGTTCTTCAAACTTTAGCAATATTCCAACTCTTATTGAAAGGTTTCAGAAATACTACTTTGCTTCATTTATACAATAAGATTTTAATTTGAAAGCCATTTTAAAAAATATCTTATTTTTTAAAATAAAGTCTGGGTGGCTCAGTGGGTTAAAGCCTCTGCCTTTGGCTCAGGTCATGATCCCAGGATCCTGGGATCCAGCCCCGTGTTGGGCTCTCTGCTCAGCGGGGAGCCTGCTTCACCGCCCCCCCCCCCACCGCCAGTCTCTCTGCCTACTTGTGATCTCTGTCAAATAAATAAATAAAATCTTAAAAAAAAAAGAATACACCTATAAAATTTTTTATTTATTTGAGAGAAAGAGAGTGCATGAGTAGAGGGAGAAGAGGAAGAGGGACAAGAAAACTCTATGTTAAGAGCAAAGTCCAATGTGGGGCTTGATCTTACAACCCCTAGATCATGACCTGAATGGAAATCAAGAGTCAGACACTCAACCAACTGAGGCACCCAGATGCTCCAGCAGGTTTTTTAAAAAGTAGACTCTAAAGAGATTTTTTTTAAAGATTTTATTTATTTATTTGACAGAGAGAGATCACAAGTAGGCAGAGAGGCAAGCAGAGAGAGAGAGAGAGGGAAGCAGGCTCCCCACTGAGCAGAGAGCCCGATGTGGGACTCGATCCCAGGACCCTGAGATCACCACCCGAGCTGAAGGCAGTGGCTTAACCCACAGAGCCACCCAGGTGCTCCTCTAAAGAGATTTTTAACATATTGTTTCTAAATATGTGGTAATATTAAGCTCACTGGGTTTAAGATTCATTTTTTCTTTCTTATTTATTTTTATTTTTTAAAGATTTTATCTATCTGATAGAGAGATCACAAGCAAGGGGAGCAGCAGAGGGAGAGGGAGAAGAAGGCTCCCTGGTGAGCAGAGAGCCCAACTCAGGGCTCTATCCCAGGACCCTGGGATCATGACCTGAGCCAAAGACAGATGCTTAACCGACTGACCAAACAAGTGCCCCTAAAATTCATTTTTTAATGCTGCTCTTAACGATTCTACTGACAACACTTTAATTCTTCCTCAGGCACCTAACATAGAATTTTTCAAATATAGTAACAGAAACTATGTTTCCTCCCTTCCCCAGCTTCATTTCACTCTTGAATCCAAAAGATGTAAATATGTAAACATAAGATCAGATAGAAAATAATATAAATATTTACTATTTGGAAAATAATGACTATGAGAATTCAAAAAGCTCAAATTTATGGGATGCATTAAACTATTTCTACAAATATACTCATGGCTAACAGTACCTTTATTATTAAAGAAACAATGTTTAAAATGAAGTATTCAATTTAGGAACTTAGAGGATATCAGAAACAAAAGAAAAAGTATAAGGAAAATAAGAAAAGGTGAGATAATATAGGTAAAAGCAAAATGAAGTAATTGGCATTCTGTAAAGCAATATAATTGAGAAATTAATCTCAAAACTGGATACTTACTGGGGTGTTGGGAGGAGAGATAAATAGAAAAATTGCTGGCAAGTAAAATTGCGGGACAAAAGGGACAGAACACAAATATGCAAAGTTTAAAATAGAATATGTAACAGTAAATAAAAAAATTAAAATAAGAGATCTTGTACTTTAAAATCAATATTAATACATTTGAAAATCTCAGTGAAACATACAATTTTCTAGGAAATGTCTTTCCTAGAAAAACTGACTTAAAGGGAAATAGAAAATGTAAAAGGAAAAAAAATTATTACCAAAGAAAACTCTAAGCCTAGATGTTTTATGAGGATATTTTTTCAGGATTTCAAGGAATAAGTAATTCTCGTGCTATCTTTACAATACTTTACATAGCCTAGGAAATGAAGGAAAGCTTTCCATTTCAACCATGAACTCTGGTAATAAAAATTAACAAAGATAGGACAAATAAAGAAAAACACAAACTACTCTCATTTATGATTACAGATGCAAAAATAACAACTGCAATATGAGCAAATAAAATTAGTCGGTACATTAAAGTAAGACTACACCATGACTAATCAGGGTTTATTTCTTCAGCAAATTTGGAAAACAAAAACCAATAAGATATGCCATAAAATAAAATGCAATTTCTCATGAAAACTCCTAATAAACTATGACTAGAATGTTTTTTAATAATAAAGAATGTCTTAAATATCTTAATACTTAGTGGTGAAATGTTAAAAACAATTCCATAAATTAAAAACTGCACAAAATACCTGCTATCATGTGTATTACTTAATATCATTCTTAATATTCTAGGTTTGTGTAATATGAGAAGAAATGAAAAAATGTGCATATAACTGCCAAAAAAGAGAAAATATATCAGCTGAAATATGACTAGATCTAATAAGTTCAATAAAGAGGAAAGTTATAAAATGAACCAGTGAAATTCATGAGCATCCCTAAATACAATAACAAAAAGAAAATAGAATGAAAATATTTCATTCATAAGAGCAAGCAAAAATATTAAATATTATAGCAAAAACATCAAAAGAAACATGCAGAATCTATATTTAGAAAATAAGTCATTGTTTAGGGACAAAAAGAATAAATGATTTTGAATTAAAAGATTCAATACTACAAAGATGTCAGTTCATCCTATAGTTTCACATACGTAAAATATAACCTTTCAAAAAATTGTTTTGGGATTTTAATTGACAATTAAATTAAAATAATCCTAAAATAAACCTTAGAGAAGTATGCAAACACCTTAAAGAAAATTATGAATGTAGTCTTATAATATTTACTTTTCAAAGACACTATAAAGCTACAGTGATTAATATAGCACAATACTAATAAAAGTTTAGATAGATCTATAGGCTAGAAGCTAAAACTGAGAAACGGTTTCAAATACACAATCAGTATGATAAAAGATGTTTTTTCATGTCAGAAGAGGTAAGATGGTTGTGTAATAAATAACACAGAGATACTTGGTTAATGGCTTGAGAAAAAAATTAAGTTGTATTTCTGTTGAAATTACACATCAATTGTATTCAAGAGGAATTAAAGAGTTAAATGAATAAAAATATAATCAAAGAATTGAAACAAAATATAGCAGAGTGGAGGAAGCCTTTCTAAACAAACCCCCAACATAAAAGAACATTAAAAAGGAGGGAATGATTTGACAACAAAAACCATAAAGTAAAAGAAAATGATAAAATGTAACATATACGATGGGTAAAGGTTAATACCATTAAAATATACAGTGAGAGTCTTACAAAACAGAAGATCTAGACAAATCCTTTAAAGGAAAAATGGACAAACAACATAAATAAGCAATTCACAAAGGAAGAGACATTTAATACAAATAAATTTATGTCAAATGCTTCATTTTCTATAAGAACCAAAGAAATTCAAATTAAATCAGCAGTAGTGTATCCTTTTCCCCTACCAAAACCGGCAAGAAGTTTTTAAAGTAATAGTACTTGTTGAGGACAACGGAACACTCGCAGATACTAAGAGCGGTTCTCGGTGCCCTTTCTGTTGGGCAGTTTGGCAGTATGAATCCAGACTTTTAAAAAAAGAACCCATGCTTTGACCCAGGAATCTTACTTTTTAGGAATATATCCTAAGAAAATAACCACTAATTAATATCAAAAATTATTAAAAAGTTATTCATATTCAACTTTTTCTTTATAATGACAAATAATAAAAAACTACTTAAATGTTGAATAAGAGATTCAGTTAAATTATAAGAACTTCACTTTATGCAATATTTCTGTAAATAAAAATTGCATTTTAGAGGACTTAAATAACTTAATGATAGAAATTCACAATATGTCATTAAGTGGGAAGAATAGCTCATAAAAGGATAGTAAAAGGATGATTCTAACTTTAAGGAAAAAAGATTTGGGTGCCTGGGTGGCTCAGTGGGTTAAAGCCTCTGCCTTCGGCTCAGGTCATAATCTTAGGGTCGTGGGATCGAATCCTGTATCGGGCTCTCTGCTCAGCAGGGAGCCTGCTTCCTCCTCTCTCTGCCTGCCTCTCTGCCTACTTGTGATCTGTCTCTGTCAAAGAAATAAATAAAATAAAATAAAATAAAAGATTTAACAAGTACATGTATTAATTAAAATGGAAAGGACCTACAACATGACATAGGTAGAATTAATTAACAAATTAATTAATTTTATTTTGTATTTCTATATTTTTACACTAAATATGTAAAAAGGGAATTTGCTATAAATTCATTTACAACAAATTTTGTAATGAGGGAAAAATAAGAGGTATTTAAAAATGCACAGTGCTTAGGATATAAAATACTGATATGTATACATAATAATATGTATGGGGGGTAGTATTTAAATCAGTTTAAAATTTCAGAATAATTATAACTAAGTTAGGTGCATAATAATTAACTAGCCTGATCTCACCTGGACTAAAAATGCATGTTGAGTTTTAGCAGTGGTTGAATCAAGCCATCTGAACACATTTTAAACTAAATTTTATTTCAGTTCTCATTATATTATTGGTATGTTTTCTGTATAACACGTATGGTGACAAAATACTAGGTTGTAAAAAGAAACAATTATGTAAAGTAAGTAAAAATGAAAAATTTAGTAAGAATCCTACCTCCTATGCTTATAAAACTGAGAGCAGCTCACAAGTGAAAAATTCATATATTACATAAAGAATCCAGAAAAAAAGTTAAAGAATTTGAAAAGCCTAATTTTGTATGTGTTTTTGCTTTCAAGATTAACACATTTTTTCCCAAGATTTAGACATTTTGACCACCTCAGGCTAGTACAGTTTTCACATTATAAATTCATATTCAGAATGAAAAAGAAAGAAAGATGGAAAGGGGTCAAGAGGGAGGAGATAACCCAAAGCATAAAAATTTGGTGCTGAATCATAACATAATAAAATGTTAGCTTTCACATGACTAAGAAAAAGCAAGACCCCCATCATTCATGCTGGCAAAAGCTTTCTTTTGCATAAACCATTTCTGTTCTCACTGTTGTAAAACCAATGACTTCGGAAAGGATAGAAAACCCAGAATGACATGCAAAGTAGCACACAACATGTTATTGCAGCTGGATGGAGAATATGTCTCTAATGACTTTCTTTCTACCCATCAGTTGTAAGTTAAGTTTTTTCCCCCCAAAATAGCAAATGGCCTTTATGAGTGAGTATAGTACAGAAGCAGTAAAATTTAAAATAATATCGAATTTCCACTTAATTTTAATATTGTATTAGTTAATAGAATGAGTTATCAATTATTTCCTGGGAAAGAGATAACTGACTACCTTTTGTCTTCATTTGAATTGAACACAACATGCCTAAACACTAGACAATTTTCTGTAACAAATTAAAAATACCATTTTCACCAGATAGTTATTGCCAGATGTTTATCTTAAATGAGACATTATCCATGACCAATAGGAAGATTCACCTAAGTTGTTTGACAACTTCACAAAACTAACGCAAATTCCCAAACTGTTAGTGCAAATCAGAGTGATGACTGTAAGAGATACCTTATAGAATTAATTAATGACCATGGATTCTACTCATGATACCAAAACTTATACAGTCCTTCTTCTCCACAAAAGCATCAACAAGAGAGATTTACGGAAGAAGAAGCACTTCCTGACTGATAGGGAAGCTTAATTTTTAATGGTTCTTAACATGTTTCAAAACAATAGTATTAATCACACATCTTCAGAACTACAGATGCTCATCCTCAGCAGGGTCAGAGGTCATGAAAAGTTAAATCTTATGAAATCTGGGTGAGATTAATCAATCTATGATCCTATGTGTATCTTAATAAAAACAGCAACCACAATTTAACCTCATGACTGTTTTCTAAGTGCCAGAAACGGTTCTCAAAGCTTTACTGTATTAATCCTCTTAATGAGCCTATGAGGTAGAAACTCTTACTCTCCCATTTTGGATACAAGGAATTAGAAACATAGAAAAGTTCAGTGACTTGCCCAAAGTCACTCAGCTGCTAAGTGACAGAGCCAGGACTTAAAAACAGTAGCCAAGCTTCAAAATCCACCCGTAAGCTGTTACGTACAACACATTCTATAAACTCTTTTTTATAGGTGCTACCCTTGACCATTTTTGACCAGAAGAAATTCAAATTAATGATTTGGATTCATAAATTAAGCCATTATTATGATTTCAAGAGAAAAGACTAAAATTATCTTTAACTTAATTTGTCCTTCATCTTTTGACATTTGTTTCTTTTTCATACCTTTCTGTTAAGTAAATTAATGAAACAATTTATCTAATAATTTATATGTTTATAGACTAAAAAAAAGAGAAGGCAAGAATTTCATTCTGTAAACATTATAGGAATAAAAGTTCAAGGACACACTATACATTTACCCTCTCATATACAAACAAATATTAAAGGTAAGAATTTAATTAGGGTACAGAGAGCAGTAAGCATGTTCTCCACACTGGTATGTTTGATATTTCATATACTGTACCTTTAATTTCTCCAAGAAGTTCACTGGTATTTAGTCTTTCCATTTTTTCCTTCCAATCTTTTGAAAGTAGTTTTTCCATGCAGGAGGAATCTATTAGAGTAAAAAAAGTAAGGATTAAATATATTACATATGTATTTTTTAGGTATTAAAATATTACAAATCCAAAAAGCCAGTTTATGGAGAAATTCTCTCATTTCAAAGTTACTTTTCATTGTTCTTTTAACCCTAGGATATAGACAATTATATTATTGTATCTATCACAAAATAACACAACTGAATTTATTTTTACCAGAATATTATTTGAACTATTCCCAGGAAAAAAGATAATGCTTAATAATTTTGTCTTGGTATTATAAATATAATTCTATTAATATTCAGTCAGCATTTATCATTTTTTAGGCTGATAGGACAGAAAAGGGGCTTCTTTTCTATGATAGGTTTAAGTTTAAATGTTGGTCCTTTTAATCTAGGTGATTTTTTTTTTTTTTTTTTTTTTAAAGATTTTTATTTTTATTTATTTGACAGAGAGATCACAAGCAGGCAGAGATGCAGGCAGAGAGGCAGGCAGAGAGAAAGGAGGAAGCAGGCTCCCTGCCGAGCAGAGAGCCCGATGCGGGGCTGGATCCCAGGTCCCTGGGATCATGACCTGAGCCGAAGGCAGCGGCTTAACCCACTGAGCCACCCAGGCGCCCCTAGGTGATTTTTTTTTTAAGTCTAAGCAAAATTAATGTTCTCTTCAAGGAAGAATGACAAATCTTCAAGAGAGAAGAAACCAATCAAAGTGTAACCACTTAGTCCTTAAAAAAAGAAATAAAATATGGCAATTTTTGTAAAATACCCATTTAGAGAAAAATTCAAAGAAAATAAAGTCAAGATGTTCTCTGTCCCTCAGTAATAAAAACTACTAAAACTTTTCTCTTATATGGAAAGGGATATATATTCTTATAAAGGAATACTCAGTTAAACACTACTTTTCTGACTGCATATCTAAATAACATACTAGATTATAGGGAGTGATTATAGTTGTTTCTATAAAGATTCATAAAGGTTATAGAAATCTAAATTTTAGAATGTCCTAATAATCAGCAAAACTTTCTCAATGAGGGTTTTTTTTTTTTTTTGGTCTCTATTCAGATGGGTTTGCAACTAGAGCTACTGCTTACAACTATATGTATGTATATATATATATATATATATATATATATATATATATATATATTTTTTTTTTTTTTTTTAAGCTTCAAATCTTAACAAATAGGCCATGTTTCCAAAAGGGAATGCAGATTTAAATACTAAATCCTCGGTGAAAAGCACACTTGTATTTAACTTTAACATTCCAAGTGTCAAAATTCTGATAACTTCTTTTTAAAATTATATTTAGGGGCGCCTGGGTGGCTCAGTGGGTTAAGCCGCTGCCTTCGGCTCGGGTCATGATCCCAGAGTCCTGGGATCGAGTCCCGCATCGGGCTCGCTGCTCAGCAGGAAGCCTGCTTCCCTTCCTCTTTCTCTGCCTGCCTCTCTGCCTACTTGTGATCTCTCTCTGTCAAATAAATAAATAAAATCTTTTAAAAAAATAATAAATAAAATAAAATAAAATTATATTTAAAATAGTTACTCCAATTCCAAGTGCCTTTCCTCTCCCATATCAGTACCTATCTCTTTAGCATTTTCCCTTTCCTTTTTTTTCCTCCAACTTCTAAATCTCCTTGAATTTTTTAGAATGACACTAAGGTCAAGATGGATCTAAAGGGTTTTAGAAACTAGATAAGCTTTAAAAAAAGACAGTGAGCCCTGGGTAAGAAATGAGAACACCGTTGCATCGTTAGAAAGTATTGGTGAAAACAATTAACATTTGTCCATGACATGATCAATCAATCAAGGAATGGATGGAATCCAGATCAGTGTGCCATGAAATGGCTGATGAAGAACACCAACCATTCCAGCTCGCTATCACAGAAGCTAAAATTCTTTCTAAATAGAAGTCAGCTTGGTTCTATTAACTGAAATCTCACTGCCCATTCCCATCCCTCTTCCCTTTATCTTTCCCTCCTCCTTTTATTCTATTTGTTCCTATTTATTTTTTTAGGCTTCAACAAGTGCTCTACTACCATGATTAAAAATTGGACACTGAGTGACCTTCCAAAAGGAACTATGTGCATATACATATGCCAGTTTGCATTTAATTTCCAAAATGTTCTCTTGTTACTTTTATTTCAAATTCAAAAATAAGGTATGTACTTTGTTTTATACACATTTTGTTTTCATGCTAAAGTAATAAAAATGAAAATACTAAATTTGGGAATTAAAAAGTAAATCCTCAAAGCCACGCCAAACAGAGATTAGTTTTTCCCAAAACAGTTTTAAATTTCTGAGAGAGATCAATGGAACATCAAATCATGGATAAGAATAATCAACAAAATGTCTTCAAGTTCCTATCCTACCCAGTTCTGTTAGTGCTTTTTCTTTTTTAACCCTTTCATACATGTTGTAACATTGCGATAAACTGATAATCAATGATATAAATGCTAAGGCATAATTTGTTTGGTTCAAATTTGAGTTGAGAATATATATTATAATAGTAAAAGACAAAAGCCCAATTTACTAGTAATGATCACAAATTCAGAGCAAGTTCATAAACTAGGATTAGATACACACTAAATGTAAAACAGGCTAAAATATGTCTCTCATTTCTATAAATAGACCTGAAATCTTTCAGAGCTCCAGGAAAAGAATGCTGAAGCTTCATGGGAGAAAAATAGAACTGTATGGACAACAGGAACACACACTTCAAACATAAATCAGACCATGTGTACACAGCTTCACATAAAAGCTACTCATTAATAAAATGGTTAATAACATCAAAGCATTTCACATTCCTATTAAAAAATTAATCCTCAACATAATGCTTAGTTAATCTAGTTAATATGAGTTCCCATTTCAGTAGAAGTAACTGAGGGGGAAAAAATTAAGCAGGCTTTCCATGTTTATATTTATAACTCATGAAAATATTTAATAACAATCACTGATTGCTTTTCACTACAGGACAAAAGAAGTCACTGCATATAGCCTTATCAATTTAACCTCAATTCTAAGAGATTCTAGGACGATTCAAAACTCAGGAAGTCTCTTGAAAAACTCCCCTCTTTCTCACCTAATTATCTGACTGCCAAACCTCAAAGGGCATGCCACAATTAGTTTTAGCATGCTCCATACGGTAATGTAAAGCAAGTAAGATGAGGGGGGGAAAGATCAGAAGGTACGGAGTATTAACAAATACCACACAGGTGAAGGACACTACTGCTACCCCTGAGGCGTTTCTGACTTGGAGTGAGGAAATATGTAATAGATAAAGTCGAAAATGAAAATTTATGTTTTAAAATTTCCCACTCAACACAATATCCAGGTAAGGGTTTAAATTAAAGGGATTCATCCTCTATGTGGCACATCCCTCAACTACCTTAACAGGACACTAGCTTTACAGAGGTAACTGATCAGATCAGACTTAACCCCATTCTGATCACGCACAAAGGCTAAAATCAAAGAGGTGAGAATAAGTCAAGAAGTCCAGTTTGTATTATGTACACGGGAAGAGTAAGACCACACAGACTGGCTTTAACTCAGTAGTCATGGAGGATTCCCGATGCAATAAAAGGACCTAATATCACCTAGATATTCTTGGACTATTTTATACAGAAAAATATGTTTTAGGCAATTGACTTGAGAACAGCCAATATACTTAGACAGTAGTTCTGCAGTTCTCAAAACATGAAATAATATATAGCATATTTTACTATCTGAGTTTGATTATTCAAATTTTAGTATTTTGACTGAACTGCCTTCAGCTAAAAAATAGGAAAGAAACTACATACTTTTTGGAAATTAGGAGAAAGAACCACAACATTACAAGATTTAAAAAAATGTCACCATGAAAAAAATAAATTAAAATAAATAAATAAATAAATAATTTAAAAAATTAAAAAATGTCACCATGAAATGTACACATTAAAAAGAATGTAAGCCATAATATTTCAGCATAAAAGGGGAAAATGCCAAAATTAGCCCAACTTACTTTGAAAGGATTAGTGTCCATAAACTAATACCTATTCAGTGAAATGCAGGATTTTATTACATTTATCTTAGGTAATTTTTGTAAATAATGTGATTAAAACAAAATTCAAAAATCAAGAGGTGTACTTCAATTCTTGCTTATATTTTAATCAAGGATGTAAAAGGCTTTGACATGTTAAAATTCATTTGCAGTCACAGTTTTTTGTTTTTCTCTTTTCCTTTGCATTTTAAGTTTTTCGAGAAACTTCTTCTAAAGAAAAAAGTAAAAATACTATTCAGAAATAATTTTTTTAAAAGATTTTATTTATTTATTTGAGAGAGAGACAGTGAGAGAGAGCATGAGCTAGGAGAAGGTCAGAGGGAGAAGCAGACTCCCCATGGAGCTGGGAGCCCGATGTGGGACTCGATCCCAGGATTCCGGGATCATGACCTGAGCCGAAGGCAGTCGTCCAACCAACTGAGCCACCCAGGCGTCCCTATTCAGAAATAATTTTTAATAAATACCCTGCATAATGGATTGCAAAGCAACATTTCTGCTTCCTAAGTATCAAGGTTTCAGGCCAGGTGAGTCAAGAATGCTTTATCATGCTAACAATTAATTTCATCATACAAGAGAAATTTGAAGTGAGAGTATGTGAAATATTTATTTCCTAACCTGTGTGAGAGTATTTTAGGAATAATTTTAAATTATTCTTAGTTAAACAAAGCCACAGCAATATTAACTCCTATTCTGCACAAAGTGAAAGTATTTAAAACGTGCCAAAGAGAATAAATAAATAAATCATTGATTGCTAAAACTATAGCATAGGGGAAGAGGAAAGAATAATGGGAAAAAATTTTAGGGCACAGGTACTTTAAAACAATTCACCTGTGAGTAAACACTATTCCTTCTGCCTCAATGTGATGAAGTTATAAATTCTAAAACATTAGAAACATGATGTGAAAAATATCTTTAAAATATTTCAGTGAGAAAAAAAACGACTGCTGCCACAGTATGCAGATTTCTTCTTGCTTTAAATCTTTTAAGAGAATATTAAATCAATTCCTTTTATTTTTACAATAAGAATCATAGATTTCAAATGCAATAAATTTTTTATGTGTTCAAGAACAATGGTAAATTATCAAAAGTACCTTTGGCCTTGGTTTACTACTAGTTCAGACTATATACATGTATTTATCCTCCAGCTGATCATCCATCCCACATTTTTCATTAGGGAACAGAGATGCACATGCCAGTTACTGTACATTTTTCCACAGTGACAAGTGCTCCACAATACAGTGGGATAAAATTGGAGCTTGGAGAGCTTGAAGAGCACTCTTAAATTTTAATTAAAACCCTCCAAGCTCACTAAAAATAATTAGACACCAAAATGTGCCAGTTTTATTTTGAAGTCACTATAACGTACAAAGCACACTCCCTGACGAATGCTCATGCTGTCCTTCTCTCTCTCCCCCTCTCTCCAATGAAATAACTGATTTTCCAAATACGAACAAGGGGGTATAAATAGAGGCTGTTTTCAGGCCTGCTCTTCATGCTGGGAAGCTGACAGAAAAGAGAGCAGAATGGGTTTTTCAGACTGCACCAAATGAACCTAGAATAACTTGCCTTCACAGAGTTCGAATCACTGACAAACTCTAGATAAAATTCAGTCTGCAAGAAACACGAGTTATATCACTGATCTTTTTTGATCCAAAAGCCAAACCTTTAACCTCTTAAATGTTTTTGCTATCTTAAAATATCTCATACAATGCTATATTCCATCCTATTTTTAGCCAAGCAGCAAGAGAAAGCATGCCTTTCCCATACAGCAGGGCAGTGATATAAACATCAACACAGATGCTCTGCCAGGAAGAGCTGGACTTCTCAAGCACTTGATCATTAAGGAATGCACCAACTGTTTTGGATAATCTCGTGCCAGCTCCCCTTTTGCTCCACACTCCCCTCTGGGAGTGGCCAATCTTGTCCTGGTCCTAATTTTTCATTTTACTCCTCCATAGCACCCCCCATCCCTGAAAATATGAGAAATGGCATTTATGCCTAGCAATGAAAAAGCAGGCTCACTTCCCCAAACAGACCAAAACTTTAAAACAATTAACCCTCCCCTCTTCTTTCAGATAAATTACTAAGTATAAAATGCAATCTGTTTCCTTTGTTTATTCAATATGAACAATTTGTAAATGACTCAAGGATAAAATTCAGAAAATGTTGTGCTAAATTAGAACCATTATAAACATGCTAATGACTCAATGCTTGAGTAAAACATGCATGATCGGTGTGAAGAAATAGATTTAGTTCCTGTGAAATTCTGTTGTGCTGCCTTAAAATGATTTGGTCATTAAATCAGATATTTTTCCTTCCAGGAAAAAATGTTCATTCCACAACCACTTTACTAGATAATATACTGTGAGTGTGTATGTATGTGTGTGTCAATGGGAGCTTTGGAAATGTCATTAGAACTGTTAGATGCAAGATTTTGGCATATTCATAAGGGAGAAAAAGATCCACACTTGAAACCTGGCAGAAATACACATGCAGACATCATTGCATTAGGTGCAATATTCTTTCTTTGCACCATTTTTGTCTACCAAAGTCTTTGATAATTTTTTATGGGAATCCCTTAAAATTGGCACTTAACAGACATTCATGGAAATCACGTTGTTCTAAGCAGGAAAGAGGTATATCTTTCATCTGCTTTCCAAGGCTGCTTAGCACCTCGAACAGTATCAGAGGGATCACTCAAAAGCAACTTTCTCTCCCATGTCCATCAAAGTACAACTACAACCAATACCAATAGAGAGATAGAGGGGAACATCCAGCAGGCTATTCAGAGGCTCAGAGCCTACTGCTGTCACTGAAAGAGACTTCAATGGTCATTAAGACCACCACCCTCATTTCAGAAACAAGAGAAGAGAGTCAAGATAAGGAAGTCATTGCCTTACCCAAGGTCAAGCATTTGGTGACAGAGCCTGGACTCCAGTTCTGTGTAGTTTTACTGAAATGACTATTTAAATCATATTTGAACATCAATATTATAGTCTCTATACCACAGCAGAAATTGTAGAAAGTGAATAATTACATCTATTATTGTTTCCAAAACAGAGTGAAGCACTCTAGTTCCTCAGAGAAGGGCACTACAAAGTCCAGGTACTGCCGTGAAAAGTCAATAGTGTTCAACAGCCAGTTCTCGATACAAACTCCATTATTCTGGTCTTCCTCTTCCTTCATATTTCCTTTTCCTTAATACCTTATCTTGGTTTGAACTAAGAGCTTTCCTTTTCTGAATATCATCCACTAAGGAATAGTTAAGAGGCTGCTTAAAAATACTATTGAATTTAAAAAGAAATCCCTTCCAAATTAGGTTTTATCTTCATATAGAAGTAAATGTGCAGCCAGAGACCTTGGTTTTTCACGGTTGCTCATTGCCCATGACACCTTCAAATTTACCACAATTTTAACAAGCAAAAATGTTCTATTAGAAACCACGGCTGTCCTGGGGCGCCTGAGTGGCTCAGTGGGTTAAAGCTTCTGCCTTCGGCTCAGGTCATGGTCTCAGGGTCCTGGGATCGAGTCCTGCATTGGGTTCTCTGCTCCGCAGAGAGCCTGCTTCCTCCTCTCTCTCTCTCTACCTGCCTCTCTGCCTACTTGTGATCTCTGTCTGTCAAATAAACAAATAAAATCTTAAAAAAAAAAAAAAAGAAACCACGGCTGTCCATCTTCATAAAATTATTACTCATCATGACCTCCTCTCATGACCTCCCCTATATTATGCCGCTCCGTTGCCAAAAGCTAAGGTAATCAAACCATAGAACATAGGACACTGTTCTTGGGTTCTATAAATGTTTCATTTTTACATTTTTCAATACTTACTTAACTGCTTTTTAGAAACTATTTTAGACTGTGAAAACAATAACTTTGGTGTCCTATATTCCTTCTTTCGGTTTCTTTGGGGAAATATTTCTGAATACCACTATCGTCCTGATGGAGTTACCAGTCACAGAGCTCTACTACTGCCTGCTTCCTACTGCTCCTGCTAGCCACACAGACAGTAATTTGACTCAATCAGAATTCTCTGCTGGAACTATGTGGAAAGGCTCTCTCGTAAACTCGCGGTTGCAAACTATAAGCATGTGGACCTGACTTGTCATGCCCATCTTCTCTGGCACATGGAAAGAGCCTGTATGAAATAAGAGTGAATGAAGCCAAAAATACGAAGAAAAACAGACAGGAGAGAAGAGAAGATAAAAATCTTTACATCTTTACATATATACATGCTATGTATGCTAAAATCTTTACATCTACATATGCTAAGTATGTTAGCATACTTACATCTAAAAAAGCAAAAGCCAAACAAATTTTTTTAAAGATTTATTTATTTATTTGAGGTGGTAGGGGCTGAGTGGAGAGAGAGAGAGAATCTCAAGCATACTCCTCTGCTGAGCACAGAGCCTGATGTGGGGCTCGATTTCACCACCAGGAAATCGTGACTTGAGCTGATATCAAGATTTGGATGCTTCAGGGCGCCTGGGTGGCTCAGTAGGTTAAAGCCGCTGCCTTCAGCTCAAGTCGTGATCCCTGGGTCCTGGGATCGAGCCCTACATCAGGCTCTCTGCTCAGTGGGGAGCCTGCTTCCTCCTCTCTCTGTGATCTCTCTCTACTTGTGATCTCTGTCTGTCAAATAAATAAATACATAAATAAATAAAATCTTAAAAAAAAAAAAAGATTTGGATGCTTCATCAGCTGAGCCACCCAGGCACCCCAGCCCTGGTTATGGAGCCAAAGTCCCAAAACCCACAGTCACGCCAGTTGCAGACCCAGGAGGCTTAAGCTAGTATGAGTTGGGTTTCTGCCCTTTGCAGCTTAAAAAAATAAATCTAAACAATATTAAAACCATAATAAAAACTGCCATACCTACTCAAATCTTTTATATTCCAAATGGTAACACACTGGAAACTACCAACACCAACATGTTAACTTTTACTACCAGGTTAAAACATTTATTATGCAAATCTTGAAACAAACCTCTGCTTTATTGAAAGATATGTAGCAACTTTAAAGTAATCTATTATAGGGGTACTAGGGTGACTCAGTAGCTTAAGCATCTAACTCTTGATTTTGGCACAGGTCATGATCTCAGGGTTGTGAGATCGAGCCCTTTGTCAGGCTCTGTGCTCAGCAGGCAGTCTGCTCAAGGATTTTCTCTCTCCCCCCTCTAACCTTCCTCCACCTCTCTAAATTAATTAATTAATTAATTAAACCATTGTAGGATTGTTATTTACAATTTAGCTATCTAAATTAGGATTTTCTAAACATGATGCAACCAAAAGAAAATAAGGCAGAAATAAAGTGGAAGCTGGTGCTCATTAAAAACAAAAAACAAAAAAAACAAAACCCAAAACCAAACTAACAAACAACTCCCATTTAAAATCAGCAAGCCCCTTGGGGTGCCTGGGTGGCTCAGTGGGTTAAACCTCTTCCTTTGACTCAGGTCATGATCTCAGGGTCCTGGGATTGAGCCCTGCATTGGGCTCTCTGCTCGGCGGGGAGCCTGCGTCCCCCACCCTCCGCCTGCCTCTCTGCCTACTTGTGATCTCTGTCTGTCAAATAAATAAATAAAATCTTTAAAAATAAAATAAAATCGCAAGCCCCAATTTCAGTTTTGTGTTCATCAAAACAACTTCATTGTTCTGGTTAATCGACTTTTTATTTAGTGTTATATAATGAAATTACAAAATAAGTTTTTTTTTCTGATGAAATAGCCTTTCTTGTCTGTTTTATTTCTACATAGACAATTCATAAATATAAATTTAACATAAGGTTATACTTCTTAAATTGATTTTAAGGACCTCCATAATCTAGGCCTAGTGATTCACCTCCTATTATTCTTCCTGCATGAAGCTTTTCATTCTGTTCAAATGAGGGCACTAAATATGTATCAGTCTTTTGTACAAAACGTGCAGTTTTACACTTCACCTTTGCACATGACATCCTTCTGATCTGAATGTCTCCCCAGTTCTTGATGCTTTCTAAAACCCTTCCTATTTTGTAGGGCCTACATTATTAAATACCACCTCCTCAATTATACCTTGGAAATTCACATCCTCCAAAAAACAAAATAAACTTGTTGAGCATATATTATTTGTCAGGCACTGTGCTTTTTATATTCTCTTCATGGATCAACTCATTACCTCTGAACTTCACAACTCTTTTCTACATCTATCACTGCTGTTACTTAATTTTACCACCATATGATTAAGTATACAATCAAGTTCCTACTGCATTACTCTAACTAAATATTAAGTTCCTTGATGGTCAAGAAATGTTTCTAATACTACTGTGTAATCTTCCATAATATTTAATCCAGGGCTCTGCATATAGTAAGGACAAAAATAAATTTCCTAATATACTAAAAAAAAATTACTTTTTTGTGTATGTCAAGCAACTACAGAACTACTTTGCTTTTTAAAATTAATCACACTGATGTATAATTTAATATATACATGTAATAAAGGCACTCATTTTAAATGTAAATTCTATGAATTTTGCCTAATTATACATTCATGTATCTGTCACCCCAAAGAAGATAATAGTTATCTTGTGCTCACTTTCAATGATCCATAATCCTAGCCCTGGGCAACCACTGAACTGATTTCTATTACTACCGAATAGTTTTGCCTAGTCTTGAATTTCATAAAAGACTATGAAAGTATACAGTAGGAACTTTTTTGAATACAAATTAAGACTTTTGAAATTCAATCATGTTGCAACATGGGTTAGCAATTTGGTCCTTTTTGTAATGGGTAGATTTCCACTGTATACACAGAAAACTTGTTTATCTATTTATCTGTTTATGGACATGCAGGTTTTTCCCACTTTTGAGCTATTAGAAATAAGGCTAATAGAAAAACTCATTCATAATCTTTTTATTAATGTCTATTTTTCCCCTCTAAAAATGGAATTTCTTCTAAAAGTAGGGCTGTTCTGTGCCTGAATTTATATTTTTTTAAGATTTTATTTATGTATTTAATTTAGAGAGAGAGAGAGTGAGCAGGCAGGGGGAGAAGCAGCTGCTGAGCGACAGGGAAGAGGAAAGGATCTCAAGCAGACTCTGCACTGAGCACTGGGCCCATTGGGGGACTAGATCTCCAACTAGGAGATCATGACCTGAACCAAAAGCAAGAGTCAGAGGCTTAACCAACGGGGCCACCCAAGTGCCCCTGTGACTGACTTTATAAGAAACTGTCAAAAAGTTTTTCAAAGTGGTTGCATCATTTTATATTTCTACCAACAAAGTATGAGATTTCTAGTTGCTTCATTTTCTCATTAACACTTCTTAGTATGTTAATGGTAGTCATTCTGGTTTTTGCCTTAATGAGTTTTAAGAGTAATTTATATATTTAAACATATTTTATAAACTATACATTTATATGTTATATATACACATATTTATATTACATATTACATACACATAGTTAAGAATTATCTATTTAAGGGGCGCCTGGGTGGCTCAGTGGGTTAAGCTGCTGCCTTCGGCTCAGGTCATGATCTCAGGGTCCTGGGATCGAGCCCCGCATCGGGCTCTCTGCTCAGCGGGGAGCCTGCTTCCTCCTCTCTCTCTGCCTGCCTCTCTGCCTGCTTGTGATCTCTCTGTCAAATAAATAAAATCTTTGAAAAAAAAAAAAAAGAATTGTCTATTTAAATATTTTGTCAGTTATATGTATTATAAATATTTTTACCTGGTCTGCAGTATGCCTTTTTATTTTCACAAGGTGTATTTTGAAGAGCGATAGTCATTTCCTTTGATGTTACCCAATTACTAAGTTTTTCTTTCTGAGCAGTGTTTTCTTGGTACCATCTAAAGAATCTTTACCTCCACTGAGATCACAAAGTTATTTTTCTGCGTTTTCTTCTAAAGCTTTATGTTTTAGCTTTATATTTAGATCTATAATCCACTTTGACTTATTCTGTGTATGTAGGTCTATTTCTAGATTCTAGCTTCTTTGTTCTGTTTTATTGATCAGTTCATTAACCTTATACCATACCAAACTGTTTTGATTATTATAGCTTTATGGTAAGTCTTGAAATGACATAGAATAAGTCCTCCAAATTTGTTCTTCTATTTTACTTTTTTTTTTCAGCTCTCTTAGGTTCTTGCATTTCCATATAAATTTTAGAATCAGATTGCCTGTCCAAAAAAGATCTTGGATTTTTACTATATCTATCTTGAATCAATTTTAATCCTGTATCATCTTTAATATACTTAGGGGCACCTAGGTGGCTTAGTCAGTTGAATATCTGACTATTTATTTCATCTCAGGTCATGATTTCAGGGTCCTGGGATAAAGCCCCATAGGGTTGGGCTCTGTACTCAGTGGACAGTCTGCTTGAGATTCTCTTTCGCCCTGTCCCTGCCCATCCTCCCTGCCTCCCTGTCTCTCTCTCTTTATAAAATAAATAATCTTAAAAAAAAAAAAATCTTCAAAATTATGAAATTTTCCTTAAAGTTCTGTTTTAGCTTCATCCCACATATTTTGGTAGGTTTTGCTTTCATTATCATTCAGCTTAATATATTTTATAATTTTCCTTGTTCTTTCTTCTTTGGTATATGGCTTATTTAGACGTATGTGGTTTAATTGCCAAATATTCAGGAATTTCTAAAATTTCCTTTTGTTATCTATTTTCACTTTACTCCCACTGTGGTCAGAGAATATACTTTACATAATTTCAATCTTTTTATATTTATCGTGATGTGGTTTATGGACCAACATATATTTTATCTTGTGAGATGTTCCATATTCATTTGAAAAGAGTAATTATTCTGCAGTATTTTTAGTATAATGCTCTATCAATGTCAATTAGCCTAAGTTGATTGATAGGGTTGTTCAGGTCTTTGGATTTTTGCTTATTTGTTTTTCCCTTCAAATTATAAAAGATGATTACTGAAATCTCCAACAATTGCATTGTACATCTCTTTTTTTTTTTCCTTTCAGTTCTGTCAACTTTTGCTCCATGTATTTTGAACCTCTTCATATTTAGGAATTTTATAACTCCTTGATGAATTGACTTCTTAAGCATTATAAATATATATTTATATACATGAATATAGAGAGAGAATAAATATTATTCTTTATCTCTGGAGTATTTCTTTTTCTGAAGTCTACCTTTATATTATTATAGCCACTTCAGTTTTATTATCACCAGTGTTTGTATAGTGTATTTTTGCTCACCCTTCTATTTTTAACCTATCTACATCTTTATATTTACTGTATTTCTCATAGCCAGTGTATTAGTTAAATCATTTTAGATATGATCTGACAATCTCTACCTTATAAAATTACTACAGTCTATTTACATTTAATGTAATTATTAATAGAGGTTAAGTCTATCATCTTGTTTTGCTTTCTATATTTTTACCTATATTTTTTTCTTTTGTCCTCTTTCCCTGACTTATAATTAAATTATTTTTTTAGAATTTCATTTATCTTCTCTATTGACTTATTACCTATACCTTTGTTTCATTATTTAATAGCTAATCAAAGATTTTCAATATATGGGGCACCTGGCTGGCTTAGTCAGTAGAGCAGGTAACTCTTGATCTTGGGGTTGTAAGTTCAAGCCCCAGATTGGGTGTGGAGGTATGCAAAAAAATTTCAATATATATCCTTACTTGCAACAATCTATGAACAAATTATATACTACTTCAAATATAATGTAAGAAACTTAAAACTACTCCCATCTTCTGTGTTATTGTTGTGATACATATTATTTTGTTATAAACTCCATAACACATTGTTATTGTTTTTGCTATAAGGTCAATTATACCTAAATTAATTACTAGAATTACAAATTTCTTTTATCTTTGCCTTCAGATATACCATTTCTACTACTCCTCTTTTCTTTTAAAATCTGAATTTCCATTTTCCTTCAGGCTGACAAAATTGCTTAAATTTTTCTGTGGTGAAAATCTACTGGCAATGAATTTCCTGAACTTTTGTTTGTCTGAAATATCTTTATTTCATCTAAAATTTTTAAGAATATTTTTGTTAAATAATGTTTATGTAAATGTTAATGTTAAATAATATTTTTGTTAAATAATATTTTGTTAAATAATGAATTCTAGGTTAAAAATGTTTTTTTCTTCCTTTAGGACTCCTAAAGATGTAATTGAAATATTTCTAACTTGTATTTTTTCTGATGTGAAGTCAGGGATAATCTCTTGGTACCGCTATAAACAATGTGTCTATGGTGACTTTTAAGATTCTCTTTTGTTAGCTTTCAGCAATTTGATTTTGGTGTGCTTTGATATACATTTTTCTTTCTCTTTGTCCTCAAATCTGAACTTTTATATTTTTTGACAAATTTGGAATTTTTTCAGCCATTATTTCTTCAAATACACACACACTTTTTTGGGGGGTGTCTATCACCTTTAAGTACTCTAATTGCACATATGGTACATCATTATTTCTCATAAGCTATGAGTCTTTGTTCAGTTTTTTCTCCCTGTGCGTCTGTTTGGATGGTTTTGATCGCCCTGTCTTTAGTTTCACTTACCTTTTCATCTACAGTTAATTGTTTGCATTTACATTTATGAGGTATTTATTTTTAAATCTCAGACCCTATATTTTTGAC
This sequence comes from Lutra lutra, assembly GCF_902655055.1. Lineage (NCBI taxonomy): Eukaryota > Metazoa > Chordata > Mammalia > Carnivora > Mustelidae > Lutra > Lutra lutra. The sequence continues at coordinate 71,076,482 of NC_062287.1, forward strand.
TTCCTGAATTTCTATATGCTCTTTTTTATTGTTTCCATTTCTCATTATGTTCATATTTTCCTTTAAATCCTTGAATATATTCATAATAGCTATTTAATTTTTTATCAAAGTATAATTAACATACAGCATCATTTTCAGATGTATAACGATTTAACAATATTTTTCAGTGTTCATCAAGATAAATGTATTCTTAATCCTCTATATCCCTTCCCCTACCCACCTTCTGTCTCCCAACCAGCAGTTTTTCTCTGTATTCCACATCCACTTTTTGTCTCTTTCTTTCTTTGTTCATTTGTTTTGTTTCCTAAATTCCACATGAGTGAAATCATATGGTATTTGTATTTCTCTGACTTATTTCACTTAACATTATGCCCTCTAGGTCCATCCATGTTGTTGCAAATGGCAGTTTCTCATTCATTTTTATTGCTAAGTAATGTTCTAGTGTGTGTGTGTGTGTGTGTGTGTGTGTGTGTGTGTGTGTGTGTGTATTACATGTGTATAAGATTTCTTCTTCATCCATTCATCTACAGACAAATGTTTGGGCTGCTTCCATGTCTTTGCTATGATAAATAATACTGCAATAAACACAGGGGTGCATATATCTTTTTGAACTAGTATTTTCCTTTACTTTGGGTAAATACACAGTAGAGGAATTACTGGAGCACATGGTAATTCTATTTTAATTTTTTGAGGGAAACTTCCATGCTGTGTCCCACAGTGGCTGCACCAATTTGCATTTCTTCTGACAATGCATGAGAGAGTTTCTTTCTCATCACATCCTCATGAATACTTGTTATTTCTTGGTTTTGATTTTAGCCACTCTGACAATTGCAAGATGATATCTCACTGTAGTTTTGATTTGCATTTCCCTAATGATTAGTGATGTTGAGCATCTCTTCATGTGTCTGTTGACCATTTGTATGTCTTCTTCAGGAAAGTGTCTAGTTAGGTCCTCTTCCATTTTTAATTGGATTTTTTTTTTTTTTTTTGGTGTTAAGAGGTATAAGTTCTTTATATATTTTGGATATTAGCTCCTTATTGGATATATCATATGCAAACATCATCTTCCACTGAGTAGGTTGCCTTTTTGTTGATAGTTTTCTTTTCTGCACAAAAGTTTTTCCTTTTGGTATAGTACCAATAGTTTAATTTTGCTTTTGTTTCCCTTGCCTGAGGAGACACATCTAGAAAAATGTTTCTATGGCCAGTGTCAAAGAGATTACTGCCTATGTTTTCTTCTAGGAGATTTATGGTTTCAGGTTACAATAGCTATGCTAAAGTCATTGTCATTGCTAATCCTATCATCTCTGTAATTTCTGGGTCTCTTTCTATTGACCAATTTTTCTCATGCTTATAGGTTTGTTTTCTTGCTTTTTCATATGTCTAGTATTTTTACTGGATACTGGATAATATGTATATTATGTTTCTGAGTATTTAGAACTTGTTCTTTTCCTTTCAATGGTTTGAATTTTCTTCAGATGGGTATCCATTTTCTCATGGATCATCTTAATTAGTTTGAGGCTTCTTTTTAAGCTTTTTAATAATGGATTTATTTATTTATTCATTCATTCATTCATTCATTTATTTAGTAAAATAATCTCTACACTCAGCCTGGGGCTCAAATTCATGACCCTGAGATCAAGAGTCATATGCTCTTCTAACTGAACCATGTAGGTGTTCCTAGAGTACCTTTTACTCTAGGGATAATTTATTCTCATTCCAAAGGTATGGCTTTTCTGGGTCTCCACTGAATGCCCTGAGTGTTTAATGAGGACACTCCACAGTAGCAAGTTAGAACTTAAATAATGTCTCCCAATAATATGTGAACCCTGATAGTTTTGCAGTTTAGTAGTTTTTCTTTTCCAGGTAGTTGTCCTTTGCCCAGCCTCTTATATTCAAACTCTATTTAGGTACACTAAGTGTTCAGCCAAAAACTCAAAGGGACCCCAGAGATTTTTGAAGTTTTCTCTGTATCCTTTCACTCTTAGACTTCCACCTAAAAATTATAGCTACTACAATTTCCCAAAATTCTGATGACTGCTCAGTTCAGTGAGCCTTCTCTACAGTACTTGGGTTGGCTCTCCCTGCATTATGGTCTGGTAAATGCCACTAGATAGAAAGCCAGGATAATCTTATGGCTCAGTTAGTTTTACTTCCCTCAGAGATTAGTCTTGTATATCTTGTTTTCTAACTTCTTAAAAACAGTTGTTATATATAGTTGATCAAAACCTCTTGTTCACGGGGCACCTGGGTGGCTCAGTGGGTTAAGCCTCTGCTTTCGGCTCAGGTCATGATCTCAGGGTCCTGGGATCGAGCGCTCTCTGCTCAGCAGGGAGCCTGCTTCCTCCTCCCTCTCTCTGCCTGCCACTCTGACTACTTATGATCTCTGTCTGTCAAATAAATAAATAAAATCTTTAAAAACAAAACAAAAAAACCCCTCTTGTTCATCTTAGAAGATTAAGTCCCTATTTGAACATTATTAACTTACATTAATTGTCATATATCAAACACTATACTCAATAATTCATATAATACATCTATTCAAGTGCCCAAGGAAAATTATTTAAATAGACCACATGTTGAATGATAAAGCAAGTCTATGCAAATTTCAAAGAATTGAAATCATGGAAAGCATGGTTTTTGACCACAAAAGAATCAAATAGAAATAGGTAATAGGAAGATAACTATAAAATCCCTAAATCAGGATTTAAGAAACACACTTAAACAATCTAAGATACAGAATTTAAATCACAACAAAAATTAGATAATATTTTGAACCAAATTATAATAAAAATCTGACATGTCAATAATTGTCAGATAATCCAGTTACTAAAACTTTAAATGCAAATATTACAAAAGCAGAAAAATTGAAAACTAATTGCCCAAGCTCCATCTTAATCTACAAAAAATATACCAAATAAACCCCCCAAAAGGGATGATGATGAATATAATCTCAGAGCATATGTCAATGATCTAGAAAATTGTAGTCCAATAGAAAAAAATCAATAAAACTAAAAGACAGCTCTTTGAAAAGATTAACGAAATTAATATACCTTCATCAAGATTGATCAACTAATAGAGAAAACATAATATTAGAATTAGTAATGAAAAAAGAGATATAACTATATATTCCTATAGATAGATATTGATAGTAAGATAGACTGAACTTTATTCTAATAAATTTGAAAATTTGGATAAAACAGAAACATTTCCTGAAAAATACACTTATTAAAATATAAAATGAAAAAACAGTTTTATGTTTGCTAAAGATATTGAGCTTATAACTAAAAGCCCTCCCACAGAGGTGATTCCAGAGCCTGACTGCCACACTGGTGAATTTTTCCAAACATTCAAGGAAGAAATATTATCAATATTATTCAAACTCTTCAGATAATAAAATAAGAGGAAACACTTCATTTTATGAGGCCAGAAAAACCTTGGCAAGTACATTACAAGAGAAATCTACAGACCAATGTCCCTCATAAGCATAGATTCAAAAATCCTCAATAATATTAGCAAATATAATCCAACAATATATAGAAAAAGGCCAAGTGGAAATTATTCCAGGAATGCAAAGTTGCTTAAAGATTCAAACATCAATATAATGTACCTATAATTATAATAAAAGTGAAAAAATTATATGATCATTACAGTAGATGCAGAGAAAACATATTGTAACATTCAGTACCCATCCAAGATTTAAAAATAAACAAAGAACTTTGGCAATCAGGAATAAATGAGCACTTCCTTATCTTGATCATACATACATAGCAAATATCATTAGTAATGGTGAAATACTGAATCCTTTCTTCTAAGCTCAAAAATAAAACAAAAATATCTACTATTACCCGTCTAGTCAACATTATCCTGGTGATGCTAAGTAGATAAATAAGATAATAAAGACAAACAAATGTATATGTGGCCAACTTCTGGTGTCCAGCCTGGCATTTAAGGAGCTTAGAAGTTGCCACTGTTCTAAAGACAATTAAAAAGATGAAAAAACTGAAAAACCAACAACTCTTTGGAGATCCATCAGAAAAATTAGGTCACAGAGCAAATCACTGTTCCAAGTATTGGAGAGAAAAACAGGTAGATACAGAGAATCATATTACTGGGAAAAAAACCATGAACAGAAACTTCCATGGGAACCAGTACCTATATAGGAAAACTTGAACTATAATTGACAAACTGCTGGAGGCTCATGATGGGCAAGAAAGTTAAAAACTCCAGGGAGACCCAGTAATAGGGAACCCCCACACTTTTGTGAGTTTTACCTCAAGGTGCTCTATCAGCTCCTCACAGTGAGAAAATAATCCCTTTTGCAGGGGGAGAAGAAAAGAAACCATTTTGAAATGTACCAGAGCATTCTCTTCTTCTTAACAAAACCAGTCCTCAGAAGAAACTATTTGACCAGAGCCTAACATGGTAGGATTTTACTGAAACCTAACCTACCTGGGGAAGTGAAATACCTAACTCCAATTTCAACTAGTCATGTAGAAGAAGGATAATAGCCAACTCCAGCCAAAGTATCCCACCTAAAGAGGTGGAGTGGTACTGAGAAGAAACACTGAAGTTCACAGTCCAGGGGAACATGGTCACCAAAAGACTGAGGCCTGCTCAAAGGACTAAGAAATGCTTTTCATCCCCCTATGCCTCACCACTAAATCACTAAGGGCCTATTTACCACAGTTTCTTTGATCCAATACATCATGTCTGCCATTCAACCAAAAACAAAACAAAACAAAAAGACACAAAAAAACAAACAAAAAAAAAAAACACAAGGCATACTAAAAGGAATAAGTATACAGTTTCAAGAGACTGAACAAGAATCAGAATCAGACTCAGATATGGAAGGAACATTGAAATTGTCAGACGGAAGTATATTTCAAAACTGTGATTAATTACTAAAGGCTTTAATGGTAATAGTAGACAATATGCAAGAACAGATAATGTAAGCAAATAGAAATTCTAAGAAAGAATCTAAAAGAAGTTCTAGAGATCCAAAGCACTAACAGACATGAAGAATGTTTTTGATGGGTTGGTTCATTTATAGACTAAAAACATCTAAAGAAAGAATTCCTGAGCTTGGAGATGTGACAATAAAAACTTCCAAAACTGAAAAGAAAAGAATAAAAAGACTGGGGGGAGGGGGGAATAGACCAGAATATCTAAGAGCTATGGGAGAACAAAAGCTGAAAGATATGTTTAAGGGGAATACCTGAAAAATGATAAAGATAGAAAGAAACACAATTAATATTTTAAGCAATAATGACTAAGAATTCCTCAAAATAATGTCAGACACCAAACCACAGATCCAGGAAGCTCTGAAAACATCAAGCAGAAAAAATATAAAAACAAAAACACTAGACCTAAGTCTATAATATTCAAACTATACAAATCAAAGATAAAGAAAAAAAAATTTGAAAAATGCAAATGGAGGAAACAACTTACCTACATAGAAGAGTGAAGAATTACATTGACTTCTCTTCAGAAACCAAGCAAGCATGAAGATTGGAATGAAAAAAATAAAACCACTGACCTAGAATTCTATACCTGCAAAATTATCCTTCAAAAGTAAAGAAGAAAGATTTTCTTAGCCAAAAAGAAAAAAAAAAAAATATGAGGGAATGTGTTGCCAGTAGACCTGGATTTCAAGAATTATTAAAATAAGTTCCTCAGAGAGGAGAAAAATGATATGTCAGAATCTAAGATCTACATAAAGAAAGGAAAAGCATTAGAGAATGAGTAAGTGAAGATAGAATGGAAACTTCTTTTATTCTTAATTGGGGTAACAAATACATTTATTCAAAATAATAATAGCAACAAGGTATTTGATTATGTGTGTGGGGGGGTGAAATGTGATGGATTACATTAATTAATTTTTGAACGTTGAACCAGCCTTGCATACCTGAGATACATCCATACATAAGAGTAGATGTATACCTATGTATAAGTGAAATGAATGACAGTAATGATATAAGGGATAGGAAGGAGGAACTAGGAATATTTTGCTGTTATAGGGTACTTACATTACCTATGAAATATACAGTGTTACTTGAAAGTACACTTGGATTAGTTGTAAATGCATATAGCAAACCCTAAGATAAATTCTAAAAAAAAAAGTTTTCAAAAAGTATAATTGATAATCTAACAAAGGAATATAATATCTAATTGAAACCACACAAAGGGCAGAGAAAGTATGGAAGACAAAAATAAAATAGAAAATGTGGCAAATATGATAGATAATAATCCAACTACATAATAATCACCTTAAAAGTCAGTGGTCTAAATATACTACTTAAAAGATAAAGACTGTCAGAGTTGATGAAAAAATAAGACCCAACTATATGTTGTCTAAAAGAAATCCCCTTTGCATACAAACACACATAGAGATTAAAAGTAAAGGGATGGAGAAAAATATATCATGCTAACACTAATCAAAATTAAGCAGGAATAGCTATATTATTTTCAGACAGAGCAGATTTCAGAGGAAGAAAGTTATCAGGGACAAAGACAGGCATCACGTAATGATAAAAGGGTCAATACTCCAAGGAAATATAACAATCCTTAATGTGTATGTACCTGACAACAGAATGTCAAAATACATGAGGCAAAAATTGATACTTCAAGAAGAAACAGATCCAGCAGCAGAAAACAGTAAGGACAGAGTTGAACTCAACATCTTTATCATTTACTGGATATAATGGACATGTATAAACTACTTCATTCTATAGTAGCAAATTAAACATTCCATTCTTCTTTTAGGATTTTGACTGAGATCACAGACCTAGAAACCAGTTAGGAACATATTTAATTTGAAATTAAAAACAAAACGCATTTCCACTGGTATCATAAAAAATTAAATACATAGATATAACTCTAACGAAATATGTACAAAATCTGTATGAGGAAAACTACAAAATTCTGATGGGAAATATCAAAGAAGAACAAAATAAATGGAGAAATATTCCATGTTTTTTGTAGATTTTTAAAAATCAAGTAGAGGAAGTCCCCCTCTATTCCAAGTTTGCTGAGAGTTTTTAATCATGAATGAGTGGTAGATTTTGTCAAATGCTTTTCTGTATCTATTGATATTATCATGTAATTTTTCTTTTTTAGTATGTTAAAGCGATGGATTACAAATATTGATTTTTGAATGTTGAACCAGCCCTGTATATCTTAAATGAATCCCACTTGGTTATGGTGTATGATTCTTTTTATACAATGTTGGATTTGATTTGTTAATATTTTGCTGAGGGTTTTATACCTATATTCATGAGAGATATTGGTCTGCAGTTTTCTTTTCCTATAATATATTTGTTTAGTTTTGGTTATTAGGGTAATGTTAATTCACTAGTGAACTCAACTGGGCTTAGCACTTCCTGTTTTGGAAAGTTATTAATTTTTTATTCAATTTCATTAATAGATACAGCCCTATTCAGATGGCCTTTTTCTTTTTGTGTAAAATTTGGCATCACTATATGCAAGTCTTTTCAGCAAATGGTGCTAGAACAACTTTGGACAACCGTACATAAAAAAATAAATCTAGACATAGATATAGACATTATATCCTAAAAGTACAACTCATAATGGATTACTGACCTAAATGTAAAATGCAAAACTATAAAACTCCTAGGAGATAACATAAGGAAAACCTAGATGGAGTGTCTGGGTGGCTCAGTCAGTTAAGTGTCCAACTCTTAATTTTGGCTCAGGTCATGAGCTCTGGGTCAGGAGATGGAGTCCCATGTCAGGCTTCACACTGGGGATGAAGCCGGCTTAAGGTTCTCTCGCCCTTTCTATCTGCCCCTCCTTGCCTCGGCTCACACACACTCTCTCTAAAGAAACAAAGAAAGAAAGGGAAAAGGAAAAGGAAAAAGAAAAAGAAAAAAACCTAAATGACCTTGAATATAGCAATGACTTATTCAATCCAACACCAAAAACACAATGAAAAAATAATTGTTAAACAGATTTCATGAAAATTAAAAACTTTTGTTCTGCAAAAGGCAATGTCAAAAGAATGACAAGACAAGTCATTATTACAAACTTTGAGTTGTAAAATAAATAAGTCTTGGGATGTACAACATGGTGGCTAAAGTTAATAATGTTATAGTTTATATTTTAAATTTGTTAAGAGAATAGATGTTAAAAGTTCTCATCATAAGAAAACCTAATTTTGTATCTATGCATGATGACAAATATTAGCTAGACTTACTTTGGTGATCATTTCACAATATATACAAATATCAGTTTATTATATTGTATAACTGAAACTATTATAATGATGTTATACTGTCAATTATATCTTAAAACAACAGTAAAAAAGAATGGCCAAAATAGGAACACTGACAACACCAAAGGCTGGAGAGGATGTGGAGCAATAGGAACTGTCATTCATTGCCGGTGGGAATGTACAATAGTAAATCTTTCTGAAAGACAGCTGGTAGTTTCTGGAAAACTAAACATACTCTTAACTTATGGCCGAGCAATTGCACTCCTTGATATTTAACCAAATGAACTGAAAACATATCCACACAAAAACCTGAATATGGATGTTAATAACAGTTTTATTCAACATTGTGAAAACATGAAAGCAACAAAAGATGTCCTTCAGTAGGTGAGTGGATAAATTAACTATGGAACATCCAGAAAATGGAATATTAATCAGTGCTAAAAAGGATCTCAAGTCATGAAAAGACATAGAGAAAACTTAAATGCAAATTACTAAGTGAAAGAAGCTAATCTGAAAAGGCTGTATACTATATGATTCCAACTATAAGATGTTCTGGAAAAGGAAAAGCTATGGAGACTACTAAAAGATTAGCAATTACCAGGGGTTGTGGGGGAGAAAGGGATGAATAGAGAACACAGAAGAGTTTTAGTAAAAGTATTCTGTATAATAATAAAATGGCGGATTGATGTTCATTATACATTTGTTAAATCCATAGAATGTACAACATCACAGATGAATCCTAATTTTTAACATTTACATTTTGAATGGAACATAAAAGCTAAGATCATGCTTTTGAAAAGAAAAAAAAAAAGTTGTAGCCACAGAAAGCAAAATTAAAGACTAAATATGCTGCTCTTTCTTATTTTAGAAGGGAACAGGAAAAATGATAGTGAATTCTCAATTAAGTATTGTTCAGTGAACAGTCCAAACACTGACCAGTTCTTTTGATTGCACAGAGCACTAAGGTTCTTTCAAGAGTCCCCTGAACAACTTAAAGATGAACTTCATGTGCCTCTCTAGCTTCTATTCAGATTAGGCAACATGTAGTGGTGTCAGAGGGAATTCAAATATGAACTAAACTGACAACTGGTAATAGTATACGTCTACTAAGTTCTGGCCCTACTGTGAGCATCAAATGTGGGGTCTTGACAATTTCTTACAATTAAATGGCAAGTGAAGTTTATCAGCAATACAGTTCTGAAAATTCGTCAGTTATCAGCATTCAAAGATTATGTACATCTTTTTTATTCTGAATGAAACATACAACTAGTAAATAAGTTCTTGAGATCTAAAACAGCATAGTGATTATAGTCAACGATCCTGTATTATAAACTGCAAAGTAGCTAAGAGACTAAATCTTAACTGTTCTCACTACAAAAAAAGTGATCATTATGTGATGTGATAGAGGTGTTAGCTAATGCTATGGTGGTAATCATATTGCAATATACAAATGTATCAAATCAACACATTGTACACCTTAAATTTACATAAAGTTTTATGCCAATTACATCCCAATTTTTAAAAGGAAAAAAATAGGAACATATATAAACATAGGCCAGATACTGAGCTGAAATGAGGGAGACAATTACTACCAAGATGGACAGAAAATACTCTAAAAATTTCTGAAGTCTAAGCTGAAATGTGGCATGGCTAAACAAACAAAAATAATGAAGCCAGTCTAAAAGTGTACTCTTTGAAAGAGACAATGTATCAGAGTGCAAGTTCTGTAATCATTAGCTATAGCCACAAACAAAAGTGTAATGTTTAAAGAGAGCTGCACACCATATCAATAAACTGTCACAAGGATGATAGTATCTGTAGCTGTACAATCTTTGAGTAGCTACATATCAGGCAACACAGTGGTTTTTATGCATGACATTCTATTTTATATACAGGTGCTTGAAATATACAAGGTATTGTCTTTATTGAAATAAACTGCCCTCAGGACTCACCACAGAAAGAAAAACTGTGGTAACATCCTATGGTCAGATCAATGATGCATTAAGATCAAAGTGCAGAGAAAAATTCCTCCGTCTTTCTTGAGTTTGATGTAAGAGACTTGAATGGCAAAATAATTAGTTGCTGAGAAAGAAGATTTTATGGTCTGGGCTGGGAGTTCCAAACCGAGAAAATCTACCAATCCAATTAGTTACTAACTTTAATATCTACTATATTCTCAAAATTCACACAAGTCTTATCAAGCTATCCATTAACAGGTGATTTTCCTCCCTCACAGTCACCTGCCTTAGTCTTCATAGGATGTTCTCAAAACCCAAAACTCAAAAATTTGCAAAGAAACTAAAATTTTTAATGATGGGGGGTGGGAGATGGGGTGGGGGATTGTTTCAAGTGGATTCCATAAAGGATAACAACAGTAATAAGATAATAACAATGATGGAGATGCACTCTAAACTTTAAAAGTCTCCAACAAGAGTGGATAACTAAGAACAGTCTTCATTTCATTCTAATTTGTAGTTTCCCAAGGACCCACAGAGTTCTTATAGTTGGAATTTCTTCTGGATCATGATATTAATTGAGCCCTATAATTACTTCCATTACCTTCCTGACCAAAGCAGAGTTTCCAAGAGAGATTACTTTCAGTTTATAGTTTCAATTGTACTATAGAAAGGGAAAACATTCTTTGCCTCCTGTTTTAAACTTTTCTTAGGAACCATTGTGAGGCACTGAATAAGATCTTTGATATGCCTTCAAGTAAGCTGCTCATTAAATATAGAAGAAGAAGGGAAGATCCATGAGCACTTGGGAGTTTGTACTTTTGTTTCCTTGAATTCTTCCAGTAACAGCTACAGGGCACCTGGTATTTCCAGTATTTGCAGAATATCAAAACAGAATTTCAGGCCTAAGCAACTTTAGTTTTCTTTACACTGGACCTTCTGCTTAGTCTTTCCTTGTCTTTCATAACCTTACCAGTTATTTTAGAGGATGCATTTCAATTTTGCTATCTAATTAGTGCACCCTTGGTATTAGTTTCCAGTAATGCATTGTTGGCAGAAATACCACAGAAATTATGTTGTGACTTCAGTATCAAAAGGTACATGATATGGACTTATCTCATTACTCATTTAATTACTTAGTTAAGATGGTGCCTGCTGCATTCTTTCACTGTAAAGTTACTATTTTACCTTTTATAAATGGTAAGCATCTTGTGAGAAGATATTTCAAGACTATGTAAATATCCTACTTCCTATAAAAAATTTTGGCCACTAAATTGAGCATCCATTGATGATTTTTGCTTCAAACAATTGTTACCGTGATGGTTGCCAAATAGTGTTTTACTAATTCTATCATTCTTTCGGCACTTACTAGTTGAAATTACACCATAAAAAAGAGCTTTCCCTAACCCCAAGTAATTTGTTTATTCATTTACTCATATCAGGGTGAACTTGTAGATTCTTATTTTATTCTACAAATTAAAATTCATTATTTTTATTATTGCATATTGTATAGTTGTTTATTATTTTTATATAATCATATCATATAATATACAATATTATATATATTTGTCATTATTTGTTACATTATCCCAGATTTGACTAAAGAAAGCTTCAACATTGCTCCTGTGCCCTTTAGACACGTCCCCAATATTTTTTTTAAAGACTTATTTATTTATTTTAGAGGGGGAGAGAGAAAGCACACCAACAAGGGGAGGGACAGAGGGAGAGAGAGAGAGTGAGAGAGGGAGAATCCCAAGCAGGCTCCACACCCAGTGCAGAGCCACACAGGGCTTAATCTCACAACCCCGAGATCATGACTTGAGCCAAAACCAAGAGTCTGATGCTTAACCTACTGAGTCACCTAGTCACCACCCCCCATCATTTTAAAAAATTATTTATTAGACAGAGAGAGAGAATGAGCAGGGGAGGGGCAGAGGGAGAGGGAAGGAGAATCCTCAAGCAGACTCCCTGCTGGTGAGAAGCCCTACTCGGGGCTGGATCCCTGGACCCTGAGATTATGACCTGAGCTGAATTCAAGAGCCAGCTGCTTAACTAACTGAGCCACCTAGGTGCCTCTCCCTCTAACATTTTTCTTAAACACTTTATTACTAGCATCACAAGAAGGTTTTAGGTTCTGGTATGTTCCCTTGCTAGCCCTGAAATCAGTAATTTTTCCAAGAAGTATTATTTCCTTTTATTGGAAAATAGTATTTAAGAAACAAGATTTCGTACTAGGTATGCTCACTGGTACTGGGCCCTCTGAGTGTTTGGTATGCTTTTCAACTCTCAGCAGTCTGAGTTAGCCAATACATTGATGCACACATACACACACAGTACCCATACTAGTATTTATATCTATATTGAGAGAGAAATGGATATGGATATAGATGTGGGGTGTGTGTGTGTGTGTGTGTATCCTAAAGCTCATGAGCTCATGATTATCTCCAATTCTGATCTAACATTTCAGAAGAACTTTCTTTCACCCTGACCTTATTTGTAACTTCCAAGGCAAAAAACCTAACATTCATTATCCACAATCCATTTCCTTATTTCCTCACTCCTACAGTATACATACATCTGTGTCAGAATTGCCAACCCAAACCAGTTTGAAAAACCAGCCTACTAAGTATAATACCTTTATACTTAGTTTTTTGGTTCTTTTATTCTTTAGCCTTAGAACATATAGTCAAAATCCTATGTCCTAAAGTTATTTTGGTTTGTTTTACTTACCCCATCACCCCATACACTTTAAATGAAATCATGTTATTCATTAATACAGTTAAATTTCTTTCTTCTGTTTGCATCCATTTTGGTTCTCCCATTATTGTTTGTTTAGTATGAGAAAAAGTAATGTGCTTCTAAAAGTCACAACTACAAAAAAGTCTACTCAGAGAAGTGTTATCCCCCATCCCTATCCACTCACTCTATTCTATACCTACTAACCCTATCATTTCTATTCAGGGTAAATTCCTAGAAGTGATACTGCTGGGTCAAAGGAAAGTGCATGTGCTGTGCCACATTTTTAGAGTACTGAAAGAAAAAACAAAACAAAACTCTATCTAAAATTCTATATCCAGAAAAAAAACCTTTCAAAGTAAAGAGGAAATAAGAACTTTTTCAGACATACACAAAGGCTGACAAAATTTACCACCGGCAGATCTGCATTACAAGAAAATGTTAAAAGAATTCCTTCAAGAGAAACTGAAGGAAACTGAAGAAACTGATACTGGAATAATCTAGATCTACAGAAAGTCATGAAGAGCACCATAAATGGCAACTACATGGTCAAATGTTTTTTAAAGTTGTCTTATTATTTAAATATTATTCAAAGAAAATTTATTGTTTAAGTCAAAAATAATATTGGTATTATAGGACTTTAAGTAGAAATAAAGTGTATAACAACAGGATATAATCTGAAGTCAATAAATGGAAATAAATTGCAAATCTTTTTTTTTTTGCTACAATGTAAAGTAGTATGATATTTCTTAGAGGTAGACAATAAGCTAAGAATGTATACTACTAAACTCTAAAGCCTCACTAAAATAATGGAACATAAATAATGGTCATAAATAATAAGCCAAAAAAAGGATAAAAAGAATTATTAAAAAAAAAAAAAGAAGGCGGTAGAAAGGAGAAGCATAACAAATAAAGACCATCAGATTAGATAAAAAAGCAAACCCCCCTCAAAAAGAGCAAAACCCAATTATGTTTTGCCAATGAGAAACCCACTTAAAATGTAGAGAAAGACACAAGGAGATTAAGAGTAAAAGAATTGAAAAATAAATGCCATGATAATGCTTTATTAATAAAAACAAGAGAGTTGGGCGCCTGGGTGGCTCAGTGGGTTAAGCCGCTGCCTTCGGCTCAGGTCATGATCTCATGGTCCTGGGATCGAGGCCCGCATCTGGCTCTCTGCTCGGCAGGGAGCCTGCTTCCTCCTCTCTCTCTACCTGCCTCTCTGCCTGCTTGTGATCTCTCTCTGTCAAATAAATAAATAAATAAATAATCTTTAAAAAAAAAAAAAAAAACAAGAGAGTTTACAGCAAAGATCATTAGCAGGGATAGAGAGGATGATTTCATAGTGACAAAGGATACGATATGTTATGATATATGACATGACATATATGATATAATATGGTATAGGAGATGAAAATCATGTTTTTGCATCCAATAACAGAACTTGAAAATACATGGAGCATAAATAGAACTTCAAGAAAAAATCAGACAAATTCACAATTGTAGTCAGAGATTTCAATACCCCCTTCTTGATGACTGATAGTTATATCTCTTCAGTAATTAATTATATCTATTCAAAGATTTAAGGGCCATCTCTATACTTGATTTTTTAATTGTCCACCCATATCTTTTGTTCTTTATTCTATCAGATTTTGGCCTGTTTTTCCTTTAAATTTCCAGAGTTCTTTATATATTAGTGATATAAGCCCCTCCTCATTGATATAAGTGAAAATATTTTCTCTCAGTTTGTCAGGTGTCTTCGGATTCCTTTATGGTCTTTTCCGACATACAAACATTTTTATATATTCAAATCTTAAACTCTTTTATGATCTCTGTGTTTTGAATCACAGTATAAAGTCTTTCCTTACACCAACAATAATAAGAGGAATTTATAGTATATACTTTATATAGTATATACTTTATATAGTATATACTTTATATAGTATATACTATAGTATATACTTTACATTTTTTTTAAACCTTAGATTGCTAATCCATTTGTAGTTTACCCTTTTGTAGGGGATTAAGCCTTTTTTAAAATAGCTAGCCAGTTGTCCTAGCATCATATATTAAAAAGTTTAGTGATTTGAAATGTTAACTTCATCATATACTAAATTTCTATATATACTTGGGCTTACTTTTGGACTTTTAACTCTATTCCACTGGTCTGTTTGTTCATTTGCCATTACTATATTGTTTTAATTATAGAGGCTTTATAGCTTGTTTTAATGTCCAGTAAGGCTACTCTACATACACACCCTTGTGGTTTTAATGTATATTGCTGGCTATTCTTGCATATTTGTTTATCCATGTGAACTTTAATATCAACTTGCCTAGCCCTATTATAAAAACTTGATAGTTTGGGGAATGTGTTAAACTTATAAATGAACTTATGAAAAACTGACCTCTTCATGATGTTAGTTATCTTATCCCCGAACAGAGAATGTCTCTGTATTTGTTCAAGTATACTTTTATATCTTTCAGGAACATTTTAAAGCCTTTTCATGTAAAATTTGTACTTTTCTTTTTAAAAAAGAGTTATGTATTTGAGAGAGAAAGAGAGAGCATGTGAGCAGGTGGAGGAGGGACAGAGGGAGAGGGAGAGAGAATCCTCAAGCAGACTCCCTACTGAGCATGGAACCCAATGTGGGGCTCTATCTCAGGACCCTGATCTGGCCACTCAACCAATGGGGCCACCCAGGTGCCCTTGTACATTTCTCTTTAAGTTTGTTCCTAAATATTTACTCTTATTGTTGCTATTACAAATGGGGTTTTCTCTATTATCCATTATATCTTCTGATTATATTATTATATATAAAAGCTTTTAGTTACTACATATTAATTTCATCACCTAATAACTTGTTTAATTCTTTTATTAAATTGGTTTCATCATTGATTCTCTAAGGCATTTCCAAATATACTGTCTTATCATCTGCAAATGCAGTTGATTTTATTTCCTTTTTACCAAATCTAATGCCTCTAATTCATTTCTCTTATCTAATTACATTGGCTAATACCTCTAGAACCACATTGAATATAGTTTTAATAGACATCTCAGCCTTGTTCCCAATCTTAGTGGAAATGCCTCTAGAATTTCCCCAAAGTAAACTGCACATTTTATGACTAAAGTATATATTTTTTAACATGTTGAGAAAAAAATCCATAATATCTGCTAATAGTTTAATACTAAAATTATATAAAGGATTCCTACAACTTAATAACAAAAGGACAAACACACCAATATAAAAATGGGGGAAGATATGAGTAGACATTTCTCCAAAGACCTATAAATAGCCAACAAGCATGTGAAAAGATGATCAAGATCATTAGTAATTAGGGAAATGCAAATCAAAACCACAATGAGATATCATCCACATTACAAAGGCTACAGTTAAAAGAGAAAAGAACAGAACAAGATTTGCCAGGATGTGGAGAAATTGAAACTCTTATATATTGCTGGTGGAAGAGAAACTGGTGTAGCCACTGTGGAAAAAAGTTTGGAATATCCTCAAAAAGCTACACATGGAATTACCAATGACCCAACAATTACATTACTCAATATTACCCAAAAGAATGGAAAACAAGGACTCAAAAGCAGATATTCAAATGCCAGTGTTCACTACAGCTTTCATCACAATAACCACAAAGTAGAAATAACAACAAACCAAGTGTTGATTAACAAATGAATGTAAATGGATAAGCAAAATCTGATACACACACACACACACACACACACACACAATGGAATATACACAATGGATTATTACTCAGCCATTAAAGGAATGAAGTTCTGATACATGCTATACATAGACAAACCTTAAAAACATTATGCTAGGTAAAATAAGTCCTACACAAAAGGACAAAAATTATATGATTCTATTTATATATAATATATAGGATAGGTAAATTCACAGAGACAGAAAGTAGACTGGGGGTCAGGAGGAGGGGAAAATGGTAAGTTATTGTCTAATAATTACAGAATTTGTTTAGAGTGATAAAAAGGTTTTGGAAATAGTGGTGATTGTTGTACAAAACTGTGAATGTTATTAATGCCACTGAATTGTATCCTTAAAAATGGTTAAAATGTCAAATTTTATGTTACATATATTCTACCATGATAAAAAAAAAGAATCTGTCCATTTCTATTAAGTATTTTTATAAAAAATGGGTATTAGTTTGCGTTGAAAGCTTTTTCAGCATCTATGGAGATAATCCCATTACTTTCTTTCTTATATCCATTAATGCAGTATATTTTATTGAGGAATTTCTTTTTTTAAAGATTTTTATTTTATTTATTTGTAAAGAGAGACAGCACAAGCTGGAGGAGCAGCAGGCAGAGCGAGAAGCAGGCTCCTCCCCGGGAAAGAAGCCAGATGGGACCCTAGGAGTATGACCTGAGCCAAAGGCAGACACTTAACTGACTGAGCCATCAAGGTGCCCTTATTGATGAATTTCTTTCTTCTTTTTTTAAGATCTTATTTATTTATTTATTTGACAGAGAGAGAGAGCACGCACACAAGCAGGGGAAATGACTGGCTGAGGGAGAGGGAGACGCAGGCTCCCCACTGAGCAAGGAGTCTGATGCAGGGCTTGATCCCAGGAATGAAGGCAGATGCTTAACTGACTGAGTCACCCAGGTACCCCAGGAACTTCTAATATCAAACCAAGCTTGATTCCTAGCATTATCCCCACTTGGTCATGATGTAATCTGTGGTGTTTGATTATATTTGTAAACATTTTGTGTTTTTTCATCAATATTTATAATGAAATTGGTTTATAATTTACTTTCTGGTACTATTTTATCAGTGTAGGCATAATATTATATTTACCTAATAAAAACAATCAGGAAGTTTTCCTCCATTTTCAATGCTCTGGAATGATTTATGGAGCATTGGGACTAGCTGGTGTTTGAAGATTTGGTAGAATTCCCCTGTGAAACCTTCTAGGCTTAGTACATTTTATAAGGTATTTCCTTGCTAACTTTATTTCTTCTGTGGAAATCAATCTCTTGAAGTTTTCTACCTTCAGTGGGGTCAATTTTGGTTATTTGTTTTTCCTAGGAAATTATCCATATTGTCTAGGTTTTAAAATTTATTTGGACACAAGTCTGAAAAGGGACGTCTTTTAATTTTTATAATATCTTCCATTTTAGTTGTCATTTGCCCTTGTCACTTGATATTTTGTGTATTTATGCTTTTAATTCTTTTCTTTCTAATTTAGCTAGTGATTTGCATTTTTAATATTTTGATTAGATCAATTCTTTCTTAATTCTCTATCACATTAATTTCTGTTTTTATCTATAGTATTTGTATCCTTGTGCTTTCCTTTTTTATGATTGGTGTTTTTCCTAGTTTTTTAAAGCTTAGAATTTAATTCATTTGTTTTTACTCTTTTTTTTTTTTTAAAGATTTTATCTATCTATTTGACAGACAGAGATCACAAGAAGGCAGAAAGGCAGGCATAGAGAGAGGGGGAAGCAGGCTCCCCATGCAGAGCCCTATCCCAGGACCCTGGGATCATGATCCAAGCCGAAGGCAGAGGCTTTAACCCACTGAGCCACCCAGGTGCCCCCACTCTTTAATTTTTATTGATAACATGAATTACATTGATAAAACTGAATTTTCCTCTGGTCACCACTTTGATTTTACTACATAGATTCCAAATGTAGTGTTTTGTTCATAATTTTTTAAAAATTCTGTAATATTCAGATTCTATTTCCTATTTTGGCCAAGAGTTTAATTCAAGTTTTTTCTTTTTTTACTTTCCAGATATAAGGGCCATTGATTTAAAATTTTGTTAATGGTTTATGTTTCTCTCTTTCCCTCAG
This sequence comes from Lutra lutra, assembly GCF_902655055.1. Lineage (NCBI taxonomy): Eukaryota > Metazoa > Chordata > Mammalia > Carnivora > Mustelidae > Lutra > Lutra lutra. The sequence goes on from NC_062287.1 coordinate 71,095,233, forward strand.
TTAAGATCACACATCTCTCCCATTGTAAAAATTACATAAATTTTAAAGACATTTTAGAATAATATAAGCTGATTTTAAAATACAGAAACCAAAGAAAGGGGGGGGGGAGTTGGTCATCTATACACTTCACAAATAATAAATCTATCAATAATTGCTATTTCTGAACATTTCCAGCTTCTCTACTCACAAAATCCCTTTACTACACTGAATGTGAAACCTAACCAAAATATAAACTGCACAAATAAACTGACTCAAAACATATAAGGTGTACACGTTACTACCGCATCACTGGAATTTGAAACTTTATTCTTTTTTTATGAACTAAAGCAATTTCACAGTCTTTAATAAAACATGTAATTTGCTCATTATTTGAAAACAATATTTTATATAATGGTTGTTTTAGATGTACGTAAATAGGAAATCTGATTTTAAATCTTGATGGTAAACATTTCTAGAGAATACTGCCATAACTTATAAGTCAAAAATGCCATTAATAAGTGAAATACATTAGACCAAACTAAGTTCCCATACATATTCAGAAGAATGTCTAGGAACTTTGTTTTATTTCCTGTCCTCTAAAGACATTTTCAGTCTCTCCAGCACAGTGTTATTTTGAGAAGCAAAGTCCCTAAAGAAGATGCTGCCCTTGAGATAAATAAAAATGACACTCACATCTTAGTGATCAAATGCCTTTTTATGGCTTAAGTCAAAATGTTAACTGTAAATATTAGACAGATGTACTGGATTATACTTTCCCATCAAGAATTAAAGAGGCAAAATTTCTGATTATGAAGGCATACCAAAACTAATTCACAAATTTCCCTCTACCAATTACTAATTAAACGAGCAAAGCTAACTAAAAATCAGCAAAAAAAAAAAAAAAAAATTCACTAATAGCACCAAACAAGAAAAGCAAAATAACAAACTGTGATAAGCCTTAAAACCTGGCAACCAAGAAAAGAAACAAAGATGATGTGGTGAGTCAACAAAATGCTAAGTATTGTCAATAATATTCCCAAATCTGGAGGGGAACAAACTGAATGAATTTTTTTTTTTTCATCTTTAGCCTGGGGTGTAGTAGGAAAGAAAACTAGGAAGAAATAATTTATAGGAAAAGTAAACAAGAGGGTTTTTTTTGTCTGGCAGATACTAAGATTCAAAGTTGACACAAAAAATTGGGTTTATGGCCCCAAAAGTATCCTCCTGAATGAATGATAAACCCTGACTCCATTCCCAGTTAGGTGGACTGAACTGAAAGCAAGTCATGAAATCTCAGAAAAGATAGCTCAACCCCAAAAAAGAAGTTACAAGTTGCCTCAGCTGAGTTCTCCCCACTTCTATCTCACGATCTGCATACCCCTGAGAAAGAATTTTTTTCAAACTTCCAAAGAGAGAAAGCAAAGGACCAACAAGGAGACATATATACAAAATCTTGAAAGAGAAGAAAGTATGCCCCAAAATATTATGTTGAGGAAAGATATCATTGACAAATGAAGATGAAAGGCAGGTAGACTAAACTGTCATAGAACACTGGGAATATTACACCCTTAAACCTCCCTTAGGGCTGGGAAAAAGCTTCTCAAAAATGAAATGCAACTAATTAAGAGGAAGAGTGAGATGAAATTATAAAAACAAAAGCTGTGGTAAAAGAAACACTAAACAACTATGGGAATGATGGTTACAAAATAAAATATGTTATAAACCTAGACAATGAGAAAGCAGTAAGATAACAAACAAAAAATCAGAAGTGGGTGGTGAATATTTGGTAGAAAATGTAAAAGTATATAATGCCTTTGTCTTTCTAAGTAAGAAGTCAACAATTTCTTTTAAAAATAAATATGTAACTTTTAAAAAGAAAATATAATGAGAAAACCTCTTAATTTTTTATAATGCCTCTTCCCCCCATCCCTTTTTTAAACATTAAGGGGAATCCTTTAGCAAAAATAAACACTTATTTGGGATTCAGCAACTCCTTTAGCTCCACTTTGGTTTCTATTCTACTAGAATCTATTAAAATACAATGTATCCATTTCTATTTACAATGGCATCTATTATATAACCCCACTTTAACCAAAGTCTTTCCATCTATCCATTCATCCTTCTACCCATTCATCTATTTGTGTGTCATGTGTATATATATATATACATATATATATATACACACACACACACAAATATATATATATGTATATATATGAATGATATCTGTCCATTATTAAATATTTAAATATGGTAATTTCTGTGGCATTAATCCTTTTACTTTTTATTTTCGTATATTCTTAGTTTGAATTCTTCCTCAAAAGGATATATTTTTAATAAAAACAATAGAGTTATTTTTCTTTAAAAACACTGAAGCAGGGACACCTGGGTGGGTCAGTTGGTTAGGCAACTGCCTTCAGCTCAGGTCATGATCCTGGAGTCCCGGGATCGAGTCCTGCATCGAGCTACCTGCTTGGCGGGGAGTCTGCTTCTCCCTCTGACCCTCCCACTTCTCATGCTCTCTCTCTCTCTCTTCCAATCTCTCTCTCTCAAATAAATAAATAAAATCTTAAAAAAAAAAAACACTGAAGCAAATATGCCAAGAAATTAACCATGTTTAATTCTAGGTGGTAAGAATATGAATGATTATTCTCTTCTTTACATTTTTATGAAATTACTTAATTTTAAAGATTAATTTATTTCTTTTAGAGAGAGAGCATGAGCAGGGGGAGGAGCACAGGGAAAGGGAGAGAATCCTCAGGCAGACTCCCAACTGAGCACAGAACCCAGAGCTGGGCTCAGTTCCCAAACCCCAAGATCAGGACCTAAGTTGAAATCAAGAGTCAGAGGCTTAACTGACTGAATTTATTTAATTTTAAAACAACAACAACAACAAGATTAAAGGTGCTATATTCATCATGTTGCCTAAAACTGAGGTTAATCCTTAGCACATAAAATGATACCACAAAGTTTACAATTAGGCTCCTTTATTCTTAAGTATTTTTAGACAGCTAACCCATAGACAACAGGCAAAATCTCAACTCCGTCATTGCCCCGGGTCAATTATTAGACATTTCAGTTCTTGGTGACAAATTACCAGTCCCTATTCTTCTGGCATGGAAGTGTAAAATAGGAGCATTGGAAAGCTGTACCTCTTACTTTAAAAATCTCCCTATTACTTCAGGAAAAAAAAAAAGGAAAAGGAAAAATAAAACTAATCAACATAGAGAGGCAAAATCTTGAAAATTGTAGAATCTAAGTAATGGGTACATGAAGGTTCGTAAGACCATCATCTCCATCTTTTTGTATGCTTTATTTTTTTATAATACATTTTTCAAATCTCCCTTCTGTTCATAAAGTAAGGATCCTTTGCCATTCATAAGTTCATCTTTAGAACAAAACAATTCTTCCTTTGGAAGGTTAGGCCAACTGGTCATTAAAATCTTATCGTGAATTATTGTAATCAAATAATTAGATCTTTTTCTTCCTATCACCTAAGATCACTTATACAAAGGGCCTTTGTGATGAAGGGAAGGAGGGAAGAGTAATTCAATTTTAGTGAATGGGACATTTCAAGAAAGGGCAGAGGTAAGAATAGGTTTGGAGGAGGGGTAGCAACCTATACAAGGATACCAAGCATGTATTTTGTTTTCTTTGAAAATTTGCCCAGTTTTTTGTTATCACTTGAAATAATTTCATCCACTTAGTTTTCTTCACAGCAGAAAGCAAATAACTCCTTAGATACTGTTTGACAAATGGGAAAAAATAAATGCATTTATATTATAGTTCATGCCTACTTGTCTTCTTCTGGTAATCTTTTGTTCTATCTGTAATCATAGTGGTAATAATAACTAATAGCTATTGAGTATTTGATATGATAACACTCAACATAATATGCTATACCTTCAATTAACCGCTTTATATGTGAGAATTCCATTAATATTTACAAATCTCTGGGATGAAACCAGAAAAGTTAAGAAGTTCCCCCAAAGCCAGACAGCTAATATGTACTAGAAATGGAATTATAATCCAAGCAATCCAGAACCTGGGTTCTTAACTACTTAACTGATGTTTACCAAACTGATGTGATGTTACCATCACAAAGGCCCTATTTCCACTATTTTCTGTAAATGTCACTCAAAATTCTGTATGAGAGGACACAACTGTATGACTCCTCAGATTTACAAAAATATTTGTAAGTCCTCCCTTGGCAAGGTTAGAGACTCTGCCAGAGAAGGAGCAAGATTATAAATCAAAAGAACTAAACTAGAATTATAGCCATGTAATAGACTGCTGTTTGGCAATCCAAAGTCACACATTTGCTTTCTAGTCTCCTTTACTAGAGTCATTGGCCGTATGACCTAAATCTAGACAATGAGACATAGGAGGAAGACTGTTTTGAGGCTTCTGGGGAGAATTTCTTACCTTGATTTTTTTTTTTAAGACTTTATTAATTTACTTGACAGACAGAGATCACAAGTAGGCAGAGAGGCAGGCAGAGAGAGGGTGGAAGCAAGCTCCCTGCTGAGCAGCGAGCCCGATGTGGGGCTCGATCCCAGGACCCTGGGACCATGACCCGAGCCAAAGGCAGAGGCCTTAACCCACTGAGCCACCCAGGTGCCCCACCTTGATTTTTTTTTAAAGAGGTACACATGGAATAATGCTCTGTCACGTACCATACTCTGCTCCCTCTCTTAAATGCAGGTTTCCACAGCCAACTTAAAATGATGAAGGGAAGGCCCAAAAAACTGCAGGGATGCAGATCAAGTCCTAATATAGTTAACCTTCTATACCCAAACCGAAAACTACTTACATATGGACTTCTCGTTACATGTGTAAAGTATACACCTATTTCTTTGAGGTGGGTTGGTATTTTGTGTTGTTTGTTTCATTTTATTTTATTCTATTATTGACCCTTGCAGCCTAAAGCATTCCTGACTGATGTAAGTTTTACCACTTACTAGTTATGCCACATGAAGTATATATAACTGAGCCTCAATTTCCTCATCTGCTGCAAAGACTAAATGAGATCATATTTGAAAAACACTTTCATTTTTATACAGAGCAGTTTGCCTGGTAAAAGCTTAACCTAATCCATAAATGTTCATCATGTCTAGCATCAAAAAACACTTTAATGGAAGTACCTAAATATTAATCCCTAACACCATAGGATCCTAGCTCCAAGGCAAAGCATCTAAGGGGTGTTGAAAGACTATGTGCCAGAAAATGAATTGTGTCCCCCTGCAATTCATATGTTGAACCACTAGTCCCCAATATTGTGCTATTTGGAGATGGGGCCTGTACGAGTTAATTAGGTTGAAAGAAGGTCATGAGGGTGGGGCTCTCAGGATGGGACTGGTGTCTTTATAAGAAGAAACACCAGACAGCATTCTCTCTCCTGCCCTGCCCCACCCCCACCATGTAAGGACACAATGAGAAGGTGGGTATCTGAAGCCAAGAAGATAGTTCTCACCAGGAACTAAATCAACTGATATCCCAGTCTTGGACTTCCCAACCTCCAGAATTGTGAGAAATAAATTTCTGCTAAGCCACCCGGTCTTTGGTATTCTGTTATTGCCTCCCAAGCTGACTAACATACTGTGTGAACAGCATCTTCCGCACAGAGGCCAATAGGACAGAAAAGAGAAATTGTATTGCTTAAGAAAGTCTGGCATCTTCCATAAGTACTTAACAAAAGGTGAATCCTTTTCATAGGCTACCTACCTTCTATTCATCTCTTGACCTAGAGCACTAACTGCCTCAAAGGCTCCAAATCATCTTTGAGTCAGGGTTGGAGAAAGCAAATCCTACATTCATTTATCTTCTTTTCCCCCTCTGCTGAAGGAAAGGGAATGTGGAACCCCACTTCACAAGTAATTTATTTTCAGCTTACTATATAGCATAATAGTCAATCACATTGGGCTTTGAGTTATTCAACATGGTTTCAAATCTAAATTGTGTCAATTATTAACTTTGTGGCCTTGATTAAGTCAATGTTATCATTTGCCAAGTAGGATAATAATAGTATCTATATCTACTAAATGAGATCATGTACAAAAAGCACTTAGCCAGTGACTGTGGTGTGACAGAAAGTGCTCGATTAATGTCACAGCTGGAAAAATATCATGATAGGATCAATGATGAGCCATCAAGGCAAATCTTACCCAAATCTTACGAAATTGAGTCATCTCACCTCAACCATTAAGAGGAAAGAAGGACTTAGGGACTGACCTCTTTATCTACTCTTGGCCTGGCTTGTTTTCAAAATGGCAAAGAATTAAAACAATTAAAGCAAAGAAAATATGTGGTTTACTCCAGATACCTTCCATTCAAATGAAATGTCCCAAGTGAAATCTAATTATTATCTACCCAAGAGTTTTCAAGTTAAAAACAAATAATGTTCCAAATACCTCAATAAGATATAATTACCTAATGGGTTTATTATCCTATAAACACGACAATAATTATGACCTATGGTACAAACATAAAACAATACAGTCGACTTTCCTCCCAGAAATTCACACTCCATGTGACCAAAACTACACACCAGAAGACATTACTCAGAGCTCATAGCTTAGATGGCAAACGATCTAACAAGCCTTAACTTGCACCTGCAAATGGTTGGTGACTGTTCCTGTTCCTGGTAAAAACTAAATCAAGCACAGAGATTATGGGCCCCTGAGCACCAACCCCAAATTTAGAGTTTGGGGGAAAAACACAGAAGAGGGATTAGATAGCCTAGACAGTGAAAGAAAACCTGAGGGCGAAAACAACATGTTTTAACCAAATGACTTGGGCATGGATGAACACAAAAACTAGAAACTACTCTCATGAAGGCTCACATCCTAAATGATAGCAAATTCTCTGTATTACCAAGTATTTGTATTACCAAATCTGATCAGGTAAGGAAAATTTGGAGGGCTCCAAAACTGGAAACCCAAACAGAAAACACCAGTCGACAGAGATTTCATGTTCTTGTTATCCTATGTACAGGTTTGATAGGTAAATGATGAGTCATTCCCATGCAGGGAAAAGAAAATGCAGGAAAACTAATGAAAACTAAGCTGACTCAAAAGCCTGTATGACTGTCTTTTTTCTTCTCTTTATAACTTCTGTCTACAATGAAACTTCAAGACTCCTGATTCTTGCACTAGAATGCCGTGGTTTCTACATGACCATTCATGTAGAATTCAGATTCATTAAATCTGAAAGATTTAATTTATCTCAGTAACAGTGAAAATGTCCCACTATTAAAATACCACAGTTGACACACCCTAAATGTCACAAAGGGAATTAGAGAAAAACAAGTCCAAAGGACAAACAATGGATACTATAAACTGAGAGAGACCTCAAGTCATTAACAACTTGCTTTAAAATTTTTTCAAACCTATATATGACCTTATTTTAACTTACACAAGGCAAAATAATATGATAAATTTTGAGAAATTTAAGGTAAAGCACTTATCCCTCTTCCTACAGTTTTTAGATTATCTTTTGAAAATAAGATTATTTAATAATATTATTTAATGCCTTACTTTTATATGATTATTTCTGAAGAGTTTGGTTATGATGGCTATATTCTCTCATAAGCCAAATATTAAACAGCACGTATTTGAATTTCATCTTCATAATGACAATGTTGCTTACTAAATATATTTAATAGGTGTTTCTTGCCTAACTGTAAAAATATCATGCACTGGGCTCCTCACAGAATCAGATAAAAACTTGCATTTTTAAAATAAGAGCATTTTAAATAAGATATGCTATGTCTATCTGCTGAAAGTGGCTTACAAATTATACAATTTAAGTATTGTAGAATAAAAGACATTCCAACCTAATTTTATATTTTTATTTGATTTAGTTTTTGAAAACCAGTCAAATTTTTCTTAAATTTATGGAGATAAAAATGCCAGTTCTGTTAACACATATTTTATGCATTATAGCTTCATTACAGAGTAATGAAATTCTATACTGATGAGGCATACTAACTCCTGAAAAATCTACATTCTGATGCCATATTCAGATTTTTCCTAAGATAAATTAAATCAGAACAGGGTGAAGACAATTTCAAAAGGACCCAAAGCTTCAGTCCACCCACGTTGTTTGGATACTTTATTTTTCAATGTGAAAGCAAACAACAAAACCTATCAAGAAGAAAAAGTGACTTGATTAAAAAAAAAAAGCACTTTCTTTCTGAATGCTTGACTCCAATAATCTTATTGGCCACCCTATGGACATACGTCTATGTTTTATGTGTTTGTGTAAGCGTTAGAGAGTTCTCTGAGATGTCAGTTTTGTCAAAAATGCAGATAAAGTAACTTTGATGCCAAAAATGGTATCAAATTAGTTTTCCCCACAAAAATTTTGGATTTGGTCCCTGATTTATCAAAAACAGAGACCTTTGTGAAAGGAGAAGCACTCAAATTGGTTAGCCCACCAAAATGCTAAAATAAAATAGAAAGTTATGATACTTTATTTGAGCTGATTTTTTTATAGGAACCGTATGTATGACTTTCACTTTCTAGAAAGTGGTTTTCTCTTGAACACACATCAGAACCATTCATCATAATATAATTGCAAGTTGTCAGTCAGGGCCGCACCCTTCGCTTTGTGGCAAACCGCCAACACATCTGTCAGAAGCACTCATAAGCTTCCGTGTGTTATTGTAATCCTCTACAAAGAGAACAAGCCCATTCACCGATTTCACATTTTCCAAACGAAACAATGACTTGCTGAAAACCCAATCCAAATGAAATTGTTGTTTCCCTATAGACCATGAGCTACTTTTTCACCAAGTGACTGATCACACCAGTAGTTAAAGGGAATCATTTATGTTATATACAAGTGATCTCTTTATGTACTGATACGTATTTTTAAAAAAACAAGAGGGGTATCTATATTGTATGATTATGTGTATAAATATACAACATGCATATATTTATAATTGCTTATAAGAAAGAATGCAATGACATACTATGTCAATAAATTGCTTTTCCTTAACTGTACTTCTTCAATCATACAAACACTACATAGCGACAGAAACCAAACCCATTTCTAGTAAGAACAAAATGTGCTCTGGTATTAGAGCAGGTCGGTTCAATTACCATTAATTTAAATCATCCCTACAATCTGAAAGAATCATCTCTCAACAGAGTGGCATAGTGGAAAGAGGATGAAATTCCTTGTAGCTATCATCCGGTAGGAATTAAATACAGAGAGCTTTTTTATTCACTCTGCATCTGATCTGCCAAAGAAGTTTCCAAGTATCAGGAGAAGTAAACCCTAAAAACTTTAACACCAACAGAATAAACCTCTTGTAAAAAAAAAAATTAAACCAAGGTGCCAAATGTTCACAAGTCATAACTTTTCAAATTGCTTTCGGTTGTATATATATGTGTTCTATTGCTAGCTTGCCTGCCTGCTTTCTCTCTCCATGTAACAGAGACCACAACTACTATGTCAAAGAAGCTTTTTTGTGTTTATTTATCTGCAGATGTGAATGAAAAACACATGACTTACTAGTGTCAAAGTTGTAAGAATTCTTTTCCTATAGGATGGAGCAATTCTCTCACACAACATATCTATTTATATTTATATTTATATTAATTAAATATATTGATGTATGATTTTTCTTACTGTGTTTCTCAGAAACAAACTCCAAACCCAGGAAAACTTTATCAGTTCTCACTCATCAATAAAATATATATTTAATAGATAAAACACATGTTACAGTTACCACCTATGGTAACTATAACAAACATATAGATTCCATATTAATATTAGTTAATATCATACTTAAGTTAGACAAGTGAATTTTAATACTTTATCTTATTTAATATGTTATTTAATGCCATCAAGTAGGTGATAATAACATGCCAATATTACAAAGGATTCAAAGGGTAACTTTCCTAAAGTCATACAACAAAAATTCCTATCTGTAGGTTTAAAAAAATTCATGATATTATCCTGTGTATTTTCACTGAATTATATGCACATGCACATGTAAACACTAATATACATATGTTTTATATATATGTATATCATATATAACATAAACACACACACACATATGCTCTTCACCACCAGTATGTTCATTTACTTAGAAACAGTTTTCAATTAATTGCTTCAGTGTAGTAATATTTTATGACAGGAGAAACTTTGTGGGAAGTGCAAGCAACAAATGCCAACTCACCAAAACTATCATCTTTAGGCATGATAAAACTTACCCAATGCTAGATAGAAAGTTTGAATCTATAATATTAATTTGCAATTAAGTAGCAGACCTTGTTTTAAAATAATTGTAAGTTATTCACTTAATGAAAAACCCAATTCTTAAAATAATGTGTATAATTAATCTCTGAACCCTTCATACATTTAAAAGATGTGGAAACTATTCCAGCTAAAGACCATAAGGTTAGGATATCACTAACTCTCTTAGGAAAAAATTAGCAGTTAAAAGAACGCATTTCAATAGCAAGAACTTTTGATACTGAGCAAGTTTGTCAAGCCTTTTTGTCATTTTAAAAAATATATAAATAAATTATTATTGTCGAATCCCTTTTTATGACTACTTAGATGACAACAAAAAAAAGAAGTATGAATTTGGGGGTTATTTAAAGAAAAACCAGACTAAATAAAAATTGTCAAAACATATCTACATGAAAAAACTATACATTTTGGTAATTCATTACTGTTTTATCTGCTATGAAAATTAAGGGTATTTTTAAGCTACCTTCCTAAAATTAATGCTTTCACTATTTGAAGTCTGATTATATACAAACACATATATTTGCCTAATATTTTGGCAAGATAACAAATACCTCTTTAAATCACCCATATTAAATATGGTGGAATCAAAATTTATTTGCTGTTTTTATTAGCATGTATACACACACACATATATCGGTATACACACAACAGAAGCCTATGATATATATAGTATCTTTATATATGTCTTTGCTGAGGGTCAACAACAAATACAAAAATAAAAACTTATACTTCAATACCACTCAGCTCATACCAATTGAATGGCAATATCCAAACCAAATTTCCAGTAACAAATGCCTCAAATGGTATTCATGCAAGAAACTCAATTTTTATTATCTATAAACAATTCATAGACAAGAAAATATGGCAACTTATTTTTTAAAAATAGATTTGATTAAAAATAATAAAATAGAAATATAATACTAAAAACATTGTTTGGAATTCTTGAATGATTTTATAACATAAAGTAGATGATTTCAGATATGTTGCACAATAGAGGTGCCCAAAATAATTATGCTTAAGGTGAAATAGTTAATTATTCCAAATAGAGTATCTCTAGTTTGTCAGAAGATGATTTTCTTTAAACTATGATTTACAAAAGGAATCATAAACACACAATACTGACATAAAAAGACCCTTTCTAAAAATACTAAGAAATAATTTCTGTGGCTTTAATCGTATTTCCATTAAAGCTACTAAAACTTATTTTAAGTCTTTTTTTTTAATTTTGATTTTATGCTGTTAAGCACAACATAGCACAAGAAATCCCTCAAGCAAATGAAAGAAGCAAACCTGTATTTATAACAAGAATGATTACATTTGCCCTATTTTCTAGTATTGTTTTGTTATGTTAAAAAAGAAACCTCATTTAACAGTAATAATGTTCTATAATTTCATTCACTAGACAAAAAAGTTCTCTAGATCCATGTAATTCTCCTTTAAACAGCTATGGTTTAAAATAACTAAAGCATCCCTGATATCTTGAAAGAAAAATAAAGTTTGCTGAAAAATATAAAAGATGACCAAGTTCAGAATGCAATTATACAGTTTCTAGTGCTGATATTTAAACAATGTGCTTACAATTAATTATGAGATGGAATGCTTTTTTATTCTTAGGCTAATATTTAGCAAAAAAGAAGTGTTATTTTCAACCCTAAAATGTTAACTCCAATTACCTAAGACTACAGATACTCTCTCTCAAGTCTACCAAATTGCCTCTGGTATCTATTGTAGTAGAGAACTGGGTGTTCATGCTAATCAAATAATCTAATTAACAGAGTTACTATATTTATAGTACATGGTGTTATTAATTTTCATAGAATTTAGGTTATTTTCTACAGAATGTAATTTAGTTTTTATTGCTTCAGGAATTCTCTTATATTTGCAAATGTCATTGTCAAATCAATGGGCAAAAATATCTGCTAAACGCGCTCTGACAGAATACAAATAAAACTAGTTTTAACTATATCTAGATATAGAAATATTTTCAAACTTACACACTTTAAAGAAGACGTTTTAGTTTTCTTCCACTCTTTTATTTTACAGTCATCTTCTTTATTCATGCTTCTCTTACAAAACTTACTAGTTTATATTACTACAACTCACCCAACAGATATTTATTGATCACCTCCTACGTTCCAGGCAATGTGCTAGATTCTAGATAGTAAAAGGTAAATTAAACAAATAAGTTGCTACCTTGGCTGAGTTTCAGTTTAGTAGAAAATACAGGCACATAACGAGGCAAATACAGAAGTGTGTTAGAAGTACTATGGTAGGGAAGTACAGTAGCTACCAAGCCCATGGTACCAATCTGCTCCTGCATCCATATCAGACTTACTCCCTATTGCTCCCCTTGTGAGACTCTTCTGGGAAAGCTGTATTCTATTCCAGTTTTTGTCCATGCGCCTATTACTGTGCTCATTTAATTTATTGAAGATTTTCAATTTTTTTAAATAATGATAGAACACATGGCCTAAACTCTAAACACCTTCTTAACTCTTCATATTTGTGACCATTAGCACATATTTAATGTACATAAAAAAGCATAGCACATATACTTCAATTCTCAACTATAATTTGTTATATGGAACAGATTATTTCAAGATTTGTCTGGAAGGGTAGGGGCAGTCCAGTGAAGCTAACTGGACCATAGATAAACCATACATTCCAGTTTTCTTTCTTTAATTATGAGAAACAAAATCAATGACATTAAAATCTTAATGTATGGGGCTACAACAAATATAACATTAACTTACCAGGTTTGTTTTTTTTTTAATCAAACTGATAGAAAAAAATAATTGTGAAAAAATATCACTTAAGAAGAAATTAAAAATAAAAAATAAAGGCCAAGGTGTTCTTCAATTTTCCAGGACCTGGCATTGTACCTGGCACACAACAGGAACTCAATAAATGTCTGTGAATGAATGAATGAATGAATGAATAACAATCTACCCAGTTTTCTATACATCCCATCATGATGTATAATATTATGATCACAATGACTCAGTGATACTTCTGAGATGTTGTCTGATCCTAAGTCAACAAAAACTCACTCAATTATATTACCTATACTGATCTGCTATGGCAGGAAAATTACTTGAAATTTTGGGGAACATTTTCAATAGGTATGAAAAATATTGAGCTTTTGGATGAAACTTCAATAAATAATATCCATTTGCTCATATTTTCCATTCTTTGATTTTCCTAAATAACAAAAATTTTGGTATAGAACAATAACATTATAAATCATTTTCTGTTATATGCCTTATAAAATGGCAAGATGGAGGTACTAGGTGGCTTAGTCAGTTAAGTGCCTGACTCTTGGTTCCAGCTCAGGTCATGATCTCAGGGTCCTAGGACTGAGTCCCATGTCTGGCTCTATGCTCAGTGGGGAGTCTGCTTAAGGATTCTCTCCCTCCCCCTTTCTCCCTGTTCCTGCTCTCTCTCTCCCTAAGATAAATAAATCTCTTTTTTAATGAAATAAAAAAATAAAATGGCAAGATATATTATTCCAAGATAAAAGTACTGACAAATTTAAGAAACTGAATTTCTTGAAACATAGCTTAATTTAATGGGCTTTTTTTTTTTTTTTTAAGTAAAATGAATTTTTAGTCATTGTCTTATTTAGTGCTTCTGAAGAGGGTTTCCTTCTCTAACAAGAAAATGCCTTTTCCAGGGCCCACTGTAAGTGTTAGAGTAAGGCACTAGAGAAAAGTGTCTCAATGTGTACTGGGAGCAATGCAACTCACCCTTGTGGCTAAGCAATGACAACAACAAAAGATGATGTTTTGTGAACAGTGACTTCCCAACAGGCACAACAGACAGCAAGAGCTAATTAGTATACACCAAGGACAGGATACCTCAGGACAGCTCTATGAACCAAACTGCAGGTCAAATTGCCTTAACTAAGATATTCTTATCTCTAATATGATGATCAATATGTTCCACAAGGCATTAACAGGCTACGTGAATTGTTGTGTAGAATGCTGTCTTATAAAAAGGAAATGCTAGCATATTCTGAGAAATTACAAAGTGCTTTTGCCATACTCATCCCATTTCCTGCACTTTGTCCTCATTTTCCATCTTTCAGTTATTTCAACTTCATTCTCAGGTGTCATACAAAGAATACCAAAGAAAAATGTTAGTATCTATTAAATCGTGGCCACAGAAATTTGGATGTTAATTCTATTATCTTCTATAGGTTCCACTTATTTCATAATTTAGATTTTTTAAATTAAACTTTAATCAAGACAAAGAAAATAGTGGGTTAGATGCAGTGAGAAAACATAATGGAAGGGAAAGAAAAATAAAGTAAGATTAAAAACAGAGGAGGCAAACCATAAGAGACTCTTAACTATAGAAAGTATTGATAATTTTTGCAGTTACATGATGGGTGTATATGGGGTCCTTATATTCTCTACTTTGTGTAATTTTGGAAATTTTCCACAGGGTTTTTCTTCTACCAAAAAAAAAAAAAAAAAAAGAGAGAGAGAGAGAGAGACTGTTATGAAAAATAAGAAAAGAAAAATCAAAATTTGAGGTTTTCAAGCAACATGAAAATAGAAATCTTGTTGCTATTGTTAATATGATCATGTAGATGAATCTGTGAAATGTAAACATGTTATTCTGATGAAATAAATCACTTGAGAGCAGATTATTTGATTAAGAATTTAGAGGTAAAGGGACATGCTATAGTGCTAGATCATCTCTTTCAATCTCTCCTCCTTTAATAACTCCTCTCTCCCTCTCCCCCTTCCTCCCTTTCTCTCTCGCTCTCTCTTACACACACACACACACACACACACACACACACACTTTCTCTCTCTCTCTCTCTTTCTCTCCTAAACTAACTATTCTTATCCTAAAAGAACCACTTCACCTTGAAGACAAACTAACAATAGTCAAATAAAGCATAGTCCAATGAGTTTACCCAATCCTAAGCAGGGGAGCTCGTGATGCAAGATACCTTAAACAGAGGGTCACATTACACCCAGCTATTCCACCTGGATATCACATCTGTCATGTAAAATGGTAATATGGAAGAATAGAAAGAACACTGAAGTAGGTACAAAGTAACCTAAATTTTTACTTCAGCTTCCCATTTACTAGCTACTCAACATACTAATCATTAATTTTCTCACTTCTAAAATAGAAGAATAATGTCTGTTCTCCTTTCCACTCAAAATTTCTAGGATACTCAAATAACATATGTGAAACCTCTTCATGAACTGTAAACTACAGTACTATGTTCAGTCAGAGCATCATTAAACTAACAAAGACCCAGAGAATTCCTGGTGTATCCATTTATATAAAATAAAGCCATTACACATTTGACCACACACATAAAAGCTTTGTAGGGCCTTGGGTACTGTCAGACTGTCGGATTTTCCTGGGTTTCCCACTGAAATAGTGAGCAGGGAAGAAGAAAGATATGTTGCAAATGAAATTTAAAACGTGTTGAAGCTCAAAAACAAACAAATGAACTGTCTTGAAGCTCATGTACATGGAATCTGCATAAAAAAGAGAAGGGGAGAAACTGAGCCAAGCTTCCAAGCAACAGTGTCTCCCCCACCTTTGTGTATATATATATATATATATATATATATATATATATATATATATACACACACACATACATACCCTGGAGACTTCATGCTGCCTCTCAAACTTCAGGGTCACACTGCTTATTCATTAGCTTGGTTTCACCTGGAAAATGTTTAGGGGAGGAAGTAGAGAAAAGACAGAAGTACAGTAAAATTTCCCAAGGGTCCAATATTCCGTGGAATGGCTCTGATTCAGAAGACTGCCTCCCCCAAATGTTCAATTTCTTCAAACCCTTGCTCAACTCAAGATTATGCCATGGCCTAGTCTACCAACATATTCAAATTTGTAAGGTTACCCTATTCTGGATCAGCCCCCTAAATACTTCATCCAGTCTCTGTCCATAAAGCCTAATGCACCCATTCATCCAATTTGCTTTCTAGTTCCATCTTTACCATTCCCAAACTCATAACAAAATGGTTTGTTGGCTTTGCTTGTTTCTTTGGGCATTAGATATATTAAGTATACGAAAGAGTAGTTGTCACAAATGGATATCAAAGTAGAAAGAGCAGATGTGACTTTTCTTCAAGCCTTTCTAAGCAATATTATATTCCTATATACCTCTCAGTCAGATATTCTAAGGCTCATTCCTTCATTTATTCACATCCTAAGAAACATTAGTGAGCACGTACTATATGAAAGCCTATGAAGGTTTTTCAATGGTATACCAGTCAGGGAATTTCATAAAAGCTCAGTTGTCAAAAAGAACACCCTTGGTTCCCGGTTCTGTATAACGTCTCTACACAGAAGTCATCCTTTGACAAAGGGAAAGTATTTTATACAATACTTTCTTTTCCAGAGCACATCTAGAGATCCAGACTCTGATTTGTCTCACATTTATTTCAGTCTCTATTAAACAAATCATATTTAACATGAATTCATCCAAAGTATAATTTTTTACAAATTAAAATGAAAGCTAATTTTTTACCTTTGCTTTTTAAAATTTCAATCCACAAACTGATGTTTATTTAAAGGTCAGATAAAATATTATAATGAATTCTTGGCATTAAATATCTTTCTATCAATGTGTTTATTGAGGGAAAAAATTTAAGTAATGGCAGCAAAACAAATTGCTAGAATTAAAACAAAAATTTTAATCAACCAAGAAAATAGTTTTCATTAACTATTCATATAGTTAAAAACCATTATTACTCCCTACTAAAATCAGTTACATGAAGTAAGGTTAAGATTGTTCTCAACATTTTTAAACAAAATCGCCTGACAGTGATTGGAATAAAGAGCACTTTATTACCTACGACTCCCAGGCTATGAGAATGGAAATTGAGGTGCAGAGTCTGGAATCCATACATGTGAACTAACAAGTTTGGCATACTTTGGAGGCTTCTAAAATCTTCTCTTTGGGCATGGGTAGGTCAGGGTTTTCATCTCTTAAATAGCTAAGGTTTTCAGCAGGCAGTAAATAATGTGAGTTCCAAAAGAACTCGGGTATCTCACTTTTATCTTTTTAATCAAGAGTCAGATTGCTATGCCTAAAGACATTTTCCTTCTTCAACTTAAAGAAATGAACATGTCAGATTAGATAAATCACTAGACAGCTGCTAACAAAAACCCTAGGTGTGCCTCTTAATTTACTAAAGCCCAGATGCATCCAAATCAAAGAATAAAAGATCACGTAAATGACAAACCCCCTAGAAAACTTTTTGGGTACATTTGGGCTTTATTCAGATCCTTTCTGTTCTACCTCTGACAAACCAGTCCTGGATTTAAAACCATGTCAGAATTAAAAGCAGAAGCTGATTGGCCCAACAAGAAAATGGGGAATGTCATGGGCCTAAAAGTCCAGCCCAAACCCTAGACTGGCTATATTTCAAAAAGCACCTATACTCATCTTAAAGGAAAGAGTTTAACGGTGGAAAGGGACTTCATGCATTGCTACAATGGCTTCGCTGGGAGCTGACAACTAATTAGGGAGATTAGATGTAAAATCTTTTTAACAAGCACTATTTTAATAAACACAAGACCTGAAATTTCCTATACCTGCAATGGTTTGCAGTGTTTCAGTTTCAGTAGCCATATTCAGCGTACTCGCTTCCGTTCCTACCTACAGAATGGAGCAAGTCAACCCAGATGCACTGTCTCTTACAGTTACCAAGGAAGTGCCTTCCTCTAGGACCATGAGTCTTCACTTCTGACAAACACAACCAAAGCACAGCAATATCTCTCAAAAATCTGAGTGAAAATAAATAGCTCATAATCAAAGAGAAGATAAAATATCTTTCAAGTTTTCTTACTTGGTGAATTATTTCCATTTGAAACTTATGAAATCATCCATTTTTATGACACTTTTAATAGTAATATTTGGGATTATTAGCATGATAAACTTCTCACCTATTCATCTTTTACTTTAAAAAATCTGCTCATCTTATGACTAACACCTTGGCATTCAAACAAATACTATGCTGAGACAGAAAAAAATAAAACCTGTATAAATGACAGAGTCCTCAACCATGAACACATTGTCTTTTATGAATATTATAATCACAGAATCAATAAGCCTACAAAGAAAAAACAGGACACAAAACGTGTTTTGTCATTTCTGACGAAGTTATAAAAACAACAGACATTCAATATGCCAAGTGTTCTTCAATCCTTCATAATCATAGCCTTATTGAAGTGAGGACAAAAAGGGTCTAATTGCATAGGAGCGATCTCAATGTAATAGGTTATACACCCAGGCACTGCTGCACAATACAACAAAAACAACGTTCCCTGTGTATAGCAGAATGTCATCTCTCATTTTCAGGCAATTACCTTCTTTCTTGTCAACAGTTTTAATAACCTCCATCATCTCTAAAAGACTTTTGCTTCAGTTAAATAATTTTCAGCTTTTTAATATGCAAATGTGCTTGTTCATATGCATGGGTGAAGTGGCACTGCTACTTGAAATGTGTCAGTACATTGTGGAGCACCTGCACCTCGGGGAAGCTTGATTTAATTGACACCTAATACTATTCATTATTCCACTTAGTGAGCAACTCCTATTAGTCACCTGTAGGTTTTCCTATAAGCAGTGCTTTGGCCACCAATAAAAATATGAATATTTCTATAAATAGAATGTCCGTATTTAGTAAATGGGGTTCACGACTGTCAGAGCTTTGGGGGAAGAAATGAGGGGTAGTATGGAATCAATAGTTTTTTTCAGCAGGCAATTTATAAACTTCCTGCCATTTTTCTATAGATTGCTACACATATGAAGAATTGCACGGGCTGGTAAATACGAGATGCTGTGTTTTCTCTTATACGGCTCAATAAGTACTATCGTGCTCAGTGGAATGAATGAATGAATGAATGCAGGCATGCATGCGTGCATGGACGGATGGACGGACACACAGATGGATAAATGAAATAATGAATAAACAAGCAAGCAAACAAATCTACCTTCTAAAATACACCATTAGTTTTTGTTTTTGTTTTTGTTTTTCTGAGTCGGTAAGGTGCTCTTAATTCTAATGACTCCAGCCTAAGGTGTTATTTAAACTGAATCCCTTACCATTATATCTGACCCACATATGCCACAAAGTTAAAAAAATAAAAGGAAAACCTTGCTAATAAACAAACACTTATTGATGTTACCTTCTGAGGTAAATGAATGGCTAAGGGAAAGCTATTGTGAGGCCTGTGGGATAAATGACTTTAAAATATCAGCTGGGAGAATTATAACACATAAGGGATTTTGTGTATTTGTTGGTATTAATGTAATAAACATGTACTGTAAATGATTAGGACTTAAATCTATTAATCTTTTTGCCTGTATGAAAATGGAAGGATTAACAATGAAGAGTATACTCCGACTTGATAATATTGGGGATGCTTCTTTGCCACATGGTCCATGACCTTATCGCCCAGGCCGCATTTCTTTCTGGCATTAATGCATTTGTTAGTCCCAGAAGGCTTAAACTACAGATGTTTAACATCCTGCTTATGGACAGATCATCTGGAATACGAAGTGAGAAATCTATACTACTTATTAGTATATATTATGAGTGTAACAGAGATTTAATAGCCCATTCAAACAAGATTAGTTAAACCATAGCTCAGGAAAAAAAGTATCATCTTAACAGAGATATGCTCGCAAACCTGCAGGGGGAAAGAAAGAAGAACTGAAAGCATGTTTTCAGCTGGAATATGTTTTAGGAGATCAAAAGAATTTGTCACTAATTAATGTTGTTTATATAGTAGCATAAGAAACATTAATTATAGCCTTCAATGTAAACTTAAAACCTTTTTATGGAGAGGGGATTTATAAGTAAGGTGGTAATCTGGCTCTTTGGAAGGCTTATCTACAACATACTGAAAGTGATCATAAATCATGTTAATGTCTAAGATCCAAAGAAAAGTGAGGTGATAGTGGGAAAAGATTGAGTTCTCCTAACCCCCAGATCCAATCATTTCTAAAGAATAAGGGGGAAAAAAAAAGAAAAAGAAAGCAGTGGTCAACTAGACCTTTGTTGGTATCCCCCAAAATGTAATCTCTAAGCTGAAGAATGGCAGCTGGCAGAACAGCTGGTGAATAGGATTAATGTCAGAAGAAAGAAATAAAACTCAACATATGTCCAAGCCTGCGGTGCTGGGACTGAGCATGATTATACCCCGACGGATAGGCTGAATACAGCTGGAAAGTGCCACTGTGCCATGCTTCTCTACCCCACAAGGTCATTGCTAAGAAGTACAGCTAATGTCTGAACAGCAAATTTAACTTTGACTGAAGAATTCAGTCACTGGGAAGGAGAGAGGAAACCTAGATTTTTAACCCTACCCATGTGCTGAATAATTTAACCCTCAGTGCTTGGTTTGCTGCACCACAAAGCAAACCAAAAGTCAGATCAGCACTGAACCTAACAGATTGCACTAAAGTAAATATAATTTTTAAATCATTTAAACCGCTTAATCTCATCTCAATCACATCAAATATGTTAGAGCAAACATATTTCCATCTTTCATTTAGAGTTTAAATAGGCACAAAGGAGAAAAAAAAATCTAATTAAATATAACAGTAGATACGGTTTTGTAAATTGCCAATACTTTTCAAAGTTAACATTTTAAAGTAACTTCATCACTATGAGCAAAAACATTTGAAAAGAAGCACTTTCCACAGCACAACCCGCATGTGCTCAAACTGAATAAGAGAAAGTTGTATCTTGTTGAGGCAGTTGGCCAGTTTTTACCCTTTTGTAACAGTAGATGAGAGACACGGGAATTTAACTGTTGGAACTAGTTACTGTGATAAACAGTCACCACATGGACATTACTGATAGATGAGAAAGGGCTATATTTATAGAAAGTTAGGCAGGATAAATTCTATCCAATTGTTTCCTTTTTTAACAACTACTGTAAACATTTTAAAAACAGGAGTAATCGTTACTAAGAAAGTATTGCCCTTGTTTTCTTTCAGACGACTTATGCCCTTGATTTCTTTCAGACGCCTGAGCTAACTTCAGCTCAATGGTCAGATTATCAGAGGCAACAAATCACCTTCCCAGCTAGGGCTCTCACTACATTCTTTTGGCAGTACACCCTTAAGTGGGGATGTGAGTGGGGGAGGGAGATGGAGAATTTTATGACAAAGAAGAAGAGTGGAGTTGTGACTCTTACAGGCCTAAGGGCAAAGCTCCGCAGCCTCAAAGGAAATCTTTTGAAAATCCATCAGACAAACAAAAATTTACCCAAATAGCCATTCAGAAGAAGTTACATTTTATTCCTTTCATCCCCAGTTGGTCCGGGGTGCCTTCACAGTGAGAGACGGCCAGTCCCTACATCTCTACGCTAGCATTGTTCCGAGACTGTGAAAAACCTAGAGCACGGTTTTTCTCTGCAATCAGATGTAAACTCATCACCAACTTGCTTAATTTCTTCTTCTCCTTACATATAAACTAATTACTAGCTTATACATGCATGATAGCAGCCTCAATAGGGAAAAAAAAAACCCTCTAGAAATTAGGAAACAAAACTTTAGGGTTTTAGGTAAACATACTAATAGCTTGAAATAAAAGCGGCAATCAATCTGATTTTCTCTCTTAAATGATTCTCAAATACACATGGTCAAATTGTAAGAGAGGGGCTTCTTGCCAGTATCTTGCCAAGATACTCATTGGGCCTTTCAAACAACACTTCAGATAATCTATCAGGACAGAAATATTGTCATACATTCATTGCTTTGCCCAGGAATTATTATTTTTCAAAGACCTGATCTTTATTTTGTGCACATGACAGGTTTTACTTAGATCTAGGGATAAGTGACAACTTCGAATGCCTGTGGGCATTCGGACATCTTTATTTCATTTATAAATTTTTATTCGCACTTTAAAAGTCTCCCTGGTGTTTGGAAATGTTTTAAATGTTAATCTGGTATAGTTTACAGCTCTATGAAATCTCAAATTGTCCAATATTAAGTGTTTAACACGAAGGAAACCTAGTTGTTTCAGGAAAACTCAAATGCTGGAAAAGTCTGTGTATAATCCAAATAAATATTTAAATGGACTTGCCAATTTTAATGCTATTATAATGGCTACTCCCATTTTATAAAATTCTAAGATTGTACGCTTTGAGGTTCAATGCCATTCAATATTTTTAAGAATCTTTAAATGCCGAAAAAATGTTTTTATTTGCCATTACAGAATATGGAAAGAAACCCACATAGCTTATTAATGTCTCCTGAATTGTTTAAGAGGATTTTAAGATATGAGTTAAAAGAATTTCATAATCTTAATTTCAATTTCTCCTTTTCATTTAATAGTAGACATTCATTAGGACCCACACACTGTAATAAATTATAATAATTTCAAACAAGAATTAAATTACTAGGTATCTAGTGAAAGAGCCATTTTTTCTTAGGTACCCTGTAATCTAACTGTCAGATTTAAAATCTATTCCCAATCAACTCTTCACAACATTCACATTTATTCATCTATGTTAAATTAATAAAAGGTGTGAATAATACTGACAAAATTGATCATTATTGTTCATGTAGATTTAGAAAATTATAAGGTAATCTAAAATGTAAAAGGAATTGAGAGAAACTATTAAGGTTCTTATAAATAAATTCATCCTATGCTATTTTTTCAAATCAAGACTGAAACTTCTACGAGACTTATTTAAATTGACTATACAAGCTATTTGATAAATCGTACATTTTTAGAACATAAACCATTTTCATTATTTTTGACAAATATCAGTACAAAGACTACGGTAGTATTAGTGTTCAACAAATACTTTAGGAAGCTATGCCAAAATGATGTTGGAAAGTAAAACCTAATAGTAGTCGGAGACAGTTTATAGCCAAAGCGGGCTGATGAAGAAAAGACAACCACAAGGGAACATTGCAAAGAGATAGCTTTCCCAGAAATGAATACCATCTCCTTCATTATTCCTCTGGATAGACTAATGTGGGTATAATTCTTACCTGGATTACCAAAGATAAATACAATTCTACTGACTAACATCCCCAAACAGAACTCCCTTGACAGAACAAGTATGCACGCTCCCTGTGTTTCCTACATCTAGCCTTGCTGACCCTCTCCTCTCTAACTGGCGTCCCTGAAGATAAAGTAAAGCATGTCAGCATCTGTTCCCATTCACACCGATTTTAATTTACCAAAAGAGCTTTGCTATTTTCAGAGCAGACTCCAGAGCACAATGACAGATTTAGGGCCTTTACTGGGGTTGCATTTCTAGTGTGTCAGCATTTCCTACTCACCAAGAGTAGATTCCAGGGGGTCACAACAAAGGAATAGCTGAAATTCAAACTTCATTATAGAGATTTTTCCCACCCTTACTTATTTCATCATAACTGAAAGTACCAATAAACTGTCCAGTGTAGTGGGGCATCATTGGTGCCACACAGTAATTGGACTAAAATGATCTTGTCCTGGGGCAAAGATGAAGGTCCTTCAGGCCTTTCCTGTGGAGTTCCACATCCATAATTACCTCTTCCAGAACTTTGTAACTGGCTGAAATTTAATAACCATAATACAACAGTTTTATAACTCTTTACATTTGTGAAATATTATAATGCTTTTTAAAATACTACCACATACTTAATCTCTGTTTCCTAAGATGATCCTAAGTACTGAGTTTTAAGTCACAAATATCCTTTCCAATCTAAGTGTTCCATAGTTGCATTTCTCATGCCAGGCTTTGTTCAGATATTTTTAATGTGTGCGAAGAAAGTCACTCTCACACCATCCCAGTCTCCCTGGATAATTCAGTTTTTAAGACACAATATGAAGAGCAACTTGGAGAAACAATGCCCAAGTTGTGTTGTAATCAAATAACAACTAAGACATGAGCAGCTGAGCAGAAGGAAGATGGGCAACGGAATGCCGTGCAGCAATCAGCACTGTTGACTAATCAGAATTTGAGACACTAGAAGGTAATAAGGGTATTATAAAGAATGGCTTATTGACGGAGCAGCTGTTTATGTGTAGCTCCCTGTTTAAATGAGTTCCACTAGATTGCCATGGTCTGTTTTGGTGAAAATGTTTAACTCCTTTTAAAATGATCATTAGAGAAGAAACAGCAAGTACCAAGTGGCAAGTTTGGAGATATCAAAGCACCAATGAAGATTTCACAGCTTTACGACAATTAGCTGGGTGTTTGGAAATGAGAGCAAAAGCCAGTTCCAGTGCCCTTCTACATCAAAAGTAGTACTTAGGTACTCATTCTTTTCTTAAAATGCTTAGAAGTTAGGTCTACACCACCATTATTCAGCCGCTATGGGTACAAAACCAAAGTTGTGATATAATGGGAGACTCTTCAGAGGACGACAAAAAGAAAAGGCAGAGTAAAAAAGACTCATCAGGACAGTTGCAAATCAGAGAATGTCTTAGAATTTAGAAATTTGTCCATCTTCTCAGTAAGCAGAGGGGATATAAGATCCTGAGTTAAATTTCAAAATAAAATTTTTAATGTTTTTGGCCAGCGTATAATACTAAAACTACTCTCTTATCCTGACTTAGAAGAGAAGAAGTAAATAATTTTTAATGCAGAGGAAACAATGTAAAATAACATTTAATTCACTAATGTTATTTTCACAAAGCAGTCATTAGATGATTCAAAACCATTTGTGATACAGTTGTGTTGGCTTTGCAATTGGATGGATTTATAGGCTTTTGTCTCCCTTACTTTGACCCAAGAAGCAATTGTCTATTGTTTCTTCTGCCTTAGCCAAAAGAAAAAAGAAATCTACAAATTACAAGATAAAGGCACAAAATAATACTTCAAAGAATTTATCATAATATAGTGTTATGAATATTTCATTTTGACAACAAGTGTTCGGTAATATTTTAAAGCAGTCCGCAAGCGGTCGAAACTCTGCTATCTTTTGTAACAGTTCACATGTCAAACTGGCAAAGTGCCCACAGTGTAAGACAGAAAAAAAAAAAAAATCTATTTAATGTCTGCCCCACAAGGCAACATGAGGTTTGATTGGCAGAAAGCAGAGAGTGGCTTTTGATCATGTGTCCTAACAAGCAGTTCCAGCTCCTGTCTTTTCAGCTGATGGGCTCCACATTACCCATTCAAACAGAAGTGACAGACCACTGCACTACTCTCGGCTCTAGTCACACGCAGTGGGAGCTATGCTGGAGACAGAGTCACTGATTAAATATATCACTTTTTCAAGACAAGCAGGTTGTCTGAATCAAAGTTGGACAGAATAGACTCAACATTATTAAAAGGGGATATAAAACTGGGATTGAGTGATGTTCAGCCAGTTTGCACAGCCTCAGGGATTCCCAGGCTGACAGGGGGAATAAGGAACAGCAGAACTCATAAAACAGGGTCAGAAATTAGCTGTGACACCTTGGCTATTTTCCCATCACTTCAGGACCACTGGGTTTCAAAATTCTGGAGTCTCTTTTTACCTTTTTTACTTTCGTTTTTTCGAATGAATTCAGTAGAGGAAGAAAAACACATAAAAGCGTGATTACCGCAGTTTGTCAATTACAGTCTTAAAGGGAATAGAGTACTGGATGCAAACCCTTTGCATCTCATTCTAAACTATACCAATGCAACTTCTTCGAACTAGGACCCTTATTTTAGAATTTTATTGCATTTTTTGGTTATTATTGTGTAACTTTAAAATCCAGAAATATTAATCATAGAAATTGTACAGCTTAATATTTTCTAAGTGTCCCAACTGCCAGAGGTCTAGTCAAGTGCCAGTTATCATATTTAACCATCCTATATTCTTTGCTATTGCATGTATATCTTTTAAAGCTTTTGCTCCAAATATACTTAGAGACATAAACATCTAAAATATAGAGAAATATTCAATACAAATTCTTCATTGTCTAAATGTTATGTGATTTTAAAATTATTGAACATAGCCTCTTATAATCTTTGGTACGTTATCGACTTCTTATGTATGCAAATAAATAAAATCTAAAGTTGCTTTCTATTTGGAAAGGTAAAAATAAATGTCCAAGGAAGTCAAAAAGAAAATAACTCTCTGACTATAGAAACTAAAGAAATAGACCAAAATATAAACGATCATCTGAAACAAATCAGTTGAACCCAAAATACATAACCGAATAAATGGCACATTCAAGTGTTATCTTAAAAGAGTCCTTCTACAAGATTTTAATTTCTTTGCAACTACATTATAAAAATTCATTTTTATTAATCTTTACTTTTTTAGTGGCATGCCCTCGCTATTTCTTGGAACACTTATGTTCTCATTATTAGTTTTGGCATCACTGTAAATATTTAATAGCAAACTGCCTGTTAGGTATTTAAGTTACGATGAAAAGATGAATAGTCCTATCAAGAAGAAGATGGAGTTTAAATAGAGACAAGTAAGGAATTAAGAGTAGCCATGAAATAGGATACTGAACTAAGTGGGGATAGAGAAAGACAGAGGCTTTGACATTTGCAAGAAGATGATAAAATTACAAAGAAATGGTTGGTGTTCAATCTGTGAAAAGTAACATTTTATTTTATTGCATCACCATTTTGTTAAATTACTTTAAATTTCAAAGTTAATTTAACACCCGCTAGCATAGATTGGCTAAAGGATGTATCATATCTTAGAATAACTTTCATACAAATTGTATTTGATATGTGTTCCATGTGCTACAGACTATGCCACCTCTAATTGATAAATAATTCCGTATTAATCAAATATGCATTTTACTGCATGAAAATCAAGTAACATCTCATTTGGGTTCTGCACTTCGTGTCTTTAAAGGTCTTCAGTGATGATGAAGATGATGATAACGATACATTTTATCCAAAGTTATCACAGTCACAAACAAGCAATTATTTAGAAATCTTGTTGTTTTCAAAAAACGTGAGAAAATTATCCTGAAGAGGATAATTTGACCTCCTATGTAAGCCCAGATAAAAGAAAAAAGGAAAAAATCTTTACTGGTGATTGCTTTCCCAAACCTGAAATACAGCAAAACAGCTTTTCATTTTTTCCCCAGAAGTGGACTGTATTTAACGATCCTTCTTTTTTATCTTTCCCTCCACCACCACCATCACCGCAGGCCTTTTTACTTAAGACTGGAGCAAAAAAAAAAAGGGAAATTTCTACAATGAGTAGTGAAGTACAATAGGTAGAAGAAGACAAAATCTGCATACGTATTGCCAGTGAAAACATTAGACTAAGTAAACCTGAGGCACTCCAAAATACATTTTTCCTTTCCCATAAAAAAACGACTGCGTATTAACCATGCTTTACCAGATGGGTCTTTTATATTCTACGCCAGGGAAGGCCGAAGAAAGGGGGAAGAAAATCCACAAAATATTTTGCAACACCATAAAAAAGAATACTTTCTTTAAAAAAAAAAAATCCAAAATAATTAATTATTTTAGCCACTATATTATTGCTTACAGTAATACACAGCAATAACATTTACATTGATTGAATTCTGTTTCCTTAATGTGAAATTTGTTTGGGGTTAATTAGCACGGCTGAGGAATAAGCTTAATAATTTTATGTTGTTTACACTGGAGGCAGTTTTCCACGAGCACTGCTCAGGGAGGAAGTGACATCTTCTAGTTTCAGACAAAACATGGAGGTGAGGGCAGCTGCTCACTGTGGGATCACCAGCCGGGCTCTTCCTCCTTGAGCAAGCCTCCTCACTACTTGGGCTGTCTAATAGCAACAATGCAAAGTTGTTCAAATTATTTCTCAGGCCTGCTAAGTTTCTAAACCAAGTATTGAGCTGAGCAGGGGGAAAAGAAAAGGACTTAACACAAATGGAGAAATCCACAATATTAGACATTTTTACTACCCCTTCCTTAAGAAATAGCAGGTCTAATTAGTTGTCTCCCTAAAATGCGTACCTAGCATTTTTATTATGTATTATAACATTTTGCTCAGAGCTGACATTTTTATTCTGACAAGCACTGTCTGGAGAGCTCTCAATAAATAATACATTGACAATTTTCAGTAAATAAGCAGTGGACACAAATCGTTATCCTTACTTACAGCTGCCCCACTCTAATAGTGCTTTTACAAGTGAGGTGACTATTCAGTCTAATGCAATCCTCTCAGTGCTGGAAAGACATTTTCATTCATTACCACGGTCACAAGCACTTAAAGCACTTTTAAGCCCTGTTGCAAAACAGCAGGAATGGCAGAGCAAGTGGGGCTAACAAAAACTAAAGTTCATCACCAGAGAAACCTGAGGCTGTTCACCTAAACAACTAGGAAATTCACTTATGCCCAGGCCACCTCAACACTTCATGATCCACATGACTAACAAGAATACAAATTTTCTTTGGCAATTAAATGTTAACCTTCTTAAAGCCCAAACACGGTGGGCTTTGTTTTCCATATTAAATTTGGCTCATCACCCGGTAATATCCGTTACGCACCCTCAGATAAGGGATCATATTCTATGACCTGAACACTATACCCTTTGATCAAGGTACAGAAACTGAAATAAAATCTGAATCCAGATGTATACCCTTGAACCACGCAAGAACCTTTCTTCTTTCCCCCATCAGCTTCTCTTCCCTAACCAGAGCCCCTAACACCATCACCTGAACTATCTGCTAAACTGCTAAAGCAGTGCTGAGTTTCATTTTTCTGTACGATATCGCACCAATTTTATTTTCTAGCTCTCAGATATATAGACTTATATGAAATAGGATTTGGAGAAAGTAATACAATGAAAAAGCAATACCTCTGCACCCTGACATATATAGTGGGTAGGTTGTACTTTCATCCTACTTCTTTATCAAGCCAATTTATCCATTATTTTATCCTTTGTTAGACAATTATTGATCATGAAGATGGCTGGAAATGTTTCCCAGTAGGAAACTGACTTCATGGCATCGTATTATATGGTTTGAGCAATAGCACAGCACGGCCTAGTACAATGTAATGCAGTATAGTTCTTATATCATAGCATTCAGTCATCAATGTGCATCAGAAACACCTGGTGAGCTTGTTAAAACATGGGTTGCTGGGCTGCATCCCCGACTTTCTGATTCAGTAGGTAAGGGGTGAGGCCCTAGAATCTGTATTTCTAATAAGCTCCAAGGCAATATCAATGCTACTGACAATGTGAACCACTGGGCCACAAAATTAATTGAGTTTACCTGAAGAGATAAGACGCACATGACCTGTACTGGCCTATAGTTGCTTCTCTTCTCTTATATGAATGGAATGACAGATTACAAAGCTCTCACATGTGGAGCAAATTTGAGGCCAACTGAAAGCTGCAATGAGTTCTCTGAGAAAAAGTTTAAGTTCGTAACTATGATAGAAAGGAGCCAAGGGGAATTACTGTCTATGTTTTCTTCTAAGAGTTTTAGGGTTTCAGGTCTCACATTTAGGTCTTCAGTCCATTTTGAGTTTATTTTTGTGTATGGTGTAAGAAAGAGGTCCATTTTCATTCTTTTGCATGTAGCTGTGAACATGTTTTATTAAAGACATTATCTTTTCCTCATTGTATATTCTTGCCTCCTTCATTGTAGAGTAATTGATTATGTAAGTATGAATTTATTTCTGGGCTCTCTATTCTGTTCCATTGATCTATTGTTTATTTTGTGCCAGCACCATACTGTTTTGATTACTACAGCTTTGTAGTGTATCTTGAAATCTGGGATTGTGATACCTCCAGCATTGCTCCTACTCCTCAAGATATCTTTGGCTATTCAGGGTCTTTTGTAATTCCACATAAATTTTAGTATTATTTGTTCTAGTTCTGTGAAAAAATGTCAGTACTGTGTCATCTTTGATCTCTTTCATCAGTGTTTTATAGTTTTCAGAGTACAGGTCTTTCACCTCCTCGGTTAAGTTTATTCCTAGGTATTTGATTATTTTTGGTGCCACTATAAAGGAGATTATCTTCTTAATTTGTCTTCCTGATACTTCATTATTACTGCATAGAAACACAACATATTCCTATATATTAATTTGTATCCTGTGACTTTACTAAACTCATTTAATCAGTTCTAATAGTTTTTGGTGGGATTTTTAGGGTCTTCTATACTTCATTACCTATTTGGATGTCTTTGGTTTCTTTGACACTGACTGTAGAAATATTTTTCTAGATATGCCTCCTCAGGCAAGGAAAACAAGAGCAAAATTCAACTACTGGGATTATACCATTACAAATAAAAAGCTTTTGCACAGGAAAGGAGATCCTCAACAAAAGCAGAAAGGCAACTTACTGAATGGGAAGAATATTTGCAAAAGATATATCCAGTAAGGGGTTAATATCCAAAATATATAAAGAACTTATACAACTCAACAGAAAAAAAAATAAATTAAATTAAATTTAAAAAATAAAAATGGGCAAAGGACTTGAATAGACATTTTTCCAAAGAAGACATACAGATGGCCAACAGACACATGAAGAAATGCTCAACATCACTCATCATCAGGGAAATGCTAACCAAAACTACAAGGAGATATCACCTTACACCTATCACAATGGTTAAAATTAAAACTAACAAGAAATAACAAGTGCCGATGAGGATGTGGGGAAAAAGGAACCCTCATACACTACTGGCGGAAATACAACTGTTTCAGTCACTGTGGGAAACAATATGGAGGTTCCTCAAAAAATTAAAGATGGAATTACCATATGATCCAGTAATTCCACTACTGGGTATTTACCCAAAGAATGTAAAAATACTAATGCAAAAAGATATATGCATCCCTATATTTATTGCAGCATTTTTTACAATAGCAAAAATATAACAGTAATCCAAGTGTCCATCCACAGATGAATGGATAAAGAAGTGATATATATATATATCTATATATATATATATATATAAAATATATATAAAGGAATATTACTCAACCACAAAAAAGAATAAGCTCTTGCCATTTGCAACAATGGATGAACCTTGAGAGTATGTTAAATGAAGTAAAACAGAAAAAGAAAAATACCATATATGGTATGATATTCATATGCAGAATTTAAGAAATCAAACAAACAAAAAAAGACAAAAAAACCAACTCTTTTTTTAAAATTTTTTATTTTTTTATTAACATAAATGTATTATTAGCCCCAGGGGTACAGGTCTGTGAATCGCCAGGTTTACACACTTCACAGCACTCACCATAGCACATACCTTCCCCAATGACCATAACCTCACCACCCTCTCCCTAACCCCCTCCCCCCTGCAACCCTCAGTTTGTTTTGTGAGATTAAGAGTCTCTTATGAAAAACCAACTCTTAAATGTAAAGAACAAACTGGAGGTTGCCAGAGGGGAGGTGGTAGGGGGAGGGATGAAATAGATAAAGGGGATTAAGAGTACACTTATCTTGATGAGAACTGAGTAATGTATAGAACTGTTGAATCATTATATTGTACACCTGAAACTAATGTAACACTGTGTGTTAATTATACTTCATTTTAAAAAAGGCAGGGGGCCAAGGGTACTCCTTTCTCCTAATCTCCAGGATAATCAGTCCTACATCTGCCTACTGAATGTAACTACTTTCACAGAATGCTCAAACTCAGTATTTCTAAACCAAACCTTCTCCCCAAATTTTACCTATCTATAGTCACCAACTTTTCTTGTTATTATTCACCATCTTAATAGCCTCATCATTGAATCTCTCTGCTAGGGTACTTCAATCATATTCATCTCTCTCCCTAACCTCATACACCATATCTAATTATCAACCTCAAATATATAACTAAAACCTGATTCTTCCTCTCTATTCCCTGACATTGCCTTAATTTTTTAGACCCTTATCAGTACATATGTGGCCCATTAAAATAGCCTACTAGCAGATTTTCCTGCATTTGGTCTTGTCTCTTTCAAACTGACAGTCAAAATGCCACCCAAGTTTCTTTTATAAGAAATGCATCCAATTACGTTATGCCTCCTCTTACTTAAAGCTCTCAGCTGCTCCCTACTACCCAAAAAATAAAATTCAAACTCTTCCAGAAAGGCTTTAATCTATTTTCTCAGTCATACCTCCTGTCCAGCCACACTGAACCTCTGAATTCACCAAACTCATGGGTTTATTCATACCCCTGAAACTTTATACAATGCTGTTTTCTCTACCTGCGATTCTATTGTATCTCTTGGTCACTATGAATAGCTTACAATTCATCAAAATCCAGCTCAAGTGTCTATAAATCCTTCCCTAGATCTACTAGACAAAAATGACAGCCCCCTTTTGTATTCCCACAACATTTTAAGCAACTTCTACTACAGCAATTATTCTAATATGATTACTTTGTGTTTGTGTGTGTGGGTGTGTTTCTCACTAATTATGAGTTACTAAAAACCAATATCTGTCCATCTCTATATTCATCTTCCTTTTTTCCACCTTCTCTTTCTCCACCTTTACCTCTTCCCAGCCCAGGCCCACTATACTACCAGATGAAAGAGCTTCATAAATAGTTATGGAAATAATAACCATATATATGTATATATTTAAATATGTATATGTATGCTTTATTTAAATGATGGAGCGCTCCCAAAAATTGAGTCTATTCATCTCCTTTATGCCATGATATTATTCATATCTGAAACCTTTTATAAATCAATAGATTTTTAGCTATTATACATATATTACATGCTAAGATCTATACTAGGCATTGATAGACTTTATAAAAGATACGTCTGTGTCCTCAAGGAAATTAAAATCTTCTTGGGAAGCAAGATCAATATATATAAAATAGCAAATAACACTTTTCACCTTTGTCATAAATCAGTTGAGCATATTTTTGCAGTTCTGTGTGTTCTCTACTATATTCCATTGATCATTGTGTCTATTTTTCTGCCAAAACCATATTGTTTTGATTACTGTAGCTATATTGTAGGCCTTGATATTAGGTAGAGGGATTCCTAACATCTTAACTCTTCTTTGTCAAGAATATCTTAGGTAACTAGAGGGTGTTATGCTTAGCGAAATAAGTCAATCGGAGAAAGACAACTATCATATAATCTCCCTGATATGAAGAAGTGGAGATGCAGTGGAGGGTTTTGGGGGGTAGGAAAAGAATAAATGAAACAAGATGGGATCGGGAGGGAGACAAACCATAAGAGACTCTTAATGTCACAAAACAAACTGAGGGGGGTTGGGGGGAAGGGGGTAGGGAGAGGGTGGTGGGGTTATGTACACTGGGGAGGGTATGTGCTATGGTGAGTGCTGTGAAATGTGTAAACCTGGCGATTCACAGACCTGTACCCCTGGGGCTAATAGTACATTATATGTTTATAAAAAAAATTTAAAATTAAAAAAAAAAACATATTCTAGGGTCTGCCCCTTGCTATATAAATTTTGGAATAAGCTTTTCTATGCATATGAATTCTGATAGAAATTGCATTAAACATACAGATTATCTGGGTAAGAACTGACATCTTTACCATGTTGAGTCTTCCAATCCATGACATGGTATGTGTTGCCATTTCTTTAGGTTTTCTTTCATTTCTTTTATCACCATTTTGTAATTGTGTCATCAGATCCTGCACATGCTTTAAGTGTATACCTATATTCTTCATTTTCTTTGGAGCAACTACAAATAGTATTGTGTTTTTAATTTCAGTTTTCACATGTCCATTGCTAATATATAGAAATGTGATTGATTTTTATGTGTTGATCTTGTATCCTATGACCTTGCTAACTCAAATGAAACCGTTAAACTTCACACCTCATTTAAAAATGGGACCTAGGGGGGGTGGGAGGTTGGGGGCACCAGGTGGTGGGTATTGTAGAGGGCACGGATTGCATGGAGCACTGGGTGTGGTGCAAAAATAATGAATACTGTTATGCTGAAAAAATAAAAAAATTTAAAAAAAAATGGGACCTAGGGGTTCCTGGGTGGTTCAGTTGGTTAAGCATCTGCCTTCAGCTCAGGTCATGATTCCAGGGCCCTGGAATCAAGCCTCAAGTTGGGATCCCTGCCAACCAGAAGTATGCTCCATCCTCTCCCTTTCCCTCTCCTCCTCTGCTCATGCTCTGGCTCTCACTTTCTCTCTCTCAAATAAATAAATACAATCTTTATTTAAAAATGTGACCTAAATCTCACATCTGATACAAAAATTGGCTCTAAAGGGATTATAGACTTAAATCTAAAAGGTAAAACTACAAATATTCTAGAAAAATGTTTAGAATGGGAGGTTAGGCAAAGTGTTCTTAGACTTGACAACAAAAGCATGATACATAAAATGAAAAATTGCTTAACACTACCTCTTTGAAGGTATCAACTTTTGCTTTGCAAAAGCCTATGTAAAAAGGATGAAAAGACAAACTACAGATTGGAAGAAAATACTTGCAAATCACATTTCTGACATAGGATTAGTAGCTACAGTAATAAAGAACTCTGCCAACTCAACAGTAAAAGACAATCCAATTAAAAAATAGATGAAAGACATGAATAGACATTTCACCAAAGAGGATAGATAAACAGATGGTGAACAAACAATAAAATGATGTTTAACATCATTAGCCATAAGAGAAATACAATTTAAAGCCACAATGAAATATCACTACATACTATCAGAATGGCTAAAATAAACATTAAAAAAATCAAATTCTGGCAAAGATGCAGAGAAACTAGATCACTCATACATTGCTGAATGGGAATGTAAAACAGCTTTAGCTCTTCTGAAATAGCTGGCAGTTTCTTATAAAACTAAATATCAATTACCATACAACCCAGCATCCATACTCCTGGACATGAATTCCAGAGAAATGAAAACTTAGGTTCATACAAAAACCTATACACAAATGTTCATAGCAACTTTATTTATAATAGCCAAAAACTGGATTTTGAATTGATGCCTTTCAACCAGTGACTGGTTAAACAAACTGTGATACATACATGTGAAACACCACTGAATACTGTTCCTCAATAAAAAATATTATGAACTATTGATAAATGCAACAACATGGATGCATTGCTGGGGAATTATGCTGAGTTTTAAAAAAGCCAATTCCAAACAAATGCATACTGTGTGATTCCATTTATATAACATCTTTGAAATGACAAAATGTTAGAAATAAAGAACATACTATTGGTTGATAGTGTATCTGGAGTTATATTCCCATTAGCAGCTGACTTTTGAACAGTAAATGTGTACAAAAACAGAAAGAAGAAAAGGCCATGAAAAGAGAAAATTACTTTGATTTCCTATATTGACCTCCAATATTATGAAAGACAAAGATATGGTTAAGAGAGGCCTGAATGTAGAGAGAAAAAAAGTAAATGCCAGGACAACAGAGGCAGAAGAAAGAACAAGAGACACCACTTCAGAACACTTAACAACCTTCACTCATTTATTCAATCAACAAACATTTAATAAGGGTCTTGTGTTCCAGTCATTATTAAGCACTGGGAATACAGCAGTGGACAAATCAGAATGTCTCTGCTGTCACTGATTTCCCCCCTTTACTTGAGTGAGAGAGACACAAAAGGAAGACAAATGAAAAGGCATATAATAAGGTAGTGGAAAATGCTAAGGTGAAAATTGAATAGAATAATACGGTAAAGAGTAACTGGGGTCTACTTAGAATTTAAAGATTTGGTAAGACTTCTCTGAAAAAGTGATAGTTAAGCTGAGATATGAATGACAAGAAGGAGCCAGTATACATGGATCTCAAGGAAGATCATTCTAGGTACATGGAAAAGTAAGGAACTAATATATGTTTGAGAGGGGGAAAAAAAAAAACAGGCCCAGTGAAGCTGGAATGGCCTGAGAAAGAGGTAAAGTAATATAAGAATATAAGATGAGTCTTGAAAGCCAGAGTACAGTGTTTGGATTTTAAGCAGTGAATTTAATTCTAAGCATAATAGAGATTGATGATCATGGCCAGATACCAATGCTCCAATGCCAGTAAAATGCCTACACCCTCTGACTATCAGATAATATCATGAAGAAGTAAAAGGGGCATGATTCTAACTGAATAAAGTTAAATCCTAAAGTAACTGGAAGTTTATCTAGAAATGAGATCAAACATTCTGCTATTAGTTAGAATGGTGGCTTAAAGGTCAAATTAAAATGAACAATGGAGGGGCGCCTGGGTGGTTCAGTGGGTTAAGCCGCTGCCTTCGGCTCAGGTCATGATCTCAGGGTCCTGGGATCGAGTCCCGCATAGGGCTCTCTGTTCTGCGGGGAGCCTGCTTCCTCCTCTCTCTCTGCCTGCCTCTCTGCCTACTTGTGATCTCTGTCTGTCAAATAAATAAATAAAATCTTTAAAAATAAAATAAAATAAATAAAAATAAAATGAACAATGGAAAAAATAAAATTAATACATAAGCTTGGTACACATGAGATTTGTGCCAATAATATTTATAAGTAAACAACATTAATTTACTGCTGTCCTCTGTGTTCCAAAATAACACTATCATTATATGTGATATCATAAAAAATTATCAAAATTGACCACAGGATCATTTTTAGGACTCTGTACATTCTGTATGTACTATATTTTCCTCCAGACTTTCTCTTCTATCTGAAAACAAAGAGAGATTGCTCCAAAACAACATTTTGCTTATGCAATAATTTTTAAATTCCCCATCTCTCCTATCTATGACACAAGCAAAAACTTGAAGAGGTATTTCTGAAGAATCTGCTAAAAAGTTCCAATTAAACAAATTACAGCTGCATTCTGGAATGGAATGGAATAGCAGTGTACACAGTTTGTTAGCTAGTCTATAGACTGCCCACTGATTAGAGGTTGCCTTCATTCACAAGTCAAATATTAGCATAGTGTTTCTACTGCTGTTGCTATTGTTGTGTGGTTCCTATTGCAAATAATTCAATAATTTGTCACATTTTTCATAGTTATTTTTCATTATACCTTCAATTTCTTTCTAACCATCTGTTTGTATTTACACACTTTTAATTCATTACCTGAAAGCAACTAGGAATGTTCACGGGCCTCTAAATTCTGCACTTTCAATGTTACTGGATGGTCTATGTATTATGACTTCACTATGGGAGTTGCCTGGCCTCTCAGTTATGGCTTCTCAGTTATACTTAAACACTCAAAACATAAATTAAGAAAGCTATGATAGGTCTAAGTGTCACAGTTATCAGCATTAAACCATAGCCGCATATGGTTAATAAATATGGCCATGAATTCCCTCTAAGGCCCAAATCCCCCCAACAACAGCCCAGACAAAGGGTATACTTATTGACCTTTACTTCTTCTGGATCATGCTACCCTACCAATACCCCATTCTGTTTGCCAATCTCTCAAACCATACACAGCACTTTCTGAGCCAATTATCTATGTATGTCCATAAGTACCTCATTGGACAATGACTTTTCACACATCAAAATTGGATAGGAGTTTTTATCTCTAGCTTCATAAAGATTATAACACCAGAAAAAAGAGACAGATAACAGTAAAGTAAGTGATTTCAAGCATAATAAAAGAAAAATGAATCATGAGATTGGTTCAGATGACTTCTAGCCTGAAAACTGTTTGAAAAAGAAAATCACTGATGGTGCTAAAATTGAGATACAAATTCTAAAAGAAAATCAGAGCAGCATAAAGTTTTAAGATTTGGCCTTTAATGCTAGACTAATGTCCATGTTTCCTGAATTAAGAAACTTTTGCTAAGATCAATTAATTAGCTAATTAATCAATTATTAGGTACTACCCAGTCAGTTACCAGAGTCAGGACAAGAATACATATCAAAACCAGGCCAGTATCTCAAAGGATTCTAAAATTAAACATTCTAAGGAAAAGGTAAAGATTTCCAGCTAATAAGTCAACTGGTTAGAAAACTGTCTATAGCATTATAAATGGCTAGGTAGAATAGCGGCGATAATCAACAGATTTGCTAGTTAGTCTTGAATTTGAAGTAGGTATTTAAGAAGAAAAACGACTGGGGACCAGATATGGCTAGAGATCAGGAATTTCTTTAATTCAAAAACCACACCAAACTGGAAACGTCAATAAAGAGTATCAAAAGGGGGAAAAAAAAAGTGTTTCTTAACAAACCTAGTAATCATAGTCCAGTGGGAGAATGACAATACAGTTGTGCTCATAGTTGAAAGAAAGGTTGAAGAATTCTATTAAGATACAACAAAAGGAAAAAGGAAAATTGCAGTGAAGGGTCCATCAAAGGCTCTTGTGAGCTTCTGAAAAGCTCAATGATAAAAAGAAACCTGTACTAGACATTTTGAGGAAGGTGGAACCAAAAGGTATAGGCAGTTAAGTTAAAGCTTTCAAGGATTATATTACACACACACACACACACTGTAGCCCCAACTTCTTTGTGTACTGTTTTCCAACAGAGTGGGAAAAGAATACAAATATTCATCAACAGCAGCTCCACTCCTGGGAATACACCCTAGAGAAGAAACTCATGCACATGTACATGAGAAGACAGGTGCAACAAGGTTCATAGCATCTTTGTTTTTACTAGCAGAAAACAATAGCATCCAAGTGTCCAGACACAGTAGACAGGAAAATACATTCCTGTATATCATTCTGTGGAATAATGTATGGAATTTTATACAAAAATGAAAATGAACCCGAGCCATACACTGCAAAATTGAGCTTAGAATATCATTATGAATATAAAAAGCAAGGTGCAGAAGGTTACAGTGTACTACCATTTTTACAAAGTTCTAAAGCAAAGCCAAACAACATAATTTAGGGACACATAAAACTGGTTTAAAACAAAAAGGGAAAATGATAAACACAAAGTCTGGCAGCAGTTACATCGAGGTGGAAAACAAACAGACTGCACAGGTGAAGAAAACATAAGTAAATTCAATAGTAATAATTTATATTAAATTGGATGATGAATTCCCAGGCATTTATTTAATTTTTATGCCTTATAACATTTATGTATCATATACGACATAATAAACACATATTCAATTTTCCCACTTCCTTGTATATTCATTTTTCTTTGTAATTTACATATATACTATAGAAGAAAAAGATATGAATCCAAAAACTACCCCTCCTATTACTTTTTAGAATCCCAGCATAAATCCTGAAGAAGTCGATCTAATAAATTTTCAATGGAAAAAATGTGAAATGCTAACAATGTGCTCAAATTCTACATGTTCAAAAATCACATAAGGATATGAGTTATTTCATCAAACCATCAGAAATCTGTATCCTCTTTCTAAACAACAAAATGCCAGGAGAGCACCTTCTTGCTTCCCAGGTGAAGAAGAAAAAATCAAAAGCAATCACCTGCATCTGTTCTTAACATTCTTAGAGCTTTAAGAAAAGAATGTTTAAATCTGAAGAAAGAGAAATGAGCCAAGAAATATGAAGAATCTTTTCAAGGCAGAGACACGCAAAATGAAGTTAAGAAAAAGATTCCACCAAGTAGTACATTGCCGACACTGTAAGTGGGAGTTACAAAACAACAGCAAATAGCCAAGATTTGCCCAGAATGTCTGGGGCTCACAGGATGCAGGCTGACGATATTGTTAATAAAGTTATATAAGAGGATGTCCAGCTTCCAAAGAATTAGAAAGCAAATATACTTCACACAAAAACATATCAAATATAATTCTTTTCATAATTCAAAAACCAGTAGTTCTAGCTCATTTTAATCCTTAATTGTACAATACTTTCAGAAAATACAGTTATTTAAACTATCTGGTACTAGAGAACTATTTACTATGAATATACAAATTCTTTAAAACGGGAGCAAGGATAAAAATATCATAGGGAGGAAAGATGGAGTATTTTAAAGAGAAGAAAAAATGAACTGAAATCAAGTTGCATCAGCATTGCTCTGAATACCTGATTGCTTCTTCACTTGGAGTGTGAGTGGTCTTGGGGAACTTCAGCATTTAAATGACTTGAAATTTCCAACTTATTTGAAATAATAATTCTGGGGCGTTTGTAATGAATACTTAATGTGTTTCTTATGCAAAAATCCAAAACCTTTCCGATTTTTCCCATGAATGAGAAATAGAAAGAAGGGTTTGGATCTCAAATATTCTAAATGCTTCACCAATATAACCTTCAATCACAATGGTGGTAAACCTAATATCCATATACTGTGCCTTAAAAAATTCTTTTGATGCCCTAGCATGGTATGAATGTTAAACTTTCGTTTTGTTTTCTTTTTAGTATGGGCTTTTCATAGATTTTTTTTTCCTCTCTAACAGGAACGCATTGCTCTTAACTGGGTGCTATCTGAAAACCTCATCCAAGGCTTTACCAACCTCTCTCACTGACATCATATTCCACATACTTCTCAGCAGGAAAGATTGGCTTCCAGTGGGGAAACTTTAGTATCAGCTTTTCCAAAAAGCCTGAAAGGAGAGTTAAACTGAATTGCTCTTCCAGAAAACAGGAACATCATTGCTGCCAAATGCTAAATCCCCTAACGCCATGGGACATTTCCTATGACTCGGTCTGTGGCGAAAGATGAGGTTCCTGTAATATTTCTCTTTAAAAATGTTGCTTCAAAGCAATTATAACAGCAACAGTAATAATAATTATAATTATAGAAGCTATGTGTTTTACATATTTAATATGTGAAATCCTCACACAACGCTGCAAAGTAGGTATCATTCATCCAGTTTTACAGGTGAGGGAACGGAAGCACAAAAGGACTAAGTAATTTGTTCAAGGTCATACAGCTAGAAAATAATGTTGGCTACCTCTATTAAGCACTTACTACATGCTGGTAATGCTCTAAGTGCTTTCGTTGCATTAACTAAATCTTGATCCTTATACTAGCACTATAATTATGTCCAATTTTTGATTGAGAAAACTGAGGCACAGAGAGGTGCCCTCTGCCACCCACATGGCAAATGGAGAACTGAGTTTCAAACACAGGCACTCAAGCTCCAGAGCACACATTCATAATCGGGAGGCTATACTGACCCTCCACATGATAGAATTTATGGTCAAACACAAACCCAGCTCACTCAGAATCATGACTTTCAAAACTGAGTTTCCCCATCATTTAAAGTATGCCACATTCCTCCTTTATTTCAGCAAAAGCTATCAGATAAGCAATATATACCAACATACATGCTAACTTAATACAATTCAGTAAAAAAAAATGTAAAAATCCAAATTATTGTTTAGAGATGTGAATAATGATAATAATCTGTCAGATATACACATAAACACGTGTTCATTCCTGTGCGGGGTAACAGCTGCATAATCCATTGGAAAGCCTATCCCACCAGGAATCCAAAGCTCAAATGCTCCTGGCCCTTTCTCCACATACACAATCAAATGAAACCACATACTTTCATTATCATGATAACTTGTGGCACACAATCCCACTAGACAAATATTCTAATTTCTGTCCAACGTATAGC
Organism: Lutra lutra; assembly: GCF_902655055.1. Lineage (NCBI taxonomy): Eukaryota > Metazoa > Chordata > Mammalia > Carnivora > Mustelidae > Lutra > Lutra lutra. The sequence continues at coordinate 71,136,800 of NC_062287.1, forward strand.
CTATGCAACTGTACTTAAACCCTGCATACTTTCCATTAAGTTCATGGCCTCTATCAGAGTTCACGTATTCAAATGTTTCTCCCAACTAAAAGCTTTATCACTCCCTCTTGATCACAATAATTATTACCTAAAGAATACATCTTTTAAAAGAGCCAAAAAGTGAGAAAGAAGGTTTTAGTTCATCAGAGAGTGGAGGTTTGTATCATTGTATCCCTTTCCCTGCAAGCACATGCCTCCAGAACCTGACCCAAAGCAGACCACTCGGCCTTGGATCATACACTTAGTAGTATGATACACAAGACATGATAGTGGCTGAAGCACTATTATTAAAGAGAGATTAAAACAGCTGTACATTATGCTGAAGCACTCACTCTTCCCTTTACAAACAGACGGTCCTGGATTACAAGCAGCACTTGACCATTTAAATCACGACAACAACCAGATTTAACCAGCTGGGCCATATTCTCCTAGGCAATGCCTGTTGACCTCCTCAGTCGCAGCTGCTCAAATGAAATTCTCATTAGACAACTTATTTTCAGAAGCCAAAGGACTCTCTGATTAAATATATGTATTTAGATATAGAAGTCCTTTTTAAAGTATTCATTTTCTGACAACTGTCGCTTATGTTAGAGCCCAGCTACATTGGCAACAAGATGGGTGATACAAGGATAACGAAAATTCATCATTTAATCACAGCAGAAGGATTTTTATCTTGGAAGCGTTTTAACCTGAACAGATAATCAGTCTTTCTGCATATTCTACCCACCAATATCAGCAGTGTTTTAAAAGGTAGATTCTGATATTCATTCTATGCCTCCATCCATGCATCTGTCTGTCTGTCTCTCTCTCATCTATCATCTATCTTCCTACCGACCCATGACCAAAAAAATCAAGGTTAAATTTGCAACAAAACAGAAACCTTGTCTATTTTCCCACAAGTCTCACTTTCAGAGGAGGCACTTCAGACAGAACACCTTTGTTCATCAGTGTCTCAGCAATCCAGTCAAATCACTGTTCTGAAGAAGACATTTCTTGAGGAATGGCAGATAAAACACTGGACAATTATTTGGCTGATGAAAGGATCTGCCTTTAAGAGAATAACATCCCTAATGTTTTGTCATGTAGATATTGTTTTTAAAATAGACCATAATAAATAAACTTTTTATAGATCAGTTCCTGTATATGAGGGGAAGTGAGGGGGAAGGTATTTAGTCAAAACATTCTCCAGGACAAGAATGACTCAGGAAAAGTCATTTATTATGTCAATCACACAGGCTTGTCATTCATGAAGTATGGCCTTCACACCAGGAAACAGGTGAGAGTGAGGCAAGTGATGCATTTGAAAGCTCTTATATGTCCCCTGGGATAAGAGCTGCCCCACCTGAGGAGAGAGACCTGGGGCTTTAAATGGTCAAAGCCAAGTAAATATTGGTGAAGCTATTATACCTCCATAGACCTGAAATACAGTTTTATAGAGTCAGAGATACCATTATCTTGTTCTGTAGTATTGCTCCAAGCAGATAATTAAAATTAGGAATCAAACTCAAAGTAGAAAATAGAAATATTCATGGCTCCCATCTCCAAAACATGTTCCTCTACTATTTTTTTATTAATTGCATTACAACCTTCCTACTCACCCAGAGTTTAAAAAGTCTGAGCAACATTTGAACCATTCCTTTCCCCTGGTCGCCTCACTTAAATGTCAACTCCTAACAATTCTATCTCCTAATATATTTTCCATATTCAACATTCCTCCTTTCTCATTTCTGCTGCCTTAGTTTCAGGCCCTCATTATCTCTAGCCTGAAACAATTTTCTCCGTGTCTCCCGTGCTCCTACACATCCTACACAGGCCGCCAGATAGACTTCCTGAAGGATAGCTCTAAATCCATCACCATGTTGCACTAAGAAATTGTCAATGGTTCTTCTGTGCCTTCATTTTAAAGTGCAAACTCCTAAGCCAAGAATTAAAGGGCCTCAGTGATCTGAACACAACCTACCTTTTCAGTCTTATATCCCATATGCATCTTCACATACTTTAAATTAGAACCTGAACTGTTGGCTATTTTAAAGGTCTCTGCCTGTTCCTTCTATCTGAAATGTCCCTCCCCTCCATTTCTGCCTATCTAAATCCTTCGTTCTCCAAGACCAGCTAAGACTCATTTCCCTTTAGAAACTTCCCATGGCTTCCTAGGCCAGTGCAATGTGTCCTGTAAACTCCTGTATTAGACACTGAATTAGAGTTCATTTTGTATATATCCTATACCTCTTACAAGAATATGAACTTTTTAAAGTTAGAGACTGTTGTTTTACTCATTATGGGTGCCCGATATTATGTAGCATAGGGACTCTAGACCTAGGGTCCATAGAGCCCAAGAGTCCATCTACAGGATTCAAGGGGCCTTGGATGGTGAACCTGGATGGAAAAATTCTTTTCGCAAACCTCTAATTGAAAATTTGCACTTCCTTAAACTGCATATGCAGGCAAAAACCATAAAATATTCATAGTATTTGTGATACTGTAACCAATAGAATTACAGTATATTTTTCTGGCATATTGTACTGGTTAGTGATATCTTAAAATAACTTTTATGTTTATCACTACATTAAAATTTTGATATTTTGAGTCCCTTCATTAGATCTTGTTTTTTAATGCATTAGTTAAGAAGCATTTTCTACCATATCATAAAATTTTGGAATCATTTAATATTTTAATATAATTCATTTTCTCTGTAATTCCATGGATTTTACTTTGTGCATTTAAACTAAGAAATAACCTGTAGGCTTCACTGACTAACAAGAAAATCCATGGTCAAAAAAAAAAAAAAAAAGTTAAGAATCCCTGGGTTCTACTGTCACCTTGCAAAATAAAAAGAAAACTTGTAGAAAAATAATCATGATACTATGTAGTTCTTGGTTATGGTTATAAAAAATACATATGATGAACTATGAAATATTATATAAGCACATTATTCATAAATATTCATAGAGCTTTGGCATTAGAAAAAGACCCTTTTGTCCCCTAGCCCTATTAAAATGGCAATTAAGATTGCCACATACCTCCAAGGACAATTTATTATCTTCCAAAGAAGATTAGTCCATACATGGACAGGTACAACTATTAGACAGTTAATATTGTTTTAAATGATAATCTGGTTCCTTGTAACTTCTTGTCACTGGTCTTCATTCAATCCCTATGAAACTACATAGAATAAACCCAATCTCTCCTCCACATGACAACCATCATGTCTTCCTTCATCTATTTTCTCCAGGATTAATATTACTAGTTCCTTCAACCATTCCTCTTATGATGGAATTATGTGTCTGTTATCATGTCAACTGTTCTCCTCTGAGAATATCCCAATGTTTTTTAGTCCCTCTTAAAGTGTGGTGATTCTCAACTCAACACCGTAATTCAGATGCATTCTATTGAGCAGGGAGTTCAATGGGACTACCACCTTTTGAATGTAACATACTGTAATTCTAGTAATGCTGATTGAGACAGCACTATCAAATTTTTGGCATTATTCATCATGCTGAGCCCAGTGTACTTTCTTAAAACTCATACACTTATTTTTTTTTTTAATTCATGTATCTGCTATTTGAATTTCCTTCAGTAATTATTTGTGCAGCTAGGAATTTTGGTCACGATCTCTGGACTTAACAATAAGATCTATTAAATTTTATTTGATGGGCTAGTTTTAAGTTCATATTTTTGGTTTGTCAAAACCTTTTGAGTTTTATTTCTTTCATGCATTTTATTCAAAGTTCCTCCCAGATTTGTAGAATCTGTAAGTTTGATGAGCATACTTTTATCACTTCATATTTATACTTAATACATTATATACATTAATGCACACTGAAAAATGCCTGAAATTCTGATGCCTAAAATATATATACTATAGAAAACAAAGTTTAGTAAAGTACATAAAAACATTCTTTGATAGTAGGAATGTACTGATAAAGTACTCTTAAATGAGAGGTCTCATCTTGCAAGTGTCTCTCTTGTACCAAATCTTTAACACACAGTAATAAAGAGGAAGAACAAAAAACTATGAGTACAAGAAAAAAATATTTTAAATTTCCTAGGAGTTCACACTGGGAAAAAAAAAAACATCGCATATCAGTTTCTTTATTTTTACATTAAAGAGCTTGCTAAAGAATTTTAAAAACCACTTTCTTATAAGACTAAATCATCTTTTTTTGGTATTTCATAATTAAAATAATCTAGCAATCTCACTTCTTTAGAGATTATTGATCTGACAGCTTCATTTATGCTAGAACATAGCCAAATAGGGGAAAATAAAGTGTCTGTGCAGCCAGAAGTCCATGAACTAAAGATCATCAATATTACCCAGAATCTCTCAGCAACTCGCCCAGACATATATGTTTATATTTTACTTATGGCTGTGATTATCTATTTTCATAATTTATAAATTAAAAGAGAAACAAATTAGAAATTATTCACAATGCAAAAAGTAACAGCCTGCAATCTGATATTGAAAGAAGAGACCCCAACACACACACATACACACAGACACACACGCACACAGATGGTGCATGCACCAAAAGATACCTGTTATCAAGCAGACACAAGAACTCAAAAGTCTCATAATTGCAGAGAAATAACCATAAAGCCAAATAGTCCTAATCATCTCAATGATCTCTGGGGGTATCATCACATTGTAGCCTGATAAAACAAATGACATTTATAATATGATAATTATCACAATACCCCAAATTTATGTACTTGACTGCTCATCAGAGACTTCTATGTTCATTATTATAGTTAATTCTCAAAATGTTTGAGTTACCAAGTCAAATACTAGTACCACACCAAATTTTAAATTTTGTGGTTCAGGTAAACTGAAGAACTTACCCACGGTCACATAATTTTTAGATAAGTATTGGAGTTTATAGTCTACTGCACCATGACCCGGAATCATCAAAAAAATATTTACATTTTTGTGTCCTATCATCTGGTTGGTAAGTCAGGGAGGTGTGTGATGCATTTTAGAAACTTCCTTTTGTGCTGATGTGATTGACACATCCACAAAAATTAATTTGAAACTTTTAAACTTTTAAGCCCTCATAGGAATAAAATTAAGTTACATGAAAAATTCTCTTCTATCCGCATTTCTCTACAGTGCCACAGAACTCTAAATTTAACTTACGGTGTTCGCAATAAATCCAGAACCATTAACTACCCTACATTTCAGAGTCTAAAATCTGCACATAAAGAACGAAAGAACATACATAGTACAGCAACCACTTAGACTTGATTTATTTGATTTAAAAATATTATTAGAGTTTTCTTTCATGTTTTTTAGGACCTAGGTGAACCTAGTGAAGCTAAGTATATCTCTTGAAAGAGTAGAGAAGGTAGCTGTGGGATGATCTAATAGATGTCATATGTCACAGCACTTTCCTCTTGAGCATTTAGCTTTGACAAATTAGAAACAACTCTCAATTCTACAACAATTTGGAGGTGAAAGGATATTATTTATAAATTTGTAATATTTATAAAAAATGAGGAATAAATTAGTTTTGTTTTTATTTTCTGTTTGCTTTTCTTTTCTTTTTAAACAGTTCATCTTTTCATAATAAAACACTGTCCATCAAAAGCAAATAAGGGAGAAAAAGAATGAAAAATAAAGTTGCAGCTGCAAAAGTTCCCATACTACACCTTTTTTCACGGTAAAGCTTGCAGTCCCTTTAAAACCTTGATTTATTATCATAAGAACAAAATAAAATGCACAAAGTTTTAGAAAAATGGAACTATCTGCTTAATACTCTCAACGGATCAAATCTGCCATCACCATGGTAACCTGTGAATAACTTTTTCCTAGCTAGTGCCAATTATGCACTGCTTTGGCCCTTGAAATCCCACTCAGTTTTTTTTTTTTTTTAAGGCCTGGAATCTTTGAAAGAATAAAGCCCAACAGTTAAGTCCACACATACCCTCTTGTTCTGTCCGAGTCATTTCCTCAAGCTTCTTCTGTTTCAGTGTGTCCACCACATCGGCAAGGCTCCCTTTGCGGCGTTCTGGGGTTCCAAAAGTAACACTGGTCATTATCTCGCGGTCCCGACTCCCTTCGTCAGGCTTATGTGGTGAGGTAGAGGTATTTCGGAAGGAATACAGGGAACATAACTTATTATTCTCTGACTCCTAGAAAACAAAATAAAATAAAACCGTTAGAACATTTGTTTCTTTGCATACCGTTGGAGAAAAATCCTAAGCTCAGAATAACAACACTATGAGGACAAAATATAACCATCTCTGCTTTATTTTTTTTTCCTGTTACGTTATTCAACATACAGTACATCATTAGTTTTTGATGTAGTGTTCCATGATTCATTGTTTGCATCTAACCATTTCTGCTTTAAAAATACTAAACATTAAAGAAGCAATTATCAAAAGAACTCCCTTGAACTTGATGATTAAAACTGGTTTTTCTTAATTAAAAACCAACCTAAAAGTTTCAAACCTTAATTTTAAAATGGACACTTCGACTTCTTATTCATTCACACCCTTCATTTAGAGTAGTTCAACTTCAATTATTAATTATTAAGATTGGTGAAGTTTTTCTTTTAATTGGCACTTTTGTTAAATGCTCTTCCCACAGCTTAAAAAATATATACATTATAATAACATTATCTTTGAATTTAGAAACAATAGGGAAATTAGCTTCAATATCCAATGTTAATTATTCAAAGCAAATATATAAAATATCTGAATCAGTGTCAGAAAGTTAGCAAACCTGAACATTTTTGTGTGCTGGGGCTTGAAGGGAATCATTTTTTTCCTAGCCATACATCTTTCAAAGTTCCAAAAATTCTTTCTGTTCCTTATCTTTATCACTTACACTTTAGTACATAGTCACATACATTTGAAAGTGGCTTATTTTCATGTTTTTATGTTTGTTTATTTGATTGCTTTTAAAAGGACACATCTGCTACGAAACATTTGCACAAGAATTCACAATACAGAGAAGGTAAGCTAACTGGTAAGAAGGTTAGATCCATCTGTGAGGAAAAAATGCAAAACTGAGATTGAAAATAACAAACACCTAAAAGTTTATAGAAAGAAAATGTTGTTACGTCTCTCTAAATCAGAACTGAGGGTTGGAAGCAACTGTTCTTTAGCTACAGCCCATCAGTAATCTTACATTCACCTCATCTGTCTAGGCATGGGTATTCTCTCCCAATTAAAAAAAAAATGGTATGAAATAAAGCATGTGGCCTTTGTGATTCTCATCAGAAACATGAACATCTTAACTGCTCCTATATCTCTCTCCCCCTTCACAAAGAGTCCAGCAAACTTCAAGAACTAAGGGAAGAAATAGGAGGCAAAAGTTATAGTAATACCTGGTGGGAAAGAAGAAGAAAAGAAAAATGGAGCCTAGACAAAGTACCGGTTTCAAGATAACTATAAATGACAAACGCTAGGCAATTAGTATTTTTGTCGATGTAGAAGGTTAAATAAAACTTGTTTTCAGGGCTGTTGGGAACATATTATGAGATAACATTTGTAAAGCAACTAGGCACAAGACTGAGCTCTAAGAAGTGGTATTTAATAAGTGGTAGGTACCATTATTCTGATGGAAGGAGCAGATCTAAGGATGGAACCAACGCGGTTCTCTTCCCCTCTGGGCCTAAGGAATTGTTTAGTAAAACATGTTATGACTCTTAAAGTAAACTAAATACTGTGAAGCCTGAGCATATACTAAAAACCATTGAATTGTATACATTAAATGGGTAAATTGTGTGTATGTGAACTGTATCCTAATAAAGCTGTTAAAAATATGGTAAGCCAAATCAGTCTTTTTTTTTTTATTCCCAGTACTAACACAATGCCTAGCACAGAACAGACGCTCAGTACATTTGTACTGAAATAAATTGAAAAGGATAAAATAAATGGAGTAGGACAGGGGCAGGAAAGAGAGCTCCTCTTTACCTTGCTCCCAGATCTAAGAAAGACGTTTTATTTCATTTAATGTTTACAATAACTCTATAGCATAATGCAGAGGAACCCCTTCTTTTAGATGTCAGTCATGGTTAGTGACTTCTTGGGATGTCAGGTCATTCTCTGCTTTGTGCAAATGAAAACTCAGAAATGGGGGTGCCTGGGTGTCTCAGTCACCTAAGTGTCTGCCTCTGGCTCAGGTCAAGATCTCAGGGTCCTGGTATCAACCCCCTCATTGGGCTCCCTGCTCAGCAGGGTAGTCTGCTTCTCCCTCTCCCCCTGTCCCTCCCCCCGCTCATGCTCTCTCTCTTCCTTCACTCTCTTTCAAATGAATAAATACCCTTAAAAAAAATAAAGAAAACTCAGAAATGTGTTTTCCAAAGCCATTTCGATCTCTTAGTAATGTTGTGATCAGAAATTTGACCTAGACTTTTTTGCACCAGTATCACCATTGAATAAATCGTGCTTCCGTCACTTTCATTTCAAGTGCAAACTAGTCTTGTATCGTAGCCTATAAATCAAAAACAAAAACAACAACAACAACAAAAACTTTGACTAACCTAAGAGATTAAAAACCAAGTCAAAACAATTCATGTAGAAGTGGGTTACCTACAAATAAGCCAACATTGACCATAATACAAAGGGCTTTCCCATCACTCCTAAACTGAAATTAAAAGATGTTAGGAATGGCTCTCCTGCCTAAGGAACAACTTAAAGTTTTATTTACTCATGTCCTTTGTGAGATAGACTGCTTTCTTTGTTTTTGTTTTTTGTTTTTGTTTTTGTTTTTTAACCTATGGGAATGTAGCCACCACCATGCTACACCACAGACAATCACCATAGGTTCCCACACCAATGACCCACTCTGTCCTCAGCCCCATAATCTGTGCAAAGTGGCTAAACACTCCCAAGAAGCAGAGAATAAGAAGCTGAAAAGTCATGATTTTTCCAAAAAAGTGATAAGAACTACTTGCAATATGTCACCAGGCACCAACATAGGCAGTGGATAAAATCATCAATGGGGGTGCCTGGGTGGCTCAGTGGGTTAGGGCCTCTGCCTTCGGCTTGGGTCATGATCTCAGGGTACTGGGATCGAGCACCGTATCGGGCTGTCTGCTTGGCGAGGAGCCTGCTTCCCTTCCTCTCTCTCTGTCTGCCTCTCTGCCTACTTGTGATCTCTGTCTGTCAAATGAATAAACAAAATCTTTTAAAAAAAATCATCAATGGTGTAAGTCATTAAGTCCCCTTATACCATTCTTAGGAACAAGGGAAATGTGCAAATTTTACCATTTTCGGCCTCACTTTTTAACTTTCTAAAACTTAACAAATAATGGCCTCTCATGAATGGAAGCCTACAGGCAATTGATCTGTGTAAAAGGGCACTTAAGTCCAAACACTTTACAACGAAGAGGGTACTGTTGGGTAAAAGGCAGTAATACCAAATTAGAAAAAGAAACTTGACAAAGCATCTCTAAGGTTCTTTTTAAGAGGGTAGGCAATATTTAAGTAAGTTTTCTTAACGGAAAAAAAAGCTCAACTTATTATGTAATTTCCTAAAAATGAAACAGGTCCTATGAAATAGCAGTTTGAGGAAAGATGCCCAGCGATGATATCTGTTGTGTCTTGATGCATGTCACAGCAGCATAGCCATGGAGAGATGCGAGATAGCATTTCCCTAAAGCAATGGTTCTCAAACTTCAATATTTAGAATTCCCTAGCAAATATGTTAAAATGCAGATTCCCTCACCTCCCTCAACACCCCCAATGGAGGGGCCCAGGAATATGGTGTTTGATAAATACCCCAAGTGATTCTAATGTATAGGTCCTTTCATTCTGATGCATCCCACTTCAAGAAACACTGATCCCTATGAAAGCAATGAAATAAAAGTTTTGCCTGAATGCTACAATATGCATAGAATTATGAAAAATTTTGAGAAGGCTGGTTAGTTTTAATTTTAAAAAAATAACATAAAGGAGATTACTTCTTTTGTTCTTTCTTATGAAAACAACCACTGTATAACATGACTGAGCAAATGAACATCACAACAAGCAGAGCATATGGGAACAGAGTTAGCATTAGTTCATTCAAAGGCAAGTTACTATAAGTTTGTTTTCTCTCAACCCCAACCTCAGTGGTACACCAAACCTACCAGTGAAGATAATTCTTGAAATATTATTTAAAAGGATCCCAGTCACAACAGAAGAACTAAAGCAACATTGATTCAGATTATCTAAAGAGCTTTTTGCTGGAAGTCAATTAAATACAATGCAAAATGATAGGCAGGTGCCTGAAAAAGCACACAGTGGTACAAAAATATAGTCATTAGGCAAAGTTTCTAGAAAACACAAGCAATCTTCACAAATGAAAAATATTTAATTAAGATGTTTCCATGTCTGAAGGGGTAGAAAAGTAAATATTAAAGACAAACATATACAAGGTGATGGATGTCAACTAAACTTACTCTGGTAATCATTTCACAATACATACATGTGCCAAATAATTATGTTCTACACTTTCATATGTTATTTATCAATTATATCTAAATAAAACTGGAAAAATGTTTTAAAATAAATATTGCCCAGATTTTTCAGAGGTTGTTAGTCAAAACAGATTTTTCAGCAGTGGCAATAGAAAGACATTAGACTTAAATAGCCTTCTCATGGTAATGTGAATCTATCAAATACACATAAATTTTTGAGCTTTTGTGCTTCATGTTCTTTTCCTCTAGAATGTCCTACATTCTCTTTGACTATTCACTCAACCCACTTCTCAAAGCTCAGATCAAATTGCATTTCATCCTTGAAGTCCTGCCTCACTATAGTGGGCCTCACTATCCTCCTACCCACTGAAGTACACATCGAAGCACATCAGAACAACACAACTTAGCATTTAATAATATACTGAAATAAATTATTCATTACTATTTTGCATGTTATTAGTCATATCTGCAACTAAATTTTAACACTTAAAGAATTGGGGCCGGGGCACCTGGGTGGCTCAGTGGGTTAAGCCGCTGCCTTCAGCTCAGGTCATGATCTCAGGGTCCTGGGATCGAGTCCCACAACAGGCTCTCTGCTCAGCAGGGAGCCTGCTTCCCTCTCTCTCTCTCTCTGCCTGCCTCTCTGCCTACTTGTGATCTATCTCTGTCAAATAAATAAATAAAATCTTAAAAAAAAAAAAAAAAAAGAATTGGGGCCATGTCTCATGTTTCTTCGATATACCCCCAGCCAAGAGTGCCCAACAAAATGTTAAGTACATCATCAGCTGCTGAACTTGAAACAACTACTCACCAAATATGTCAAAAATAATTTAAAATATAAGGCTAAGAGTAAAGATTTGTTCTAATAGTGATGGGATTGCTTATTTAAGCAAAATATTGAAAACTGAAATATTTTTTTAAAATAGGGATTCATTTAATAGAAGATGATATAGCTACACAGAGGAATACCACGCAGCCATTAAAAATAATATTATATATGGTGAAGACAGAGTTGTTTATAATGATGAACAATTACAGGCAACCTACATGACCAATTTTAGAGATCATTCTGAGGACATTAGGGTTTCATCCAGAGGGTAAAATGATTTGAAGCTACTGAAAATCATATTTTTACAGAAAATGTAGTGATGTGGGAATATTCATAATGTATTGTTGGTAAAAAGTAAGTGAGTAAGAAACATCAATATACATTTTTTTTAGAAAAAAATATGTACAGAAGAAAATACAACAGAATTTCCAACAAAACATAAATGGTCCTCTGAGTGTTGGGATAATAGGTAGCTTTAATTTTCTTTTTGAAGTTATCCATATTTTGCAAATGTTCTATTACAAATACTCCTTTTAAACAGAAAGTAAATATTGTTGTCAAGACTGACTATGAATACCAAAAACATGTTGTAGAAATAATTCATTTACAAAGAAAGACATATTAAATGGGGAAAAGGATATATTGTATCATTTAGTACATGGCCCTCTTGAAGATGTCTAGAGAGTTAGTGTATTATAATCTCCCTGTATTGAACCCAGAAAAAAATAACCAAGCTTTCTTTCCTTGGCATTTTTGCAGCCGAAGGCTCTCAAATAATATTTTCTAACAAATTTAATTATGTAAAAAGGAATCCTTGCATCAACTGAAATCTAGATCCTTATCATTATCACCTATTGTTTCCCATTTGCCCTCAAAAGATACACCAAATCAATCTATTTCCTCTTCCGTGTTAGAGTTACTCAAATTCTGAAGGGAGGGATTGAATTAATAGTTCTTTTCTAGGGGACACCCCTCCAGTTTCTACACCCATTTCCTATTTGACATGGTTTCCTGACCCTTCGTCTCTCTCCTTTGATTCACTCCAGTTTCTAGATGCTGTTGTTAAGATGTGCTGCCAAGAACTGAATACCAAAGTTCTGTATCTTTGTTTTCAGCAAGAACAAAGTAACAGTCAGGAGGTTATGCAGCTTCCCTCATGTCACACAGGTAGAACTGGCAGAACTGGTTTAAAATTTAAAGGTAGGTTTTTTGTCTCCAGATCCAGTGCTTTTCTCCTTCCATAGCAATAATAAAATCACTCTCACCAGTAAAAGATGCCATAATTCCAATAACATGAACCTTCTAAATCTTTTTGTTACCTTGCATTGCCAGAGAGGAACTTTACCTACATTGAGACAGGAATTCCATTTTGTTATTAGCCCTAATCCAATACCAAGATGCACCTTGAATTGGTTATCTCTTGTATAAAAATCACCCTAATACAGTTCTTAAAACAACTATAATCATTTATCTTCAATGGCTTCTGTGAATCAGGAATTCAGGAGAATCTGGTCTGGGTGATTCTGTCTCAGGGTCTCCCACGAGGTTGCCAGTACATCAGTGATTAAGGTTGGAGTCATCCCATAGACTTGTTTATTCACAAATGTGAACCCTTCAAGAATCTGGGGCTGGAAGCCGGCGTTTCTTGGACATTTTCTTCCACCTCTGTGTGATCTCTTCACATGATCTTTCCTCTCCAGGATTTGAGCTTCAGACTAGTTAGACTTCTTACGTGGTAGATCAGGTCTCTAAAGGTGCAGGCCCCCAAAAAGAGCCAGATGAAAGCTGTATCACTATATCTAACCTGGGGAGTCATGGGAGTCTGGGGAGTCATGCCATGTAACTGTCAGCGCAATCTATTCAACAGTAAGTCACCAAGGCTTGCACATAGTCAAGAGGGTGGGACTTAGACCCCGCCTTTCTACAGGGTGGAGTTATAACTACATCCTCAAAGAGTTGTTGTAAGAAATGAATAATATATAAAGCCCTTAGGACACTATCACCTAACTACTCAACATACAGTAACTCCTCTTATTATTAAACATCAAACATCTTGTCGAAATAATTGTCTTGCGTTTCAATTTTTAATTCTGAAAACCCAGTCGTGACAACCACTGACACCTTTTTTAGGTTCTTTCTTGTTCTCATTCATCTAAGTATAATAATAAATACTAAATGACATTACTCTCTTCAATGTCAATGCTTGAGCATTGAGCATAAAACCACCTCTTTTATAAAGTCATCCCAAACTAATTCCATCAAGATCTGACCCCTCCCAAAACTCCAGTAACCTTAGCATTTGCAGCTAGCTTTTTCCAGGGATGCTTCCTATCAATTCCCACTTGACCTAACTGCATATGGATTGTGTCCACTCTGTGCCGGAGCAGCTGGAGTACACTACTGCTCTAATTTGTCTGGGTTGCCAACTGCACCTTGACCGAGAATGTGAACGGGCAGTCATTCCTGCACACAGAGGAGAGCTACAGGCTGGAGTTACAAAAGTCAGATAAGATGTAAGGAACCGAACAAGCAGAGGCCGGAGGTCAGGAACCGGCTCTTGCCCCACACGACAGAGTTGAAACACACACACAGGTGGAAGTTATTGCTGCTGGGAGAAACGACGGGGAAATGGCCTCTCTAAGCCGCTGCGTAAATCACCTTCCCTACGTACTGTCCAGGGGAGCTGCAGGGACAGAATATTAGCCTCCTTTCCCCCTCTCCTCCACCCATTAGTGAGGCTACATTAAACGTGCTCCCTCTTATTGCACTGAATGCTGTCATTTTGGTTTTGCCTTTGTTTCCCATTTTTAGTCTTACTGTCTTACCAATTACAGCTTTATCCTCACTCGAGTCTACCCTCCCTCCAGATAAGATTTATTGGGATACCAAATTATAAGTTTGTCCCTGATTTCTGACAACCCCCAATCTATAGCAAGCTTCTGTTTCCTTAAACCCTATCCCAAATCACTCCAACAAAGCCCAAATCCTAAAAAATGTTCTTTGGAGTATTCTCTTACTGAGACATTTGATGGTTCTCCGTGGTGTGTGTTCTCCCTATTTTAATGGATCATAAACCCAATTTGTTCAACAACAGGTGTGTCCCTGGTAGTCTTTAAATTAAGGAAATTAATGGGATACAATGGCTGTAAAGACATTATAAACAATAATAAAACCAACTAAAAGTTGTTTTTGTTTGATTTAAATCACTGTGTACTAGCAACTCAGCCACGTCATGATCACTCTTCTCTGTCAGAACAGATGGCTCCACCCCCACTTTTGTATGCACTGCATTTTATATATTTCAAGTTTCTATTAAGCATTCAAGTTGTATCACACAAATTTATACATACAAGTATTGTAATATAGTATATTAAGTTATATGTAAGAGCTAGATATGAACTGCTTTTTCCTATTCCCCACTCCAAACAACTCTTTTTTGATGGGCCAAAAACTACCTGCCATTTGTGTTGTGTAAGACACATACTACTTCAGTATTAGTGGGTGACTGACAGATAAAGCTTTACTTAATCTAGGTTCCAATAACTTCTTGCTAACAAAGGAAATCTAACATTTTTAATATGCCGAAAACTAAATTGCTAACATTCACAGGTTCTTTCTCAAAGAAAAAAGTGTGTTTTTTCTCCAACGTGACATATTTCAGGGGAAAGCATTGGTTTAAAGAAGCTTATATAAATGAAAATACTGAATTTGGTTCCAATTAACAACAGATTATTCCTGATAAAACTATCAGTAATTCTAATAGTAAAACAAGGTTTTCTATTCTTTTTCTCTTTTATTAAAGCTGATACCTGCTAGAATATATTAGATTTATATAGCATTCTCAAAGTTGGAACAACATCCTGCCACTTTACACTACTATTATATTGTTCAATAACAATAAATTTATTGATGATGTCAGAATATAAATTCATCACCAATATTTGCTAAAGTGTCATGATTTCTAAAGTCTAAGAAATGAAAGCTATTGTTTTTAAAGTGTTATTTTGATTCAAAGAAAAACAAATTATAATAGTAAGTTTTTAAAATGTCCTCATCACTATATTTAATAAGTGGAAGCAAAATACAAAAAAAAAAAAAATATTAAAGTCTCCAAACCTGTCAAGACAAGTACATAGAAAAGCTTTGCCCCATCTATACACTATCAGCCTCACAAAGAGAATCAAAATCTCAAGATTCAAAGGTCCTTAAAAATGTAATTGCTTAGGGGGTGCCTGGGTGGCTCAGTGGGTTAAAGCCTCTGCCTTCAGCTCAGGTCATGATCAGGGTCCTGGGATTGAGCCCCACATCGGCGGGTGGGGTGGGGGGGGGGACTCTGCTCAGCAGGGAGCCTGCTTCCCTCTCTCTCTCTCTTCCTACTTAATGATCTCTGTCTGTCAAATAAATAAATAAATAAATCTTTTTTAAAAATAATGAAAAATTTTTAAAAATCTAATTGCTTAATCCCATCTAGTACTTGAATCCCTATGCAGAAAAAGATGGTATAATAGTTAACAGAATGCAGGCTCTCTGGGCCAGATTTTGTAGTTAAGTCACAGCTTTTCTACCTACCTCCCATATAACCCAGGCAAGTTAACTAACTAACTTCTCAGAGTTGAGAATATTTTATGACTTTTTGGTAATAGAATGGCAAGAGGACCTTCAAGGCAGGCAGGTCTGATGGTGAATTTACCGACACATGGAGCAGTGTCAGGTCCAGCTATTAGCAGATTTGTGTGCCTACTAACTTTAAGCAGTTAACTTTCATCTGGCAATTCATTAGTATTCAAACTACCACATGATACTCAAACAACACTACAAGGCTAGGTTGAATTGGACTAAGACAATTTTAACTTTGAAGCCAAGAAAGTTAAAAGTAGCAAGAGACTTGGTGAATACAGTTCAAATCTTTCATTTTTGAGATGAGGAAATTGAAGTCCAAAGATATAAAGTGACTTCCCTAAGGTCACACAGCAAATTAGCGACAGAGATAAACATAGGCCTTCTATGAAGCAACATCCTTTCCTCTAAATTATGTTTCCTCTAAATAACCTCAGGGAAAAATTTCCACTAAATCAAGAATTTTTTTGTTTATTTGTTTGCTTTTTACAATTTGAGGCACTGGGGAATAAAGGGTGTGATTATGCAGAAGTTGGAGAAGTATAATTGGACAAGTTCTTACATAGCAACTTTCTATGCATAGAGAGTCTCAAATGATTCCACAGAGCTCTTCTTACAAGATAACTACTTACTCTAGTGTCAAGTCTATTATCCTCATGCTCTCCTCCCTTGCAGTTGTTTTCTCTTCCTCCCCATTTGAGAGATACCAGTGCACTTATGAAAATAACTGTGTATTTTTTATATATAATCAGCAAAGCAGCCTGTATGCTTTAAATGAACTGAAGGCTATGGTGGATGCTTAAATTACATACACATCACTGGATCCAGGTATCAGTCAGCTCACCAGGAACCCATTTTGCATAACTATCATCCAAATGAGGAATAATAAAGAGCACTTTGAAATAGTGGACAAACCCAGACATCAGAATTATGAAGTGGAAACAAAGGAGGTGATGTAAAAAACCTCCCTAACCTGTACCAAAAATAGGTAAATAGCCTTGAAACTAGGACAGTCAAGGCACCAGGGACCTGTTGTAGGACACTAGCTCAGAATGAACAGGGAAGAGGAGGGCTGGTAGCATGACACAAGTAGTCTGTTGAAAGGTGATTTAATCCAGCTTCTAGGAAACCTGTTTGTAATTCAAAACAGAAACTAGGGTCATTGGAGGAGAAGGGGCTCTACCATCATTCAAGGGTATCAGAGTAGCTTCAGAAAAAAACGGGACTCAAAACTTTTAGGAAAAAGGTAAGGTAGTTGGGATTCAGTAGAAAAAGTTAATGGTATGGTAATTAAGCACCCAGGAACAAATATTGGTATGATAATTAACTATGTCTTGGTTGTCTATCTAAAAATGATGAGACTGGGGTCACATTAAAAAAAGCTGGGAGTACATATTTGCTATCTCACAGATTTTTTTTTTTTTTTTTTTTTTTTTTTTTTTTTGAGAGAGAGAGTGCATGTGCCTACACAGTGTGGGGAGGACAGGCAGAGGGAGAGGGAGAGAGAGAATCTCAAGCAGGCTCCATGGTCAGAGCAGAGCCTGACACAGAACTCCATCTCATGACCCTGAGATCATGGCTTGAGCCAAAATAAAGAGTCTGACACTTAACTGACTGAGCCAACCAGGCGCTCCACAAATCTTAATTTTAAGAAGTACCCAAGCCCAATCAAGGCCTATCAAATCCATTTGTTAATAGAGATTTTACTCTATTAACAGTGATATCCTTCCATGGCCTTGTTTACCCAAAGAAGAGCAACTAGAGAACAAATTGCTCTCTGTCATACATACTGAGTGAGCCCTCATGACTGCTCTGGGACTCAAATAGCTCCCCTCTTCACTGGCTATTGCCCAGAAAGGGTCCCAATTTAGAAAACTCTACCACAAAAGCCTTCAAATCTCCTTCTAATACATCAAATCCATGTAATGGCTTAATATGAAACTCTCTGTAATCCAGAAATTTTAAAATAATATCTCCAGCTCTCTGACTTAAGTTTTTTACAGACAGAACAAGTACAAAGAGACTAAAAATGATACCTCAGAGGTTATGTTGCTAATAAGGCATCCATCTATCTATTTATATCTATCTATCTATCTATCTATCTGTATTTACATTTCTAGGAAAAGGGAAAGTAGGCACAAAAATGTCACTAATTTACCACAAGGCAGCAACAAGAAGTCTAATTCTGTCATCAGGTGCCCCCAATGCCTGGAAGCTATGCATTGCTCTACCTGAAGGCAGCACGCAAACTTGAGTTGATGGCTCAGTTACAATCATAAAATCCATGTTTTTTCTCTTCTCAGGGCTGGGAGGGGGAGGTAGATGAGTAGGGAGGGAAGGTATGAATTTATATTTTTCTAATTTCCAAATACCCAAAAACTCAGATTCAGATTCATTCCTTGCTCTACTGTGTCATTGCTCATGGATCCAAGGGAAGGGTAGCCAAAAGGACAGCTAAATTCTAATCTTACTGTAAACTTCAAAAAGTTAAATAAATAAACCATAATCAACTTCACATACAAAATATATCAGCATAAGAACAAAACAAAAAAAATGACAGAGGTAACTTCGGTAGAAGCATACAAGGAACAAAATAATTAATATAGTTGAAGGCCACGTACTAACTCTGAATTCAGGAGCAAAAATTTATTCCAATTTGTTCATGGAATACACTAGCTTAACCCTGGATAACACAATCCTCATGTAAAGAGCTACTAATTTACTACTAAAGCTAACCAAAAAGTTCCTAAATAATAGTAATTGCAAAGAAAAAAAAAAAGGCAGCTCGTTTTGTGTGCCCCAAGGTAAATGAATCTCTTCTATATAACACCATAATCCATCTATGCTTAAATGAGGGCACATTTCTTCCCAGAAGTTTGATGAACTTGAGAATACTGTATTCTAGGTACTCTCAGTACACCAGCAGTTGAAAAAAATCAGAGTTAAATTATAATGAAAGCAAAAGTTTACAAAATAATTCCCAATCATTTTATTAAATAAGGTTTTCCATTTTCTAGGATGTTAATGAAATATAAAGAAGATAAATGAAATGCATAAATATTCATTTCTAATTTTTACCTGATTGTAAAATTTTATTAGCAAAGGTTTGTAATTTATACTTTGGATTCCAGAATGTGGTTTACACAGAGATATATTATTGAACTCAATTTGCATCACCCAGAAAAATAATGCCTAGAGGTCATGGGAATGCAGTAATACCAAAATAATACTTAAAAGGTTAATAGTATAAAAAATAAATGTCATCACACTGAAAGCTATATTAACAAAAGCAATAATGGCTTGAAGTCGTTCTTCTTTTAAAAGGTTACATTTCTCTTGGAAAGCAAGGAAAACTTCTTATTGCAGAGGACAATCAAACAGTGGGATAATTTGCATATCAAGATAATTAAGGCACATTCATTAAATGTGTTCAAGAAAGATTAGATATGTTCATGTAAGGAACAGAGTAGGCGCTTTCCTGCTTAATAAGCAGGTGGTTTAGTTCAATAATCAAAGAGAGCCCTTTCAATGTCATCTCCGAACGATTCATTATGTTAAAGTTGCCTTTATGGAAACCAACCCTCCCCAAATTAGTGTAAGAAGGTAGAGCAGGAGGAGTGAAAACTATAATCCCAGCTTCCTCCTTCCAAAGCAAAATGTTCCCTGTCACAGGCACCACCATCTTCTTCATGCTGATATACAAGAACCTTAAGATTCATATCTCATTCTAATCATGAAAAGTTCAAATTAGTCACATAAAACACTGCACGCTATATAATATATACATTGCTTTCTACAACATGTTGCTTCAAAGCCTTACAGGAATGTGCGGATTTCATTATTCCAGTTATCATATTTCATTAGAGTGATGTACCCAGATCACCACTAAGTAAGAAGGAATTCTATACAAGAAAGTATGCATTAATCAGAACTACCTATAGACAGTGGAGTTCTGCTTTAATCAGAAAATTATTGGTCTTTAATCAGAAAATTATGACATCAGCTTCCATTGATTAATACTGACCAGTCTGACAAGAAGCCTATCTTAAAAAAAACAAACAGAAATCTTCTGAATCCATCCAGAAAATAAAGCTATCTGGAACAGGCATGGCTCACTCAAGGTGTTCTGCTAGACTACATCATCCCAGTTTTTCTATTAATAACCAAGTCTTATTTTAAATAATTATTGGAAACTGACCTTTTATAAGTATTGGAAATACTATAGAACTCAGGCTGTACTTTGGTCATGAAGGAATGTTTGCATATGGACAGTAGAGAGGAAAAATCAAACCACAGGAACAGCCCCGGCATCACGGTGAGGTGCACACTAGCAGCTTATTGGTGAAAGAAATAAGAACAAAATATTTAGGAAGCATAAAGATATCACCTAAAAATGAAGCACATTAGGGAAATATTGGTTGAATCCCAGGAAAAAATAATCCTTATGAACATGAAGGAATGCTGTAAATTGTAAGTGAATGCCAGTCATGGAGTTTGCTAAGAGATTCATGTTATAGTCAGTGCTCTGCAAACTCCGGTCACTGGCTCTCATACAGCCTGAAAGATTAAAATAAAAATAAACATGGCATATCTTGTCTCCTTGAAAATATTCTGTATATACAGTTTTATTATACTGAAAAAAAAAAAAGATCCGAGGGCCTGATTTTCCTTGAACTGTCAAAATACAAAAGAAATGCAAAAAGTCTTTCCACAGATGTAGCAAAGTACTGGATTTTTATATTTTGGCAGGTGCTCAATATGCAGCCCACATAATCACACGTTAATGACTGGAGTGTGTTAATCAGCACGCATACCTGATTCTTTCTTGCCCAAGGGGGGAAAAAAGCCAAGTATTCCAGAGCATGTTAGTGTTTCTCCTTTTGATAAAGATTTTGATAATATGCTTGGTAAGAAAACTTTTCCAAAAAGTATATTTAAAGCTATATTATATCATTAAGGTTAATAATAAAATAATTCCAATTTCCATAAACATCAAGATATTTTCAATATCTTATTTTCAAGTAATCATTCTGCTTAATTTAAAGTACCCAAATTGGGGTGCCTGGGTGGCTCAGTGGGTTGGGCCCCTGCCTTCAGCTCAGGTCATGATCTTAGGGTCCTGGGATCGAGCCCCACATCGGGCTCTCTGCTCAGCAGAGAGCCTGCTTCCCCCTCCCTCTCTTCGCCTGCCTTTCTGCCTACTTGTGATCTCTGTCTGTCAAACAAATAAACAAAATCTTTAAAAAAAAAATAAAGTACCCAGATTTAGGAAAGTTTTTTTAAAGATCTACACTTTTTAATAGCAGGAATGAAACAGTGTACACAACCAGGGTATGGAAATGCCAAGATGATCAATGTGTTAACATTAGACAACAGTAGTTGTCTATTTCACTAACCAGACCAGGCAATAAAATATGGTTTTACTTTTTGGTTTAAATTGTAAGCACATTCCCATCATTAAATTTCTGAGAGAGGTTTAAAAAGAGACTACTGAGTGCTAAGCACAGTTTCAAATTTACAGAAAATGGGAAATCTCCCACAAGGCTCCCTGGAGAAGGCTATTTCATGACTCAGCAGACAAGGGAGGACATTTTTCACTTGTTACCAGAAGTTCAGGTTTGAAATGTACTTAAATTGAATGAATTCCAAAATTCTAAAATGAGAGGAGTGGTAACTAAATTTTCCAGGAAGTGTAAACCTTGCTATTTTATGGATTATTTTCTAGTGCTTCATAGACCAAGCAGGTACCAAAAAGATGCACATGAACCTTGCCTTTGGTGTTAAGACTATAAAATAGGTCCAGGCGAACTGGTGGGCTCCACTACACTTTCTAAAGCGCAGTCTCAATAAAAGTGAGAAAATAAATTTTATTTGGGTGCTACTTACTATCTTAAATGACTAAATCTTAACAACTCAAGTTTTTAAAATCTTTCAAAAGCTTACAAAATTAGAAATCTTCTAAAATTCCGTCACAACACAAATCATCACTGAGGAGGATTAAATCCTCACACAAATTCCTGGACTATGTTATCATGTAATGACAACAGCTCCAATCCCAGTCACAGTACAAAGTTCACATCAGAATTTTTATGACTCAAAGTGAACTACATAGAACAGTCCAGAAGTGATTAACAATTTCTTTTGTTTTGCTTAGATTTTTAAAAAAATTTTAAATTTTTTTGAATTTCAATAGCATTAGTAATTTCTTTTTTCTTATTAGTCACCATACAGTACATCATTAGTTTTTGATGTGTGTTCCAAGATTCATTGTTTGCGTATAACATCCAGTGCTCCATGCAATACATGCCCTCCTTAATACCCATCACCAGGCCATCCCATCTCCACACCCCCCTCCCTTCTAAAACCCTCAGTTTGTTTCTCGGAGTCCACTGATTAGCAACTTCTTTGGACTAAAAGCAAAAACGTCAGAAAGGAGAAATTGTTTGCAAGCAAGACAGTATTATTCCTAATATTTATTAAATATCTCAACATGCCTATTACTATTTTCTTTCAATTACAACAAAGGTCATTATTGGCAGTTTTATGTACAATGAAAAAGTATTTTTAAAACTTTTCTAAAAAATAAAATTTATTCAGGGGAATTTAAGTAGGTCTCTAAAATAAGAAGCTCTGATATTCTGGGGCTCAGGGTCCAGTATGGTTATTTTTACTTAATTACATTAGTAATTAAAAGCCAGATGCATATAATCTCATCTTGACTTGAATTATATATCAATATAAGCATGCATGTAAGTGCACAGATGCACATGTGTATAGAAGATCTCACTTAGAATCTTGTCATTTTGTGGATCTTGTAAGAGATACTCTTGGTATCCTGCCCACATTCCCGTGGTCTACCCCAGAGGTCACGTACAAACAGTTTCATCTTAAGGAAAAAGCTTCTGCCTCACATGGGACCATTCTCTGTCCAGGAGCAAACCTACCCCCTACCCCCCATTCTTGGTCTTAGCAATTTCATTTCCTATTCATTCTTGACTAAATTTCTGCCCACACAACTAAAGCCATGCCCACACGGCTTAAAATATTCTCCTCACCTTCTGTGTGAATCTTCCCTTCTTTAGAATCTATGAGAACTCAGAGAATAACCTGTTCACTCTTCCCCATAGCATCAAATTCTTACTAGTACTACTGCCGTAGTTTTCCTACTAGATATCCTTGTTTCTGCTATTATCTCCCACAACCAGTGTGCTGCAGAGCAGCCAAAACACATAAATCAAATCATATTAGTCCCTTGTTTAAAATCGTCCAATGACTTCCTCTTGAACTTGAAGTCCAAACATCTCACCATAGCCCACAATACCCCAAAGTCTCTGCCATCTGCCTGCCTCCTTGATTTCATCTCATACCATTCCCTCCCTCACCCACTCCATCCCAGCCACTCTGTTGTTTTCTATTATTCAAATACACCAACCAAAAGGGCTGTTGCACTTACTATAAACTCTAACTGGGTGTCTTCCCCCCAATTTTTGCATAGTTGGTTCCCTCTCATTCGAACATCAACTCAGAAGTCACCCTCTCAAAGAGTACTTCCAGACTGTTTAGTCGTTCTTGATCACATTTTATTTAATTCTCTTTATTCCACTTATCATTGTCTGAAACTGGCTCACTCTGTGCAACTTCTTTATTGTCTGTCATACTACTAGAATCTAAGTTCCATGATAGCAGAGTTCCTTACCCTGCTTAGAACTTAGTAGGTGCTATATACTCAAGTAATCTTCAGCAGATAATCATTACACAGTGTTGTACTTCCAGTCACTAAATATAACCACCAAATATTCCTTCGTCCTTGTTAACACTGAAAAGAATGATATACTACACATTTTTTCCATGAAAAAATTATGTGAATTTATTCCTGTCTAATGAATCAGTCCTAATGGGAACAAAAACACATTTCAGGAGACAATGTCAATATTCTTCTGGAAAAAAAAAAAGTACCGGTACGTTGGTACACTCATATCATAATGAAAATAATAGTGGCTGTGTGTAACAAATGGTAAAGGACGGTGAATTTTTATTTACACTAACTTTTCAGCCTTCAAATGGAATTTATCAATTAACATAGCACACTAAACTTAAAATCAAGCATTGGGGCCTCTATAACATAAGTAATTATAATTAAAATCACAATCCAAACTTCTTAATCTCAAATTGGCCTCTGAATTCCAATCTCTAAAATCTCTAGTCTCCTTTGCTTTACGCCATAATGAACACTTTCCTTTGTTTGAAACTGAGTGGTCTCTAATTTTTTGGAACACCACATCAAAATGATCAGAATTTCAATATTTCAAGATTTTTTTTCTAATCAGGAAGTGCAGATTAGTGGAACTTCTCTGCTTTGTCTTCACCATCTCTTACAGTAAAGCTCTTCTGTGGTCTTGATATTTCAAAGTAAAACCTTCCTGAACCCAGCAGATAAGAAATTTTTAGTGCCTGTTTCTAACTGTTCACGAGTGAAGACCCATTACAAAAAGTAAATAACAATGGAAACTGAATAGATACTAGTAGAATTGTTGTTGTTGTTTTATACTTTTACATTTTATTTCTCCACAGCTATTTTATGGGGTTCAATTACAGTGGGTAATGAGTATGATCCATTGATGAGAACTACCAAGTTTTATTTAACTTCATAACAATACTTTTGGATGTCATATTTATTTGAAAGTAGAATGAGGTAAAGTGTTTATTAAATTTTATTTTAGTCAAAGTCTCCCCACCCCCCATCCCCTCCCCACACACTCTATATGTAGGTTTGCAGGACTGCCCAGAAACCGAAAATCCTTTTACTGCTTCTCTTCCTTGTAAAGAAAAATTGGTTGGTGATATGATACTCGCAGTGTAAGTCACTACAGGTCTGATGCTACAGTTGTTACGCATTATTGAATCTATCAAATGAAAAGGGAGCACAAAGGGAATTTCCAAATGCAGCTGCTATTTCCCATTTGTTAAATCCTTTTATTATACCATATAAGTACACAGCTGGGAAATACTATAGAGTGGGAGTTAAAACAAAATATTTTGGCTTCCAGACATTCAGAATACACAAAGGCTCCAGTGGAAAGCAGTGCTTGATATCAAAAGAGAGTTAAAGTTTGAAAACATTTCCAGCAAATATGATTTCTTTTATACTAATATATAACATATTTATAAATTTAAACTATTTTATACTACCATAAATCCCTCTTAATGTTAGTTTGGTAAGCAAATTATTAGTATCTATTTTCTGACAAAATTTTAGATCATAAAACTTTGAGAATAACTCACTGAAGCAAACTGGCACTTGCCAAAATACAAACAAATTTTACTAATGAAAATAAGTAACATGTTCTCTGAAGAAGTAAAATTTGAAGGGTATTATTTCTGTCTCAACCTATATTTTTCAGTGTCATTATTTTTATTGTCCATGACTATATTTGGCATAAGTGGCAAAATAGATCTTGAATCCACCCCTTCTCTATATCCCATCTACCTCTACACTAGCCCAAACCACTACCATCACTTACTTGGACTTCCTTTTTTATTTTTTATTTTTTTTTAAGATTTATTTATTTATTTGAGAGAGAGAGAGAAAGAGAGAGACAGCATGTATGAGCAGGGGGGAGGGGCAGAGGGAAAGGAAGAATCTCAGGTAGACCCCCTGCTGAGCACCGAGCCTGACAGGGGAATCCATCCCACAACCCAGGAGACCCCTACCTGAGTTGAAACAAGAGTCCTTGGATGCCCAACTGACTGAGCCAACCTGGCACCCCTTACCTGGACTTCTGAAGTAGGCTCCCCACAGGTCTTGTTCCTTTACTCTTGTCTCCCTCCCATCTATTCATACTATAGCCAGAGTGATCTATCTGCAGTGTTTTAAAACCCTTCAATGGTTTTTCATTGCACTTAGAATCAAACATCACTTCCATAACATTATCTCTATGGTCTTGTTGGATACAGCCCCTACCTGTCTCTCCAACAAGATCTGAAATTACACTGCATCTTCACTCGTTTATACTCTAGCCTCAAAGACGATCTTTTTATATATATTTATTTATTTATTTATTAGAGTGAGAGAGAGAACAAAGGGAGAGGCAGAAGCAAAGTGAGAGAGAGAATCCAAGCAGGCTCCCCACTGAGCCTGAAGCCTGACAGGGGTCTTCATGTCACGGCCCCAAGACCACGACCTGAGCTGAAACCAAGAGTCAGACACTTAACCAACTAGCACCCCAAAGACTATCTTTCCTTTCCTGATGCTCAGCTATATTTTTCTCACCTCAAATATGTCACACATGCTGTTCCTTCTGCTATTTTTATTCTTTCTTCTATTCTTTGCCTGGCTAGTTCCTATCATCCTTGGGTCAGAGAAGGAATTCCTATCCCTCTATGGCTTATCTCATTATTTATCACATGGCATCCTGTTCTTTTTCTTCCTAACACATATCACAATTTTAATTATCTATTTATGTATGTATATTTATTTAATTTCTGTCTCCTCTCCTAGATATAAGTTCCACGAAAGCATCATCTTGCAAGTTTTTTCACCACAGTACAGCCAGCACTTAGTAGCATGCTGAGCCCAGAGAAGGCTCTCTATAGTGAACACTTGATGAAATAAAGATAAAACATGGGCCTACTATCTTCTCGAAAAGCCAGTAGCAGGGACTGGATATCTGTGTCACCCTTGCTATCTTGGGGGTACAAAAATGATTCAGTTCAATCAGAAAAGCAGACTTTTGGTCTTTTAGCCTTGCCTTTTTATACTCTCCTCTCTCTCCCATGCAAGAAAATACATCTTCCACTGGAGCTATCTAACTGTATAATGACAACGTCTTACGAACCAAAGTCTAAAAAGTCTTATCTTTCCTTCCATTCACTTACTTTTCACCTGCTGCTTCAGGGTACTAGCTGTGTCTGCAAAATCAGCTGAAAAAGAAGAATGTCTGCCTCCAAAATTTATAAAATCAAGTCTTTGACATTAAACATTAAGCACAGAGCAAGAATTTAAATACCTTTTATCAATAGTAAAGGCGTTTTTAAATATTACCTTATTGTTATTAAAGAATAAAACTTTTCCTCACAGCCCACTTAAAATGTCTTTCATTAACATAACCAAAAGCTAAAAAATGCAAAATAGGTTGTCAATTCCTAATCTAATAAAATATGTTAAGGTTTGGTCAGTTCTAGACGCTAAAAAACTGGGTATTTTTGTTTTAAACTAGACAATGCCACTTACTGTGGCTTCTGTTTCAATGATTAGAGACAGAATTTCACATGGGAAAGCTGGCTAAGATACTGCATGTATCTGATGTTGCTGTTTCTACCTTCAGGGAAAACTCCCGTAGTCGGCTGACTGATACTCAGGAGTTTTGCCCGTCCTTTTGAAATTAATATACAGGCACATAAGTGAGAAAAGCTTTATTATAAATCAAAAATGACCATTAAAAATGACAAAATATCTGCATTTCCCCACTGAAGATATATTCACCATATGACGTCATTCATAGACATGTTTGCTTAATATATATTTCAACATTAATACACAATCACACTTTATTTGATCATACTACTTTGTGTCATTATCAAGTTTGCCACCTTATTAAGAGATTCAGAGAATAAGATAACCAAACCTACCCCCAAATTAAATTAAATATCTTTGGCAAGTTGACCTAATAATGGATTAAAAACTAAATCACAAACCGTTTTCCAATTTTTCCCAGTTACTAGTGTATTAGTAATATTAATAATATATACATGCTTGTTTCATGATCTAAACACAAGTAACTCTATGATATGCATTTTGAGCTTTTTCTAGAACACCTATTTGTGATGAGGCCATACTAACAGACACACTTAAGGACAGCGGCCAGATTTTAAAAGCTCACCATTCTTTGCTGAGACGACAGAACGCTGTCCCAGTCAGCATCTTGTTGAATGGTATTGACAAGTGTTGGGAGCTCCTCAGAGTGAGGTTTGTTGTGCATTATGGGGTGCAGAGGCAGATGGGAGGCCACATGTTGATCACTGACCTCTTCCTTTTCCCTTGAGGTCAAATCTTGGGTCATCGTTTCCTCTCCATCAGCTGCACAGGCAAATGGAGAGGTGGCTTGCTTGGAAGACATTCTTCTGCAGAAGAAGGAAATAGCATGGATTCAAAATGCCATCATTGACAAGAGAACAAACCATCCCTTACATTTGACTAATTCGGGGAAAAAAAACAAAAATGTACATTTTCTAACTTCATGTTGTTTATGAGCTACTCTAAACCACTTTGAAAAAGAACTTAGCTTATCTGTTCTACTCTCCCTCTCCACTTTTAAGTCAGCAAACCTCTTCAAAGTAATTGCTATACATTTTCTCCCTTAACAATCCATAAATGACATTTTCATGGAACGAGTTTTCATAACATATAGTATATGTATGTGTGTATTTTTCCTCCCAGTTCTCCCAACTAGATTATCAAATTAGGTTGATGGTTAACAATGGAAAAAAATAAATTAATAAGTGAATGAACAGACGAATAAGCCAGTTTAGAGGATGATTTTAAAGTAGAAATATCCAAAATTCTCTTATGCTTTATGTGGGAACTAAAGAAGTCTATGTGAGAAAATGCAATCAGGAGAGTATGTAATACACATTGAAAGTCCTAAGCAAATGTGGTCCTGACTTTTTAGTTTATACCTTATATTATGAGTGTCTAACACTGTTTAGTGCCAATCTGATCCTTTTCTAAAGATCTTCAAATGTGTCAACTACTGTGAGTTAACTTGTAAGTGACATATTGATTGAGTGGCTGATAATGTTAGATTAGTATTAGGGCAATTTCATAACATTTCAATTAAGTATATGAAATAACTATGCCTCTATTTTATATTAGAAAGTACATACAAACTTCAAAGCATTTACTGTGAAAATAGTAAAAGGCCTACTATACATCATATTTTTAAACTGTAAAAACAATCACCAAACATTCATCTATGTACCCACAAGTAAACATCGACTGCACTCTGCACAAGGTCTCCATTCTGTGTTTTGTCAAGACGATTTTCTGAGCAAAATGTTTAAAAATAAAACCACCAAAAGTTTATGACTTAAAAGAAAAGACAATTAAGTATTTTTTCTAAAACTTTATGTTGTTTTCAGTTTATAGCATCTTTAGCTCTAAAACTGCTGTGTAACGAAGGAATAAAATCTCCACCTTAATTGCTCTTTAACATTAATTGATTTCGTACCATTTTTTAAAAAATGCACAAATCAGTTAACATAGGAAACCACATGAGCATTTTTCAAATTAGCAAATCATTAACTTGCTAGTACTGTTTCTACAGACAAATAAATACTGATTAAAGGGTCTAGAAATCTGAGATTAACAGTTAAATTTACAAATCTGTCACATGCTTTCATGAATATTGCAGTGAAGGAAATATCAAGTGCAAAGAAAAATAATTAAGTTAATTCCAATTTAAACAGTAGTTTTTATGTAGCAGCCCATGTTTCACATAGGATTTAACAGCTAATGCTAAATTTCTCACAATTAATGAGGGGGCTCAGATTTAGTATCCTACAGTGAAAAAAATTAATATAAGATCAGCTAATCTAATTATGCACAGTTCTAAATAAAAGTATTACAGGCTTTTGAAGTGCTTTGAAACATATTAAAATGCTGATACCTACTTATAATAATCATTCTACAAATAATAAAATTTCATCTGCTAGACTCGATACTAGAAAGTAAAATGGGGGAAAGGAAGTGCAGGAGAATGTCTATATTTTCTTTGAGAAGAAAGAAATGAAATGTCCTAAAGAGTACTATATCAAAGAATCAGTAAGTATATTCTTGACTAATTTCTATCAAAATTAGCACGTGGAAAAATGCATACACACATAAGGAAAAGAACACCAAAGGATGTTTTTCATTGTACAGGGATCACTGCAAATACTGCAATGAAGCCAGGCAAATTATAACTGGTCTGCAAGTTTACCCAGAATTTACCATAAACAACAAGAGTGTTTTCATAGTTCAGATAATGACAGTACCAATAATGTAATCATTCACATTGCAAACAAAAGAGTGAATTTACTGCTGCCTTTTAAAACAGTTAAATACAATTGAAAGTCATAAGCCAAAACTCAGACTGACTTTAGCTCCCCAACAAACATCCTCTATTATAAAGTGACTTGGCTCCTTCCAATAGTAATGTCTGTGATGGTTGCTTTAGTATAAATTAATCATGACACAAAACCCAAAATGAAAAGTCTCTTAAGAATAATTTCAAGTATAAACTGCACCAATGAACAATAGTGTGCAATCCTAATTAAACACAACCATGCAGCTGTAAAAATAGACTAAATCTGTCCAAAGCTGAGTTGAGTTTAAAGGCTGGTTTGTTAGAGTGTTTTCTTAAGGAAGGCTGGGCCCTCAGTCTTAATCAGCCAATAAATCATTTCCTGCAATTACATTAAATAGAAAATTATCTTCAAATGGGGAGTGTTAATTGAAAATCAAAATTCAGAGGGAAGTTTAGAAATTACACGCTGAATACAATTAGTGAGGAAAGGCTTCACCTCTACTTCATCAACAGTCTTCTGGTGATTCCTCCAGTGACCATTCAAAAAGCTACCTATTTACAACATCACACAATTTGTCTTTTATTTGGCACCTACAAATACAAATGTCTATCAAGGTTGCGGATGAAAGATAGGCTGCCAAAAAAAAAAAAAAAAGGCAATATGAAATTTGACTGTTCATCCCCAGTTCACACCATCGCTCTGGGGCAAGGAGAGGGGGGGAATGTAGGGCAATAATGGTTAACAACCAAGGAAGGCACATTCAACTTCAAAATCCTTCCCTTTACCTAAGGAACCAATATTTTGTTCCAAGAAGCATACTTTACTTATCATATTTTATTTAATTTCTTGAGTTTACTACAGTTCTCAACATGTTGCTAGCAGAGAAAAAGGTGATTGTGCAGTATTGTTCTACTGCAGGCATTTCCTTTTGATAAAATTGTTGGGCTTTTTTCAGGTTGGTTTTTAATTGTTGGTTTTGTTGTAAAATTTGGTAGTTTTGCTATATTTTTAAAAGGAAAATGTGTACAAATTCTTTTAAAGCAAAGTTTATTAAGTCAGTCTTAAATTTTCTGATTATTAGATTCAATTTACTGATTACTTTTTACACAATTATTTTATTAAGGAATCCTTGAACTTACTGATTACATCCTCATTCATTTCTTTACTTTAGCTTCCCTTTTTAAAAACATTTTACTAGATCAACTATCTGCAAAGATACTTGACTTTTGGTAATGCCTTCACTATAACCACTGCACCATGGCTACCCTCCTTAGAAACTCATAAATCAAATATACACTTGATGTTAATGTTTTAAAAATGTCACCTGGGATGCTCAATTTTATTTTTAATGCTCATTTAGTAATTTTTCATTACAAGAAATTTCATCCCCTACGTATTAGAACTGTATCTTACTTTAGCTCCTGTCATATAAAACTAGGAAGCAAAAGAATCCAAATCCTTGTGAAAATGGTCAATTTCTATGTGACTTTACTTTGTTTTATTTTTGCACTATTATAACTTAAAAATCATTCAAATGAATTGTTTTTTTAATTTGTATTAAAAAAAAAATCTCCCTAGTTATACCCCCTGAAAACAGGGGTTTATAATGGAAGTGCTGACACAACCCTAACTAAAGCAGCGCAAATGTTGCCGCTATAATACACAAAATCAAGTTCTATTATTCTAAACTATCCTCGCTCATGGGATTTTTCTTTACTGTGCTCCCAGCCAAACTGCTGAAGCATGAAAAATTTAAATGCAATCAAATGCGCCCAATTCTACTTTACTAGAACAAGTGTCTACAGTGGTACAATCTTAAAAGGAGATGCAACAGATTTGTTTGGTGTTTTTTTTAACTGTTTATTTATAATACAGTGCATTGGAGATAAAATAAAAGAGGAAATTACACTCACATGGTACTAGTGTATTGACTACACAGAGTACATTATAATCAGAGAGAAAAACTACATTGTCAACTTATCACATTGGTTAAACAAGATGGTTTTCTGGGGCATAGCTATTATCAAGTAAAACCTCCAAAGAGAATTACATATCTTTGGGACACATGAAACTAAATTCCCATCATGTGTTCCCCGAGCTTGAAATGTCTCTGCCCAGAAGATCAAGTGAATTCCCAGGATGCCAGGCCATTGGGTAGAACTTCAGGGCTTAGGACTTTTGGGAATGAGATTGTTGGAAATAAAGTCTCCAGTAATGGATAATGTTTTCTAGGAAGTCAGTAGGAGTATCTCTAGAAAGATGATAATTATTTTACTTCAAACCCAAAACCCCACCACAAAATCTGAATGTTCAGGCCATCACAAACTTATTAAGACAGTAAATTTACTTTATGTTCTTTAACAAGAAACTAAGGTTAGGGGGTCCAAGACTTTATAAAATGGTAAGGATATGGACATCTATACATTAAGCCCTCAAGCTCAGAAAATCAAATTTTCTAGAATTTTAAACCAGCTCGAGCTGCTCTTGTTATTTTTAAGAAATAGTTATTTGTATATGTTTAAAGGTTAGGATTATTTTAAAACAACTTTCTCTTAGGGCATTATCATTTGAAATTACCTTTCTTTTTTTTTTTTTTAAACTATTGCCTGGGAAGAATCCATTTCAAAACTATCCTTTGGGATTTACATAGGTATCAAAAAGAGTCACTGAATTTATTGGAACAATATTTTTAACTTGATATTTAAAAATGCTTCCTTACTTCTCAGATAATTATCAAATGGCATTCACTTGTTAGGTGTATTACATTTATTCCAAAGAAGCTCAGTTTTTAACATAAAGCAATATTTAATAGTTGGTTTACTTAAAGAAAAAAATTAAACATTCAGGCCAATATTCACAATTTGTTTTTGCAACTCAGCCCCAGGCTACCAAGGTAGACTTATTTTTGTCAGATAATTCACTGTCAATTTAATACTGCAATTGATCTGATACTAAGAAATAAACAACTAATTTTCAAAAAATATAACACAGTGCCTCTCATTTTAAGCAGCATGAGTAACAGATATGTTCAGCTGCCAAAATGCACAATACTTAGGAACCCCTACAAAGGATGCCAGTCCACCCAGCCTAGGGCAAAGAATGATTTTTTTTTTTTCCTGTACCTCTAATCCCCATGTTTAAGGATTGAAGGGTGGAGAAGGATCCCAATTCCAAATATTAAAATGAAGACATCCCTCTCAAAACTTTTCCTGCTTCATTAGGGTAGAGCCTGAGAGTGGCTGTTGATTCTTTGTGTTGTTTTATCCAGCACTACCTCCTCTCCCCAACTTCCCCCCTCCCCAAACTTCCTTCAGCTTCTGCCAGGTTTTTGCTCTCTCTTTCATCTGTTTAGTAAGTCACCGAGAAAATTCAGTGGAAAAAAAAGGTAGTTTCTTTCAGAGCTACCTTTGAGAGTTATAAACCTATCTTTTGAAGTTTGTAGTGGTTCTTTCAGAACATACATTGTAACATATACAGACAATATCTGTTAGAAGAAAATTCATTGATTTATCTGTTAGATCAAGAGAAATGAAGCAAATGAAATATGCTTGAGGCCCTTGAAGTATGTCTAAGAAGGGGCTTAAATTAATGGATTCTGACTTATCTAAGGCTTCTAATTATTCACACCAAAGCAGCAAAATTGTCTTCTAAGGCCTTCTGAGGTTCTTACAAAACAGGGACTACCTGGAACAGATTCTTCTCAAGTCATCAAAGTTTGTGTTTCTAGAGTTTATATTTAGCTGACAATATTGCTGTCACTTTATATAGCTTAAGACTGTTCTTTGGACTAGAGCTCATATGTCTTGGAATGCTTTGAGTCATGAATTGTTTCTCCTGATAATGTTACATCACGTAACCACCTCTGTCTAATTGGTTAGTATCTGCTGGAAGAGGCAGGCAACCAGCCTAAAGACTAGTCTGTCTGCCTGGTTCCTATGGAAAACCTGCAATTGTTACCTGTGTCTCTGAATATCCAGTTAGTTTCTTCTGGAGATCAAAACAACTTGACTTCATGTAACCTCTATCTATACTTCTGCTTATAGTAATAACAAATTTTTCTCACAGTTTTTTTTACCAGTAACTTGTTGGGATCTTTCCTTTGGAAAAGCAGGCCCAGAATTTATAAATAAAATCAGTCACTTAACAATAAGAGCAAAATCAAACAATGGCTACTATAAATACACACTAACTTAGAGGATTTTAATCAAGCACAATGACTTTATAGCTCAGCCGAAAGACCTCTATGTGGCTTGAATGAAAACTGTCTACAACAGGAGCAGAATGAGCTTATTTATATATGCTTACTTTGAATCTCCTCCTCACATGAAATGAGACCATAATTTTTAAACTGAAAACCAACCATGTCTTTGTCAGCTTAAAACCTATCCACTAGTCAGGCACCTGGGTGGCTCAGTGGGTTAAAGCCTCTGCCTTCAGCTCAGGTCATGATCCCAGGGTCCTGGGGTTGAGCCCCGAATCGGGCTCTCTGCTCAGCAGGGAGCCTGCTTCCCTCTTTCTCTCTCTCTGCCTACTTGTGATCTCTGTCTGTCAAATAAATAAATAAAATCTTAAAAAAATAAATAGAAAATAAAAAAACCTATCCACTAGTCTAGAAGCCCAATTACAAGATATCTTACACACTTATTAATAAAAATCATAAACCAGAAAAATAACTTCTCAGAGAGAAAGGGCAAGAAGCTGTCAATGTCATTGTTTTTCCATTCTTACCTCTATTTTCACTTTTTAGTATTGCCAGAAAAAAAGAGAAATATGAAAAATGATGTTGGATAAATCGTTTCAAAAAATGAAAGCTCACATGTGATGACCATGAATAGAACTATACAAAGAAGTTAATCTTTGAGGCCTTCCTTCAGCTAAATAAAGCAATCCAGCAATTCCTCTCTTCCATGTAAATGAAAATAAGGTACAAATTTCAGGTTCCTATCAAATAAGAGGAGGAGGAATGGGGAGGGGTAAGGGCAAGGCAAGGAAGGGGAGGTGATAGAGGAGGGGTGAAGGGGAAAGGGGAGGAGAGAAACAACCGTGGCTTTGCAGTTCATTTTCAGTTTGTCTACTTAATGAAAACCTCATTGTACAACCCTGAAAACCATTTCCAGCAGGCAAAGTATTTCTGATTCAGCGGAGGTTACACAAGCATCAAAGCAGTTAAATATAGGTGCCAAGCTGCATTGCCAGGAGCTCTTAGTACTGTGAGTTAGTGTTACCTGACAGCTTAGTGAATATAAAATTACTTGTTTCTCCAATTGAAGACAATCAAATTGTCACCTTCCATTGTAATAATGCACAACTAGTGATCAGCAAAGTGCAAACATAATTACCATGAAGAAAACAAAAAATCAAATCTAAATCTCTCTACAGAGTAAACACATCTATCTGGCTTCCCCCAAAAAGGAGTGCATTTTAATACTGAAGGCTGTGATGCAATCTTTGTTATTTAACAATAAGATTTATCAGTCTTACATTACATTAAAATGAAAAACAACATGAAAGACCAATTCGTAAAAAGTGAATACAAACACCGTAAGAGCACTGCAACTTTCCTGAGTACAAGGCCTACAAATTATATTGCGGCCATTTGGGCTAATAATGTTAAGTGTATGTCAACAGCACATCCATTATAAAAACCATGCTTTAAGAGATTTCCTTCCAGCCTAGAAACATTTCTGAAGGTTGGAAAAAAACAATAAAAAAAAAAAGAAAGAAAGAAAGAAAACAGGTAGGATACAACCTCAAAAGCTTTTGTCTTAATTTCTCCTTAAAAAAAAAAAAAAAAAAAAAAAAAAAAATATATATATATATATATATATATATATATATATATACATATATGTGTGTGTGTGTATATATATATATATATATATATATATATATATGTTTCATTTTTGTCTTCTAAAGTGGCCTGTACTTTCCAGGTTGAAAATCCACCTAACGAAATTGATTTAGTATCTCTCTCCAAGTTTAGAAAAAAGACCAAGCATAGGGCACATGTCTACAACTATTATTGAGACATTCGGCCTCTGGAATCCTTCTCCAAATTTGGTGGCCAGATTGGCCCACTATGAAAGTGATTTCAGTAACTCAAAACTGGGTTAGTACTAAAGCACTGAAAATTTGATATGGTTCTCCTATATCATAAAGATTCCGAAGACATAAATATAGATGTTGCTCCAAACAAACTGCTTTTTTAAAAGCTCTTTTCGTAAAGTGATTTTATATCTAACTCAAGATTTAAAACATTCAGATTTACATCATTCCTACCAGTATGAAAAAAACTGTTTCCCATTCTGAAAACACTCCACACATAGGGGTTTTCTTCTTTCATCAATAATGTCCTCCTTTTAACAGAGATATATAACCACTTCAGCAATTGCCGGATGTTCCATTTTTACCTGATACTTCTTTTCTAAATGTCATTTTTAATCCTCCAAAACACACACACACACACACGCACGCACGCACGCACGCACACACACACAAAACAAAACCCCAGGCCAGTTGAGGGAGAGGGAGAAGCACTGCACCAGAGTGCAAGTAGAATGAATCAGAGACCATCAACAACCTAAGATTCCCTGAGCTTGAATCTTACCATATACATTTAGACATTTCATCCTTTATAAATCTGAAATGGCAAATCAATCTTATTCTTCATTCGTACTCCACCATTACCCCATTTTATAAGGGAAGAGTGGAAAAAAGTATGAGATGAAGACCCTGGATTGACTCTATGGCTAAATCAGAAACAGAATAAGGATGAGAGAAAAAGAGGAAAACAAAAACCAATCTCTAGTTACAAACTTTGTTGCAATTTTAGCTAAATTTCACATCATTAAAAGAAGTCTGGATGTTAGGAAAAGATCTTTTTCCTTGATCTTGCCCACTTTCAAAATATAGAATAAAGACTTCCTCCCCACCACCCCAGCTCAAGAAACCCTACTTATAAGTTTAACAAAACAAAAACCACCCAGCATGGGGGATGTGATCAATGTTTTTTGAACTTAGTGATGAGTAACTTAACACATTCCTAAATTATGCTCCTGCAGAATATTCCATACAATACAGTGATAATAAAAAAGCATCAAAAGTGAAAGAAAAAAAAAAACCTGTTGTCATAGAATGTCTTCTAGTCCTAGGGAGATAAATGCATGCAAAGATATTATCATAAGCTTACACTCAGCAGAAGAAAAAGAGAAAATATTAAAAGGGTTTTTTTTTTTTTTTACTTAAAAAGGAAGCTTATTCTATATATCCCATGAGATTAGAGATCATGTCTGTCTTGTTCTTTACTGGATCATCGGTGCCCCGCACAGTACACACACACTGTAAACAAGCAATATTGTCTACATATTGTCTAACATTGGAAAGAAAGAGAAAGGGAAAATCAGAGAGGGAGAGATGAGCAAATAGCTTACTTTTCAAACTTAAGGTGAATATATAATCACAGAAAATACCACTCATGTTAATGCTGCCAACCTAAACACTACTCTTCCTCTATGCTCTTTTTGTCAAACATCTCATTCCTTAATATTTAAATCATATAATTTTTATATTTATATACCCAACACTGAGCGCTCTCTCATCTTCCTGAAATACAACAGTCCTCAAATGACTGCTAGACATTTATACCAAGATGTACTCTGCTATGTCATATTCAACAAACTTAAAATTAGTTTCATCATTATTTTCTTCAACACCCTTCCTCATTCATTCACACCCAGAAAAGCATCATTCTTGGAATCATCCAAATTCAAAACATGACACTGCATCTGTCTCCTCTTTTATTCTTGTTCCTCACTGCCAGCCTGTCATTAAGCTCCAACAAATCTTCCGTAATAAAATTTCTTCTGCTCACACCTTCTTACCATGCTCATAATCACCTGACGAAGGCTTTATTACACTTCATATCTAGACTCTTACAGTGGACTCTAAACTGTTTTCCCTAATTTCATTTTCTCCCCCTCCAAATCAATCTTACTGCAACTTCCTTCATCAAATCACTCTTTTGATCAAGGAACATCGGTGGCTTTCCCCTGATGACAGAAAAAAAGTCCAAACTCCTGACTCTGGCATTCAAGGCCCTCTATTCAGATCCAACCAATCTTTCAAAATTTATCTTCTAGTATTCTAACTTTAACCTTCTATTCTAACTAGACTGATAGACTCAAGCTTCACTTATTGCTGTCCCCCAACCCTGGCCTTTGCTCTGTCTGCCCCCCTACTTCCCTCACCCTCCTTTCTTATCACCAGGAAGCCAACTGAAACTATTTCAAGTAACCATGATCCACCCCTCTTCTAATCACTCCTAATAAGTGCTCTAAAATTTGTTTTTATGTCACTCATTCCACACTTAATGCATACTAACTTTTTAAATTTAATTTTTTTTCAGTGCTCCAAAATTCATTGTTTATGTACCAAACCCAGTACTCCATGTAATATGTGCCCTCCATAATATCCACCACCAGGCTCACCCAACCCCCCTACCCCCTTCCCCTTCAAAACCCTCAGTTTGTTTCTCAGAGTCCATAGCATGCATACTAACTTACTTAACCTTTTTATGAGACTGACGCGCTGCCCACTGCGCTAAGAGGGCCACTACTTAACCTTTTTAAAAAGTATAATATCAATGTATTTCTTAAAAGTAATCACAACCAGATTACAAACCTTTCAAGGGCAGAAACAAAATCCTGGCTTCTCTGTAGTCCCACAAGTACCTAGTACAATATTTTCCATAAAGAAAACACTCAATTATTCTTTTTTGCCCAACTACTTAAATATTATTAAATGAATAGGCAGAATTAAAGTTAGAGTATTATATTTAGCCAGAGGATTTAAAGTAAAGTCCCTAGATTTCTATACCTAACTTGGATTTCCAGGGTTATCTCTTCTTCCCCCACCCCTAGACAGTAAAATTCATTTCATACCTTAAAAGTTCTACATATTCAATGGCAAGAAAGCCCCCCGCCCCCAAATCATCAGTTTATGTTGTTAAAAACATTGGAAAGTTAGATAGATGGACAGATGGACAGATGGTTGGATGAATGGATGGATGGATGGATGTTGGAGAGATGGCTGAAAAGATGCATGAATAGTATTTACTAGAGGTTTAGAAAGTACTGGTCACTGCAATGAGCACTGCTACATGTATTAACCTCATTTAGTTCTCAGAACAGTTCTAGGGTTTTGATAATGTCATTGTCCTTGTTTTACAGTAAGGAAACCAAGGCACAAAAATATTCATTTTTTAAAAAATTAAAATTTGCCTAAAGTCACTCCTTGTGAAAACAAAAAGCAGAATTTGAACTCAAGTGGTCTAACTCCAGGGCAGGTGTTACCAGAATTAAAGGTAACTAACAGTAATTCTAAATTAAATAAATTATTAACTATTTTAAATTATCATCTGAATTTTTCTTTACTAATATATATACTTCCTCTAGAATTTTATTTTTTCAGTATTCCATTTAAATATTCTGGATACACATTTAATCCAAGCTTAGTCAAAGGATTTGCTATATGTTTTTCCTTCCTTCTAAGGTTGGAGGTGTTTAATTATTGGTTAGCAACTATTAAAAAAAACACACACACAGAGAAAAAGAGAGAAAAAAGGAGAGCTGCCAACCCTGTAACCAATCCATTTGACTCTCATTCTAAACAGCTTGACAACAAAATTAGTTATGGAAATAGTTAAAGGTATTGGCACAGAAAGCTGAGAGGTTCACTATAGTTTTATATGACAAAATTTTCTAACAAATATTTGTTTGTTGTTAACTATCCATGCTTTCCCTAGCATGCTTTTATTTGTTAGTCTAGATGGTCAACATTTAACTATATTATTACACAGACAATTGTGAGATAAAATAAGGATGTCACTGCCCATTCATTTCAAGGTCTAGAGAAATGTGAGATCCGATTCCTACCTTCCACCTCTTACCAGAAAGGCCACACCAGAAGCAACAGATACAACTGCAGCTAATTACAAAGGTGTTGAGGACAGCCTTGAGAAAAAATGAGATGAGGTACTTGAGCAGTATATATTTAACACACGGCCCATCTAGAGTTCATTTCAGGGAATACCAAGTCATTTAGATATCTTTTTAAAATCTGATTTCCAGGGCGCCTGGGTGGCTCAGTTGGTTAAGCGAATGCCTTCGGCTCAGGCCATGATCCCGGACTTCCAGGATCGAGTCCCGCATCGGACTCTCAGCTCCCTCGGGAGTCTGCTTCTCCCTCTGACCTTCTCCTCTCTCATGCTCTCTCTCACTCATTCTCTCTCAAATAAATAAATAAAATCTTTAAAACAAAAAAAATCTGACTTCCATATAATATTACAGGTACCCTAAATTCTGGGGGAATGAAATGCAAAAAAAAAAAAAAAAAATCATACACAAGGACTTGCATTTTTATAAATTATAATTGAG